>NC_091495.1:42278870-42878870 GCF_947461875.1 Haliaeetus albicilla | reverse complement strand
GTGCTTAAATCAGATGCTTCTGCTCTGCAGAAGGTCCCATGGTAAGATCTGCTCCAGCTGCACTTGGCTTGTTAAAACCTCCCCCCGGTAGCTCCGGCACATCCTGGCTTGAGCCAGTCGCCTTTCCAGAGGGGTTTTCTTGGTTTCCTTCTTTGTCTTTTTTTCTCCATGCATGGCAGGGGACTTCTTGCAGCCAAGCTGCTGCTCTTCACCCCTTGGGCTTTTCTGAAGAGCTGGCAACTCTCAAACACCATCTGCCTCCTCTGCGATGGGTGCCGAGAAGGGGAAGACCTCCTGCAGCAGGTTGGTGACGAAGCAGGGCATCTCCTTGCATCCCTCATAGGTGCCCCTGGCCTGGCAGCAAAAGGCCACCTCCCAGTTAATGCGGGTCATGAGGAGGTTGAGGGCCAGGTGACGTTCCTCTCCCTCCAGGACTTTGAGCAGGGCCTGGAGGAACATGGATCCAAAGACATTGAGGAAGGCCACGTAGCCTGCAGAATGTAAAGGAAGGAAAGAAACGTTGGCTGTGCTGTGGCCCTGTGATGGCAACGTTTCCAAAAGGAAACTTTTTCGGCCGGTGCTGGTGTGTCAGGGGCTTTCCCTTACCTGGGCTGCAGGCGAACATCACAACAGTTTGGGGAGGGATGGAGAGGTAGTCTGAGAAGCAGTCTGGCTCGCAGTCTGGCTTGGGCTCTCCGCTGTCACATTCCACAACCACCCCCTGGTCGAATTCTGCCCCCCGGCAAGCCTGCGGGCAGAACAGCTGTCATGAGCTTCCCCCTGCTTTGCTCTCTCCCTGTTGTCTGTGTCCAGGGCAAGCCTAAAGCTCCTGGGGTCTTTGGGGGCTCCCTGTGGACCTGTAGCCCCCTCCCCAGGTCAAGCCTACAACCCATCCCATGGTGCAGAGGCCCTCCTAGCTCCCGTTCCCCAAGTCCTACAGCCCCACATCGTTCCTCTCCCATCTCCATACCCTTCCCATCTCATCCGTCCACCATCCTCTTCCCTTCTCATCCACTGCAGCTCAGCTTTTCCAGGCCTCTCTTGCAATAAGCCTAGAGATGGGGCTCCCTCCTCTCTTCCCCATGCATTTCTCGTGAACCTGGTTCCCCTTCTCTTTGCATGTACCCCTCCCCTCCATGGAAAATGCGGTGCTGCATGTGCGAACCCAGAAATACACCTGGAAACACAAGAGTCCACTGGGAAGGTGCTGGCAGGGATTCCCCTTGGGTCTCAGCCTGCAGGCAGCCCAGTTCATGCACAGTCCTCTATTCTACGTGATGGTTTGGTCTTTCTTGCAGGGATGGAGTACTGGGCTGGTGTTGGGAAGGCGCTGGAGAGGGACTAGAGCTCTGAGGGCATGTTTCACACCTACCTGGAGCCACCTCTGCTGTGACATGTTGGTTGGGACCAGACCAAATGCCAGCGGTGGACATCTCCCAGCATTAGGGAGAGGGGAGCATGTCCTCACCTCTCCCCGTGCAAACTACCTGCCAAATGCCAGCAGTAAATCCTTGCTCAGGATGTGGCCCGCAGAGATGCCTGCAAGCAAATGGGCTGCAACACCCTGGCACTGAACAGCCCAGAGAGGTGGATGGAGGCCACCGGGAGCCATGGGGACCCGAGAGCCATGGTAATGCTGAGAGGAAGCAGTCCTTCTCTTCCAGCCTAGGCTCTGGGCACCCTCAGCCCTACGGTGTTTGCTCTACGAGGACAGCGTTCGTCAGCAGGAGCACAGCTTTTGCCTGCTGATCGAGGTACCCGGACCAGTCTCCGGGTTTGTTGGCTTGCCTGGAGGATGCCCCCGGCTGTCACTGCTTCCTGAACAGCAGCCAAGCCCCTTACCAGAAGAAAACGAATGCTGTGAGTCATTTATACTTGCTTTCAGGTGAAAAGATTTCTGTGTATTTGCATAATGTTTGCAGAGCTCACACTATCTGCTGGTATCCATCCAATTGCTGAATTATTTGTTTGTTCAGTGATCTAATCCTCCCTGTCAGATCAGTATTAGAGCATACTTCCAGGGCTCCTTTCCTGCAAGGCCATGTTCACACTCCTCTCTGCTTTGCTGCTTGGGAACCAGATGTGGGCTTTATTTTTTTCCCTACTACATCACCAGTTCACAGCTGGGCTTCTCCCAGCCCTACCCCAGGACTTTGCTGTGCCCAAATATCACAGTGATGGGATCTGAAGGCAGTTTTTACTGATTCATCTATATCCTGATGGTGTCTGGGAGGAATATTTGATCCCAGCAATGTCGTATATCATGGTGAACAATTTGGTTTCAGCACAGGCAGTCCAGAGGGTGCAAATCACTGGGAGAAATGCTCCTGTCTGGAGACACTGGGGAAAGGCCAAGGCTGTTTATCAAAGAAGGGCCACATGTATGGGTGATGACAGGCTGTGAGAGCAGTGTCTGCAGTGAGCAAAGAAACCTCAAAATCAGTGAAAGCATGAAAAAAGAGGTCTGGAGGGTTGTGGTGGGAAGCTGGGGAGCAACGAAAGGATCGAGCTCTTACATGGGTGTAGCAAAATCCACAATTAAAACAGACATACCCGCAGCAACCTCAAGCCTCATGCTTGTGCCAGTCTAATTCTGCACAAACTTAGCAAAAAAGGGATCAGATTATCATCCAGTAGCTGTGTTACCTGGATAAAGAAGATTTTGGGTATTTTGCTGAGCACCAGGCGCTTCTCTGAGGATAAAATCTGGAAAATCCGGGTCAGTTTAACCGGCTCTGAGTCGCAACCAAATATGAACCCTTCCTTTCCATGGCTGGAGATGACACTCACAAAGTACTCCCCGTGCTCGCAGCAGCATTCTGCAACGACACAGCCAAAGCAATGCCTTCGAGCATCGACTCAGGGTGTCGTGGAGGTTACTTAGACCGAGAGGTGGGATATGAGAGATGGCTGGGCTTGGGGTAAGATGAGGAGGGGGTTTAGGGGCTGGCAGGGGGACGCATACCTTGCTGGTAAAGGTCTTCTATCTCCTTGGCTGTCTTGTTATGCATCAGTTTCACCTTGTAGTTGAGCCGTGAGAGTACGTTGGAAAGCTTTTCCGCTTCCCTCTTGGCTCCTCTCCGGGTCCCAAACACCACATCACCATTGCTGCTGCAGAAATCGGTGTTGACGATGACAAGAGCCCGGCTTTGCCTTGGCTGGGACATACTGGGATGTCCCCTCGGATGGGTAGGTGGTCTCCAAACCCCCACTGCGCCAGCAGGGAGCTCAGGCTTGCCTAGCGGTGAGCCCCGAGTCCTCCTTCAGGAAGTCCAGGAGAGCATATCCTGCTCCGCTGGCTGACTCAATGCTGGCGCAGCTGATTTTCAAGGGCAAGGCAGGAGCAATGCCCTGTCACCTGCAAGATGGCACCTGGGCATGAGTCACGGGGGTAGGAGAAGGGCCATGGTTCACCCCTGGGTTCGGCGGGCATCGCCAGCTGCAAGAGGGCTGGGCTGGCACTGTCCAGCCTGGAGCATGTGGGGCATATGTTAGGAGGAAAAAAAAAAAGAGGATTTTGTTGTTGTTTTTTTTTTTCTCCAAAGGAATGGTGGGGGAGGTTGGAGAGTGATGGGGGATGGGAACACCTGCATTGCGGGAAGCACCAGGAACGATGAGGCGATCCCTCCCTGCCTTTCTCACTCTGTCTCTGAGTCCTGGTTTCCCCCAAAAGCCAGGCAATTCCTGCTTCCCATCGCTAACCCCAGGGAAAACGGCCTCTTCCAGCTTCCCCCACGAGCTCCTCGCAGGGCTTTTTGGACAGTGTTGCCTAACCCTGCCCACTCCCAGCGAGGCGGTAGGCACTTGCCAGCTGGTTTTACCTGCTTGGAGTACCCAATTATGGCACTTCTGCAATTATTCCTCCCCAAAAGCAGTCTGTGCTGGTGCAGGAATAGACCCCAGCAACCTGCTCACAAGGATGAATCTCAGCTGCATCCTTTCTCTCCTTCCCTTCCCAAACTTGCTGACCTGGAGTGTTGAAAAGCAGCCCTCTCACGTCACCCTAACCCCAGGCCTGCTGATCCTACATCACAAGGTGCGAATCACAAGATGCTTGTTATTATTTTATTTCTTTCTGGTCTTGTGCTTCCCTTCCCATTCGTAGAGGGCTTTGATCGTCTTCCCAAGCTTTTCCCAGCAGACAGAAAGGCTATGCTTTTTTTAATGCTAAAGGAGTGGGTGTTTGCACCGTCGCACGTCTCTGAGCGATGGGGGGTAAAGCAGCACCAAAATATCAGCAGCATTGCAGGGCTGAGGGGCTGCATCATGGTCCTGCTACTCTGCTGCAGCAAGGTATGACTTTGAAAGCACTGTACAGCTAGCAAGCACCATTGCTTTTAAAGAGCTTTAAATCTGGCTTAAATCCCTCCACGCCTGGCCTTGGCCTGCCAGAAGGACCCACTTACTCCACCAACCCATTGAGCCAGGAGCTGGCACCTTCCTGAAGGACCATGTCTGTGAGCCTCATCTGGGCACTTTCATTAAAACACAGCGATGGGGCTTGGGTTGGTGTGATTTTTTTCCCCCTTGCTGAAATGCAGACGGTGCCCGTCCAGCAGCTTGCAGGGGTTTACCAAACCTGCCTGATGCTGCCCGGACAAGCCCATGCACGGCCCTGTCTTGGGGAGGTGCTGCTTCCTCTGCCTCCGCAACCCCCAGGGCTGCCGAGCTCCACATGGAGCTTAATGAGCCCAGTGAAGCTTCAGGAGCCCAAGTCGATGCCAAAGCTGCTGTCTGAAAGGGGGAAAGCATCCCCATGGGGCTTGCTCCCCTTGACCCAGCAGGTCTGGGGGTTGCAGGTGAAGGTTGATGCTCTTCCAATGGTCCAGGCAGCTCTCGGACACTGGGGGGGATCAAGTGACCATGGGTGTTGTTAGTAGAAGCTGTTGTGTTTTGCCTTCTGGTGCAGCCTGGTTTTTGGGGTTGCCTTGACTTCTCTCCTGGCCACTGCTGCACACGGCAGCTCTTGGAGCACCTCTTCCCTATGCTGGGAGGGAAGCCTCAAAAGGGCGGCCAGGGATCAGCACTGGCTTTTACTCACTAGTGGCGGATGTTGTGGTGGAAGGAGGTGAGCTCTAGGTAGGTAAGGTCCAAGGCAAGCTGGCTGGAAATGGGAATGGTGTCTTCCTGGGCTGTAATCCTTTGGCTTCGTGTTAGAGAAGGATGTGCTACAGGTGATTTACAGCAGAAAATAAGGGGGTGATCCGGTGAGCTGGGGGGAAAGGGAGGTCCTGGCTGGTGGGACAGCAGGTGTTAGTCCTTCTTCTTAGCATCGGTAGCCTGCGTGCGCTTTTTCAGCTGTGCCACGTCGACATAGATGTTGCGCTTGAGGACAGCGCTGGCGCAGATGAAAGCTCCTTGCAGAGCTCCCACGAAGCCGCCCAGGCACAAATCCTGCCCTGGAAGAGAGTGGAAGACAGTGATGGCAGTGGCTGTGGTGGGGACCTGTGGGCAGCCCGCGCTCTCTGTTCCCAACTGACCCTCAATGCTGCTGGACACCACCATTGCCATCCATCATCTGCTCTCCCCACCCTCCAGCTTCCCGCACGCCATCCCTTGGGTTTGAACCCATGAAACCCCTCCGTTTGACCCCTTCCTTCTCCCCAGCAGGGAAAGGGTCTCATGCTGCCCAGCTAAAATAAATCAGCGCTGGGCAAGGAGACAACGTCCAGGAGCTGGAGGAGGCACAGCCTTTTCCTCCTCCTGTTGGGACCATGCAGCTCCACTTAGACATGCTCCAGCGGCTCTTGCATTGCCCTATGGCATGGCAGCAGCTTGTCCCCTTATTTCATTGAAGGACTGAAGGTTTTCTCCCCCTGTATCCTGCTTCCCCAGAGGTGTCCTAATCTGAAAGCGTGGTGTCTGGGTGGTGGCCATGGTACCTGTCAGGTAGAGGTTGGGGACAGCCGTCTGTGCCCTCACGGTAGCAATGGCTTCAGCTTGCAGGCGGGCGATGCTGTGGTCAATGCCGTAGATCTCGCCCTTGGGGCTGGCAATGTAGTGCTGGTTGGTGAGGGGCGTCCCTCCAGAGATGTACTCGATCTGGGGGGGACAAGGGGACAACGTGGTCTGCCTGGGGTAGGTGTGATGGTGTGGGGTGTCACACTGTGCTCCAGAAAGCTGTTTTTGTGGGGTACAGGCTGCGACGGGTTTCCTTGCAGACCCTTGCATGGTGGTTCTGGCCAGGTTTGGTCCCAGGATGGTCCTGGAGGATCATTGTACCCCCAGCTTGCATGTGTGGTCAGGAGGCAGCAGCGACGGGTTGGTGCTGGACCTTATGTCCAGCACACCCGGACCCTGCTCCTGTGTTTGCAAGACGGGCCTGGGTAGACGGAACCCAGGAGAGGAACTGGAGGACCTGCAAACCCCAGGTTTCCTCACCCTGTCCTCAATGCGAGGGTAGAGCTTGAAGACAACCTGCATGATGGTGTCCACAAAGGTCTTCTTCAACTCCTCATAATCATCTCCCCGTTTTTTGACCTGCTCATCCTTCCACTCCTCAAACCACTCATATTTGGTGAAGGTCACGATGGCCAGCGTGGATTTACCTGCAGCAGGACAAGGTCGGGGCAGTTGTCCCTCTGACCACCCTCATGCCACCATTTCCTTGCCACAAACCCAACCCTCCCCATGCAAACCCTTGGGATGTCCCCAGGTCTCTGTGGTCCCATATCCTTCGTCCAGTTATCTTGAAGACCACTTTCCATGAGCAACCTGCTCAGCAGCTTTGATCATGGCTATTTTAGGAGAAACTCCTCATTTGCAGTCATCAAACAAACCAAACCCCAGCAAGAGTTTTCAAGCTGCTCACAAGTGTTCATGGTTGGGCTTCAGCCTGTACCTGGGTGCCTTGTTTCCCAGGTGGGGTCCTTGGCCGATGGGCAGGTGACAAATATGACAGGGATGTTCTTGGCAGCTGCTTCTCTGGAAGAAGCCAGGTAGCGATTCATTCTGCAGAGAGATGCAAGGATTTGGGTGGGTCTTGCTGAAAACCTTTCCCTGAATACTTGTTATGGCCAAATCCCCGTGCAGCAAGGATCTGCCAAGAGCATTTTCTGAGTCACCACCCATCTCCTTACGCTTAATGAAGCATGTCTGAGGTGAAGCCCAACCTACATTTCATCCAGGTCATTTCCTGGGTACATGAAGTAGTTGGTGGGCTCCAGCCCCAGCTCTTCCCTCGAGCCATTAAGACCTACGAAGACGGTGAAACCCCCTTCACCATGTGTTGCCATGCGAAGCTGAGACTGGATCTCTGTGATACGGAGGAAAGAAGAGGAAAATTAGTATTTTCTGGGATCCTCAGCTACAGAGAAGTGGTTTCTCCTAGAAGAAGCCCTCCCCATATCTACGTTGCTCGCATGTTAGCTTATAAAACTGGTTTATCTCAAAACATCCTGTGTGTGCTCAAGGGGTGGGACTGCAGCTCCTGCAAACTCTAAGGAAGGCAGTGGCACTGTGATTTACTATAGGGGATGGTTTAGGGTACCCTTGGCTTGAGCTTTTGCTGGATTTAATGACCTTCTCAGATTCAAATGCTCTCCTGCTCTGCAAACATTGAATGGTTGTAGACCAGGACCATAGCATTGCCCAGAAAGCTTCCACCCAACCATGCCCACTTTCACCCAGCTGTGCCTTCTTCTACCCAGCCATGCCCAGTTCCACCCAGCCATGCCTCTTCCAAAGCAGCAAGTAGATTTTGTGGCAGCACTAAACCCAGCTTTACATGGACTTTTCACCAGCTTTCACAAGTTCTGGGGGGCTACACTGTGTTTTTTTGGGAAACTGAGCAGCAAGTCAGGGCTTTACTAACTATGGCTAGTTTTGGCAAACTAATTTAGGCTCGATTAAAAACCCTGCAAAGAAACATGTGGCCAGTGATGGTTTTGAATGCTGCAACACGAGCCATGGGTTTTTGCTGATTTCTAAGAAATAATTATAAAGAAGCCAGTTTCTGATGTTGCTCAGAGGGGGATTAATGCCATAACCCCAATGAAACCCAACGCTGCCATTTTACCAGGCAAAGCCCGCGCCTCCGCCGGCAGGAGCCGTTCGTAGGTGTTGAAGATCCCAGCATCCGAAATGATAACAGGAGCAAAGATGTTCACCAAATCTTGGCCTTTCTTGACGCTCACACCTGGAAGGGAAAGGTGAGGTGGGGAGGAATGGCTCGGTTAAAAAGCAACACCATGGTGGGGAGAAGCTACACGTGCCCCATCCTGTCCCAGCACTCACCGCAGGCTTTGCCCTCGGCATCCAGCAGGATCGTCTGCACTGCTGCCTTTCCAAACACATTTCCTCCAGCTTTCCGGATAACGGGAATGATGTGGAAGGCAATTTCCCCAGCCCCCCCTTTGGGGTACCACGCGCCATGGAGGAAGTGGTTCACCAGGATGCTGTGCATGGAGAAGCTGGCCTTCGAGGGGACCACGCCTGAAAAAAGGGGCAGCTTAAGATGGGTTTGTGGTGAATCGTGGTTTTGTGGCTTATCCTGAAGTTTTTAGGATGAGGAACGCCTTGCCCTCGGCTGGACACGATGCTGTAAGAAAGGATGGAATGAGAAACGATGGGTCATCAGTACCCGGAGGAGCAGGGAGGGCATCAGACATGGGTGGCAAAGCCCGTGGCTCTTTTGCAACTGGGGGCCACGAGCAAACCCCCAGGGCAGATGGAAGGGAAGGGGAAGGCTCAGGGTGAAAGTGTTACAGTGAGGCCAGGGTGGTGCGTGCCAGCACAAGGTCAAGGGTGGGTAGATGTTCCTTTGTGTAAGAGGAGCAATGCTGCCATGCTGTGAAGCTGAAGGATGCGGAGGGAAAGAGATGAAAGCTAGCAACAGGGACAACCAGCTGCTGGCTTGGGGACAAGGGTGCTGGCAGAGCATCCATGCACGTAGCATCCCTCACCCACAAACCGCACAGCCATCACCCTTATAAAAGCAAAGAAAAAAGGGTTTTCTTGCTTTTTTTTTTGTTCCTAAAGGGTTTAACTTCACCTCCATGGCACCCTGAAGCCTCCTGGCTACCTACCGTAGGTGGGGAAGATGTAGCTGAAGACGGCCCTGAGCTCGTGGTTGGTGGTGAGACCATCCACCACCTCCTTCAGGCTGTGTGATGCCAGCCGGCAGAAGGGGCTGAGCCGTGGCAGCAGCCCCGAGCGGCACAGCAGCGTGGCCAGCACCCGGGGGATCATTTTCAAGACACCCACCAGCATGGTCCCTCTGCCGACACTCTGCAGGAGGGGAGGATGTTGCTGAGCATCTGCCGCCAGGGGGGCTGTGGACAACCCCAGGGTGGGCTGGAAAGATGCTCAAAAGCATCTTTTTCCCCTTAAATTTATTGCTTGGCCAGCAGAGAGGCGACAGCATCTCTTAAGAGCTGCATCCCAGCGAGGCATGGGCAAGGTGAGTGCTTCCTCCCCCAAGAAGCTCCCCTGCAGTGCAGGCTCTCAGCCTTTGCAGTGGTTTTGAAGCATAATTAATGTTAATTTAGCACTGTTTCGATAACAATTGCAATCACCCCACTGGCTGGGAGGTCCCAGAGCATCATCCCATGGTGTTTGGGGAGGGGGTGTGTGTCAGGTCTCATGGGGGTCCCAGCACATCCCGTGGGACCACAAGCATCCACGGGGAGTGGAGTTACAACTCTGGGTGCAACGCCGGGTTTTTGAGGCAGAAAAGGGAGATTTTTGATGTTTCCCAATGCTTTTGGAGCCAGGTGGGGGCGGATTTTGAAAGCCGCTATTCTCTGCAGTTGCCCAATATCTGGGTGTCGGGGGGGGGAGTGGAAATTTCCCCTCCTCGCTTGACCCCTGCAGAGAGGGACCAGAGCCAAAAAAATCCCCCCATCCCCTCCCTGCGGTGAAGCCAAAGCACCCTCTACCTTCACCAGCCGCTCAAACTCATCGATAGCGGCCCCCTCCCCGGGAAACTGCTCCTTCAGGCCTTGGAAATATTCCTCCTTCCCCGAATAGATGCGATATGTCCTGCCGCTGCCAGGCTCCCCCAAAACCACAGTGTCGTAGACGGCCGGTAGCTGAGCCCACTCCAGCTGCCCCTCCGTCAGCTGGTCCACCATGAAACGGATGATGGAGCCCTCCTGCATCTGCCCCACATAGTGGATACCTGGAAGATGTATTTTTGGTTTATTTTGGTTTTTTTTTTCCTTTTTTTTTTTTACATCCTATCACATACCCCTGGCATGCACAGGACCCTCCTCTTATTTCTCCACCCCCACCCCAGCAGCTCTGTACAGAGGGGAAAGGGAAAAGCTGGGAAACACCTGCCTTCCACTTTAGGTCAAAGGGAAAACCAAGCGCTCGCTGTTGTGTTTTTAAGCAGCTTTTAGGAATTTTGTTAAACATTGATATTTTTCCTTTCTGTATTGCCGTAAATAATTAATCCCATGCAGTTCAAGGGATGTACAGAGCTGGACTTTGTCTTGCTGGAAGGAGTTTGCCAAGGGAGACGTGTACGGGAAATTCTATAGGGGCTGAGCTGGATACGGGGAATTTTATAGGGTTTTGGCATTACAGCAACTGGGCGTGACCAGCAGCACCTCATCCGTCAGCAGGAGGATTTTAGGGCAAGGGAAGGTGTGTGATACCACGTCGCTCAGGCAGAAAAAGCGCTTGTATAATGCGGGGCGGGTGCTGGGGATGCCCGCTCTGGGTCCCCACGGGTGTTTTGGGTGCGATTCCTGCCACGGTCATCCCCCCCTCTCCCCAGTGCCCCCACCCTGTGGCTGAGCGCCCCACCACCACCTTTGAGCCAGAGGTGAATCTGGGACCCCAAATGCCGGTGGGGGCCGTACCGGTGTCAAACTCGAAGCCCTTCTCGCTGAAGGTGTGGCAGCAGCCCCCCAGCTTCCCGTGCTGCTCCAGCACCAGCACCCGCTTGCCCGCCTTCGCCAACAGCGCAGCAGCTGCCAGGCCCCCGATGCCGCTGCCCACCACGATGGCATCGAGCCTCTCAGGGACTTTATCTGCTGAGAAAACTGGGGGGGGGGGGGGGCGGCATCCTCAGTGGTGGGATGTGGCACCCCCCCCGAGTGGGCGCACAGTGCCCAGCGGGTGACCCCAAAACCTTGCTGGGGGGTGATGCCACCCCTGGGGGGGTCATGCTGCCCCAGGGGGTGATGCCACGCCAGAGGAAGATGCTGTGCTGGGGGGTGATGCCACTTTGGGGGGGTCATGCTGCCCCAGGGGGTGATGCCAACCCGGGGGGGTGATGCTGCACCGCGGGGGGGGGGGGGTGGGAGTGGATGCTGGCCCCTGGGGGGTGATGCCACCTCGTTGGGTGATGCCGCACCGGGTGCAGATGCCACTGTGGGGGGGTCACGTTGCCCCAGGGGGTCACGCCGTGCTGGGGGAAAGATGCCACCCACCGCAGCGGGTGATGCTGTGCCAGTGGGTGATGCCGCCCTGGGGGGTTAATGCCGCCCCGGAGGGTGATGCCGCCTCGGCGGAGCGCAGGGACGGGGCGGGGGGTCCCGCGGAGCGGGGGGGGAGCCCCGTACCTGTCTTGACGACCGTCCTGCGGGCAGCCTTGTCGGTGACGAGCGGGGCGGGCGGGCGGCGGGTATCGGCGGCGAAGGGGCTGGGGCCGCCTCCCGCCCCCCACGGGAACCGGGAGAGGAGGAGGAGGAGGGCGAGGAAGAGCAGCGCGTACAGCCACATGGTGCTGCGCCCGTCTGCCGTCGCGGCCCCGAAGGTAGCCCCGCTCCGCCCCGCCGGGAACGGGCGGGCGGCACCGGAACGGCCCGGGGCGGGCTGGGAGCTGGCACCGGGAGCTGGCACCGGGCACCGGGAGATGGCACCGGGCACTGGGGGATGGTACTGGGAGCTGGGAGCTGGCACCGGACACTGGGAGCCAGTACCGGGCACTGGGAGGTGGCGCCGGGAGCTGGGAGATGGTACTGGGAGATGGTACCGAGCGCTGAGAGCTGGCACCGGTACTGGGAGCTGGGAGATGGCACCGGGAGCTGGTACCGGGCACTGAGAGCTAGCACTAGACACTGGGAGCCGGTACCGGACACTGGGAGCCGGCACCGAGCACTGGGAGCTGGCACCGGACACTGGGAGCCGCCACTGGTCCCTGTCCCCCGGGCCCCGGCAGCCCCGCCCCGCCCCGCGGTCGCGTTCCCCGCCGTCTGACCCTCCCGCGCCGCCGTCGGCCGCTCCGCGCGGCGCCTGCCGGGCGCTGTAGTCTCATGTGTTTCCGGGGTGGTGGGCGCGGACTACAACTCCCGGCATGCAGCGCGGCCGCGCCTGCGCACTGCGCGGCGGCGGAGCGGGCCCGGCGGGCGGGCCGGGAGGCCCCGCCGCCGCTTCCGGTGGGAGCGGGGTCAAAGGGCGGCGGGTCCAAGGGCGGAGCGGCCCGGTGGGGCGGGAGGGTGATGGTCGGGGACCAGGAACGGGCGGGGGCCGCGCCGCAGGAGAGGCCTGAGGCCTCTAGAGGGGCCGGGGGGTCCCTGAGGGGCCGTCACCCCCCCGGGGCCACCGGGTCCCGCCGCCTGAGGCTCCGCTGCGGCTCCCGCCGAGGAGGGGGAGGCCGCCTTCTTCCCCGCAGGGCATGAGCGGAGGCACCGGAGCTGAGGAGCGGCCTGAGGAGCGGCACCGTTTCCCCCCGCCCGGCAAGTCCCTCCCCGTGCGTGTCAGGCCTGAGCCCTGCCCCTCGCTGTGCGCCCCCCCCCCCCCCCCCCTCGCCGTGCCCCGGCCTCTGGGCAGCACCCCTCGGTGTCAAACAGCTTCCCCCCCTTCCCGCTATTGCTTTATTTCTCCATTAATGTCCGTATAAAATGAGCTTTCGGGGTACCGAAAGCAATCTTCCCGTTACCTGAGGTGGTAACGCAACAAAAAAACGTGCCCGAAGGGGTCTGAGCCACTCTCACGCCTTCCAGCTGGCTGGCACAGTTCTGAGCCTGTGAGCAGAGTGCGGGGTCGGTTCCCTGAGGGAAGAGCTCAGGGTTTTAGAGTTCTCTGGGGAGCGGTTGGTTCTTTGGGTCTGTTCTGGTGGGTGACGTTTGCATCTCTGTCTCTGCTTAGATCTCAGCTCTGAGCCAAAATGGTCTCCTGCAGGCACTCGTGCGGGAAGTGGGGCAGCCTGCGGGCGCCGGTAAGCTTTTCCTCTGCTTCCTTCGTATTGATCTCGTTGTTTCCTGGTGGGGGAAATGCCTGGGGAGCTCGAAGGGAGCCCGAGGAACCCAGCACTCGGCTCACAGGCAAAGCTGTCTGGCTCCAGCTTGGCGAAGCCTTAGCCTCGCTTTGTCCCATATTTGCCGAAGAGAAACCTCGCAGCATCTCGGGGGATTCTGATCGGGGTTTCTTCCCCAGGGAAGGGGAAATCCTGCCTGGAGATGTCCTGAGCAGTGCTGGGGAAGGGAGCAAACAACCTCCCGGGGCCTCCCAACCGACTCTAACCTCTAGCGTACCTTTCTTCCAGCAGAGATCAGCGAGGACCTGTGTCGAGCCCAGGAGGAATGGGAGGCTGTGGAAGAGATACAGTCAGGTACAGCTGGTGCCAGGGATAAGGGGGATCATTACAGAGTTGGACAGAGAAGGTCTGGGCAGGGGAAGGGACCTGGGTCCCAGAGGGCAGGAGCAGGTGGGTGTGCAGCTGGGGGGATTACCTGAGGATGGGGAGAGAGCTGGGGAAAGGGCTGGAGGGAGACGGAGGGAGCAGGAGACCTGCTGCCTTCCCCCAGCTCCCCAAGTCTTTGCCCTCCTGCCATGCCAGAAGCTGGGAGTGAGCTCCCCGTGCTGGAACGGCCCCTCTGACCTGAGGCAGGAGCTCGTTTTGGCACCAGGAAGCTGGAGCGGAGGAGCAGGGCTCACGCTGGGGCAGGGAGCTAACCCTGTTGTCTCCTTCCCTGCAGGGCTGGGGGGGACGTCAGCCAGTGCCGCACCCCCAATCTCCTTCAATGAAGCGCTGCAGTACTTCCAGACAGCCGACCTCTCTGAGTGCAGGGTACGGGCAGGGCCCCGCGCTCTCGCCCTCTCTCGGGGGTAGTTTTAGTAAGTAGGAGAGGGGAGTGTGGTGGGAGAAGCACAGCACTCCCCTTTTTCCCTTCCACCTTCCCTCGGCTTGGCTCTTCATGTGGTCCCATCCCTCCCGGCTTGCCCACGGGTTTCTCTCCTGCCTGATTCCCCGAGGGACCAGCCCTGATCGTTTCTTTGCATGTTTTCTCCTCCACAGAAGAAAGTCCGGGCAACAGCGCGCAGGCAAGGCCTGGCTGCTCTGGTTCGCTTCCTCTTCGGTCCTCCCCAGCTCCAGCCGCAGCTGCAGGGAGAGCGGGAGCTGGCTTTGGCCATAGCACAGTGTGAGTGTCCCTTCCACCCCAACGCAAGCCGCTGGCCTGGCTGACATCACCTTTATCGTGAGAGCTTTGTGGGGGGGCTCAGGGGTTTTGTGGGGTCTCTGCCCGCTTATCCCATGGCAGCTGCTTGTTCCAAAGGATGCGTTCTCCATCTCCTTTGCTCCCTTGCTGCAGACATACTTCTAGTAGGGAACGATGCATCTCTTGACCCTTTTCTGTTGTGCCACAGTAGCCGTTCCACATGTACACCTTGACACGGCACCGGGCAGGTGCTCCATGGCTCTACAGCCCTTCCCACTCCTTGTTTCATGACCACAGCAAATGAGATGTGAATCTTCCCAGTGCCTTGGTGTGGTGTGTGTCATGTCTGGCTGCCCCATGGTGGATCACATGTGCTGAGCACATGGAAACTCCTCGCCTGTGGTTCCCTGGGCAGCGCAGCTTTGGCCAGCAAAACTTCACGTGATGCCGGAATTATTCATTCCCCCCACGCTCATGCAAACCCAGTCATATTAGTTGTGTTTCTGCACCTCTAATACATTTTCCCCTCCAGCAGGATAAACATAGCCCGAACATTCTCCTTGTCACCATAAGCCGTTCTCAACTGCGGGATTTCATTTCCAGCTGGCTCTGGCTTTACCCTGCAGCTGGTGGTGGTTTCTTTCCCTGCCATGTCTCTGTGCCAGTGCTTGAGGGCAGTGGGGCAGGGATGCTGAGGGGTGTTTTCTCTCCACCAGGTGGTTTGGATGATAATGAGAGAGTGCACATGAGAATCCTGCAGACCATTTACAAGAAGCTAACCCGCTCCAGGTTGGGCTGCCCACGCTATGGGGCACACTGGGAAGAGCTTGGCTTTCAAGGTAGGACAGAGGGAGAGACCTCTGGAGCAAACCTTTGCCAAGAGAGATCACGCTGGTCCCGTTCCCTCCTCTGGAGGTGGGATCTAGAGGCAGCGTAAAGGGTTTGCCACTCATCTCCCTTCACACGGTCCCTACTGCTGTGTCATAGAATCGTTGAGGTTGGAAAAGACCTTTAAGATCACTGAGTCCAACCGTTAAACCTAACACTGCCAAGTCCACCACCAAACCATGTCCCTAAGCACCACATCTACATGTCTTTTAAATATCTCCAGGGATGGTGACTCTGCCACTTCCCTGAGCAGTCTGTTCCCATGTTTGACAACCCTTTTGGTGAAGAAATTTTTCCTAATATCCAATCTAAACCTCCTCTGGTCCAACTTGAGGCCATTTCCTCTTATCTTATTACAGTTCCCTCAGGCGCCCCTCATAAGACTTGTGCTCTAGACCCTTCATCAGCTTCATTGCTCTTCTTTAGACACACTCTAGCACCTCAATGTCTGTCTTGTAGTGAGGGCCCCAAAACTGAACACAATATTTGAGGTGCAGCCTCAGATCAACACTCCCACCCAACTTGGTGTCCCCTGCAACTTGCCAAGGGTGCACTTGATCCCCTTGTCCAGATCATCGATAAAAATATTAAACAGAGCTGGCCCCAATACCGAGCCCTGGTTTCGTAGCAGATCTGTCACTGCCCCAGCCAGCTGTCACAACCAGTACAACATCTGGACTGGCTGGCCAGATGACACCAATACCCACTGCCACGGTTGCCCGTGTTCAGATGGCGTGGGCATAACAAGAAGTAGTTGGCGTAACCGCTTTGCTTGGGCCATTAATGCTCTTCATTAGCAAGCGATCTCTGCAGCTAATGAGCTGTCTCCAGAGGGCTGGTTTATTAACGAAGCGCAGGTCAGGGCTCTGTCACTAAGGTTGCATCGCAGGTTGCTTTCAGCCTCTGCTGTGTAAGACAAACAGCATGATTAAAGCTGTCACATGTGGCCTCGCAGGAGTTTTCAGGCTGGTTGACTCGCAAGTTAAATAGGCCGGGTTTTAATGAAGCCTAAAACCCTCAACAGGAGGGAAACAGCTCCTGCTGCTCTGTCCTGTGGCATACACAACTGGTTTTAAGGGTTAATTTACCAGACAAATGTGCCCTGGGGTGGGTAGAGCTTAAAGCTACTAATTCCTAGAGAAGTCTCCTAGAGAATGGGTGTGTGGGTGGGAGAGCAAGAGCTTGTTAATGCCCATGTGAAAGAGGCGATGGCACCCATCCGGCCCTGGTTAGGGAAATTCCCTGAAAGCTTTCCCTCAGGATGCAATTCCTGAAGGGAATCACCAGGGTTCCTCCGCTCTTGAAATATGGTGACAGTGTATAAACAGCCTGCGGAAGCGGGGAGGTGACCAGAGAGCGACTCCATGCTGTCCCTCGCTTCTCTGGGCTGTCCTGCCCTTCCAGGTGCAGATCCTGGGACTGACCTGCGAGGGACGGGGATGCTGGGCTTGATGCAGATGCTGTACTTCGTCATGGACTCTCAGACACTGCCTCTGGCTCAAGAGATTTTCAAGCTATCCCAGCATGAAACCCAGGCATGTCCTTCCACCTCCTTCGCTTGCTCCCTGCTGTGGTATCTACCTGTTAATTTCTAATGCTCGGGGAAAGGGAAGCACAAAAACCTTCTCTTCAGAGTTAAGGGCTTGATTTTTTTTGCTGTTTAATCCCCCTCGTGCTGGTAAGGGGAAGAAGGTAGTCCCCAAAGAGCTGAGGAGTTCCGACCAGCAGCTGGAGCCAGGCTCCAGGTGTTGGCTTTATTCTGGGAATGAGATTTTAATGTCCTGGTGGAAATCAGAGATCTGCTCCTGGGATCCTGGCTTGAAGCTGAACTTGTACAGGATAAAAGGGCTGGAGAAGTGGGCAAAGAGCAGCGTGGCGTGAAAATGGGAGCGAGTGGAGCCAGTCTCAAACTTGGCGTTTTAGTCTCAGATATGGTTGGGTTTAAGCCTGGCTATAAGCTTGGCTTGACGCACAGCATCCATCTAAGCCTGTATCTGTAGTATTATTGTCCTCCTACATGGATCTGTTGCCTGCAGCCACCATCCCATGAGTTTGGGGCCACACAGATGTGGCATAGAAGGGCCGAAGGTGTTGTCCAGGCCCCTCTGCGTGCCGCAAGACAGGAGGCTTTTTCCAGCCAAGCTGCGATAATGCTCATTCTCTTGCAGAATTTCCCCTTCTGCATCATGTCCGTGAACATCACCCGCATCGTCATCCAGGCCCTGAGGGAGGAACGTCTCTCCAGGTGAGGTCTGGAGCGGCCGACAGCTCCGTAGCTGGGCTGGGTGGTGGTTTTGGGGTCTCAAACAGCATCCTTGGCTGGTTCCCGTTGAGTGGGGTCCCTCCCCAGTGGCTCCCTTGGCTGCTGGGACAGCAGCCGTGTTGGCTGAGCCCCTCTCTGCCTGTTTCAGGGAATGCAACCGCAGGCAGCAAGTCATCGCCGTGCTGAATGACCTGTATGCGGCGGCCTTTCTGCAGCTCTATCGTGTCTGGAAATGGCAGCACAAGACCATTGTCGACTCCAGCTTCCTCCTGAAGGGTTTGTTTCCCTGCACTTTCCTCTCCTTTCCCAGCTGAGGAAAATAACCCAAGGCCCAGAGGACAAACCTGGTGTGTTCTCAGCACATTCATGTCATGCTGAGACCAATCCCAAGGGGTGTAACACCCAGAAAGCCCCAACCATTCATCATTTAACCTTTACAATGACATTTTTCAACAGTCTTTAAGTACCCAAGTTCCCCGTGGGGTGGTTTTTTCCCCCCATTTTGCATCTCAAATCTTAAAGACGAGCACCCGTGGAAGCGCCCGCCATGTTTGGAGGGCTGCTGTGTTGTGGTGGCTTGAGGTGGGTGACAAATGGGGATGCTTCTTGCTCCCCAGGCTCGCTCATGTCATTCAGTGTGGTTGCATAAGCCCTGTTTGTGGCGTGGGGTGTAAGTGGAGTTGCCGATGGCGTGTTTTTCGCAGTGAGCGCTAAATTAACTGGCGGGGTTATTTACTCCGGAGGAGACTGATGTCAACAGAGCTGCTCGGATGCGCTGTGCTAATGGCTCCCTCTTAAAACGGGGTCCAGCTGTTGCATTCAGGCTCAGCTTTGATCCGCTCGCCCTGGGCTTTCCCTCCCGTGGGGATTTCAGGGGAGCTGAGGCTGATGCTGAGCTCAGCTGGGGGTTTTGGCAAAAAGCTTTTCACGCTCTGTCATCCCGAGCAAAACATAATTGTGCCCTTTCCTGAGGGGATACAGTGGGACACCAGAAATAATACATGAGTCAAAAACCCTGGGAGTGTGCTGTGTTCCTGACACCATCGAGACCTCGCTCTCTGTCCTTATGCGTTTCCCTCTTACCTCCCCAGAGCTGGAGTTATCCACCAAAAAGAAACCAAAGCAGCTCCTGAAATCCCTGGAGGCCTACGTGAACCGAAGCCCCACGGCAGACAGCCTTCAGCAACCATTCTTTTCCTCTGCCTCTGGCGGCAGCGGCAGCCAGCCCAACGAGGAGATCCACTTCACGGGCGTTTGTGACCTGCAGGTTGAGCTGGAAGGAGAAGCCCGACTGATCTGAAATGGAGGAAGATGCGCTGCAGGGAGCTCTGCTCATGGCTCAGCTCTTGGTGGATGCCTGGCTGCTGTCGCTTCTGGTTAAGGGGGAGCTCAGGAAGGGCCATGCAGGTCGAGGTGGTAGACACAGAGCGATGGGAGGTGGCTGCTGCCCTGAGAAGTGCAGCAAAAGAAGGGTCTGGGACCAAGCTGAGGGCAGTTGGGAGCCTGGGATGCCATTGAGGGTAGATTTTTGCCCTAAACCCCCAGAAAGGGTGGCCCGGTCCTTCCCCCTCTTGCCCCACAAGCGTCCTGGCTGCAGTGTCAGCATTGCTCGGTGCTGTGGGAGCAAGCCGCAGGATTTGACCCTCTCCAGGCAGAACTCTCCTGAAGCAAAGGAGGAAAATGTGGCAGAGCGAGTGGCTTTCGTGAGCCACTAGCCTGGGGACTGGGATAGTCTGTTTGCCTGTCTCAAATCCATGCTCCTGTCTGTCTTTACCCCCAGCAGGAAAGTCTTGTGATGTTCCATGCAGAGCTGGAGCATGGTGACAGGGGTCCTGAATCAAATCATGGCTCTGACAGCATCTGGGAGGGTTTAAAACCCCCTGGCTTTGGGCCACAGCACCTTAATTTTGCATTGATGGCGGGGTAAGAGCACAAGCACAGCCCTGTTGCTGGGGCAGTGGGGACAGCTCGTCCCCCAAGGTTTGGCGACCCCCCCGAAGTCCCCTGGGATGTTACTGTGTGTGTCAGCTCCTAAAGAAGTTACTAAAAGGAGGGAAAAAATGCTTTTCTTGGTGTAACAGAGACTTTTGGACTTGGATTTGCTTCTGGTCTTTGCAGCTGGGTGAGGGGAGAGGGTTTCTGCTGGTAGGGGGCCGCTCTAGAGAGCGGGGAGGGGCGAAGCGGGGTCAGTCTGGCGCCGAGGAGCCAAATTTGGGGTTCAGCAGTGGAAAAGCTGCTCTGGAGGAGAGAAACCAGGGTTGGATTCTGTCCCAAGGCGAGACGAAGCCAAGAGCAGGAAGAAAAGTCCCTCCTCGTCTGCAAGGGCAGCTGCTTGCTTTCAGGAAAACCTTGTTGAAGAGGAGGCAAGACTTTTGCTCAGGAGTTCCCAGAGGCTGGGGTGTGGTTTCCCAACACGCTCCCTCCTTTCCCAGCCCTCCGTGCCTCAGTTTCCCCCTTTAGGAAATCCAATTTACAGCCCCGTCCTGCCCCGGGTGCAGCAAGGGGATGAGCCAGGAGCAGTAACGGCCGCTCCGTGCCTGATGTGAGCCCTCAGCAGGTGCTTAGAAATGCTTGAAAAGCATCTTCAGCCCTCAAAAGAAGGCGAGGGGAATAAAAGCCCCCAAAGCCCAGATCTGGAGATAAAAGATGTGTTTGAACAAGAGAAGCGAGGAGCTGGTGGGATAAGAGAGCGGCATGGTGCTGAATGGGCCCTGACAGCTGCCTGGTGCCGTTGCCTCTCTAAAAAGGCAATGGCCTTCCCCGTGGGGCTGGAAAATGCTTTCCCTTGCCAAAAATTAAAAAAAAAACCAAAACTAATAAATGGGCAAAAACGAACCTGATGGTGTTTTTTTTCTTTCCTAATCCTGAATTATTGTGTAAATCATTTGGAGGTGTGGGAGGAGGGTGGGATGGGGGCAGCCAGGCTCTGAAGAAAACAAAAACCACCTTGGGGCTGGTTTTGAGGGGGACGAAGGGGAGCATGGGCTGGGCTCCCCCCGGGGCTGGGGCTGGAAGCGGGAACTCCAGGCTTGCCTGTTTTCCCTGGCTACCTGGGCCCGGTGAGAATGGGGGTGCTGGGGAGGTGGGTACGAAGCGGGGGGGTGCCAGGGAGGGATGTGGGGTCCCCATGGGTGGGAGGATGGGGGTCCCGGGGGAGGATGGAGGTGCCAGGGGAGGGATGTGCGTGCTGAGGGAGGGCTGGGGGTGCTCGGGGGGGATGTGGGTGCCGGGGCAGGGCTGAAGGTGCCAGGGAAGGGATGCGGGTACCGGGAAAGAGGGGAGCGGGCAGCGAGAGCAGGAGCGGAGCCGGGAGCCGAGCCCGGCCCCGCCAGCGGACGCGTGTTCCCCCTCCGGGTCCGCCCCGGGGGCGGTGGCTCTGCCCCCCCCCCCTTCCCCCCCGCGGCCGCTTAAAACCCCGCGGAGGCGGCGCCCGGCAGCGCAGAGCCCGGCACCGGCAGCGGGACCGGTACCGACAGCGGCAGGCGGGGAGGCGAGGTAGGGTGCAGGCAGGGCAGGGTGCAGGCAGCGCCCGGCAGCAGAGGGGTGCAGGCAGGGTGCAAGCAGCGTAAGGGACGGCAGGCAACAGAGGGCAAGGGGGCTCGGGAGCGGGCAGGGCAGCGGTGCGGGCAGGGGAAGGCAGGGCTGCAGGTGCGGGCAGGGAGAGGCAGAGGTACAGGCAGGGCAGGGGTGCTGGCAGGCTGCAGGCAGCCCAAGGGGCTGCGGGCAGGGCAGGCACCACAGGGTAGGGTGGCAGGCAGAGGTACAGGCCGCACGGCAGAGGTGTGCCGGCAGCAGCAGGCACCGGCGGGCAGCCGGGCAGGCAGCATGGCGAGGGACGCCGGTGTCCCCCAGCACCCCGTGGCCTCGTCCTCCCGCACCCCGGGGCAGCGGTGAACGCCGGCGGCCGGACCCCGCAACCCGGCGGGACCATGGAGGGCCCCGAGGGCGGTTACTCAGTGCAGGCCACCGCCGCCATCGCCGCCGCCATCACCTTCTTGGTGCTCTTCACCATCACGGGCAATGTGCTGGTCATCATGGCCGTGCTGAGCAGCCGCTCGCTGCGGGCGCCCCAGAATCTCTTCTTGGTGTCGTTGGCGGCCGCCGACATCCTGGTGGCCACCCTCATCATCCCCTTCTCCTTGGCCAACGAACTCCTGGGCTACTGGTACTTCGAGAAGACGTGGTGCGAGATCTACCTGGCTTTGGATGTGCTCTTCTGCACCTCGTCCATCGTCCACCTCTGCGCCATCAGCCTGGACCGTTACTGGTCGGTCAGCCGTGCCATCGAGTACAATGCCAAGCGGACGCCGCGGCGCATCAAGTGCAGCATCTTCATCGTCTGGACCATTGCCGCCGTCATCTCCCTCCCGCCCTTGGTCTACAAGGGGGAGAAGAAGGCGGCGGTGGGGGGGCGGCCCCAGTGCAAGCTCAACGAGGAGGCCTGGTACGTCCTCTCCTCCAGCGTCGGCTCCTTCTTCGCCCCGTGTCTCATCATGATCCTCGTCTACCTGCGCATCTACCTGATTGCCAAACGCCGCCACCGCTCCCACCCCGCCAGCACCAAACCACCGGCATCGGTGCCACCAAACGTCACCCCCCCAGCTGGTGTGGAACCCCCGGGGACCTGCCCGCCAGCGGACAGGACCTCACTGCTGAGCCCCGAGGAGCCCCCGACGTCCCCCAAGCCTGGGGCAGGGACATCCCCGCAGCCCGGGGGACGCCCCAGGGACACCTTGGCCACCGGGACGGGGCAGGTGGTGTTAGCACATCAGCCGCCGGCATTGAACCCTTGGAGGAGGAAGACTCAGATCAACCGGGAGAAACGTTTCACCTTTGTCTTGGCCGTGGTCATCGGCGTCTTCGTCCTCTGCTGGTTCCCCTTCTTCTTCCTCTACAGCCTGGGTGCGCTCTGTCCCCAGCGCTGCAAGGTCCCCGACGGCGTCTTCCAGTTCTTCTTCTGGATCGGTTACTGCAACAGCTCCCTCAACCCTGTCATCTACACTGTCTTCAACCAGGACTTCCGCAAGGCTTTCCGACGCCTCCTCTGCCGCCGCCGAGCCCCAACGCCCTGGTGAGGGGCTCCGGTGAGGGGCTCTGGCTACACCCTTCCTTCCTCCTCCTCCTCCTCCAGGCTGCGCTTGCTGCCTGGAGCATCCCTTGGGTTTGGGGTGGGGGAGGCTTCGAAGCCCCCCCCCAAGAGACGATGGGTTCCCCCCCCCCCGCCACTGACGCCTGCCTGCCCGCTGCCTTCTCTCGCTGCCAGATTTCCCATGGGGACCCCTAGAGACCCAGGGAGGGGGAGCAGGGCGGGAGCCACATGCCACCACGGTGCAACCCCTGCCCCCAAGCCCAGTGGCATCCCAGCAGACCCCCTCCCAAAAGGTGGTGCCGCGGCCTTTTAACAATAAAAGATATTTTGTAATAAGAAAAAAATTCACTTTTTTCAGGGGGGAGACGGGGTGTCATTGTTGCCGTCCCCCCCCATCCCTGGGGACTGCTGGGGACAAGAGCCATGGCCCGTGACAGCCAGCAGCACGGCCGGGAGGAATGCAGGCTGGCGGAGCGGGAACACGATGTCTGGGAGGGGGCAGTTATTTATGGCAGCGCCCGGGAAGGAATAAATAATAATAATTAAAAAAAAAACCAACCTAACCCCAAACAACCCCAAAGAATAAATCTCTGCAGCTGCTGGCCCCCAGGACATTCAACCGGATGGTGGACAGGGACAGAGCCCAGTGTCGGGGGACTCCAATGGCGTGGGGATTCATGGGTGGCTCATATAGGGGATTCGCAAGGGTCTCGTATAGGGTTGTGCTGCCCACCCAGGGTGAGGGTGACATGTGTCAGGGGCCACGGGGGGGGGGGGGTCGTGGGTTGTGACCCACTCTGGGGTGTTATAACCCACACCAGCATGACCCACACTGCCATATCATGACTGACACCATGGTATCATGACCCACACGGGTGTAACCATGGGTCACAGTGGAGCATCGTGACCCTTGCTGGTGTATTGTGGTTCGTGATAGTGTATCGCAACCCACAGCAGGGTATCGTGACCCACACTGCTGTGTCATGACTCACCATGGCATGCTGTGACCCACACCAATGTGTTGTGATTCAGACTGCTGTACCATGACTCACAGTGGTACACGGTGACCCATGCCAGCGTATGGTGACCCTCACCGGGTTATCATGACCCACACCAAGGTATCGCGACACACACTGGTCCATCGCAACCCAGACTAGTGCATCGTGACTGATGATGGTGCATGATGACCCTCACCACCATATGGTGCCCCACGCCAGTATACAGTGACCCACACTAGTGCATGATGATCCACACCAGCATATGGTGACCAGCATGCTGGGGGATACGGCCAGGGACAGCTCGCCTCCGCAGTGGCGGAGCCAGCCCCATCTCCCTGCCCCACTTCGGGACTTCACCTCCATCCACCCCGAAACCGGCTGAACTTTAGGGAAGCCCTTTCCCAGCCCGACTGCTCTCCTCCTCCCCAATGAGCGCAGCATGGCCGGTGGCCATTGGCCCATCCAGGCGCGCTGGGAGGATGCTTGGGGTGGGAGAGGTCGTGCGAACGGGGCCAGGGCCGCAGGGCTGTGCACGCCGAACCGCTGGACCCCCGCCAGCCCAGCCCCGGGCCGGCTGGACCCAATCCCGGCCTCTGGCGCCGCATCGTGCTGCAGCTCCCTCTGCCCCACAGCTGCACCCGCGCCGGCTGCTTGGCACCCTACGTCATGGCGGGGGGCAGACGTGGGGCTGGGTATGGTCTTATTGGGATGTGGAATTCTGTGGGGCTGGGCATGGCCCTATGGAGCTGGGTGTGGTTGTGTCGGGCTGGGGGTCTGAGGATGGTCCCATGAGGCTGGATATGGTTCTATGGGGCTGGGTATGGTCCTGTGGGGCTGGGCATCATCCTATGGGGCTGGGCATGGTCCTATGGGACTGAGCATAGTCCTATGGGGCTGGGCATAGACGTGTGGGGCTGGGCATGGTCCCATGGGGATCTGAGCATCATCCTGTGGGGCTGAGCATAATCCTATGGGGCTGAGCACAGTTAGGTGGGGCTGGATATGGTCCCATGGGGATGTTCATGGTCCCATGGGGCTGGGCATGACCCTTTGGGACCAGCCTGGCCCCAGCAGTTCCCGATCCCCCCCACCGGCCCACCCCAGCCCCCCAGTGCTGCCGACTCTGACCCCCCACCAACCTTCCCCCCCCTTCCACTCCCCACTAA
This sequence comes from Haliaeetus albicilla, assembly GCF_947461875.1. Taxonomy (NCBI): domain Eukaryota; kingdom Metazoa; phylum Chordata; class Aves; order Accipitriformes; family Accipitridae; genus Haliaeetus; species Haliaeetus albicilla. The sequence goes on along the minus strand of NC_091495.1, from coordinate 42,854,133 downwards.
TTCCCCCAAAACAGCCCACGGGTTGCCATGGCGATTCTTTAATTTCCGCCCCCCCCCGGTATATTGAGCGGAACCAGGTTTGCTGCAAAAAAAGGACCATGGAAAATCAGGCAGGGTGAGCCTTTTTCCTGCAAAATAGGTTAAAATGTGTTTATTCCCCCTCCCACAGCACTCCGGGCAGCACCTGACCCCTTGTGCTGCTGACCCACCGGCCCCTGCGTTATCGCTGCTGGATTAATTGCCATCCCCTCATTAATGCTGGGGAAGCAGCAGGAGGGGGAGGTTAATTAAGCAGAAATATTAATTGCTGACATCCTTCCCCAGGTGCTGCTCTGGTTTTGAGCTGGGGAGGAATGCCCAGAACCCAAACTAGGACCAGTATGAAGATGCTGCCTTAAACTGGTGTGGGAAACCCTTGCAGGGAGCTTGGATGACACTGTGAGCTGCAACGAATTCTTGCCAGGGCTCAGCCTGCTTCTGCTGGGCTGCTCCAGGGCTTGCCCCTGGTGCAAGGCTTTTAATTAACACTGGTGAACTATATGATGAAATCTCATAATTTGATAGACGTGCCAAAACCCCCGGCGCCTGGGATGATCCCTCCTGCAATCCTTTATTTTATTTTTAGGCTTTTGACAAAATTTGGCCACTTTTGCTGGCGGACGAAGGTCAGGCGTGAAGCCGGTGGGGTGGAAATAATTTCTTTACAGGGGAAAAAATGTGCGTTCCCATTCAAATATTTAAAAATAAGGAGCTGGGAACGGCTGCAAAGCTTTTTATTTGTATTTGGTTTTAATGGCAGAGCAATAAAAGCTGGGGAAGGGAAGATATGGTAACCATAGCCACCACGGGGAGGGGGGGGCCATGGCAGCCGATTTATGCTTAAAATATTTAAAAATTTAAAATGAAAAAGGGGTTTGGTTGCCTGAAATCTCCCCGTTTCAGTGATATTTTAAGGGGTCTCTGGGTGATGTGGTGTGAAGATGCTTTGCTGTTATTGGGGTCCCCCAGAAAGCGAGAAAAGGCCAGAAAAAAAGTGAGAAAAGGACAGTAAAAGTATGAACAGGCCTGTTTTCAGAGAAGATGGGCTCAGGGCAGGCAGGATCTGGCCAAAACACCGCCTCCCCCCATTTCTTGTCCCCTAAAAAGCCCCCCAAAGCCCACGGGTATCACAGCAGCCCCCCCCCCCCGGGGGTCTCCCTCCTCCCCTTCCCTTCCAACAATATTTTTTTCCTTATGTTTTTCCTTTTTTCTTTTTTCTTTTTTCCCCCCTTTTTTCTTGTCTTTTTTTTTCCTCCTTTTTTCTTGTCTTTTTTTTTATTCCCCCTTATTATTTCCCCACTAGAAGACGATTAAAGCATAAAAGCTCTCAGCTGCACTTAAAGGCAGATTTGCAGCACCAGCCCCTGGGGGAGGGGGGTGGGCAGTGGGATGAGAGCATCAGCCCCAGCAGGCAGGTGAAAAACGTTGCCTTTTTTGGGGTGTTTTCAGGCAGATTCAGCCCATTTGGGCTCTCCTCCTGCCCCTCTCCCAGTTCCCTGCTGTTTCCTGGAGGTTTTTGAGGTCTGGGGTGGTGGCCTTGGGGGTGACAGGGTTGGGGACTGGGGATGGGGGGGCCGATGGGTCTGGGAGTGGTGGGGACATGGGTTGGGGTTGATGTCCCCAAGGGTGTCGGGGACCTGGGATGGGGCTGGGGCTGATGTCCCCAGGGGTGATGGGGCTGGAGACCAGGGATGGGGCTGATGTCCCCAAGGGTGTCGGGGACCTGGGACGGGGCTGGGACCCCGGGATGGGGCTGGTGCTGGTGTCCTTGGGGGTGACGGGGACGGCGCTGGGACCCCACGATGGGGCTGTGTCCCTTGGGGTGATGGGGACCTGGGTGAGGAATGGGACCCCGAGTTGGGGTTGGGGCCAATGTCCCCAAGGGTGATGGGGACCTGGGTGAGGAATGGGACCCCGAGTTGGGGTTGGGGCCAATGTCCCCAAGGGTAATGGGGACCTGGGTTGGGGCTGGGGCTGGGACCCTGGGCTGGGGCTGATGTCCCCAGGGGTGATGGGGATGGAGATCAGGGTTTGGACTGATGTCCCCAAGGGTGTCGGGGACCCGGGAAGTGGCTGGGACCCCCGGGTGGGGCTGGGGCTGATGTCCCTGGGGGTGACGGGGGTGGGACTGGGGATGGGGGGCTGATGTCCACGGGGGTGTCGGGGACCTGGGACGGGGCTGGGACCCCGTAACGGGGCTGGGGCTGATGTCCATGGGGGTGTCGGGGATGGGGACCGAGAGGGGGCCACGTCCGCATGGGGGACAAAGGTCTCGGGGCGGGGGGGGGGGGGTGCCAGGCCGGGGGGGTCCGGGCCGGTGCCGCCCCTCAGGGTCGGGCTCCTCCGGGGGCGGAGCGGCAGCGGCCGGGCCTGCGGCGGGTGAGAGCTGGGAGGGACGGGAGCACGAGGGGGGCTGGGGGGGCTGGCGGGTGTTAGTTACCCCCCAGGCCCTATGGGGCGGCGGGGGGGGGAGGAGTGCTACCCCCCCCAAGGCCTTATACAGCACGTGGGGCGTGTTATTCCCCCCCCCCCATGTCCTATAGGGCGTGTTATTCCCCCCCCCCCCATGTCCTATAGGGCGTGATATTCCCCCCCCCCGCCATGTCCTATAGGGCGTGATATTCCCCCCCCCCCCCATGTCCTATAGGGCGTGATATTCCCCCCCCCCCATGTCCTATAGGGCGTGATATTCCCCCCCCCCCATGTCCTATAGGGCGTGTTATTCCCCCCCCCCCCATGTCCTATAGGGCGTGTTATTCCCCCCCCCCCCATGTCCTATAGGGCGTGTTATTCCCCCCCCCACCATGTCCTATAGGGCGTGTTATTCCCCCCCCCCCCCCATGTCCTATATGGTGTGTGGGGCCTGTGTGGGGTGTGCTGTCCCCCCCGCCAAGGCCCTATACGGTGTGTGGGGTGTGTTATGCCCCCCCCAAAGCCCTGTAGGACAAGTGGGGCCCACACGGGCGTCCTCTGCCAGCAGCCCCCTCCGAGTGATGGAAACCTTTCAAAATAACACTTTCTGCCCATTTCTTTCTCCTTTTTTCCACGACCCTCAAGCATCCTGGCACCTCTTCTCCCCTGGTTTGGGGACGTACCCCTACCCTGACCCCAGGCTGGGGGCTGCCACCGCTGTCGTCCCCCCCACCGTGACAGCCTGTCCCAGAGGTACGTGACTCCCTGGGGACGAGGACAGGCACGAAGGGGATGCTGAGCCCCAAACGAGGAGGGGTGACCCCATTCCCCCCCGTACCCCACGAACACCCCCTGGTAAATCCGGTCCCAGCTTCACGCTGTGGGGGTTTCCAAGTGGGTCCCAGACCTTGCTGGGGTTTCCTTCCCTCCAACCTTGCTCTTCATTACCCCCCCAGCCACATTTTCAAACCAAATTGTTTCTGTTTTCCTCCCTCCTCTCTTTTTTGGGGGGAATAAAATTCCTTAAAACTCTACTCCAAAACAGAGGGAGGGGGCAGGCGTGATTTAAAAGCCCCCGATACCTTGCTGGGGGGGGGTGTCTCTCATACAAGCATCCCCTCTCCCAGCACCGGTGGGCAACACTGAGTGCCCCCAGCCTGATTTGGGGGGGGCTGAGGCTGGCTGGGGGTTGGGATCTCGGTGTTTTGGTGCAGGCTGCATGGGTGCTGCAGGGTTTTTGGGTACAGATTGGCATCTCCTTGCCGGGGGAAGGAGGGTGTGGGAGGGAAAAGTCAATTGTAGCGGCACCGAAGCTCGATTACGAAGAATAAATTCTTTTCCCAAGGGCTTTTGGCGCATTGGTTGCTGGGTTGGGGTTTTTTTTTTTCCCCCTCTCTTTTTGTGCTATAAACCATCTATTTCCCCGCCAAGGAGCAGATCCCTTCCCTTCCCTGCAAAGGCCTGAAGCGGTGAGAGGGGCTTGGTGCCTTCCCACCCTCCAGCACCCTGCAGGTCCCATCCTGCGTCGTCCCGTTGCCCCATGGCTCTGGTTATGGCGGTGGAAGGGTCTCTCGCTCGCTGCTGGCCTTGGTTGCTGCAAGCAGGATGGGAATGAGGGATCTGGGGTCTCCCCATGTGCCCCCCCACCTCTCACTGACCCCCTCTTGCCATATCTCCCCAGCCAAGCTCCGTGGCCCGGTGCTGGACACGTCTCCGAGCGCTTATCCCTGCGCAGAACCCTCTGTCCGAGCCCCCCCAGGGTGCTGATCCCACCAGATCCTCCAGTGACAGAGAAAAGTAGGTGACTCCTCAGCTGGGGAGGAGGGCAGTGAGCCCTTGGTGGGGGGGAACCAGCTTGAGTCTCCCCTTTGTGGTTGGCCCTTCGACCCCAGATAAATTTGCTTTATTTCTCCCCAGTAAGCCCAGTAACAGGACTTCTCCCCGCAGTGCAAGTGTGTTCTGGGGAAAATGCACCAACATTTGGTATTTCCAGGGTAAGCAGGGTTTGTGTCCTCCCTCCCTCCCCTGTCTTTCTTTTCCCTCCTCAGATGAAAACCTGGGTCTGCGATTCGGGGCAGAAACTGGAAATTTTCATCCCTTTTCTGGGCAAATACCGTCCGTTCTCAGGGCATTGCTGCCAGACCTGCACCCCAAAGAGCTGGGTAAGAGCGTGGCTCTGGAAGCTCTGGGCTTCCTAGAGCTGGCTGGGAAGAGGGTTTGGGGTCCCAGGATGCTGGTGAAGAGGACAAGCCCCATCCGAAGGGTCTCGTGTGCCTGGGGGAGAGGGCTGGGGGCTGGAGTGGGGCAGGCGCAGCCAAAACCTCCCCACTTCTCCAAGCTGTCCTCCTTCAAAAGCAGACCCGCTGCTGCCGTAAGAGCTGACCCTGCTTTCTCCTTCCAGGATGGCTTCTACCACAAGCAGCTTTCCTCTCTCGGCTTCCGCAATGCCATCCAGGTGACAGAGGAGGACACACGGTGAGGATGGGACAAGCTCTGTGCCGGGGAACACTGAGCAAACCACTTTTTTCCCCAGGTTTTGTCCAAATCCCCGTGGAAATCCCTTGACCTCCTGCGCAGGAGTGTGGGGATGCCTCTCCATCAACCTTGCTCCCTAATTAGTCCAAAAAGGAGTTACGTTAATTATATTTTGAAAGGCTGAAAGCTGCATCTCCAAGTGCAGAGCGTTAATAACAGCAGAGGGGAGAGGGCTTGGTCTGTCCCTCTGGCTACAGTCACACTCGGGCTGGGAGGAAAAGTCAGCCACAGAGTTGAGGATTTGGGGTTGTTTCTTTTTTTAAACAAAACTTGGTATCTTGATGCTGTTGGGAAGAAGTTGGCGGGGGGGCTGGGGGTGTTTTCGTTCTCCTCTCTGGCTCCAGCACAAGGACAAGCTCACGCACGCAGCACTTGGAGCAAGCCTGGCTCCCAGCCCCTGGGGAGAGGTGAAATGGCCTCTTCCCCAACCCATCCTGCTCTTCCTCCTCCCCATGGGCCCTAACTCCAGACCTCCAGCTGGTGTCAACCAGCCTTTTCCACTGGCCCAGGAGCTGATGTGGAGCCCAGGAGCCGTTTCCTTGCCAAATGCTTGATATTTTTTGTTCCGGAGGTGCTGGACTCCTTCAGTTCCTCTCCCCTTTCAGAGCAGTCCCCAGTGGCTTAGCAATTTTGCACTGTATTTTTCCAAATCGGGTCATTATATTCCATTCAGCTTGAAATATCCCAGCTCCAGCTTTCAAACTCTTTGAATAATTCATCTCCGCTCACAGCGACTCAGGAGTTGTGGGATGGCTAAAAAGAGCCCAGTGATGGGTGGCTGAGATCACGAGTGGAAAGACGAAGGTCTGAAGTTCCTGTGTCCCTCTCCGGCCACCTGCAGCCCTTTCACTGAGTTGCCGCACGCTCTGCGATATTTAAAATCTCACTTAGGTCCCTTTCAGATGCTGCCTAGCTCTGATTTGGGGGCAGATTTGGAAAAGTCCCTGATTTGGGACCTCTGCAGCATCCCCTGCATGTTTCTAGCAATTGCAGGTTTCCTTCCTGTGTGAGGAGTGATGCTGTGAGGACTGGGGTAGCCAGGAGCATCACTCTGCTGGTGCCTCCATCTTCCCAGCTGTAAAATGGGGAGAAAAATCTCAGATTCTTGCAGACAGCCAGTTTGAGGGAGGCTGAGCACCCTGCAAAAGCCTCTAACCACTGGGACATCACTGTCTGCCTCCCTGCCCAGGTACCGGGGCTGGCTGGTCCGACGGATCTGTGGTTTCCTCGCTGTCTGGAACTGGAAAGTTCCTGCTGACACCCCTGGAGACCTCCCGGCGAGGGTCTGCCGCAGTAAGAGGTAGGTGGGAGCAGCCGGAGGGGCCCTCCGGGGTCGCCTTCACCCCTCGCAGGACCTGGGTCCTGTAGCATCGTCCCCTAATCTTGCGGGATTCCATTCAGTTGCCGAAGTGAGGGATGTGCTCGTCTGCTCCTGGCGGAAAGAAATGCGCCGGTTCCTCTTCGCTGCTGCACCCTTCCCACAAGTTCACCACGAGGAAGGGGCTTTGCAGTTGCTCTCCCCGGGCTCAGCACTCCCCAAAAGGAGCCCGTACCCCGGTTCGGCGGGGAACCGGCTTTCCTGTCGCCGGGCTCTGCCCTAGGATGCCGCTGAGGCTCTCCCGGTCTCACCCTGTCCTGAGCATATGGCGTCTGGGGTGACATGGCCTTGTCAGGCAACTGTCACCTAACTGGTTGTCATCACTAATTACACAGCAGGAGGCTGGCAGCCAGTACATTGTAATTACTGTAATGCAGAATGCTTTTTAACCCCTTGCTCTGCCTTGTGCTTCCCACACCCTGTCCATCCCCTTCACAGGGTATGGGATGTCGCTACCGGCTGGTCCCGTGGCTCGAGAGGGGATGGCGAATCCCACCGGCAGTGGAAGGAGAAAATAATCAAGATCCTGGCTGAAATCCAGGCCCCGCTCTCCCTTCTCATGCTGAGGTCTGAGCTTCCTCTCCGGGGAAGGTCGTGGGTGCGGATCCTCCTTCACAGGCATCTCCTGCCTCCTCCTGGGGGGATCCCAGTTCCTGGTTGGGGCATTCCCGGTCCCTCTCCTCCACTGCAGGTCTCTCACGCTCTTAATTTGTGCATTAAGCCCCTGCGGTGGCTCCGTGCCTGCGAGCCATCCTTTGGGGGATATGCTGGGATCCTTTGGGGGATGCACATGGATCCTTTGGGGGATGTGTGTGCAGAGAGCCCAGGGTGACACTGGCAGGGCAGGCAGCCCTTGGGGTCCCGTGCAGCTCCCTGGGGATATTTCCCCCAAATCCTTCCAGGGAACTGGAATCTGACACCGGAGTGGAGAAGGGAGGGAGGAAAAAAAAAAAAACCAAAACCACTGGGAGGATGGGAGTCAAAGCAAAGCAAAAGGGAACTTTTCCTTTCTCTCTCTCTCTCTCTCTCCTCTTCTCTTCTTTTTTTTTCCTCCTGTCATTGAGAAATTGGCAATTAGAGGTTGCATTGTAGCCTAATTGCTTGTCTGATTGAGCTGTAATAAAAGAACCCTCTGAGCAGCACGAAGTATTTAAAGAGAAGAAATTACCCAGGGGATAAAAGTGTTCGGATCCTTCCTGTAAACAGCATGCGGGAGGACGGGAGATGGAGGGGTAATTGACTTCAGCTTTTGTTGCTGGGGGGAGAAGGACGTGGTCTTGTCACATCCAGCCTTTAATGTTTTAACTTAATTTATAATAAAGCTCTTTATTTGCTTTACGGGCACTGAGAAGTGAGATTCTGAGTCGAGCTGTCTCACGCAGCCCCCTTTGCTGCCCAGGTGGGGAAACTGAGGCAGGGAAGGGTGGCCTGGATGAGGTCTGTGGGGAGGGTTGGGGGCAGCCACAGCCCCCTGAGGTTGCTCACTTGCTTGTTTTCTTGCAGGCTGTGTAACTGGGCTCTGCTCAAGCTCCTGAATCGCCTCTTCCTCAATGTGCAGCTCCACCAAGGGCAGCTGGAGATGGTGCTGAGGGCCGCCAGGATGGTAGGGAGCCCAGTGAGCTGCTCTCAGCCCCGCGCCTTGCTGCCGGCACACCGGGCGCTGAGCCCTGGCCGCATTCCTTGCAGTCCGGCGTGCCGCTGGTTTTCCTCTCGACTCACAAATCCCAGCTGGATGGGCTGCTCCTGTCCTTCGTCCTCTTCTCCCAGGGGCTGGGGGTGCCCAGGGTGACAGTGGGCGGCCAGGTCTGCAGCCCTCGCCTCCGGTAAGGCACGGCAGATGCTTGCTCGAGCCCAGCAAGCAGCCAGGTCTTTGGATTGGGAGGAGGGAATTGCACTTGCAAAGCTGAGGTGGGGAACGGGGGGGACGTGGCCCCATGCAAGGTGGGCGCCCGTGGTGTCCTCTTTCCCCTGCAGAGCCCTACTCGGCCGCCTGGGAGGGATTTTCCTGCCTTCGAGGACAGGGCAGATGCCGAGCGACCAGGATGAAGGGCTCCTGGGGGCTGTCCTGGCTGCGGTAGGTCCAGTCCTGGCTTTCCCGGGGTGCTGGGAGCGATGAAACATCCCCACGAGCTTCAAAAGTGCTCGGTGAAGGCGTCTAGGGATGTCTCAACTACAGGCTGGCTGAGACTTTTGGCCGTCCAATGGATGCGGGCAGCTCCCCTGTGTCCCTGTGGTGCCGCTGGTACCCCCCAGCCTCACCCCGTCTTCCCCACCAGTATGTCGAGGAGGTGCTGAGGAGCCAACAGCCCCTGCTCATCTTCCTGGAAGAGCCCCCCATCGCCCTGTGCCTCTCTGCCCCTGCCCGCGAGTGGCTGGCCCTGGTGTACCGAGCCGTGCGGGACGGTGCCGTCCCCGACGTCCTCCTGGTCCCCGTGGGCATCTCCTACGACATGGTCCCTGGCGGTTTGCACCGGGAAGGAGCGGTGAGAGGTCTTGCTGGTGTGGGCGCAGCACCCAAATTGCCAGCTGCGTCCCCGGGGAGCGGTGCCCGCCTCCGTCACCCCATTAACGCTTTGGTTCCCTCTCCTCCCAGCACAGTGCTCGGCTCTTTGGCCTCGGCGCTTGCCTCTGGGCAGCGTGCTGGGCCGTACGCCGAAATCTCGGCTGCGTCCGCGTGGACTTCGCCCAGCCCTTCTCCTTACAGGTACAGCAGCGGGGTTTCCAGCTCCTGTCTGGATCCACCCCGGCCCTGGAGGGTTTATTGCTGTGATGTCGGTGGCTGCGCAAGCCTCTGCGGGTTGGACGGAGGGGTTTGGGGTGGCTGGGGGGATGTGGTGTGCTCCAGGGGATCTGGCAAACCCATCTCTAGGGGAAGTTGGGGGCTTGCTGGGGCTCTGGGGACCCAAGGGATCAAGTCGGCTTGTTGGTGCTGAGGGCTGGCGAGCACCGACAGGCTCGTTTGTCCTCGTTCCCAGGAGTTTGTGGCCAAAAACCTCGTCAGGCAGAGCTGCACGGGGAAGCCGCTGGAGGAGCTGCTGCTGCCCACCATCCTCGGCGTGTGGTAAGCAGGAGCCTTGGGGCAGCATCTCACCTCCAAAGTCTGCCCCGAGCCCCGCTTTCTCACCCCTCTCGCCCTGTTTTTTTCCAGCCCCAGCCAGCTGGATGGCAAGAAGGCAGGGATTTGGGGTCCCAGCCCTGCAATGGTCGCCAGCTTGGAGGCAGACGAGGAAATGTTGGTGACCAAGCTGGGCCTGCATTCCCTGAGCGGTGAGAGATCTGTTTTGGCAGGCGGGAGTCCGTCCTCCAGCCATCTGCGGGTCCGTGCAGGGCTGCGGGTCAGCCTCACTTGCCCGGTCCTGCCAGGGTCACCCCTTGTGAGGGCATCTCCCCACTCCCACCGGCGCGGAGGCAGCTGTGCCGTTACCGGTTATTTCGCTGTGCTGTGGCGATGCAGCCAGTGGGGTGATGGCTGCCTGGCAGTGCATGTTCCCCGACTGGAAACGGAGAGCATAAACAATGGGGGGCTGGCAAAGCACCCCAGCATCCGTTGGGTGACATCCCTTGGGATGTCACCACCATTGCCTTCTCTTCCCCTTGGGCTCGGGGTTGGGGGCTAATCTCCGGGCGGCTAACAAGCCCCTCTCCCTCCTTTGCAGATGGCGTTGCCTGCTCCGCCGTCATGGCTGTGGGGATCACGTCTGCGCTGCTGCTGCACAAGCACTGGGAGGTGAGAGACAAGGAGGTGTCCGGGTTTCTCGTCTTTTGGAGCAAGATTTCTGGAGCCCCCCCCCCGCCATGCAGAGGAGGGGGCAGCTTCTCCTCCTCTTCCTCCAGGGTGTCTTCCTCTCCCGGCTGATGCTGGACTTTGCCTGGCTGCTGGAGGAGATCCTGCTGCGCCAGCGCGATGTGGGCTTCTCAGGGCAGCTCCGTGCCCTGGTGCAGCACAGCCTCGTCCTGCTCAGAGCCCGTCTCACCTTCTACCACCTCTCCCCCATTGGTGATGTCCTGGTGGTCCCTGAGGTCTCGGCGGAGGCCCAGAGGGAGCTGGGCCACCACAGTGCTGCCATCCTGCCCGTCTTTGCCAGCGAGGCGGTGGGAGGTACGGAGGAAGGTTTGGGGGATCGGCGACGCCGGGGATCAGTGACGCCGGGGCAATTGGTGACACGGCTTTCCCGGCAGCGTGCGCCATCCGTGCCTTGCTGATGGAGATGGTGCCCTTCCTGGGGGCAACCGACGGACCCTCCGGCATCGTGCTCAGCCAGGATGAGCTCCACCGCAAGACCCTGGAGCTGCTCCAGCTGCTGCCCCCAAACCTGCTGGGGCTCCAGGTAGGGGCTGGCGGCGCGGGCTGGCACTGCCATCGCGTGGAAGTGGCCCGTCACCGCTGCCTGCGTGGCTGCGGGGAGTCCGGCTGCCGGCCAGCCCCTTTCCTCCTCTCCCCCAGCCCTGCCAGCCCCTCGACTGCCAAAGCCGGGACATCGTGGACAAGCTCCTCCTGTGTGGGCTGCTGGAGGCTGAAGAGGTGGGTGGGTGCCCCCCGCCCCAGGACCCCCTCCCCACGCTGGGGATGGGGGGCTCAGCCCTTACTGCACCCTCCGGTCCTGGCCGGGAAGGTGGTGAGGGAGCGGGGACCCTGTTGGGGGGCGGGATGCCGGTGGGGTGGCGTTAACGGTGGTGCGGCGGCCGGCTTGTCCCCGCAGCCGGAGAGCGAGCGCTGGGTCTGCGACTTGGCCCCACGGCCCTTCTGCAAGGGACCACCCTGGGCCGGGATGGACTTCACCGACAGCGACAGTGACGGCGAGGACGAGGTCCCCAAGCGCTGCTTCAAGGTACTCGGGGTGTCCCCCAATGCGCCCCAGCTGCCTTCATGGCAGGGTGAGGGTGGTCTCGCCAAACTCCGGCTTCCCCCGCCTGCAGCTCAGTGAGCCCCAGGGCTCGCCTGGCTTCCTCCTCTTCCTCTGCCGGCTCCTGAGCCCCATGCTGAGGACCTACGCCAGAGCCGTGGCTTTTCTGGACCGACCCAGCTGGCCCCAGCCCGGTAGGACCCCCCCGGGGTGGGCAACCACTTCTCCAACCACACTAGCCCCCCTTGGCTTGGCTTTTGGGGAAACTGAGGTGCAGCCAAAGCTCCCTTGCCGTCCTGGCTCTGCACTGAGACCGGAGAGGGGCTGTACGCCCCTGGGAGCTGGGGACAGTGGGATTTGACCCCCACCTTCTCTCCCCCTAACCCCAGAGGCAGCTTACGTGGAGGCACTGCTGCAATTTCTGGCCGAGGAGGGCAGTTTTGGTGAGTCGGGGTGGGGGACAAAGGGAGCGTCCCTCCTGCTTTGGGGTCAGCATCCCCCCCCCGCCTCAAAGCCAGGCTATGGCTGCCCGCAAGGTGGGATGCGGGTGCTCCCTCAGGGATTTCTCTCCCTCCAGAGTACCCAGACAGGAGCCTGGCCCTCAGCTCTCTGCAGACCTTCAAGGAGTTGGGGGTAAGCATGGCCAGGCTCTGCTAGCCCCGCCCCCCCCCCCCCCCGCCAACCTCGAGCTTGCCCCCCACCAGTGAGGCTCCTCTCCCTCCCCAGGTGCTGGAGGAGGTGCGGAGCCCCACCGGACCCCTCCTCCACCTCGCCCAGCCTTTCCACTCCAGCATGAGCCGGGGAAAGCTGGAAGCCTTCATCCAGCAGTTCACCCAGCCGTAGCTGCCACCGCAGCCGCCGCTGTGCTAATAAACCTGGGAGCAGGTACCCAACCCTGCTCGTGGATTTATTGAATGATGCTCGTGGATTTATTGAATGCCACAGAGGGAGGGGGGCAAGGCAGCCAACTCGGGGTGAGATTTGGCGTCTCCCTCTTCACACCACCTTGTTGCAGATGGTGCCCAGCTCCTCGATCTCGCACTGCACCTCGTCTCCTCTCTGCGAGGGGCAGGGAGATGCTGGCAGCCCCCCGCTCGCCTTGTTCCCGGCAAGAGGGGGGTCCCTTATGTCCCCGCTTTGCCACCCCTGCCCTATTTTGAGCCACCCACCCCCTTCCCCTCACCTTAAGAAACACGGGTGGCTTCTGAAAAGCCCCCACACCAGGAGGGGTTCCCGTCAGCAAGATGTCCCCGGGGACCAGCGTGACAAACCTGGGGCGGGGGACGGAGGGGACAGGAGCTGTCAGCTGTGGCCCCCCTCCTTCCTCTGGTGCCACCGGCCCCCCCCTCCGTGCCTACCGGGAGACCCAGGCGATGAGTTTGGGGAGGCGGAAGATGAGCTGGCTGGTGCTGCTGTCCTGCATCAGCTGCCCATTGACGCTGCAGCGGATCCTCAGGTTGTGGACGTCTGTGGGGACGGAGGGGACACGTCACACTGAGGTGGAGGGTAGGGGAACGGCGCTGTGGGACCCCCACCACTGTGAACACCCACTCTTAGGAAAAACATGGATGCTTTGGGGCAAACTCGGCACCCGTCACCTCCTGTGTTAGTCATGAAGGAGCCTCCAGCCTGTCCCTGTCCTGTCCTCACCTGCCACTGCCTCCTTGGTGACAAGGGCCGGCCCCAGGGGACAGAAGGTGTCGAAGGTTTTCCCCAACAGCCACTGCCTCCCGTTCCTCATCTGCCAGTCCCGGGCACTGACGTCGTTGGCCACCGTGAAGCCCACAACGTGGTCCAGGGCCGATGACTCCTGGGGTGGGGTGGGGTGACAACTGGGGTGGGGACATACACACAGACCCCACCGAACCGAGGAGGGGGGCGGGGTAGGGGTTACCTCAATGTGCCGCCCCTTCTTCCCGATGACAGCAGCCAGCTCTACCTCCCAGTCCACCTCCTGCCGGGGGAGAAAATGGGCTGCTGGGGGGGCTTGGAGGGACTGTACCCCATGGAGGGGGGGAGACGGTGGCAGGGTGGGCTCACGCTGCTCTCCTCTGGGTGCACGATGTCATCGAAGGGTCCGATGATGGTGCTGGGGAACTTGTTGAAGATGATGGGCTCCTTGGGGATCTTGACATTCTGCTCCAGGCAGTGGTCGCGGTAGTTGAGCCCCACGCAGATCACCTTCTCTGGGTCCCCGACGGGCGCCAGGAGCCGCACCCTCTCCCTCGGCAGCCGGTGCTGGCTGGACTCCAGCGCCCTGTGGGGCCGACGGGTCTCAGCACTGGGGCCAGATCTGGCAGTGGTAAGGGTGATGCCGGCAGGTATGAGGGGCACCCACCTTTGGGCGGCAGCCAGCCCGCTCTGGCCGCTCTCCAGGAAGGCACGCATGGAGCGGGGCAGCGCCGGCTCTGCTACGCTCAGGTCCACCACGTTCCCCCCGGCTGCCTCCTCCAGCCCCAGCCGGGGCTCGGCCCCCCCAGGCCCCCGGAACCGCACCAGCCGCATGGCCCCCAGCAGGCGCATCTGTCACCTGTGGGCACTGGGGACCAGATCCTCGGGATCCTGCCCGGAGTGGATCCCAGCACCAGCCGTGACTCCCATCCTGGGGTGCTGGGGGCCCCCTTTGGCTGGGGCTGGATCCTTAAGGCATGGCAGGGGGCTGACACCCTGCAGTGGGGCGAGGAGAGGCCGCATCCTGCACAGGCTGTTGTGGAGAGGGGGAAGGGACAGATCCTGGTGCAGGAGGGGAGATCCCGGCACCAGGGGCCCGGGTGGAGGCAGAGTAGATTCCGGGGGGAGGGTAGATCCCAGCATAGGACAGATTGGGAGGGTGGATCCCTGCGGGGCGAAGGGGGCAGATCCCAGCACAGACCAGATCCCCAGTATGGCAGCACAAACACACACGCCCCCCGGGCAGGGAATGGATCCCAGCGTGGCACAGATCCAGGGGAGAGGTGGGAGCAGATCACCTGCTCCCACACATCCCGGTCCCTGGGGGAATCCCTGTGATCCTGCACCACCCGGATCCCAGGGATCCCCCTGATCCTGCACAAACCCAGTCCTGGGGGATCCCTCCCCTCCTCTGATCCCACACAGCCCCAACCCTGGGGGATCCCCACCCCGATCCCGCTCAGCCCCAGACCCGGGGGACCCACAGGGGATTCCCCGGTCCCGGGGGGGGCACAGGGGGATCCCGCTGCCACCTACGTCACGTGCCGCCGCGTCACTCCCCTCTCGGCACGCTCCGACCCCGCGCCACCCGCGTGAAGGTCGCCGCGCCGAGTCCCCGCCCCCGCCCTCGGGCAGACCAATGAGAGCGCGGTGAAAGCGGGGCCGCGCCTGCAGCACCGCCAATGAGAGCCGGTGGCGCTCGGCCACGCCTTCCCCCTCTCCCCGGGCTGGAGGGAGAGTGGCGGCGGCGTTGCTAGGATACGGGGAGCGGCCGCCATGACAGCGCCCCGCCGCCATGACAGCGCCGCCATGACGGCGCCGAGGCCGGGGTCGGCGGAGCCCCTGGCCGGGAGCGAGCCGGGCCGAGGCGGGTGTTTCTCACCTTTATTTTATGGAAACACGCAGTGAGTGAGCGAGCAACAGGCGGCTGCGGAGGAGGGGGCCTGGCCGGGCCGGGGAGGGCTGGGGTAGGGGCCTGGCTAAGGCACGGGCTGGTGAGACCAGCCCGTTTGTGAGGAGAAGAAAAGCAGATATAACTCAAATAACCCTCCCGGCTGCGTCCCGCCGCTTTGGTGAGTGAAGCCGCCTCTGCCACCGCCACCCCAGGGCTCGGGGTCACCCTCTCCGGCCCCCCCGGGGATGTGTGCGACTGTTGCTTCCCCCTCAGCTCCCCAGGCGGCACGTTTCATCCCTAAATCATCGCCATTTCTTTTATTTAGAAAATAAACCCTCTCCTCCTGTACCACCGGAAGGTGGGGAGCGGCCTCCCTTGTCACTGTGGATCCCCTTAAGCGATGCGGGAGGCGGGAGAGGAGAGGAGGTTTGTGTGCTTTCAGTCGACCTTCAGGAGCTGCCGTTTCACGGCTGTGATACAGAGACCCCCCTCCCCAGAGGGTCCCCTCCTGGAAGGCTTGCTTCCCGGGGAAAGGGGTCCGGGTTTGTGCTGCGGTGAGGTCTCCTGTGCCACCCAGGGCAGAGGGATCCTCGTTGGGAGGGGGCTCAGCCCCCCAAAATGGGTCCGGCTGGCAGGGCGGGCATCACCAGGCGCCGTGCTGGGGGGAGCTGAGGCGGACGAGCTGGCAAAGTCATCCGTATCTCTTCTCGTCTCTTGTAACTAGAGTGCCGGGAGCCAGGTGGATTATTTTCTTCTTTCTTTTAACCTCTTGTTTTGACTGAAATAGTAGACAAAAAGTTCCCCTCGGGCGCTCGCGGAGGCGCTGGCGGGGCCGAGCAGGTGGTCCTGGGTTCTAGATCATGTTCTCGAAGATCTGCATGGAGCTCATGATGTCCTTGTCCTGGTTGGGGCGGGAGGGAGAGGTCAGAGCTCCCGGTCCCCCTCCTCCCATCGGCCCCAGGGTGACCAGAGCTGTCAACCCCCATCTCTCCCAGCCCCCCCCGGCATGTCATTTTGGGACGGGATGCAGAACGGGCTTGTGTCTCGGACTCGAAGACCTGGCAGTGAGGGGAATGAGGATGGCGGTGATGCCAAAGCCCACCCGAAGCTCCTCACCTTCTGGCAGGTCTCCAGGAACTCTTCAAAGGTCACCACGCCGTCGCCATTCCTGTCCATCTTCTGCAAGGGAAGAGCAGGGGCTCAGCGGGGACATCCCTGTCCCCAGCAGCAGTGACAGCCTCCAGCCCATGATACACGGTGGGTTTTGGCGGCTGCCAGGAGGGGATGAGGCGGGACGGTCTCACCTGGAAGAACAGCTCCACGTGCTCTGCGGGCGCGCTGTCCCTCAGGGTGGGGTGGGTGCAGCGCCCCATCATGTCGTAGATGGACTTCATGATCTCCAGCATTTCCTAGGAGGGGACAGAGGGCGGGGCTCAGGGTGACAAGAACCCTCTGAATGAGGGCACCTTTGTTCCCCCACACCTCCTTCCACCATCCCCATCCCTCTCTGGGTGTCCCCTGCCATGCTCCCACCCTGCCCCACCTCCCCCAGCCCTCGTGTGTCTCCCCTGTCCCCGTGTCACCTCCTTAGTGATGTAGCCGTCTTTATTAATATCGTAGAGGTTGAAAGCCCACTTCAGCTTCTGGTGCACTGTCCCCCGCAGCAAGATGGAGAGGCCGACAACAAAATCCTGCCGGAGGAACCATGGCTGTGAGCGGAGATGTCCCATGGGTACCGCCGGCTCACCCACACCCCAGGGACGGACCCGTGTCCCCCCTGGCTCGGCCGTTTGCCCCCCTCCAATGGTGCCGCGGCACTGCCATCGATCGCGGGATGCCCGGGGGATTTTTTTTCCTATTGATCCCATTTCTATTCTCGCTTGTAGCTATTTTTAATCACCACGGTAAAACCGGCACCGGCCCCCCCACCAGCCACCCTGCCGCAGTGCCTGGAACTCTCCCGGCACAGGCTCCTGCCGTCGAGGAGACCGAAGATTTTGGCCGTCGCTGCTGTGCCGAGCTTTTATCCCCGACCGCACGCGGGTAAGGAAGATCTGATGAATCACGCTGCTGGGCACGCTTACAGCCGGCCACGGCTTGAGGAGCACGGCGCTGGCACGGCTTTTCCCGGCGAGAAGCCGGGCACGGAGGCGGCGCCGGGACGCTCACCTGGAAGCAGAGAGCCCCGTTACGGTCAGCGTCGAAGGCGTCAAATAAGAAGTGCGCATAGGTGCTGGCGTCTGCGAGGGGAGGAAGGCGAGAGCCGGTGAAGCCCCCACCCCGGCACGCGCCGGGATTGGGATTTGGCGTTTTCTCTGGATACAGCCCCCCCACTGGCACCCCCACGCTGGCCTTGGGGGTCCCCCCAACTCACCGCCTTGGGGGAAAAACTGCGAGTAGATGAGCTTGAAGGTCTCCTCGTCCACGAGGCCACTGGGACACTCCTGGGGAGGAGAGCGGGCGCCTGGTGAACCCCGGCTCCAAAATCCACCCCCCAGCCCTGGCGGTGGGGGGCCAGGGTGAGGGTCCCCCTGACACTCACATTCTTGAAGCCGCGGTAGAGGGACTGCAGCTCCTTCTTGGTGAACTTGGTCTGCGCCAGCAGCTGCTCCAGCCCCTCGGGTTGGTGCCGTACGGACGAAAGCTCCAACTCGGCATCGCCGCTGTCTGCTGGGAGATGCCGGCAAAGACTCCCGTGGGGGTCCAGCAGCCTCTCCGCATCATCCCACGCTTGATCCCGGGCTGTTGCCTGCCCAGATCTGACCCTGCTTAAAACCAAACCCCCCCAACCCGGTGGCGGACCCCAAATTCCCCTCGTGCCTGGAGGAAAACCGGGGAACTCCGGGTTTCACATCCCGAGGGAGAAGATGGCCGACTCAGAGGGTTTCCCCAGGAGCCGCCGAACCCATGCCCGCCTCCGGCAGCACATTCCCAGGGCGCAGAACATCCCGGAGCCGCCTCTCACCCCAACCCCGCTAATGCTCCCTCCCGCCCGCGCCTGGCCTGGCGGAAGGTAATTAATAAATGATGGTTCATTAATAATTCCAGCTTGGGAAGCCCCCGCGGACCCGTTCAGTGCTGAGACGGGGATATCGGGAACTTCGGGCTGGGAAAACCGGGCCAGGGCTGGGGAGAGGCTCTGCCATGCCGCATCGGTAGGGACACCCCGGAAAACCCTGGGGTCTCCTGGGTGCTGTTATTGGGGGGTGGGTTAACCCCCCCAGTCTCTTGCCGAGCCGGCTTTGCCAGGGTGTGAAGGGGCAGCGCCGAGCCCCTTCTGCCCAGCTGGGGTGGGGTTGGGATTGAGGGGCTCCAACCCCCATCTCAGGGGGGTTTTGAGGTCAATGCAGGATTTGGGGGTTCCCGGTGTCCCATCTTCAATGGGTTTTGGGGGTCATTGTGGGCTCGGAGGCCCCTGATGTCCAGCCTCGGGGTGGTTTGGGGGTTGCTGTGGGCTGGGGGGGTCCCTATCAGCCTGCCTTGGGGGTCTCAGGGGTTAACAGGGGCACGGAGACCCCCAGCATCGCCCCTCAGGAGGGGTTTGGGGGTCGATGTGGACTGGGGGGTCCCCAGCATCCCCTCAGCGGGGTGTTTTGGGGAGGGGGGGGCTGTGCTGGAGCCAGCCCAGCCCTTCGGGGAAGGTCAGAGCAAGGCTGGGCCATGACGCGGCAAGTGCGGGGGGCAGGGCAGGGGGCTGCCAGCTCCCCCCACACCCCCAAACCCTCAGGCTTCACCCCCAAACCCTCTTCTGGGGGAGTGCCCCCCAAAAAAGCAGGTTTTACCCCACAGGCACCATTTACGGGCCCAACAGGTCCTTTAACTGGGGTGTGGGGGGTATGGAAAGATGGAGATACCCCAAGATGAGGTTGGGGGGGCTGAAAATAAATAAATTAATGAAGGGGAGGGTGGTTACGGACGCGGGGTTACCTTCCACGGAGATGGGCTCCAGGATGCCGAACTGCTTGAGGACGGCGATGAAGAGGAGGATGACCACGGCCACGGCGCACAGCTCCATGCCCTGGATGCCCATGGCCAGCGGGGGGGCCCACAACCAGCGTCGGGGTGTCCTCTCCTCTGTGTGTGCTTGTGTGTGTGTGGGGGGGGGTGTGTGTGGTTTTTCACCCCCCACCCCCCCGCCCCAAAAAGCGGGGCACCCCGGGGTGGGGGTGAGGGTGTCGGCGGGCGGGTGCCGTCCCGGTGAGCGCTGGGGCGGCTGCCGCGGGGCCGGCCTGCGCCCTCCCTCCTGCCCTCCTCCCTTGGCACGCACCCACGGCCCCCCCCATTGCGATCTTTTTTTTTTTTCTGTGTTTATTTATTTTATTTTTTTTTTAATATCACACTTCCCACATCCCCACCAACAGCAGCACCCATGGGTGCCCCCTTCACCCCAGCATCTAAAACCAGGAGGGGTCCTAAACCAGCGCGGGCCTTAAAATTGGGTGATTAAAATAAATAAATAAATAAAGGCTGTTTTGGGCTCTCCCCCCGGGTGGAGGCAGGCAGCGCTGACCCCTCCCAGCCTTGTTGCCCCTTGGGGGGGTTTTAGAACCTGCCGTGGGAGGCAATTAGTGGCGGGGATGGCTGAGCAGCGTGGGGATCGATGGGGATGAGTAAGCAGCCGAGCCCTGACGGGGCTCCCCGGGGCGGGGCAAGCAGGGGGGAAACTGAGGCCGGCGGATGTGGGGGGGCTGTCCCTGCCCCCCCCCCCGGGGGTGTCCCTGTCCCCATGGCCATCTGTCCCCACCACCCCGGGGACGTCTGTCCTGGGGCGTCCCCATCCCCAAGGCGCCGGGGACATTGTCCCTGCCCCCCCGGGGGTGTCCCTGCCCCCCCCAAAGTGTCCCTGCCCCCCCCCCGGGTTGTCCCTGTCCCCAGGTCCCCGGTGACACCGTCCCCGTCCGTCCCGTCCCCGCCCCGAGCGCCTAGTGACCCCTGGGGCCGCGGAGAGGGGCGGGGCTACGCCGATGGGGCGGGGCTTCTGTCGCCCATGCGGGCGGGGCCTGTTGCTAAGGGCGGGGCTCTGGTCGCTGCGGGGGAGAGGCGCGCCCACAGCCCGAGGGGAGAGGCTCAGCCGCACGCCCCGCCCCACCCCACCCCTTGCCGCCACTTCCGCTTCCGCCGCCGCGCCCGGAAGTGCTGTTCGCCGCCGCCGCCATGGCCTCAAGGTTACTGCGGGTGAGCGCGGCCCTGCGGCTGCTGCCCGCCGCCTCCGCCCGCGCTGCGCCCGCCCGCTGCCTCGCCGTGCCCGGTGAGCCGGGGGGGAACCGGGAGGATGCGGGGGGGGGGCGGCGGCGGCACCACAGGGGGAACGGGGGAGGTGGCGGGGGGATTGGGGGGCGGGGCGAGGCCGCGGCCTCCCGGTCTGACGGCGGTGTCCCCGCAGGCGGCCTCGCCAGCGATGAGGAGCAGGCGACGGGGCTGGAGCGGAAGGTGCTGGAGGCCATGAACAAGGGCCTGGTGAGTGCGGGGCGGCCGGCGGGAGAGCTCAGAGCTGGGGGGGGGGGGGGGTGTCTCGGGGGGGGTGTCCTTGGTGAGGGGGTGTGAGGGTCTGGGGGTGCCCCCCCGCTCACCTCCTCCCTCTCCCCGCCCCCCCCAGGACCCCTACAGCATGTTCCGACCGAAGCGCTACGCGGGGACCAAGGAGGACCCCAACCTCGTCCCCTCCATCAGCAACAAGCGCATCGTGGGCTGCGTCTGTAAGTGCCCCACCTCCCCCCCCAACTCCCTGTGTGTCCATCCCACCCCCCTCCCTCTGTCCGTCCGTCCATCCTATCCTCCTCTTCCTCCTTTCCTCCTCACCCCCCCCAGGCGAAGAGGACAACAGCTGCGTCGTCTGGTTCTGGCTGCACCAGGGGGAGGCCCAGCGCTGCCCCTCCTGTGGTGCCCACTACAAGCTGATCCCCCACGAGCTGCCCCACTGAGGCCCCCATGGCTTGGGGAGGGGGACTTGGGGGGGGGGGGGCTGCACCGACACCCCCCCCTCCCCTCCCTGGCACCCATGAGTGACGCCGACCCTCCCAGCACCCAGTGGGCGTCTTCTGGGCTGAGCTGAGCCGAGCCACCCCCCCCCCCCCCATGTGTGCCCCCCCTATAAAGAGTATGTGTGTGGAGACCCGGACTCTGTCTGCACTGGGGGGAGAGGGGGGGGCAGCACCCATGGGTGCTGGGGGGATGGGGACAGGCCGGGGGAGGGAATTTAAAGGTATTACTGTCCTTGTGAGTGGGGGGGGAGGCGCTCGTGACCTTGGAGCGGTATTTGGGGTGGGGGGAGCCCACCTTCACTGTCCCTCTGCCCTGGGGGGGGGTGCTGGGAATGGGGGTGGGGCCCTGGGGTGTTGACTTTTGGGGGTCCCCCTGGTTGGGGGGCTCCAGAAGTAAGGCTTGCTCGGGAGCCTGGGCAAGGGACCCACCCCCTCCCCAAAATACCCACCCACCAAGGGGGGGCTGGGTTCCCCCCACAGACCCCAAAGAGGATCATAGCCACATGCACACACACAAGGTGTCCCCCAAAATGGAGGTCTGGGCTGCACCCTGCCCCTAGCTCTACACCCTGGGGGGGGGGGTCTGTCTGTCTGTCTGTCTGTCCGTACTGGGGGAGTTACAACTGGACACAGTCCTCCAGGGTGGCCTCACCACACGGCCGAGGCGGCACCCACCATGGCGGCAGAGGACCCCCCTGAGGTCCAGGTAGCTTCCTACACCCCCCTACCCCCCCCCCACCTGCCACTGCTGTGTCACCGTAGCAGGTGACGGCTTTGGTCAGGCGTGACCTCGCCACAGTCACCCCCAGCCCCTGGAGACGATCTCCAGCCCCTTCTGGGGGCCGAGGGGGGGCTGAGTGGGTGCTGGTTCCCCGGGTCCTTCTGGGCGAGCTGGGGCCCGTCCCTCCCCCGTGGGGACCTCCGTCCTCAAACGGCATCCCCGTGGTCACAGAAACCGCCGGCGCCGCAGCCGCTCCTCTGACCCGTGGTCCCTCCTGGGTCCCGCTGGCTGAGGGGGACGGCCACCTGTGCCATGGCTGCTGGCCCGCTGAGGGGCCGTGGCTCTCCCAGCTGCTGCATCTTGGAGAAGACTCCTGGCTTGGTGGTCCCCGGGGGTCCCGGGGGTGGCCGTGGGGCCCCGGGAGGTGCTTAAGGGTCCCCGGTGGGTCGTGTCGTTGTCGTGTCCCCCTCCGGCGTGGCGGCCCCCCCCCCGTGCTACTGACGTTGTCGAGGACGTCAGGCGGGCCGTCCATGACGTCACACGTGGCCCGGGGCGGGGCTCCGAGCCTCACCGCCCGGCCGGCCCGCCCACGGCCAATGGGGGCTGCCGGCGGCCGTTGAGTGACAGCCGGGAGCGGGGGGGCCGCGGGTGACGTCAGGGATCGGCGCTTCGGGGCGGGGCTCCGGCGGCGGCAGAGGGCGCGCGGGGACGCGGCGGGCAGGGCCTTCCCTGCGCCACGTGACGCGGGAGGGCGGGGCGGGAAGGGCGCCCGCGGCGGCGCGGCGGAGTGCGGCGGTGACGTCACCCCTGTCGCAGAGGGGCGGGGCGCGGGGCCGCGCGCCGGAAGCGGGGCGGCGCGCGCGGAAGGGCCGGCGCGGCGCGGGGCGGGCGGGCGGACAAGATGGCGGACGGGGACAGCGGCAGCGAGCGCGGCGGCAGCGGCAGCGGCAGCGGCGGGTTCGCGACCGCCCGCGGGGGCGGAGGAGGCGGCGGCGGCGGCGGCGGGGCCGGGTCCGGGTCCGGCGGGGGGTCCGGCGGCGGCGGCGGAGGGGTGGGCCCGGAGCAGGAGACGCAGGAGCTGGCCTCGAAGCGGCTGGACATCCAGAACAAGCGGTTCTACCTGGACGTCAAGCAGAACGCCAAGGGCCGCTTCCTCAAGATCGCCGAGGTGGGGGCGGGCGGCTCCAAGAGCCGCCTCACCCTCTCCATGGCGGTGGCCGCCGAGTTCCGCGACTACCTGGGCGACTTCATCGAGCACTACGCCCAGCTGGGCCCCTCCAGCCCCGAGCAGCTGGCCCAGGCCTCCGGCCCCCCCGGCGAGGACGGCGCCGGCCCCGGCCCCCGCCGCGCCCTCAAGAGCGAGTTCCTGGTGCGGGAGAACCGCAAGTACTACCTGGACCTGAAGGAGAACCAACGCGGGCGCTTCCTCCGCATCCGCCAGACCGTCAACCGTGGCCCTGGCGGGCCGGGGGGCTTCCCGGGCGGCCCCCCCGGGCTGCAGAGCGGCCAGACCATCGCCCTGCCCGCCCAGGGCCTGATCGAGTTCCGCGACGCCCTGGCCAAGCTGATCGACGACTACGGGGGCGAGGAGGACGAGCTGGGTGGCCCCGGGGGCGGCGGGCCGGGCGGTGGGGGGCTCTACGGGGAGCTGCCCGAGGGCACATCCATCACCGTGGACTCCAAGCGCTTCTTCTTCGATGTGGGCTGCAACAAGTACGGCGTCTTCCTGCGGGTGAGCGAGGTGAAGCCATCCTACCGCAACGCCATCACCGTCCCCTACAAGGCCTGGGCCAAGTTTGGTGGAGCCTTCTGCCGCTACGCCGAGGAGATGCGCGACATCCAGGAGCGCCAGCGGGACAAGCTCTACGACCGACGTGCCGGACCGCCGGGTCCCGGCAGCGGCAGCGGCGCCGGCGATGACTCCGACGGCGACGACGTGGACGACGACTGAGCCTCCCCCGCCCTCGACCCCGCCGCCGGCCCCCCCCACCCCCCCAACAACTCCCCCTTACCCCCTTCCCCCCCTCCCCCCCCGGGGTCCCCCCCGTGATGGGGCAAAGGGGTCCCCAAGTGCCCAGCACTCCCCTCCCCCCCCCCCCAACCTCCACCACCGCCACTGGAGAGAGAGAGAAACCGGCCCGACCGTGACGCCGCCGCGTCCCTCCCTCCCTTGCACACGCCTTGCTGCCGCCGGGATGAGCCACCACTGTCCCCCTGCCATGGGGGACCTGTCACCGGCACCCTTCCCTACCCCCCCCACCCAGCCCCGAGGACTCCCTGCTTTTTGGGGGGGCGGGGGGGTGGAACCGCCCGGATCCTCTCTCCTCTCCCAAAGCCTGGCCTGTGCCGACATGGTGCCCCCCACCACCATCAAAACCAGCATCCCGGTGCCCGCGCCGAGAGGAGCCGCCATGCGCCGAAACCCTCACCGGTGGAAGAGGAGCCGGGCGGCGGGAGGGGAGAGCAACAGAGCTGGCGCTTTCGGAAGTGAGAGCCGGGGCGGGGGGGGCCGTATCTGGACCAACGTCCGTTCTCTCTTTATTTTTCCTTTATTTTCCTTTTTTTTTTCCTCCCTTCCCCTTTCCAGATTTTTTTTTTTTTCTCCTCCAGTTTTTTTTGGGATGCAAACTGCTAAACTCCGGGCACCCGAACTGGAACCTGCACCCAAGCCAGCACAAAGCTGGCAGGTTCCCGAAAATTAAGGAATTAAGGAAGACTTTCTCGGTTTTGACAATTTATTACTGTTTCCACACACCCCCCCCCGTTTTTTCTCTGGCTGCGGGGGGGTCGCAGAGAGAGGCAGGTTCATGCAGGCACAAAGCACAAGAAAAGCTCGACGGGGCGCAAGATCTTCCCCTTCTCTCCAAATAAGGCGGCCTCCGGCGAACGCCGGCTCCATACCGGGAAGGCCCGGCCAGGTTTCCTTCCCGTTTACCGTTTCGCGGGCACAACTAGCACTGAAGGCGGTGCCACCAGGACCCTTGGGCGCCAAAATCTGCCCCTTCTCCTCTTCACCTGGATTTTATTTTTCTTTAGCAAAACCGACTCGCTGCCGTTCCCCAGTACCTGACGCCAGCGGAGATGACGGCGGCGGCTCGGTGGCACCAGTGGGACTCCATACCCCGGCAGCTGCGGCCTTCGGTGTTGGCGTTTTGGGGGGTTTGGGGTTTTTTTTTCCTCTTTTTTCCTTTTTTTTTTTTTTTTTTTTAAAGCACCTGGTCGTACCAGCAGGGACTGGCTCTGCCGCCTCGGCCAGTGTGCTGGAGCCAGCGGCTCCCTCCAGCCATCGCCTCTCGTATTAAATGGATTTTTCCACTCTCAAATGGTCTTTTTTTTTTCTTTTTTCTTTTTTTTTTTTCTTTTTTTCGCTAAATTGGGTCAATCCTGCCCTTTCCCAAAAGGTATTTTTTTAGCCATGTTATCCCAGGAACTCTGAACTGACCGGGGTTCGTCGCTCTTCATTCCAAAGTTTCAAGGTCTTCTTGTCCAACGGCTTCTCCAGTTTTAGGACTTGTTTTAAATTAATATTTTTCCGCTTATTTTTTGGGAGCCTGCGCCCGCCTGCCCTCCGATCTCAGCTGCCTCCTTAATTTATTGTCGCGGATCCTGGCGTCTCCCTCTCTCCGCTCGCTCCGTATTTATTGGGAAGCGAGGTACGGCTGGCAGCGACTCGTCTTCACGAGGCAGGAGCAGGGGGACAGACGCCAACTCCATCCCCCTCCTCGCCCCAAATCCCAGCAGAGCCCCGGGGGATGTCGTCTGTCCGTCCGTCCGTCCTGCAAACCCTATCCCGCCCTTTCCCACCTCCGTAGCTCTTTTTAAAGGGATTTTTAAGGCGAATTTCTTCCGTTTATCCCGTTTTTAATTCTCCGTCGCAAAGGACTGGGTTTCCTCACTCACACGGGAGCAATAGTCTTTTATCTCGATGTCCGAACCGCGTCCGTACTGTATTTTGTACCCTAAGGCAGCTCTTTCCAGTGACGTCCTGCTGTATCCACCCATCCGTCTATTTTTTGTGTTCGCGCGCCTTCAGTTCTTTGCCGCGGAGAAAAAAAATGACAAAACGCCGCCTGGAAGGCTCCAGATTGGGGGAGATGGCGGCCACCGCTCAGCCGCTGGGGGGGATGCCTGGCTCCACGGTGATGGACTTGCCAGCGTTCAGCTGCCAGGAGCCGGTTGCGAAGACGCAGGCGGTACCTCTCCTTTTATTTTTGAAGAGGATGAGATATATATATATATATATATATATATAAAAAAAATATATATATATTCTTTTTTTTCCTTTTTTTTTTTTTTTTTTTTTTTGGCTGAATTGCGGTAATTTAGCCTTAACCTTTCTACGCTGGGGTAACGGCGGGGTCACTGCCAGCCCGGCTTGGCTCTCAGTAGCCACCTAGGAAATACGTGGAAGAGGAAAAAAGGCAAATAATGCCAAAAAAAAAAAAAAAAAATCATAACAACTGTAAAAACGGGACTCAGTGCCGCAGCCGGCGTTCGCTTTGGCAACCAGAACCCTTTCTCCTGCGGGAGAAGCGATGTATCTATGTACAGAAACCTTCCGCAGCTCCATTTGACCTTCCAGCAAACGGGTGAGAAGAGCAGAGCGTGTCGGGGGAAGAAATCTCGCAGAAAAAAAAAAAACAAAAAAACATAAACAAAAACCCCATCCAAAAAAAAAAAGATAAAAATCAGAAAGAAAAAAAAAAAGGTTTTTTAACCTGCCAGTGGCCGGCAAGAGCGATTCGGAGAGGTGGGCAGACACACCTCAGGTGTGAGCGAGGACTCGGGTGGTTTCTGCGAGGGGGGAGATGGGGTTTTTTGGTGAGTTTTGGGGTTTTTTGGTGAGTTTTGGGGTTTGTTTTTTTTTCCTTTGCTTTAGCCTGCGGATGGCGGGCTGGGGCTGCTGAGAGGGGGGAGCTGGCAGGGAGCCCCCCCCCTCTCCCCACACGCACATGTGTGCTGCCCAGGATCAGGCAGGGCGTTTCCCCGAGGAAAGCGGGATGACGGTTACACCGAAGCCGGGCTCCTGCCCGCGCTGGAGTCTCTCAACGGACCAGATCTTGCCGAAAACGCCTGCCCGTAGCTGGGGCACTGGGAATTCGGTGGTGAGGCGGCGGCGCGCGCAGCAGGTCAGAGGGTTTGATTGTTCCCTTATATATATATATATATGTATATACACATCTCCGCGCGCGTGTGTGTATATATATGAGATTTGGTTGGGGTTTTTTTTGGTTTGGATTCTGTAGAAAATGGGGAAAATTGCTTTTTTTTTTTGTGTTTGGGTTTTTTTAACCGGAAGGGGGGAAAAAATATCCCAAATTCTTGGAGCTTCCAGATTTCTGTTGCCCCAGAAGGGATGGGTTGAGAGCGCGACTATCGCTGTACAAAATAGAAATCGTTTATATCTTGTATAGCGCCCCAAAATCGATGTAAATACCCAAAATGTCCGGGCTGAGAGCTGAGAGCTGTCAGCGGCTCTGTTAAAAGTTAAAAACTGCTTCAATTTTTTTTCCCCCTCAAAAGAAAAATATGGAAGAAAATCAGAATTATCCTGCCTTGTTTCCAGCCGTTTCGGGGTCACGGGCACGAGAATGCCCTCCTGGTCCCTCGCTGCCGGCAGAGGATGAACCAGGGGAGGCGACCAGTCTCTGGGGCTGCCGTGCCGGGGAGAGCGGCGGTTTCTCTTGTTGGTGATAAAACAAAACAAACCCCCCTCGCCGGCTTCTCTTGTAAAAAAGAAAAAAGTTTAAAAAAAAAAAAAAAAAAGAAAAAAAAAGAAAAAATAGAAAAAAAAAAAGAAGCGTGAGCGAGTGATGACGGTACTTGAGCTGATGCACAAGGAATCTCTCAGCAGATATTTGCCGCCGTGCTTGCTGGGAGAGGGTTCCCAATGGGAAATCTGAACCGGCTCGGCGTCGTGGCGGCTCGCTGGCGTCTCCATGGATGCTCGGAGAGATGTTCCACATAGGGTGAGGCTCGGCCGCGGGCGCTGTTGCCCTCCTCTTCCTCGCGGAGCCGGTCGAGCCGGCGGTGCCTGTGCCAAGCAGAGCTGGCGTTTGGTGCGTCGGCGTGAGATCCCGAATCCAGGTGCCAGAACGGATCTTGGATCAAGCCAAGATGGGAGAGAGATGGCTGGCAAAGAGCATGGCACTGGCAGTGGTGGCTTCTCGCCACGGCAGTGGCGACCGTCAGGCTGGCGGTTGTAGGCGAGACCTCGGAGTCCCCGCACCGGCGTCTCTCTGGCACTGCGCTTGGCGTCTGCTCCCGCCAGAGGCGGTTTGTGGCTGCTGGTGGCATCAAGGCCTCAAAACCACGGCGTTACTGGCGGGCAGGAGGGGCCCTGGGGATTTCTGGCCTCGGAGTGGCACCAATGCTGATGCAGCGGCCGAGAGCGGGTCCGGCACGGGTGGCTCTCCCATCCCCGGCACGTGTTTTCACCCCAGGCAGAGACGGAAATGTGCCGGCCAGTTGGTAAAGCATCGGCATGGGAGAGAGCCGGATCCTCCTCCGAGAGCCACCGGGGCCAGGACTGGCTTCGGCCAATATCTGCTGAGAGACCAAAACGTTCACCCCGAAGTACCTTGACGAAAGAAGAAAGTTTTATTCCTCTTATTTTTTTAATGAAAGAAAAACAAAAAATAAAGCAAACCATGCACTTTAGGCGGCCCAGCGCGGGGCTGCCGGCGCCCGGGGGGGGGTCCCGTCCCCCCCCCTCCCTTCCTCTGCGGCCGGCGGGGCGGCTTCGGGAGACGCCGGGGAGCGGCCGGCGGTTGCCGAAGGCAGGTCCTGGATTTTACCACTAGCAAAGATGACGCCCGACGTGACGAACTCCTCATGCTAGCGAGCACTCCTTACCGTAGCAGATTTTTGCAAATGGAGTTTTACAAGTCTATATTTAAAGAATTGTATGTTTGTAACAAATAAAAAGTATGCGGAAAAGTGAATGAAAAACCCATCCCGGCCCCGTCTCACTCCTTGGGGGGGGATTGGGGGAGATCCCCAACTGTCCCTGGGCAGGAGGGTCTCACCAGTGCCACCGTCTTGGTAAGGGATGGTGTGGGCAGGGGCAGCAGTGGCATTGTGGGGGTGTCTTGGGGACCTTCGGGGCTCTGGGGGGGAATACACAGGTGTCCTGAGGGTTTGGGGTGGCACAGAGGGGGCACACAGGGTCCCCAGGACGGGCATGTTGAGGGGCCACCTTGTCCCCAAGCAGGGCCCTGTCCCCAAAGGGGGTGCCCAGAGCTGGGGCAGCTGTGGGGAGCACCACAGGGAGCTGGGGGGCACTTGGGGTTGCAAGGGATTGGCACCATGGGGAGGGAGGAGGGTTTGGCACGGCACATGCGTGTAGCATGCATCACGGCTCACGCACGCTGGTGTGCGCAGACCGGCCCGGCAAGCCACGAACGCCGTGCACGCGGCTGCATGGCGTGTGAGCAGGTGTAAGGCATGCGTGCCCTGCACAAGGCGTGTGCGCTGCGCACACAGCTGCGTGGCGCGTTCACCACCATGTGCGTGGTGTGCGGCCTGTGCTGGGCAGGGTGTCGGCAATCCCATGCCGCCCCCAGCAGCGAGGCGGCCCGCGTCTGGCCAGCGTGCGGTGACGCAGGCACCGCAGCCCGCGCCGCATTTAGCTCTGCGGCTCCCTGCGGGCATGGGCTCATCTGAGGACACGAGCGGGAGCCGCCTGCGCATGAGCTGCTGCCGCCCGCCGCGGCACCGCAAACCCGCCACCACCGCCGCCGCCTGTCCCCGACACCACAGGCAGCCGGGGCCTGGCCTGACCCCGTCCCTGGCGGGGGGGGGGGGGGCAGACCCTCTCCAACCAGGGTCCCTCGCCCCTTGGGGAGCAGCTGGCGGTGTCCCTGGGGACCCCATCCCCCACGTCCCCTGGATGCCAGGGTGGGCAGCTGCTCTGGCCCTCCCCACACGGAGCCGGGGGGCTGTCGGGGGACAGCTGGGGGGGGCCTGGATATGCAGCAGTTGCTGCCTGTGGGGCAGGTGCAGGCAGCATTCCTTCCAAGGGGGGAGCAGGAGCAGCTGTGGGGCCAGGGAGGGGCTCAGGGCCCCCAGCAGGGTCACAGAGGCACCCTCCCACAGCAGCTGCAGCGAGGGGCAGGGGCCCCCCCACACTCTGCCTGGCACTGGAGGGAAACTGAGGCACAGGGTAGGGCGTGAGCCAAGGCGTCTGGGACACCCAGGGTGGGACAGCAACAGGGCAAAGGTGCCTCCCTTGTCCCTCTCGTCTCCTCCTCCTCCCCAGCCTGGCGCTCCCCTACCTGGGGCGGGGCAGGGCAGGCTTGGGAGCTCCTTCCACCATCCCGAGGCAGGGGCTGCATCGCGCGGGAGCTTAACGCTCCCGAAGTTGCTCCTGTTAAGCAATCGACCCTTGCTCTCTAAAATCCAAATTTTCTCCTATAAAATTAACCCTGGCACATAAATCGGGTTCAGTTTGATGCTGGAATCGGCTCATCCTGAGAAATTAAAGGTTTTATTTCCTGTGACACACTCTTTCCTAGCACACCCCCAACCCTCCCCATCCCGTGACAGTGTGGACCAGGAATTTTTGGGGCTTTTTTTGGCCGTATTTTATCCCTGCTGTTACCAACGACCATCCCTTTTCCTTCTCTATGTCCCCCTGTGTCATGAGCCCCGGCCCAAATCCCTCCCCCGGGGCTGATGGGACAGTCTGTGTTACCTCACTGCCCCTGCCCTTCTTACCCTACAGGAGGGGCAGGAGCAGCCTTTATTTCTGCATTTCCTGAAAAACACACGGGGAAGGACTCAGAGCCACCACCGGGCCTCAGCGTCACCTGGGAAGGATTCCCCTCACCTCGGTGGTGCCCGTGCCGGCAGCCGCCTCCTCCGGGCACTGACCTGGCACAGGCAGTGGCCGGGCTGGGCCAAGCGCAGCAGTTTATAAGCGAGGTTTAAGTCTTTCTAGGCTGTGCCTCAGGCCCAAGCCCTTCAGTCGGCTGTGGAGGTGATGACAGGGCCTGGGCCGGGCGGGGAGTGGGTGGGAAGCTCCGTCCACCCCCGAAGCGGGCGGAGGGGAGAAGTGGGGCGGCGATACCGGGGGTGTACGGAGCGGTCCTAAGGCCTACAGAGGCCGCGGGCCCCTGGCCCTGTCAGGAGCCGAGCCCCGGTGCCCGGGGAGACCCCGGCCCACGACCGGGGAGTCCCGGCGGGACCCACCAACGGCCCTGACAGGGACGGGGACCGCGTCCGCAGAACGGGGCCCGGGACCCGCCTGGAACGGTGGCGGAGCCGGGCGAACCCCCCACCGCCGCCCCGCTCCCCTCAGCGCCGCATCCGCCCCCTCCCCCTCTCCGCGCAAACAAACAACATGGGGGGCGGGGGGAGAGACTGGGCGGGAAAGGCTTCTCTCCTTCCATTGGCTGCGCGAGCTGTCTGTCTGCCCGGCCCCGCCTCTCGCGAGACGGCCGGCTCTTTCGATTGGTAGGCGATCACGTCACTCCGCTGCACCGCCCACCGGCTCGGAGCCGCCGGGCACGCCCCCCGCCCTCACCCCTGCGTGCCGTGTGCAAACGAAAAACAGCCGTTAAACGGGCCGCGGGGCGGAGCCAGTGAGGGGGTAAGAAGCGGCGCCTGGATTGGCGGTAGCCGGATGTTCAAACTAGTATGGGACGCCTTGATTGGCTTGGGGCCGCCGCGGCAGGCCGGGCTCCCTCCTCGCGCTCGGGCGGGTTATTGTCTGGCGGCTCCTGAGGCGGCTCCAGCGCGGACTCGGGACCGGAGCTCAGGCGGCGGCGGCGGCACTATGGTGAGCGGCGGGGGCGGCGGCCGGGCTCGGTCCGGCTCCTCTGGGGGCTCCGGGACCGGTAGCGGAGCCGGTGGGAGGCCGAGGCCGGGAGGTTCCGCTTCCCTGCTGGGCCGGGGCAGCTGGCCGCAGGCCCGGAGATGACAGGGCCGCCTGGCGGGGGCCGGAGCCACCGCTGTCAGCGGTGATCCGGGGTCGGGCATCGGCTGCCGTTCCTCTCGGCGAGAGACCGGGGCCGCGGAGGTGGGGGGTGGGGTTGGGGGGGGGAAACGGGCGGCTCCTGTGCCGGGTTCTGTCACCGATCCGTGACCTTGGGCACGGCGCCGCTCCCTGCCCTTCCCGCGGGGCTCCCGCGGCAGCCTCCCGTTGACAGGGCGCCTGGAAATGCGCCGAAAACCGTTTCGGTCTGCTGTCTCCCCCCATACCCCCCCCCCGCGGTCCCCGGGGCCGCCGCCGTTGTGTAACCGAAGCTTCTCGCCGACGAGGCCCCTCGGGAGAGGATTCGTGCCGCTTCCCGAAAAGCCGGCCCCGCCGATCGGGCCGGAGGGAGAGCGAGCGGCGGAGCCGGTGACTCCGTTGTGCTGTCAAAGCTTTCCCGGGGAGGCTGGGAGACACCGTGACTGCCTCTATTTCGTCGGCTTTTGGAGGGAAACTGCCTCTATTTCATCGGCTTTTGGAGGGAAACTGCCTCTTTACAGCTACTTTCCGTGCTTAATATATTTTAAAAGTTGATTGTGTAGTAAGGAAGTGACTGTCAGGGGTGTAAAACGTGTCAGAGTGGCCTGAAGGATGCCTGTCAAGCGGCCCGGCTGCCTTGCCGAGGTAGCCCCTTCCCCAAGGAGCATTGGATTTCCACAGTTTAGATTCTAACTGACATCTCTGTGCACGTTGGCTCTCGGCAGAGTCTGATTCTGTGGCAACAGTGGCAGGAGAAGGTTGGGGTTTAATCCTCCCTGATGCCTTCTTCGTGTGGCTTGGGGTCTGAAAGTTGTGGAAGTCACGGTTGCAGGGTCTGTAACTGTCAGTTAGGATACAGAGGAGAGGAGGTTCCCAGGCGGGAGATAAGGGCCCGGGGTTGCTGAGGGTTGACGTGGAAACGCTTTGAGATTATGCAACTCTTGCCGGAGGGTATCTCGGAACTTGTGGCAATAGATAAAAAGTTGCTTTTTGAAGTATTTTAGTCGTGTTTGAAGCAACAAGAAAAAAAAAAAAGTTGTTTGCCTGCTGCGAGAGATCCAGTGTGTTAAATCTGGTGGCGTTTTGGTATGGGAATGTGTTTTCAGTGAGTGACTTCTGTGGGGAGAAGGGAAGGAGACATCGCATTCCTGTGCCTGTCAGCATGGTCCCCTCCAGATGAAGAATCGAATCACTGCTGTTTCCGACCCAACTTAGCCCCCGCAAGCGCTTCTTCCCGAGGAAGAGAAGGAGATCTGTGTGCTGTGAACGCTATGTTTGTCAAGGAGCCCTCGTTCCTCCGCTGGGACTGCGGCCGGGAGGGGGATGAGCTTCCGCAGGGAGCCGGTGGCGGCTCAGCTGTGGGAAACTGTTGCGGTGTTTCCTCTGCAAACCCAGAGGGTTTTGACGTTGGTGAAGATGGAGACAACCCTCGGTACTTCTGCTGTGAGACTTTTCTTCCCTCTTTTTAGTCAAATATCGTGTAAAGAACCATCAGGTGGGCAGCTGACGGCTGAAAAACTTGACGGAGTAATGGGAAAATTCACAGCTGGCTGATAAAAGCCCTCAGTGTGAACAGCCAGGGCTTTTCCCAGAGCTGCCTTTTATTTCTAGAGCAAGGAAATATCCCCAAATCCCCCTTCCTGATTTTTTTAAGTTTTACTGAATGATGTTTTCTACTGATAAAAGTAACTCTTGATGCTTCACTGCAGTGAAGGCAGCGTCAAGTTGGCGCTTCAAAGCGATTCTAGACACGTCTCCAAGTCATCCCTCAGCCGCTCTCCTAACAAACGAGAGCCAACTGCTTCTACAGACACTCCTGTCCGGGTGTCGGCTGCCAAAACATTGAGCGGTTTTGCCAGGTGCCAGCAATCCCGCAGCCGGATCACCGCTGGCAGCCTCGGGGAAGAACCCACCTGTGCTCGGTGCTGCGGGATGCCGGCCTGGCTCTCCTGCCAACCTGGCCCAGCGCCGCTTCGTGCTTTATCACCTCCAGATTAAATATTTCCCCCTTTAAACTGGGCTGGCGCTCCCCAGCCGGTGCAAGCGCATGGTGTTAACTCCCACTTCACTGGGACGGGACGTGGATCTTGGACATTCCCGTGTTAAGCTGGTGTCTTATTTTAAGGATTAATGCGCTCAGTTAGCGTCACCTCTGTCTCCTGGGTATCTCTGGATCCTGCAGTTCTCCTAAATGAGTGGGAAGGCCTGGTGGCAGCTTTCAGCTCCCTCACAGTAAGCCATAATTCCTTCTTTTAGAAGGGGATGGGGATTGTGGGGATTGATATGTGGTGTAAAAATAGGGATTACCAGTATCCAGTGTGTTTTAGGGCCCCACTTTCCCTCTGCAGTTCTCTGCTCGTCGTGGGCTGGGAGACTTAATTTTGCGGGTTATAGTTTCTGTTGTTTCTTAAAAGGACCAGATTTTGGGTTGGTAACGTGATTTTTCACGTGGAGGGCGCAGGCTCTTTCTGACTGGCCTGCTGCGTCCCTCTGCTGCTCTCACCTTCATTAGAAATGGCTCTCGTTAGCTGTTAGTGACATCATGGTTTCTTTCAATATCCCTTGAATCGATCGATTTCCTTAAGGCGGATGTGAGAGAGCCTGGCAAACCCACATTTAGTTCTTCCTCATTTCTTGGTGGCTTCCAAACTCTTGCACTTCGGGGTTTCAGCCGCCCCCTACAACGCAATATTTTATTAAATCTGTGATTTCTGGGGCTCCCTGATGATTTTCCGCTCCGGAGCAGGAAGGGGATTGCCCTTGAATTCCAAAGGCCTGGGCTGCAAATTCCTATGTACAGAAACAGCATCCTGCCGTGCGACCTGTCTCAGCGTGTGCCTTCAGCGCAGAGCAAACGAGTCTGAAATCAAACCATTCTCACAACTGCTGGAAAAAAAAACAAACACCAAACCACCAAACCAAATGGGTTCTTTTGGCTGGTTTTCCCCCCGTTTGGTATTTACTGGAAAATAATGGGAATAGCAGTAGCAGGAAATGAGAGAGGGAGACGCCCAGGGCGATAAAGCAGCTGCTGCACCCCTCAAGCCCCCACCTTGTCCCCTCGAATTCACCTCATTTTGGGTTGTTCGAGAGGCCACAAGTTTCCTGCAGCGCCAGAGAGCGTGTTTGCCTCTGGATTACAGTGCAGCAGGTCTCTCTGGCTTTATTAAGATTAATTAATAGGTGCGTTTCTCTCTTGCAGGCTGGTGGTAAGGCGGGGAAGGACAGCGGGAAGGCCAAGGCGAAGGCGGTGTCGCGCTCACAGAGAGCCGGGCTGCAGGTGAGGCACAGCGGCGCCTGCTGGTTCCCCAATCTCATCATAAAATGTGAATTTCTGAGTAAAACCTCCACTTCCTGATGGGCAGGTTGCCCCAAACCCTCTTCTTTTATTTTTCTTTTTGGGTAAAAAACTTAATGTTTTGTGATTTGTGTCGTCATCATGGAGGGATGAGGACCATGGGGGCTGTTTGCTCCCAGCTGTGTCCTGACTTGGGCAGGATCTGTCTCTCCTACAGAGAGGGTGTGAGGATTAATTTGGATAATTATGATGGAATCCCATGGGGAAAAGTGCGGGGAAGATCTGGCTTTGTGTCTCCCTCAGCCGTGCCCTCGTTAAAACTCATGTTAACGTCATTAACGTCATTCTAGGAGCTCCTGGAAGCCGTAGACACGCAGGGTGGGAAGTCGCTTGGGGCCTATGGTGTATGGGGGGCTCTAGGTGTTAAGGAGGTGTTGATTGCTCCCACCCCAGTTCCCGGTGGGCCGGATCCACAGACACCTGAAGACTCGCACCACCAGTCACGGGCGAGTGGGTGCCACCGCTGCCGTCTACAGCGCCGCCATCCTCGAGTACCTCACTGCTGAGGTAGGTCCCCACGCTTTGCCTTCCTCCATTTAAAAAAACCAAACCAAAACAAAATATAAATAAAATAAATTAGAAAAAAAAATAAATCCTGCGTCCCTCGGGATCCCGAGTGTCTTCCCGATTTCTCGGCAGGTGCTGGAGCTGGCGGGGAATGCTTCGAAGGATCTCAAAGTCAAGCGGATCACTCCCCGTCACTTGCAGCTGGCGATCCGTGGCGATGAAGAGTTGGATTCCCTGATCAAAGCCACCATTGCCGGTGGAGGTGGGTATCGTCCTTGCTGCCCCCTTCCCTTGTTCCTGTCCCTAACTGGGAATTTTAGTGAGAAGGCGGGGGAAGAATACAGGAAAACACATGGGAATTTGGCATAAATACCAGCGGCTCACTGCTTTCCCAGATCTGACTGGAAGGAAACGTTTGTGCCGGGTTATCACAAAACTCTGCTGGGAATTGAGATTTTCTTGGAGCTTTTTGGGAAGTATCTGATGGGAGTCCTCTTCTTCTCTCTGCAGGTGTTATCCCCCACATCCACAAGTCTCTGATTGGGAAGAAGGGACAACAAAAAACGGCATAGAGAGGAGGAAAAAAAAAAAAAAAGCAGCCGTCTCCCTCCCGTCATCGTACTGTACCTGGGACAGAAGAAATCTTGGGGATACGTGGAATTTTTTTTAAGTCATAGTTCAAAGGAAGAGCATAGACAATTGACTGTAGAGAGGAGAAAACATTGGTATGGGCTTTAGATTTAAAGTTTGACACAAAGTTGTACCTTGCCAGGCGGCAGCAGTCGGGGGGGGGGGGGGGGGGGCGAGGGGCTCGGCTGCTCCCCTGGGTTTTATACAAAAATGGAAAGGATAAACCATTTTTTACAAAAAAAAAAAACCAAACCCACGCCTTTCCTGTGGTGTTGGTGTGGGGGAGGAAGGCTCCAGGGGGGCGGGAGGGGGGGGTTAGTGTAGGGGGAAGACGATAGCCGGGGCTGGGCGGTGGGTCCCAGCACGGCGCTGTCCCGCGCCAAATGCAGATTTGTCCCCGCCCCCTATGTAAATACACCCTCAGCTGCGCTGCCCCCGCCCCCTATGCAAGTAGGCGGTGGGAGGGGCGGGGCGTGCCCCCAGGGTTCCGCCCCCCTGGCCCCACATGGCCGGGGCTCTCCCGTGGGCCGGGCCCCGCCCCTGCTGGCACTGAGGCACGGCTGTCCGTCTGTCCTGGGTATCAGGGTCCCGGCTGTCTGTCTGTCCAGGGTGTCAGTCTGACTTGCCTCTGTGGGTCCTGGGGGTGTTCCATTTGCCCCACAGGCAGGTGGGTGCCAGGTGTCTGTCCTGGACCTGGGGGTGCGGGGTGTCTGTCTGTCCTGGGTATCAGGGTCCCAGCTGTCTATCTGTCCAGGGTATCTGCCTGACCTGCTGCTGTGGCTCCTGGGAGTGTCCCATTTGCCATGGGCAGGTGGGTGCCAGGTGTCCGTCCATCCTGGCCACGCAGGTCCTTGCCCAGCCCGCCCCTTGCTGCTGCCCATCCAGGCTGCCAGGGAGACGCCGGCGCCAGCAGCTGCATCCTGGGGCTTTGCATGCTGGCACCTGACCCTGGGGAGGGGCCGAGCTGTGCCTGGCCGGCAGCCGGGCAGGTGCCACGGGCCGGCGGGAGGAGAAGGAGGAGGAGGGAGCTGGGAAGGCTCCAGCACTGGCAACACCGACGGCTGGTTGCATCAGGCACCAAGAGGCCCCGATGGCCGCTGGCCCTGGGTGCTGTCCACCACTCTGCCGCAGCCTCGGCCCCGTCCTACCAGGCTGCAGTGCCTTGGGCAGCCCCGGGGAGCCGGTACCGGGTGGTGGGGCTCAGCCCAGCCTGCGCCAGCTTGGCCGTCGCGGTGCCGCTGCCTGTTGTCACAAGATGGCGGCAGGAGGTGTTGGGGTGGGGCAGGAGGCGTCGGGATGGGGCGGATGGGGGCGAGGGACAGGCAGGCGGCCCGGGGAGAATGGCGGGGCGCGGGGAGCCGGTGCCGGGGAGCGGGGACGGAAGGCGGGCGGCGGAGGCCCAAGGGCCGCACAATGGCGGGGCGGCTCAGTCCGCAAGATGGCGGCGGCGGGGAGGGGCCGTCCTCGCTACCCGCGGAAAACGCAGTGCGCATGCGCGTCCCGCGGCGCCAAAAGGCGCCTGCGCCCACCGTCCCGCGCCTAGCGCCGCCGGGCCGCGCGGGAGGTTCCATGAGGCCGCGCCGGGGGGAGAGCGGCGGGGGACGCCGGTTCGCACCCGCTCCGCCGCGCCCTGGAAGGAAGGCCGGAGGGCCTGACCGCTCTCTCGGTCCCGTTGACGCCCGGTTGACGCCGGGGGACGGGAAGCAGCCGCAGGACGAAAGGCCGCGCTCGGCGTTACGTAACGCACTTCCCCCACCCGCCGGCAGTGGTTCCGCCGCCCCGCCCCCGCGGCGCTTTCGGCGCTCGCCATTGGCAGTGTGAGGCGGCAGGGCGGGGCGAAGAGGATATAAATAGAGGCGGGGCGGCGGGCGCCCCACTTAGTCCGCCGCGGCCGTTCAAGCGTTCTGTTGTCTCTCGCTGCTCTCCGGCTCGCCGCCGCTCACTCCTCCGCCGCCGCCATGAACGGCCAACTTAACGGCTTCCACGAGGTGTTCATCGAGGAGGGCACCTTCCTCTTCACTTCCGAGTCCGTGGGCGAGGGGCACCCAGGTGCGGGCCGCGGCGGGGCGACGAGCGCGCAGGCGCGGCCCGGCGGCGCGCGGCTGCCTTGAGGCGGGCGGGGGGAGAAGGAGGAGGAGGAAGGAGAGGGGGGCCGGGGGGGGTCGTGGCGGACAGGTTGGGGGGGCGGGGAGGGGGTTGCGGTGACGCCACCGGGCGCGCGCGCAGTGCGGGACGGCGCGCGCCGCATTGCGGGCCCCGGCGCGCACGTGCTTCCCGCGTGGGGTGGGCGCGGGGGGGGGGGGAACACGGGCGAGGACACGACGACACACGGGACACGACACGACACGCACCGGGGGGGAGGGGGTCCTTACCGGCTGACGCAACGAGATGGGGGGGGTCGGGGGCCGCGGTGACGAAGCAGCTCCCGGAGGGTGGCGGCGGCGGGACCAGGTGTGTCCCGCCCCCCCCCCCCCCCCCCCCGGAGTGTCCCCAGTTCCCCGTGGGCTGCCCGCCTCCGCAGCCTGGCTGTCCATGGGGGGGTCCTGGCTGGCAGCGTGGCTGCTGGGGCCGTGACAGGCCCAATGAGGGACACCCCCCCCCCCCCCCTCCGGGGCAGGGTCCAGTGGGGAACCACCCCCGGAGCACCCTGCTCCCCCCACCGTGGGTGTCCCTGGGTCTGCTGCCCCCCACCCAGCGCTGGGCTGCCTGGGTGGTGATGGAGCACCCTGCCTGCCCGCCCTGCTTAGGGTTCCCCAGATGTGCTCCCCCACCCCGTAGCTGGAGGGTCAGGACCCCCGTGGGGGCTGTTTTAGGACAGCCCCCACCCCCAGCCCCTGAGCTCCTAGGCCGTGTTGCAGCGCGGTGCCATGACGTGCCGGCCTCCCTCCCTGCCTTTGTGCTCGCCGGTTTTGGGCACATGACTGGAAAGCTGCGCAGGCAGCTGCCTCCCTTTGCCCGCAGGCGGCTGCCAGCACCCACTGCCTGGGCACTCCTAGCCAGCCATCCCACCCAGCACCCTGCAGATGTGGTTTTCCATCACCCTACAGCGTAGGTAGCTCTGGCTCGGCCGCCAGCACCCACATCGCCTGATGGCGTAAGCAAAGCCCTGTGGCCGGTCTGGGGGTACCCTTGGGGCTTCCCACCCTCCTTGTTGGAAGGGCTCCCTGTACCTGAGATCACGTGCTGCCCCAAGGGAAAAGGGAGTTTAGCAACCGCGTGCAGGTGTAAGGTCCATTCCTTCGCTCTTTCACCCCGAGAAGTAGGCGGGGGAGCCGCCTCCTTTTGCCCCAGCGAGGCGCTGCCTCATCCTCTCCCAAATCCGGCCCGAAAGGTCGCCGCCAAGGACATCCGCAATTCCAGAGAAGTTGCTTATTCACCACTCGGCCCCAAGCGGCCTTTGGGAAGCTCCGGGAGCAGGAGGGGGCTTTCCCTCTTCCAGAATAAAACATCCCGGGTACTGGAGGGAACTGGGTATCCGGTGGGAGTTGGCCGGGCGGGCTCCAAGGCAGCTACCAGCATCAGGCACCCACCCGGGAGCCAGGGGCAAAGCTGCCAGGAAGCTGGCATGCTCTGGATTCAGAAAGCCAGGGCTGGAGAAGGGGGTGCCGGGCCCCTTTAGTGGTGCCGTAGGTGGCTGAGCCCAAGGCCTGACCCTGCTGTAACTGGAGCTTAACTGGTAAATGCCTGAAATTCCAGGCTAATAACCCAGCACGGGGACAAGGCAAGGGCTGTGTGCGCTGCGGGAGGCTGCCAGCTTAAGGGGCGGCTTGTGCTCAGCTGCAGCTCCAGTTCCCAGTTTAGCATGCACTCAGCTGTGCCGAGGGACAACGGCTCAGGAAGGAAGGGCTGTGCCGCGCTGCCGTGATGGCCTCCAGCTCTCTGTCCCCCTCCCCCAGATAAAATCTGCGACCAGATCAGTGACGCTGTCCTGGATGCCCACCTCAAGCAGGACCCCGACGCCAAGGTGGCCTGTGGTGAGTCACTCCCCGGGGACACTGGGTGGGTGACGCCAATGCTGGGTGGGTGACGCTGGCGCTGACGTCCTCCTCTTTCCCTTCAGAAACGGTGGCAAAGACGGGGATGATCCTGCTGGCGGGGGAGATCACCTCCCGGGCTGCCGTCGACTACCAGAAGGTGGTCCGGGACACCATCAAGCACATCGGTTATGACGATTCCTCCAAAGGTACGTGCTGGGGCAGGTCGCCAGCTCACCACTGGCGTGGGGATCGGCGCACCGGGCTCATCGCAGCCTCTGCTCTGCCCCAGGCTTTGACTACAAGACATGCAACGTGTTGGTAGCCCTGGAGCAGCAGTCGCCCGACATCGCCCAGGGCGTCCACCTGGACCGCAGCGAGGAGGACATCGGCGCCGGGGACCAGGTGAGTCCCCGTGCCGCGTGAGCCACTGCAGTTCGTCCAGAGGAGTCGT
Source organism: Haliaeetus albicilla (assembly GCF_947461875.1). NCBI lineage: Eukaryota > Metazoa > Chordata > Aves > Accipitriformes > Accipitridae > Haliaeetus > Haliaeetus albicilla. The sequence goes on along the minus strand of NC_091495.1, from coordinate 42,813,780 downwards.
GGTTTCATCGCCCCCTCCCTCTGCCGCAGGGCCTGATGTTTGGCTACGCCACGGATGAGACGGAGGAGTGCATGCCCCTCACCATTGTCCTGGCCCACAAGTTGAACGCCAAACTGGCAGAGCTGCGGCGTAACGGCACCCTGCCCTGGCTGCGCCCTGACTCCAAGACGCAGGTGAGGGCTCCGCCAGACCTCACTGGGAGCCCCAATACCTTGGGGGTCCCAAAAACTTCTCCCCTGAGTCCCCAAACCTCTCACTGAGTCCCCTGACGGCCCCGGCATTCTCCCTGGCAGGTAACGGTGCAGTACATGCAGGACCGCGGCGCTGTCATCCCCATCCGGGTGCACACCATCGTCATCTCAGTGCAGCACGACGAGGAGGTGTGCCTGGATGAGATGCGGGACGCGCTGAAGGAGAAGGTGATCAAGGCGGTGGTGCCAGCCAAGTACCTGGACGAGGATACCATCTACCACCTCCAGCCCAGCGGCCGCTTCGTCATCGGTGGCCCCCAGGTACTGGCAGCTCTCCTGGTGAAGCTGTGCCGATGCGGTGGTGGTGGCGGCACGGCGGTGACGGTGTTTGTCCCTGGCAGGGTGACGCCGGTCTGACTGGCCGCAAGATCATCGTGGACACCTATGGGGGCTGGGGGGCCCATGGCGGCGGCGCCTTTTCGGGGAAGGATTACACCAAAGTGGATCGCTCGGCTGCCTACGCCGCGCGCTGGGTGGCCAAGTCCCTGATCAAGGCCGGGCTGTGCCGCAGGGTGCTGGTGCAGGTGGGTGTAGGCGGGTCTCCCCCTCCCCATCATTTTGCGGGGGGGCTCCTTGGACTTAATTTGTGCCCCCCCCCCAGGTCTCCTATGCCATCGGGGTGTCCCACCCCTTGTCCATCTCCATCTTCCACTACGGCACCTCGCAGAAGAGCGAGCGGGAGCTGCTGGAGATCGTCAAGAAGAATTTTGACCTCCGCCCCGGGGTGATCGTCAGGTAACGGGCGTCGGAGAGGGGGGGACACGCGCCGCTGGGAGAGGGAAGTGGGGGGACACTGGGGCGGTGGCAGCGTGTGGGGGTCCCCTCCCCAGAGCAGCCGCGGTCACCGCCTGGTGCAACTGGAACCGGCAAGGAGAGCCACTTATGCCGGAAGATAAAGCGCTTTCGGGCGCGGACGGGGGTAAGTATCCACCGAGAGCCGAGCGCTTGGAGCTTCTCCGGCTTCTCAGGAATTGGGGGGCGGTGGGGTGGGGGGGCAGCCGGGGAAGCTCCAACCGCCCCCCCGGGGATGGGGAGGAGACGGAGGTGATGCCGCAGACCCCCCGGCCAGGCAGGGAAGGGGCGAGCGTGGGGCCGGATCCTCTTTACTGAGTTGAGGACTTGTATATTCCAGGGATCTGGATCTGAAGAAGCCCCTCTATCAGAGGACCGCAGCCTATGGCCACTTTGGTAGGGACAGTTTCCCTTGGGAAGTTCCCAAAAAACTAAAATACTGAAAAAAAAAAAAAAAAAAAAAAAAAAGCCTTGTTAGGCTTTTTCCCCCCACTCCTGCGGGCGTAGGTTACAGAGAAGCTCGCGGGCTCTGGGGGAAAGAGCTCCTCAGCCCCCCCAGGTTCTCCTGGCCCCGTGTCTCCCCCCTACACTCCCTTTTTCTCTCTCTTTCTCTCTCTCTCTCGCCATTGTTTCGGTTGCGTGGGGACCACGCGCGGCCTCGTGCCTCTCCCCGAGCCCCCCCCCCATGTCCCCCCCCACCTCCGCGGCCGCCGATCCCTCCGGCTTCTTTTTAAAATCTCATGTGACGTCTGAGCTCAGAGACGGCAAAAAGCCCCGAGCGCTTCCCCCCCACCTGGACTCTTGCTGTCCCACTGCGGGGCGGGGCGGGGGGGAACACAACATTTCGGCTCCCCCCCTTTCCCGCTGGGACCTCACTGGTGCTGGTTTTGTTCTTAACGCAGATTTTAAACCTCTCTTCTCTCGGAGGATGCACGTTTTTGGGGGGTGGGGGTGGGGACAGACGGACAGTGGCGTTCAAACCGCTCCCCCCCTGCTCTCCAAACCCCCTGTGCAGGTTTGGTACCGGAGGAAAATGTTTTATGGTTCTTTTTTTTCTTTATAAGAAAGCTGAAGTGACTCCACAACTGCACAACCCCCCCCTCCCCTTCCTGCCCCCCAGCTTGGCACTGGGGGGGGGGGGGCTCGGCTGAGGTTTATATATATATTTTTGGGGGAAAAAGGGGAGGGATTTGGCCCTTCATACTTGAACGTTTTTTTCTAGCGGTGTATTTATTGTGTGCTGAGGCGCGGGGCGTGAGTACAGAGAAGCCCCCGGGCTCAGACGGCAGCTCTTGATTTTTTTTTCCTGAAAGCCCCCCCCCCCAGCACCTTCACCCCCCTCCAGCCGCCTTTCCCCCACCCCCAGGAGGCCAAGAGATGGCCTCCAAATCGGGGTAAAAAAGGGGGAAATCGGGTTTATTGATGGAGGGGGAGAGGGGCAGGCAAGCGCTGGGGCTGCCTGGCCCCGGGACTGCGGCGCATTTGGCCGGTGTGGTACAGAGAAGCCGGCTTGTTTACCTGCCCGTCCTGGGGGGGGTCGGTGCCCCCAGAAGTGCCTTGGTGGGGTGGGGGTGATGGCGGGGGGCTTTCTCTTTTTTTTTTTTTTTTTCCTCTTTCTTTTAATATTTTTTCTGGAGGTTTTATTACATTTTGTTTCGGTTTCACCAATTCCAAAAAGAAACTAAAGAAATCTCAATAAAACTGTTGGGTTCAACCGTACCTGCCTCAGCCTGTGCCTGGAGTGGAGGAAACTGAGGCACTGGGGAAGGGGGGGTGGTGTGAGCTTAAAAAAACTGAGTTTATTTGCAGTGCTGTGAGCTTAAAAAAACTGAGTTTATTTGCAGTGCTCAGAGCTCGGGGTCCCCCTGCCCCCCTCCGCCGCCCTCGGGCCGAGCCTCCTCTTCCTCGCCGTGCCAGTTGGCGAAGGCCACCTCCTGCGCCAGCTGCTGCAGGGGCGGCCGGCCCAGCACCAGGTTCCGGAGGGAGATGCAGGTCATCAGGGCGCTGGGGGGGGGTGTGTGTCAGTAATGGCAGGGGGGAGAAGAGAAGGGAAAATTAAGGGGGGGGGAAGGTGATTTTGGGGCTCACCTGCGGCGGAAGAGGTAGAATTTCTTGTGGAGGAAGCGGTGGAGGCGCTGGGCCAGGCTGGCCTCCCGCCGCCGGTTCTGTTCCTCCAGCCGCCGCTGCCGCCGCAGGAACGCCATCACCACCGGGTCAGCCGTGGTCCCCACCGGCGGTGGCTCCCCCAGGATGGGCCACAGCTCGGGGGGCAGCGGCTCCGTCTCTGTAGGGATGAGAAGGGGGTGAACTGGGGATTGGGGGGGGTCTCCCCAAGATCCCCCACCGCTGGTGCTCGCTGGTGCTCACCGGTGCCGTTGCGCACCCGCTCCCGCAGCTCCTGCAGCCGTGTCAGGTTCTTCTCCAGCGCCAGCGCCGTGGTGTTAACATAGAGGTACATGTAGCAGGACGGCTTCGGTGACACCGTGTGCACCTTGTGGTACTGCCCTGCCGGCAGCTGGATGGACATGGGGGGGGCTGTCAGCGGCCCCCGGGACCCCCCCCAATGTCCCGTTCCTTCCCCCCTGCCCAGGCCCTCACCTGCATCCCCTCGCCCTCCAGCAGGGAGCGGTTTTGCTGCTGCTCCACCAGCTCCACCAGCACCTCTCCCTGCAGCACCCGCAGGCTGGTGTTACCCAGGTCCTCGCTGACAAAGTTCTCCAGGTGTAAGCCTGGGGCGAGGGAAAAAAAAAAAAAGTGGGTGTCCACCCCTGAAGGTGCCTCCCCAAACCCAGGGGCCCCTGCTCCGGCCCCCAAACCCTGTACCGGGGAAGTCGGCGATGAAGACGGCATCGGTGTGTCCGTCCAACTGACTCTCCAGCTCCTGCAGCCGCTCCCGCCAGGGTGACAGCTCCAGCAGCAGCGGCAGCAGCCACGGCGTGGGACTCCACGGGGACCACGGCGCCCGAACCAGGTCCACCCGTGGGTCCACCAGCCTGCGGGGAACGGGCTGTCAGCACCCCCCCGCACCCCCCCAGTGTGTCTGTGTCTTGTCTTGCCCCCCTCCCCAAACCTCTGCTGGAAGCGGTCGTTGATGGAGACCCAGACGTCGAAGTAGATCTGGGGCTGGGAGACGTTGTAGCGGGGCAGGAGGTGGCTCAGGCAGGTCGAGTATTGCTTCAGCATGTCTGCGTGGTCCTTCCAGCGCCGGCTCTGTGTGAACACCTACCCTGGCTGTGTGGGCGATGGGGAACCCCTCCAACACCCCACTGTCCGTCCCCCCACCCCCACCCCAGTGTCCCTGCTCACCCCCGGTTTGAGGTAGCCCACCTCCCCGGTGAGCCCGTCCCGGTAGGTGATCTTGACGTGCTGGTGGAAGCGGGAGTGAACCATCATGTCCCAGGAGTAACCGTAGAGGCCGTTGGTCCAGTTGTTGTAGCCCTGGGGGGCGGGGGGGTTAACACCAGGGGACAGGAGCATCCCCACCCCACAGTGACCCCTCAGGAGGGGATAGGGGAGCTCTGTATCCCCCCTCCTTCATCCCCTGGGTGACACCCCCCCCCTCCAGCAGTCCCCCCTTCAGCCCTGTGTCCCCCCATAACACCCCCTTACCCACCCCGTGTCCCCCCCTCCCATGTTAACATGCCCCACCCCAGCACTGCCTTCACCCCAAGCCCCCCCAGCACTGCCCCCTTGTCCCCCAACATCCCCTCCCCTTTACCACCATGCACCCCTATACCCCCCCCAGTATCCCCCAGCCCCAAATGTCCTTTCACCCCCTCTGTGTCCCCCCAAAACACCAGCCCATGTCCCCCCAAATGCCCCCCACATGCCCCAAAATACCCCCCACGTCCAAAAAAACCACCCCCCCATCTCCAGAAGTACCTCCCCCAAATGCCCCTGGCAGTGCCCTTCTGCCCCCCCCCCCCGACCCCAGCAATGCCCCCACCTGGGTGATGAAGTGGGAGTAGGGCAGGAAGAGTTGCTCCAGCACATAGAGGAGGGTGAAGGCGGCAGCCAGATGTTGGCGAGGCCGAAGGCCCCCCCGTGCCCTCCGCCCCCCATAGTGGCAGTCGGGGCTGGGCCGGGGGGGCTGGGTGCTGGGCAGCACCCCCCGCAGCCAGGGTGGGCAGCGGGTGCAGAGACGTCGGGGCCAGCTCGGGTGGCAGAAGAGCCCGCTGCTGGCCAGCATGGTGTAGGGGAACATGCCTGGGGGAGGGCGGGGGGCAGCACCGCTTAGGGACCCCCCCCCAGCTGCACGCTGGGGTCCCCCAGGGCTGAGGGGAGGGTGTCTGGGTGCCCTGTCCAGGCTCAGGGTGTTTTGGGGGTGCCCGGGTGTCCCTGCCCTGGCTGGGGGGGTGCTCCAGGGGTTGGGAGGGTGCTCTGTGTCCCCCCACCCCGGTGTCTCACCAATGCTGAAGAGCTGGGAGTTCATGCAGTGGAAGTAGGTGACGAAGAAGAGGGCGATGGGCCGGGTGGCGTCGAAGAAGAGGAGGAAGCCAGCGGAGAGGTCAAGCACCAGCCCCCCGCCGTGCACCACCAGCAGGCTGGTCATCTCCTCCGACAGCACCAGCCTGCGGGTGGGACCCGTCACCCCTCCTCATCCTTGTCCCGTCACCCTCCTCCTCCTCCTCCTCCTCACCCCGTCAAGTCCCCATCACCCTCCTCATCCTCACCTGAAGGGCGAGAAGAGCCAGTGCCGGGCGAGGGAGCTCATGGAGTAGCCACCCACCCAGTCGGCATCCAGCTTCTTGAGCCCCGCGATGAAGTAGACGATGAAGATCTGGGGGGGGGAAGGGGTGATGGGGGATGAGGGGTGGTCCTGGAGGGGGGACCCAGGCATCCGGGGCAGGGGACAGGGGACCCCAGAGTCCAGGCACCCACCTGGGCGCGCAGCAGGGTGTAGTTCCACAGCGGCACGTGGGCATTCCTCTTCTGGGGACGGAGGAGCCCGTCCAGGGACCTGCGGGGACACGGGGCGGTAGTGGGGACACGGGGGGGACCCCCGGAGAAAGGGGGTGACCGGGCCACCATCAGCCCTGCTGCCGGTGCCGTGGAGAACACGTGCCACTGCCCCGTGGGGACCCAGAGCCACAGGGAAACACTGGTGCCGTGGGGGACAGCGGGACCATTCCCTGGGGACATAACGCCGTGGGGACCCCGCTGCCACGGGGGTTCACGGGACCCCATGGGGACCCCTGGTGCTGGTAGGGACACCGGGGTCTGTGCCACCCTATGGGGACCTCCGTGCTGTGAAGGACACCGAGGTCTGTGCCACCCCCTGGGGACCCACCAGACGTCGGTGCCTTGCAGCACCCTGTGCCACCCAGGATCCCCAGTGAAACCCATCTTGCCCCATGCCCCCCCCCCCACCCCACCCCGGTAGCACCCCTGGGTGCCCACCCGTAGCGGTCGGCGCCCAGCAGTGCCAGCTGGAAGGCCAGGAGCCCGTAGAGGTAGGAGTGGTTGTTCCAGGAGGTCTTGTCCAGCAGCAGCAGGTACCAGTACGGTCCCAGGAAGGCGACGCAGCTCAGGCGGTAGCAGCACCCCACCATGATGCCCAGCGCCCCTGTGGGCACCGCAGCCCTCCTGTCCCCAACACTGTCCCCAGCCCCATCCCCAGTTCCCCTCCCGGTGCCCGCCCCCACACCCCATCCCAGCTCCTCTTGGTGCCTGGTCCCATCGTGGGGACGTGTCCCCTGTCCCAGTGCCACCCCCCAGTGCCCATCTTGGTGCCCGTCCCCTGTTGCTGGTGTGGTACTTGTCCCAGAGACCCTGTTTGTGCCACTCCCGGTCTGTCCTCATCCTTCCCCGGTTCCCCTCCTGGGCCCTGTCCCCATGCCCATCCCAGTCCCAGTGCTCATCCCAGTCCATCCCAGTCCCTATCCCAGTCCCTTTGCCCATCCCAGTCCCCGTCCCAGTCCCTTTGCCCATCCCAGTCCCTGTCTCAGTCCATCCCGGTTCCCATCCCAGTCCCCCCCTGTACCCAGGAACATGACGGTGTAGAGCAGGTACATCCAGTCGAGGGGCAGGGGCTGCAGGAAGGGCAGCAGCGGGAACCGGCAGACCTCCAGCCCGTCCAGGAACCGCTGGTCCAGGTGTCCCAGTCCCCGCTCCTGGGGCACGTCCAGCGCCATCAGCAGCCCTGTGGGGGGGCCGGGGGGGGCGGTCAGCAACCTGGACACCCCCCTGCCCCTCGGCAGGGGGACCCGGGTGTCCGGGAGGACACTGACCCCCCCCCCGAACATCTGCTGGAACCTTTGCTCCTGTGGTAACGTGTCAAGGCTCCAAGGCCAGGGGTACCCCTGGGTGCTTGGGTGACCCCCCCCCGATGCCTGAGGGCCCCCCCAAACCCCTGGGTCCCCCTCCCAACTCTTGGGCTCCCCCCCAAACCCTGGATCCCCCCAAACCCCTGGGTTCCCCCAAACTCCTGGGTTCCCCCCCCAGACTCCTGGATCCCCCCTAAACTCGCAGGGCCCCCCAAACTCCTGGGCTCCCCCAAATTCCTGGATCACCACAAAACCCCTGGGTCCCCCCCCCAACCCTGGATCTCCCCAAACTCCTGGGTGTCCCCCCCAGACTCCTGGATTCCCCCCTAAACTCCCGGGTCCCCCCAGGCTCCTGGATTGCCCCAAAACCCCTGGATCCCCCCCAAACCCCTGGGTGTCCCCCCAGCTTCTGGGTCCACCCCCAACCCTGGATCCCCCCCAAACCCCTGGGTCCTCCCCAAACTCCCGGGTGCCCCCGAGCCCCCCCGGTGCCCCCCCTCACCGAAGACCCCCCGGAAGGCCCCCAGCGCGGCGGGGTCGGTGGGCCGGTGCAGCAGCCGGACGAAGCGGTGCCACCGCGCCAGGTCCCGCAGTTCGAAGCCCAGGAGCCGCCGGGCCAGGCCGGCGCCGGCACCGGCACCGGCACCGGCACCGGGGTCCCTGCCGGGGGGCTGGGGGGAGCCCGGGGGCCGCCCCGCCCCCTCCCCCCTCTCCGGTCGCCTCCGTCGCGCCGGGCCTGCAGCGGGGTCGGGGGTCAGAGGTGAGGGGTCACAGGGCACTGAGACCCCCCCCCCCGACCCCCGGTCCCGGTCCCGGTCCCGGTCCCGTACCTTCCGCCGCCGCCGCCATCGCTACGGCCCCGCCCCCCCGCGAGTCACGTCACGGGGCGGAGCGATTGGCTGCTCCGCCCCGCCACCGGGGGCGGGAGGGGGTGTCGAGGCGCGCGCCACACCCCTGCCCCCCCCCCCCCGCGGCCCCTACCGCCTCCTGACCCCTGACCTCGTCACCCCCGACCCCGCCGCGACCCCTGACCCCCCCATCACCCCCCGCCCCCCCCGTGGCGACCCCCTGACCCCGCCCCTTCCCGGTGCCGCCGACTCCCGGAAGGGCCCGGCGGGGCGGGGCGGGGTCAGTGGCCGCCGCGGGCAGGAGCGGAGCGGAGCCGAGCGGGGCCGGCCGCGGTGGGGCCGGGGGGCGACCGCGGGGGGCTCGGGGGACTGCCCGGGGCACTGCCTGGGGCGCCCGTGGGGGGGTCTGGGGTACACCCAGGGTGCCCGGGGGGCGCTCGGGGGGGCGTATGGGGGGGCCGGGGGGCCTGAGGGGTGCTTGGGGGGTGTCTTTGGGGTCTCCGGGGGGCATGGGGGGGGTCTGGGGTACATGGGAAGGGGTCTGGGGTACGTATAGGGTGCCCATGGGGCGCTTGGGGGGTGCCCAGGGTGCCTATGGCAGGGTCTGGGGTACGTATAGTGTGCCTATGGGGTGCCTAGGGTGCCTATAAAGTGCTTGGGGGGTCTTTGGGGTCTCTGGGAGGCATATGGGGGGTGTCTGGGGTACGTATGGGGTGCCCAGCATGCTGGGGGGGGGTCTGGGGTACGTATTGGGTGCCTGGGGGGTGCTTGGGGGGTGCCCAGAGTGCCTATGGGGGGGTCTGGGGTACGTATGGTGTGCCTATGGGGCGCTTAGGGGGTGCCCAGGGTGCCTATACACTGCTCGGGCAAGTGCCTGTGGGGTGCCTATAGGGCGCTTGGGTGGATATGGGGCGCCTATGGGGTGCCCAGGGTGCCTATAGGGTGCTTGGGGCATGCCTTTGGGGTCTTCCAGGGGCATATGGGGGGGTCTTGGGTACATATGGGGGGCCCAGGGGGTGTATATAGGGTGCTGAGGGGTGACCAGGGTGCATATAGGGTGCTTGAGGGTGCACATGGGGCACCTATGGGCTGCTCGGGGTGCCTATGGGGGTGCCCAGGGTGCCTATGGGGGTGCATGTAGGGTGCATATAGGGTGCTTAGGGTGCATATGGGGGGTCCAGGGTACATATGGGGTGCCAAGGGGGTGCTCGGGGTGCCTATGGGGTGCTTGGGGAAGTGCCTATGGGGGGTACCTGTGGGTGCTTGTCAGGTGCTTGGTGTTGATATGGGGGGGCATGTGGGGTACTTGGGTGGATACAGGGTGCCTGCGGGGTTCCCAGGACACCTATGGGGTGCTTGGGGGTATGTTTGGGGTGCTGAGGGGGTGCATATAGGGTGTTGGAGGAAGTGCCCAGGGTGCCCATGGGGTGCTTGGGGGTGTGTATGGGGTGCCTGTGGGGTGCTTGAGGGGTGCCCAGGGTGTACATGGGGTGCCTATGGGGTGTATATGGGGTGTCTGGGGTGTGTATGGGGAGCTCAGGGGTGTGTACGGGGTGCTTGGGGGGTGCCCAGGGTACATATAGGGTGCTGGGAGAGTGCTGGGGGTCTATGTGGGGCACTTGGGGGTAGACCCAGGGTACATATGGGGTGCTTGGGGGGGTGCCGGGGCGTAGGTGGGGCTGTGGAGGGTGTCAGGGACCCTGTGGGGTGCTGGGGTGCCCACCCTAACACCTGCCCTGTGGTCCCAGGCGGACAGCGGTGTGGGCAGCATGGCGGGCAGCACGGCGGGCGACGTGACGGGTGGCGGGCGCGTGCGGGCGCTGCAGCAGGAGGTCGAAGGCGTCAAAACCATCATGACCCAGAACGTGGAGCGGATCCTGGCGCGGGGCGAGAACCTCGAGCAGCTCCACAGCAAGAGCCAGGACCTGGAGGCCACAGTACGGGCAGTGGGTCCCCGGGGTGGGCAGAGGGTCCCTGGAGCGGGCAGGGGGTCCCCAGGGTGGCACTGCATCCCCCGGTGGGTGCAGCATCCCTGGGTGGGTGCAGCGTCAGTCACTCTGGGTGGCAGGGGGTCCCCAAGGTGACATGGGGTGCTGGGGTGGGCACAGTGTCCCCAGGGGGGTCCCGGATTGGGGGCACCAGGTCCCCTGGGGTGGCACTGGGTCCTCAGGCTGGTGCTGGGATCCTGGGCGGGGGGGAACGACACAGGGTTGTGGCACACGGGGTCCCCGAGGGGACTCCGGTGCACTGGGTCCAGTTGGGCACTGGGGCTGGGGGTGTAGGGCAATTGGGTGGCAAGGGGTGTCCCCGAGGTGGTAGTGGGCGTCCCCAGGGTGGCAGTGGGGTCCCTGGGGTCACAGTGGGCGTCCCCGGGGTGGCAGTGGGGGGTCCCCAGGGTGGCAGAGCCATCCTCCGGGGTGGCAGGGACTGTCCCCGTGTCCCCTCCCCCAACCAATGTCCCCGCAGTCGGAGCACTTCAAGACGACGTCCCAGAAGATGGCCCGCCGGTACTGGTGGAAGAACGTGAAGCTGCTCGTGATCCTTGGCCTGGTGGGCGCCATCATCCTCATCCTCATCATCCTCCTGGCCACCGGCACCATCCCCACCTAGAGCCGACCCCGTGTCCCCCCCCACCCGCGGGGGACCCCCTGGCCACCCCCATGTCCCCCGGGGAATACAGGGATGACAAGAACCGTGTGAGGCTGGGGGGGTGTGTGTGTGTGCCGGGATGGGGGACACGTGGGGTCACGCGTGGGGACATGGGACACGTGGGGACACGCGTGGGGACTGGCGGCGCCAGGGTGGGGGCTGGGCAGCGGTGCCAGGCGGGCAGCTAGCACCAGGGGACAAAGGACACTGTGTGGTGGCACTGCCACCCTGGGGGGGCCTGGGGGGTGTGTGTGGGGGGACATGGGGGTCCCCAGGGACCCAGGTATGGGGGGGACCTGCAGCTGGGGGCTTTGGGGGACATGGGGGTCCCTGGGGGGACCCATGTCTGGGGGGTGGGTTGGGGACATTGGGGTCCCGCGGGGGGCACCCGCACATCTGGGGAGGGCTGTAGGGACATGGGGGTCCCGCGGGGGGCACCCCCACATCTGGGGAGTCTTGGGGACACGGGGGTCCCTGGGGGGGGCACCCCCACATCTGGGAGGGGTCTGTAGGGACCGGGGGGGTCTTTGGGGGACCCGCGGCTGCGGGGCGGGGGGTTGCCCGGGGAGGGGACACACACACCGTCCCGGTCTGTGGCCCCGGGGGACCGGGGGGGGGGGTCCGGGGGGGGCGGGCCGTCGCGGTCCCACCCCCGCCCCGGGCACCGCCCCCGGTACCGGCACCGCCCCGCGGGACCATGGTGAGCACCGGGGTCTCTGCCGCCGCTTTCGCTTTCACTTCCCAGGGGGGCGTGGACCGGGACCGGGATCGGCACCGGGGGGGGGGGGGCGGGAGACACGGGACCCCCCCCCCGGTCCCGGTGTCCCCGGGCTCTTCCTGCTGGCGGGAGGGACACAGCCCCGGCGGGTGGGGGGGGGGGAATGTCCGTGTCCCCGTGTCCTTGCGTGTCGTTGTCCCCCGCCGGTGCCGGGATTCCCCCCCCCTTGTCCCCCCCGTGCCCTGTCCCCAGGATCCCCGTCTGCCCCACGGCCGTGGTCTCCTTGTCCCCGTGCGCCCGTTCCTGCGGCGCCCGTGTCCCCTCCCCACAGCACCCTTGTCCCCGTGGTGCCCCTTCCCTGAGGTACTCTTGTCCCCATGGTCCCCTATGTCCCCATGGACCCCACTGTCCCCTATGTCTCCGTTGTCCCCATGGTGCCCCTTTCCTGGGGTACCTTTGTGCCCAAGGTTCCTGTGTCCCCTTTGTCCCCATGGTTGCCATGTCCCCCTATATCCCCCTATGTCCCCATTGTCCCCATGGTGCCCCTTCCCTGAGGTACCCTTGTCCCCATTGTCCCCATGGAGCCCCTTCCCTGAAGTCCCCATTGTCCCCATGGTCCCCTATGTCCCTGTTGTCCCCATGGTGCCCCTTTCCTGGGATACCTTTGTGCCCAACGTCCCTGTGTCCCTGTTGTCCCCCCATGTCCCCATGGTCCCCATTGTCCCTGTTGTCCTCCTATGTCCCTATTGTCCCCATTGTCCCCCATGTCCCCACTGTCCTCCTGTGTCCCCATTGTCCCCTATGTCCCCATGGTGCCCCTTCCCTGAGGTCTCCTATGTCCCTATTGTCCCCCTATGTCCCCATGGTCCCCTATGTCCCCATGGTGCCCCTTTCCTGGGGTACCTTTGTGCCCAAGGTCCCTGTGTCCCCATTGTCCCCCAAGTCCCCATTGTCCCCCCATGTCCCCATGGTGCCCCTTCCCTGCAGTGCCCTTGTCCGTTTGTCCCCCCATAGACCCCACATGTCCCCTTCCCATGGTCCCCTTTCCCCGGGGTGCCGCTGTCCCCCCACGTGTGTGTGTCCCCGTCCCCAGGAGGGGCTGGCGCGGTGCCAGCGCGAGGCAGAGGAGGTGACGGAGCTGATGAAGCAGAATTTTGCCCGGGCGCTGGAGCGGGACGGGCGCCTCAGCGACCTTGACAGCCGGGCCCAGGAGCTGCGCGCCATGGTGGGCACACGTGGGCACCTATGGGGACATGGAGCCCTGGGGGGACACACTATAGGCACATAGAGCCCTGGGGACACACACACTATGGGGACATATAGCCCCAGGGGGAATATGCTATAGGGACATATAGCCTTAGGGGACACTATAGGGACATACAGCCCTGGGGGGGGGGAGGATGGCTCCTTAGGGGACACTATGGGGGTACACAGCCCCAGGGGACACATGCTATAGGGATATATGGCCCTGGGGGTGGACACGCTATAGGGATATATGGCCCTGGGGGTGGACACTATAGGGACATACAGCCCTATAGTGCCCCCCCCCAACACTATATGCCTATATGGCCTGGGGGGGGGCGGTTACCCTATAGATGCTCCCCCGACGGCGTTGTCTCCACAGGGCGAAACCTTCACCCGCAGCACCCGGGCTGTGGCGCGGCAGCAGCGCAGGGGACACCGGCGCTGGCGCCTGGTGGTCATCGGCCTCGCCGGCCTCCTCCTCCTCCTCCTCCTCCTTATCCTCGGCCTGGCACTATGGCTGCCACGGCCACCCCCCGTCATCATCACTGTCACTGTCCCCCCCGGTACCCCCCCCGGCGGGGACTGAGCCCCCGGCACCGCAGGGAGCCTGCCAGGACTTGGGGGAGACCCTACAATAACAAACCAGCGTGATCTGTTTTGGGGAGACCCTACAATAACAAACCAGCGGGAGCAGCTTTGAGGAGACCCAACAATAACAGAGCAGCAGGACCCATCCCAGGGAGACCCCCACAATAAATAAGCACCAGGATCTGCTTTGGGGAGACCCTACAATGACAAATGCACCGGACCCTCTCCGGGGAGACCCTACAATAACAAAGCAGCAGGCTCTGTTTTGGGGATATACTACAATAACAAACCAGCGCGATCTGTTTTGGGGAGACCCTACAGTAACAAACTGGCAGGACCCTCTCCGCAGAGACCCTACAATAACAAACCACCGTGCCTTGCTCCAAGGTGACCCTGCAATAACAGCCCCTGTGGGATCGAATTCAGGGAGACCCTACAATAACAAACCACCGTGCCTTGTTCCCGGGAGACCCTACAATAACAAAGGGACCTGATCTGGGGAGACCCTACCGCAATAAACCAGCACAACCCACTCTGAGGAGACCCGACAATAACAAACCAGCGGGACCAGCTCTGGGGACACCCAGTCTTGTCCCCAGGTGCCACCAGCCTGGGGTGAGGGGGGACAGATGGACAGGAGGGTGCTGTGGCCCTGCCACCGAGGTGGGGGGACCTGGGAGGGGACCCTGGGGACATGATGGCACCTGGGCGGGGGGGAGAACCTGGGGAGGGGAGAGGATGGGGGGTATCCTGGCACCCACGGCAGGGGATGCTGAGGGGGATGACAGCGGGGAACAGGATACGGTGACACGCTGGGATCCCCAAAAGCCCCCCCCCCCCCCGCATATCTGGGTCCCTCCCCTGTGCCTCAGTTTCCCCAAGCGGAGCCAGACACCGGAGCCTCGCAGCACCTTTATTGACAGCAAGCAGCGGCTGGCACCCATCCCCTGGGGGGACAGCAGCATCCCCCTGGGGGGGGTGCGTGGGGGGGTCAGCAGCGTCACCCTGTCCCTCGGCGCTTGCTGAGCTCATCCTGCACCCGCTGGCAGAGGGCTCGGCGCAGGGCGGGTTCCAGCGGGCTCCGGGCACACACCCGTCGCGTCACCTCCTCCGCGCTGTCCCCCTGCGGCACCCTGTCACCTGCCGTGCCCCATGGCAGCACCCCCGTTGCCCCACGGCAGCACCCTCACCCCCCCCCCCCCCACGCACCCACCCACTTCATCCCAGGAGAGCCAGCACCCACCAGGCACCCGCCGCGCCCCACAGCACCCATGGGTGCCCCAACACCCCCCTGCATGCGGCAGCCCCCCCTCCTTGCTCCCTCGGCCCCCCCTCCCTGCACCCATGGGTGCCCCCCCGGGGAGGGGGGGGGCACGGGTCCTGGACACCGGGGTCCCCACCTGGTGCACGATGACGGTGGTGACGCGGCCGTCGTCCCCCTCGTACTCCAGGCAGAAGAGACGGGGCCCACGGGTGTCCGTGGGGGAGGGGGGCCCCGGGCTGGCGTCTCCCCCGGGACCCCCTGCGGTGCCTGCACCCTCAGGGGGTGGCCAGTGCCCCCCCACCCCGCTACGCTCTGGCCCACCCTTGGGTGTTCGTCCCCGCCAAACCATCTCACGGGTCCCCCCCCCATTCCCATCGCTCCCTTAGGTGACCCTCCCCCATGCCCCAGCCCACCCCTGGGTGCCCCCCCAGCCCCATCGCTCCCTTAGATGACCCCCTCCACGCCCCAGCCCACCCTTGGGTGTCCCCCCCCATGCCCTAACCCCCCCCCAGGGGTGCCCCATTACCCTCCCCCCACCCCTGGGTGCCCCCTCACGTCCCAGCCCACCCTGAGGTGTGTCCCCCCCCAGTTTGTGTCCCCCCCCAAAACACCTCTTGGGTGCCCCCCACCCCCCCTTGTGTGCCCCCCATTCCTCCCTTGGGTGCCCCCCCTCCCTCCGCTCACCGGGCCGGCGGGGCCGGTACACCTGCTGGTCGGGGCGGCGGGGCCGGGGGGGGGTCGTGGTGAGCCGACCCCGCGCCCGCCCCCGCGCCTGCCGCACCGCCCGCTCGTAGGCGTCCCTGCGGACCGGGGGGACACCGGGGAGGTTACCGGGGGGGACACGGCAAGGATGTCACAGGGGGTCGCGGGGCCGCGCTGGGGGGTCCCCGGGAGGCCCCGGGCCGGTTCAGGGCCCCGCCGGTGGCGGTACCTGGCGATCTGGTTGCGGCGGATGTGCCGCACGAAGCCGTGGCTCATGTCGAGCCGCCCACCCGGCCGGCAGCGCCAGCCCGCGGCCGCCTCCATCAGCCGCCGCCACCGGGGCCGGCCTGCAGGGGGAGACCGCGGGCGGGGCTGCCCTGCCGGTAACGGGACGCGGTCCCTTTAAAAGCCCCGCCGGCCGCCGCAGGCCCGGCGCGCATGCGCCACTGAAGGGAGGAGGGGCGCGTCACACTGCGCAGGCGCAGGAGAGGCGTTGCCCGCCCGGGCGGCCCCGCACATGCGTAGTATCGAGGAAGCGGTGGCGGCCGCCCCGCCGGTTGGCTGCGGTCGCGCCTTCTGCGCATGTGCAGTCGGGACTGACGCGCGGTCCGGCCCCGCCCCTGCCGCCTCCGCGCCTGCGCCCTGCCGCCTCCGCGCCTGCGCAGTGGGCGGGATGTCGAGCCGCGGGAAGCGGGAGCGGGAGGCCCGGGCGCCCCCGCGGGGCCCGGGCGGCGGCGGTTCCTCCTCCTCCTCCTCCTCCTCCTCCTCATCGCGGGGCTCGTCGCGGAGCCGCCGGGAAGGGGAGGCGGAGCGGTCCCGGGGGCGGCGGGAGGCGGAGCGGGACCGTGGGCGGCGGGAGACGGCGGAGCCGGGCCTGGCCCTCCCGCTGCCGGTGGATCCCGCCCGTATCAAGCGGGAACCGGGCACCGGGTCCTGGGGGGGCTCCGCTACCCCCGCCGGCCCCGTGCGGGTCAAGCGTGAGCGTGAGCCTGATGGTGACTCCGATCCGGAGCCCGAGCCCACCGGTGGGGACCGGGAGAGCGGGAGGGGGGGTGACACCGGGGGGGGGGGGGGGGTGTGGGGAGAGGGGGGACACACACCGGGGTGTACGGGGGGACACCGGGGCTAATCCTAGGGGTCCCGGGCTCAGGTGCGAGGAGCGGGGAGGCAGGCAGCGGAGGGGAAGCGGGGCTCAGCCCCAGGGGGGCTTTTCGGGGTGGGGGGACATTTGCTCCATCTCTGATGAGAGGCGTCACCCTGGCACTAACGAGCCCCCCTTCATTAGTGAGCCCCCCTTTGCTAACCACCCCCCCTTCTCCCCCCCCCCCCCCCGCAGTGCGCTACGGCCGTTTCGACCCCGAGGACCAGCGCAGCCGGCACTGCCCCTACCTGGACACCATCAACAAGTGAGTTGGGGGGGGTGGGGATCAGGTCGAGGCTTTTTGGGGGTTCCCCTGGGGGCTGCCCCCTGAGTCCTGGGCGTCCCCCTGTCCCTGTGGGTCCCACTTGCAGCTCTACCCCTGTCCCAGGAGCGTCCTGGATTTTGATTTTGAGAAGCTCTGCTCCATCTCGCTGTCCCACATCAACGTCTACGCCTGCCTCGTCTGTGGGAAGTACTTTCAGGGTGAGCCCCCCCTCTCCCGGGGATCAGGATGCTGCTTGGGGGACACACGGGGTCTGCCTGGGGACCAGGGTGCTGTCAGGGGGGACATGGGGACACCCAGGGGCCAGGATGCTGCTGGGAAGGGCGTGGGGGATGCTCAGGGGTTGGGGTGCTGCTGGGGGGGGACACAAGGGAAACCCAGGGGCCAGGGTGCTGTGAGGGGGGGGACATGAAGGATACCCAGGGCCTGGGGTGCTGCTGGGGGACACACCCAGGGGCCAGGGTGCTGGGGGGGGGACACGACAGAGGGGACATCCCCGGACTGGGGGGAGGCACAGAGGACACCGAGGTGCGGGGGTGCTGCCGAGGGGGGGCATGGGGGCACCCAGGGACCAGGGTACTGCCTGGGGGGGGCATGGGGACGCTTGGGGGGGGCAGAAACAGTCTCCAGATGCAGGTGGGGAATGGCTTCTGTCCCATCTCCACCTTCTCCTGGTTTTCCATTCCCCCTCTCTCCTCTCTGGGGATTCAAGGCGCCCCCTGACCTCACCATCTCCCCCTCAGGCCCCCCCAAAGCCCCCACCCTCCTGCCCTGACCCCCTCCTCTCCCTCACAGGCCGCGGGCTGAAGTCTCACGCCTACATCCACAGCGTCCAGTTCAGCCACCACGTCTTCCTCAACCTCCACACCCTCAAGTTTTACTGCCTCCCCGATAACTACGAGATCATCGACTCCTCGCTGGAGGACATCACAGTGCGGCAGGGGGTTCTGAGCTGCCCTGGGGGGGGTTCAGCTTCGTGTCCCCCCCAGTTTTCTGACCCTGTTTCTCTCCTGCAGTACGTGCTGAAGCCCACCTTCACTGCGCAGCAGATCACCAACCTGGACAAGCAGGCCAAGCTCTCCCGTGCGTACGACGGCACCACGTACCTGCCCGGCATCGTGGGGCTCAACAACATCAAAGCCAACGACTACGCCAATGCTGTTCTCCAGGTATCGCCGGGGTTTGGGGGGGCTCCAGGGTTCATTTTTGGGGTGAAAAACCCCCAAACCCCACTCCTGGGGCTGGCAGGGATGTTTCCCGACTCCTCTTCCTCAGGCTTTATCCAATGTCCCGCCATTGAGGAATTATTTTTTGGAAGAGGAGAACTACAAAAGCATCCAGCGCCCGCCCGGCGACATCATGTTCCTGCTGGTGCAGCGCTTCGGGGAGCTGATGCGGAAGCTGTGGAACCCCCGGAACTTCAAAGCGCATGTCTCACCCCACGAGATGCTGCAGGCCGTGGTCCTCTGCAGCAAGAAGAACTTCCAGATCACCAAGCAAGGTGAGGAACAGGGTGGGATGGTGGGGGGATGCTGGATCCACCCCCCCCCCCGACCCTGGTTCTGATTTACTCTCTGGTTTGTAGGGGATGGGGTGGACTTCCTCTCCTGGTTCCTGAACGCGCTGCACTCGGCCCTGGGCGGCACAAAGAAGAAGAAGAAAAGTGAGCGGAGGGCAATGAAGGCCCTTGGGACACCCCCTCGGGTGATGCTCGTCACTCCTGGTGCCCCCCTGCAACATCCTTCTGTCCCCGCAGCCATCGTCACCGACGTCTTCCAGGGCTCCATGCGCATCTTCACCAAAAAACTGCCTCACCCGGATCTGGTGAGTACATGGAGGGGCAAAGCGGGGGGTTTCTTGGCCCCATGGGGGTCTGCAAGTCCCCCCCTCTGAGCCCCATGTCCCACAGCCAGCCGAGGAGAAGGCACAGCTCCTGCAGAATACCGAGTACCAGGAGATGATGGTGGAATCCACCTTTATGTACCTGACGTTGGACCTTCCCACCGCCCCACTCTACAAGGACGAGAAGGAGCAGCTCATCATCCCCCAGGTCCCCCTCTTCAGCATCTTGGCCAAATTCAATGGCGCCACCGAGAAGGAGTACAAGACCTACAAGGAGAACTTTCTCAAGCGCTTCCAGCTCACCAAGCTGCCTCCCTACCTAATCTTCTGCATCAAGCGCTTCACCAAGAACAACTTCTTCGTGGAGAAAAACCCCACCATCGTCAACTTCCCCATCACGTGAGTGGTGAAGACCCCTTGGGTGGGTGCTTGGGGTCGCTGTCTCCCTTTCCCTGTGCCCCATTGGGGGCTTGAAAGCATCTGGGGGGGGTGTAAGCACCTAGAAGGGATTAGTAAGCATCTAGAGGGAATTAGTAAGCATCTAAGAGGGGTTAGTAAGCATTAGTAAGCATCTGGGGGAGGGGGTAGTAAGCATCGGGGGGGGGTAGTAAGCATCGGGGGGGGGTAGTAAGTTTCTGGGGGGGTTAGTAAGTTTCTGGGGGGGGTTGTAAGCATCTAGGAGGGGTTAGTGAGCATCTAGGGGGGCTTAGTATTTGGGGGAGAGTTGTAAGCACCTAGGAGGGTTTTGGAGGCATCTGGAGGGGTTTGGAAGCATCCAGGAGGGGTTTGCAGGCATCCATGGGGGTCTGGAAGCATCTGGGGGGGGGGGTTGTGGGTGGTGTAGGGGTTCCTCTGGGGTTTGGGCGCTAGTGATGCCCAGTTGAGGGGTGTTGGGTGCTCCGGGGGTGTCCCACAGGAACGTGGACCTGCGGGAGTACCTGTCGGAGGAGGTGCAGGCAGCACACACCAACACTACCTACGACCTCATTGCCAACATCGTGCACGATGGGAAACCCTCCGAGGGCTCTTACCGCATCCACGTGCTGCACCACGTGAGTGTCCCTTGTCCCTGGTGGGGGGGGGTGTGACAATTGTGGTGACCCCCCCGCGGTGTCACCTCTGTCCCCTCCCATCCCCTCACAGGGCACCGGGAAGTGGTACGAGCTGCAGGACCTGCAGGTGACCGACATCTTGCCACAGATGATCACCCTCTCAGAGGCGTACATCCAGGTGAGGGGCTTTGGTGAGCAAGGGGGGGGTCCCGGGGGACGCTTGTCACCCCCCCAAATTGTCTCCTTGCCCCACCTTGACCCCCTCTTCCCCGCTCTGCCGCAGATCTGGAAGCGGCGCGAGGAGGACGAGACGAACCAACAAGGCGCCTGAGCCCCTCAGGGACATCCACAACCTCCCCTGGGCGTGCCTGTTCCCCCCTCAGGGGCACCCACAGCCCCCCTAAGAGCACCCATAGCCCCCCTGGAGGCACCCACAGCCCTCCTTGCCCCCAGTTAAAGGCCACCCTATGTATTTTTGTAACCGTTTTCCGCCTTTGCTCTTCTTTTGGGTGCAGGGGGCGTCGTGGTTTTCACAGCTTCTGGGAGGTGTGAAAACCTGCCTGCTTTCTGAGAAAGCTGCCCCCCCTCCGGCCCCCGCACCCTGTCACAGGGCCCCCGCTGCACCCCAAAACACCCCGAAAAATTGAGGACGCTGAGGCAGGGCAGTATCCAAGCTTTATTTGGGGGTTGGGACTGAGACACGGGGCAGGGGGGCTCCTTGTGCCCCCCCACTTCTACACCCAGACATGCTCCTGGCAGTGCTGCAGGGCCTGGGGGAGAGCAGAGCGGGGTGAGTTGGGGGGCAAGGCGGGCGCCAGGCCCCCCATCTTTGTCCCCTTTGTTGTCGTCGTCATCCCCCCGCCCTTGTCCCCAACTCACCTGGCAGCGGCGGGCGGCCTTGGGGCTGGAGCACCAGTAGGTTGGGCCCAGGGCACAGGGTCCTGGGTTTGGGGACAGCGCGGGGAGGGGGTGGCCCGGTCCCAGGTCCTGCAGGGTGGGGACACAGGTGTCAGAGGGGTGCCCTGGTACCCCCCTCCAGGGTGGGGACACCCCCGGGAACCCCCTCCCCAGGGCTGTGAGGTCCTCAGTGCGTCCCTTGGGGCTGTGGCACTCTCAGTGCCCCACCTTGGGGGGGGTCCTGTACCTGGTGGCACCCCTGAGCGTGTCCCCTGGGGGCTGTGACACCCTTGGGGACCCTGGCATGTTTTCTGGGGGTGTGACGCCTTTTGGGGACCTTGCTGTGTCCCATGGGGCTGTGACACCCTGGGACATATCCCTCGGGGCTGTGACACCTTGGAGGGTGTCCCCAGGGGCTGTGACACCCCAGGACTTGTCCCCGGGGGCTGTGACACCCTTTGGGTCCCTGGCATGTCCCCTTGTGTCTGTGACACCCTGGAGCACAACCCTCAGGGCTGTGACACCCTTGGGTGCCCTGTCATGTCCCCAGGGACCATGCCACCACCCGCCCCCCCCCGCAGGCACGTCCCCAGCAGCTCATCTAGCGGTGCCACCCCCACCCTCGCCACCCAGTGCCACCACGGCCACCCGGTCACCCCACTCACCTCGGTGCCGGCACAAGCAGCTGGCGAGGCCGCGGCAGCCCCGAGGGTCTGCCGGGGAGGTGACAAAGGGGCGTAACCATCCTCGGGGCCGCAGGTGAGGAGCAGGCGACAGAGCAGGCGGGGGGCCAGGCGCCCCAGCACCCCCTCCACCAGCAGCACCCCGTACCGCTGCACCAGGCACTGGCACGCGCCCACCACCACCACCGGCAGCACCCGGCATAGCTTTGTTGCCGCCTCCGCCACCGCCTCCTTGGGGATGGCAGCCTCGGCGCGGGCCAGGAAGGTGCGGCACAGCCAGCACAGCGGCAGCGGTATGGGCAGGGCCTTGCTGGCGGCGACCTGGGGACAGGTATTCACTCTGGAGACTAATGGTGGGGCTGTAGCCATGCTTGCACCCACAGAGAGACCTATAGGTTCCCAGCCGTGGCCGTGCTTATGCCCGTGTAGGTGCCCACAGCGATGGCCCCAGGGCTGCCCGTGTTCATGGCGCGTAGAGGCCCTTAATGATGCCCATGTGAATACCCGTGGGCGTGCCCCTGTAGAAGCCTATGTAGATGCCCCCATAGATTCCCATAATTATGCCCACGGAGATGCCCATGCCTGTGCTGGTGCCCCCGGGCACCCACCGCCCCCAGCCCTGAGGACCTGTACCTGCAGGCGGGTGCTGAGCGCCCCAAGCGGGGGCATGGCTGGGGCACCCCCCGGCTCTCCCGGGCACAGCTCCAGGTGGGCGCAGATGGCTGAAGGCTTCTGGGGGGCAGGGTGAGGGCACCCAGCGTGGGGCACCCCGCACCCTGAGGTGACCAGGATGGCACAGTGCCCCCAGCACCCGTAGGTGTCCCCGGATGGACAGTGGCCCCAAGCACCCCGAGGTGACCCAGATGTCACGGTGTCCCAAACCCCAGATGGCACCCCCTGGTACCCCAGTTGGCATGGTGTCCCCAATCCCCCCAGCACCCTGAGGTGTCCCCAGTTGGCATGGCGTCCCAGCACCCCGAGGTGTCCCCAGTTGGCATGGTGTCCCCACTCCCCCCAGCACCCCTGAGGTGTCCCCGATACCCCCAGCACCCTGAGGTGTCCCCAGTTGGCATGGCGTCCCAGCACCCCAAGGTGTCCCCAGATGTCATGGTGTCCCCACTCCCCCCAGCACCACTGAGGTGTCCCCGATACCCCCAGCACCCTGAGGTGTCCCCAGTTGGCATGGCGTCCCAGCACCCCAAGGTCTCCCCAGATGTCATGATGTCCCCAATCCCCCCCCAGCACCACCAAGGTGTCCCTGATCCCCCCAGCACCCTGAGGTGTCCTCAGCTGATGTGGTGTCCCCGATCCCCCCAGCACCCTGTGCCATCCCCATCCATCTGCCACAGCACCCATGGGTGCCCACTCACAAGGTGCCCCTCGAGGTCGATGAGGAGGAGGCTGAAGTACTCATGCACCAGGTTCTGGCAGGGTGGCACCATGCTGGGCACCGGCAGTGCCGCGCACTCCCGCCGCAGGAACCCCTCCACGGCTGCCTGCGCCCACGGCCACCATAGCACCTGTGGCAGCACCCACGGTGGCCACCCCATGCCCACCCCCCATCCCCACAGGCACCTTGGTGGCCGACTCGTTCGCCATGCGGGTGAGTAGGGTGACAATCTGCTGGCAGTCGGCGCACACGTCCTGCGAGAGGTGGCACCGGGCACGGGGATGTGAGACATGGGGATGCAGGGACGTCTGATGTGGGGATGTATGGCGTGGGGTGTGGGATGTGGGGAAATGAGCTTGGGGACGTAGGGAGATATGGCATGGGAACGTATGGCGTGGGGGAATGGGGATGTGGGGGTTTGGGGACATGGGGGAATGGGGACATGTGGCATGGGGACATGGGGGACAGAGGTGTGTATGGGGATATGGGGGGGCATGGGCCGTGGGGGCATGGGTGTACTGGGACACGTGGGGGGAGTATGGGGCCAAAGGGCGGGGGTCCTTTGGGGGTTTGTGGGGCAGGGGGCTCTCACCGTGGCTGGGGGTGCCCAGGCGTGGCGGGCACAGTGCTCCAGGGCCCCGCAGCGCAGCGCCGTCTCCCAGCTCTGGCACCAGGCGGAGGGGGGCACCCCACAATGCCCTCCCGGCACCCCCAGCCCTGCGGCCACCGTCAGCACCCGGCATCCCCACCCCGGCCTCGCAGGGGACCCAGGTGTCTGGGAACTCCCACCTCAATGCTCCCCCCCTGCTGTCCCATCCCAACCCAAGACCCCAAGAGGGGACCCGGGTGTCTGGGACATCCCCCCCCCGCTGCCCCAAGCCCCCCCCCACCCTCAAGAGTGGACCTAGATGTCTGGGTCCTTCACTCTCAGTGTGAGTCTCCCCCCCTCCCTTCACCATAGGGCCCATGGGGAGCGTGCACCCAGCTTGGGGAGGGACGAGCCAGTTTTGGGGGGGCACCCAGCTTTTAGGATGCACCCAGCTGTAGGGAGGGGGATGACCCAGCTCTATATGGTGCGCCCAGTTCTGGGGACACACACCCAGCTTTAGGGGGCACCCAGCTTTGGAGGGGGGCACGCAGTTTTGGGGGGGTACCCAGGCTGGGGTTGCGGGGTTCCCTACCTGGGGTGGCACAGAGCAGGGTGAGGAGGAGTGCCAGCACGGGTGATGGTGCCATGGCGGTGCTGGCAGGGCCAAACCCTGCCGGCCTCTTATAGCCCCAGCGGGAGGTGGCCGCTGGGTCTGTGCCAGCACCACGGGGACACGTGCGCCACGGCCACGGGGACACCTGGGGGCTGCCACCCTGTGTGTCCCCCCCGTGGCCCTGCTGGCGTCCCCACAGCCCCGTGTCCCCCATGGCCATGTCCCCATCAGGGTCACCGTGTCCCCATCCCACCCCGGTGCCTATGGTGTCGGGGGACAGACACAGTGCTGCTCCTGCGGTGACAAAGACTTTATTGAGCTGGGAGGGACGGGGTGGCCTGTGGGGGACGACGACGGGGGGGGACGACGTTGGTGACATCAGGTGCCTTCGGAGCCGGCTGGTGCCTGGGGTGGGAGAGGTGGCAGCATGTCCCCAAGCCCCCATGTCTCCCCATGTCCCCATGTTCTTACACCCCCATGTTCCCATGTCCTCGTCCCCTCACGTCCCCCCATGTCCCCATACACCAATGTCCCCATGTCCCCAAACCCCCATGTCCCCCCATGTTTCCACGTGCCCCCACGTCCCCTGTGTCCCCATACCACCGTGTCCCCCCACATCCCCCCAAACCCCCATGTCCATGCATACCCCCATGTCCCCCCCCACATCCCCATGTCCTCCCATGTCCCCATACCCCCATGTCCCCCCCATCCCCGCATCCCCCCGTACCCCCACATCCCCATGTCCTCCTATGTCCCCATACCCCCATGTGCCCCCATGTCCCCCCAAACCCCCATGTCCATGCATACCTCCATGTCCCCCCATATCCCATATCCTCCCCTTGTCACTGCATCCCCCCAAACCCCCATGTCCCCACGACCCCCATGTCTCCCCTTGTCCCCATGTCCCCTGATACCCCCATGTCCTCCCATGCCCCCTTACCCCCCTGTCCCCCCCACATCCCCCCATACCCCCATGTCCCCACGTCCCCCAATACCCCCATGTCCACCCCACATCCCCCCATACCCCCTTGTCCCCCTGTCCCCCCATGTCCCCATGACCCCCATGTCTCCCCCTTGTCCCCACGTCACCCCATACTCCCATGTCCCCATGTCCTCCCATGCCTCCTTACCCCCCTGTCCCTCCCAGACCCCCATGTCCCCACATCCCGACGTCTCCCCCTTGTCCCCATGTCCCCGCACCCCACATTCCCACACCCCCACATTCCCATGCCCCCCCCATTCCGCTCCCACCCGCTGCGACAGCACCCATGGGTGCGCCACCCCCCTCCAACCCCCCCGGCCCTGCTTTCCCGTCAGGGCTTTGAAGCGCCGCGTCCCTGCCCTCTGCTCGAGAGCCCTCGTGGGCCGGGAGCGGCCGGGACGCCTGGGTCCCCTGGGGGGGGGACACGGGACACGCACGACTCACCCGCCTCAGGGTTGCCGGGAGCACCAGTGCAGGTTGGTGCAGAGGTGGGTCGGGCTCTCGTGATGCTTCAGAGCCGCCTCGATGGGTGCCAAGGCGTGGTGAAGGAGGCGGCGGCACAGCCCGGCCCCCACCGGCAGCCGCCCGCACACGCGGTGGGTGACGCGCGCCACCCCCGCCTGCCGCACACGTCAGCGCACGAGGGTCTTGCACGGGGGGGGGGGGCATCGCCTTGCACGAGGGCATTGCATGGGGCGGGGAGGGTCTTGCGCAAGGGTCTTGCATGAGGGGCGTCACTGCACACAGGGGTCTTGCACGGGGGCATTGCATGGGGGGTATCGCCTTGCACGAGGGCATCGCACAAGGAGGGTAGCACCTTGCACAAGGGCCTTGCACGAGGGTCTTGCATCACTGTACACAGGGGTCTTGCATGGGGGGCATCGCCTTGCACACAAGTGCATTGCACAGGGGGGATCACCTCACACGGGGGCATTGCACGAGGGGCATCTCATGGGGGGCACCACGGGTGGGGGGGCAATGCCTTGCACAGGGCCATGGCCTTGCACGGGGGCACGTCGCACACGGGGGGGGCTTTGCACGAGGGCAGCATCTGGCACGAGGGCACCACGTGTGTCATTGTGTGTCCCCCCCCCAAGTCTCACCTTGTCATTGGGGTCGACCACAACGTTCCGGAGCGCCTTCACCACCCGCTTGCAGAGGGCGCAGCGCACGATGCTGGAGGGCAGCCCCTCCCCGCTCTGCACACCCACATCATCTCAGCACCCAGTGCCAGCCCAGTGCCACCAGTGCCCGCCCGGTGCCACCCCAGTGCCCTCATGGGTGCCCTCCCAGGGCCTGCCTGGTCCCCCACGGGTGCCCCCCTGCCCCCACGGGTGCCCCCCCCCTTGCAACCCTGTCCCCCCCACCGTGTCCCCTCACCATGATGTCATCGTCACTCAGCTGGAGCCCATCCTCGTCCTCAGGGTCGGGGGGGGGATGCTGGCCCCCCAGGGTGCCCGGCCAGGGCCCCCCAGCACGCACCAGTAGGGTGCCCGGGAGGGGCCCCTCGGCTCCCACCAGCAGCAGGGCTGAGCAGTGTCACATCAGGGGACACGTCCCCATGCCCCCCCCCAGCCTCCATGTCCCCTCCTGTCCTTGTCCCCCCATGTCCCTGTCCCCCCAGTGCCCCTCACCCTCCTGTACCCCCATGTCCCCGTTGTCCCTGTCCCCCCATGTCCCCATCGCCTTCATGTCCCCGTTGTCCCTGTCCCCCCATGTCCCCATCGCCCCCATGTCCCTGTTGTCCCTGTCCCCCTCCCATGTCCCCATCGCCCCCATGTCCCCATTGCCCCCATGTCCCTGCCCCCCTCCCATGTCCCCATCGCCCCCATGTCCCCATCGCCATGTCCCTGTTGTCCCTGTCCCCCCCATGTCTCCCATCGCCCCCATGTCCCTGTTGTCCCTGTCCCCCCCATGTCCCCATCGCCCCCATGTCCCCATTTTCCCTGTCCCTCCCACGTCCCCATCACCCTGGTCCCCATCTGCCCCATGTCCTCACATCCCCGTCACCCCTCATGTCCTTGTCCCCCCTTTGTCCCCAACCCTCCATGTCCCCATCCTCCTGCCCCCCCTTCCCCATGTGCCCCTATGTCCCCATCCCTCCATGTCCCCTCTGTCCCCTCTCTATGTCCCCCCCATCCCTGTCCCCATATCCCCATCGCCCTGGTCCCCATGTCCTCCATGTCCCCACGTCCCCACTCCTGTCCCCCACAGCCCCACGTCCCCTGTCCCCGCCATGTCCCCATCCCTGTCCGTCCCCCCCCCCACCCCTCCCTGTCCCCCTGGGAGGGGCTCCGCACCAGTGACCCCGGTGAGCAGGGCCAGCAGCAGCGGGGCCATGGTTGCCTGTCCCCAAACCCCAGGGGGACTTTTATATCCCCGCAGGGTGGGGTGACACCCGGGGTGATGGCAGGAAGGGGCCCCCCCAAAAACCACAGCAGCTGCAGCGGTGGGGGGGGATGTCAGGGGGATGCACACATCCGGGAACAGCGGCCCCCGCTCACAACTGCTGGGGGGCTGCGAGCTTCCCCCTGCAGTGCCCTGGGGGGGGACATCAGGTGGCTGGGGGGGACGAGGGGGCTTGGGGGAATGGGGGAGTCCTTGGGGACCTGGGGGCACATTGGGGGGGACAAGACGAGACCATGGGGACTGGGGGGGACATGGGGAGACAAGGAGAGACCTGGGGTGGGGAGGACATGGGGGGACAAAGGGGGATGGAGGAGGGACCTGGGGGTCTTTGGGGGATGTGGGGGGCTCTGGGGGGGGACAAGGGGACACTGTGGAGACCTGGGGGGACTTTGGGGAGCGGGGGGGGACAACAAGGGGACACCGTGGGGACCCAGGGGACGTGGGGGGAGCAAGGAGAGAGCAGGGGGACATGGGGGCACTGGGGGGACATGAGGGCACAGGGGGATGTGGGGCGCTGGGGCGGGCTGGGGGGGGACAAGGTGGGATTGGGGGGATGTGGGAGGGCAAGGGGGGGAGACTAGGGGGGACATGGGGGAGGGAGGAGGGACTTCAGGGACCGGGGGGATGGGGGGATGACAAGGGGACACCGTGGAGACCTGGGGGGACTTTGGGGGGGGGAGACAAGGGGACACCATGGGGACCCAGGGGATGTGGGGGAGCAAGGAGAGAGCAGGGGGACATGGGGGGCTGGGGGGACGGGGACAAGGTGGGATTGGGGGGATGTGGGAGGACAAGGTGGGGGGAGACTGGGGGGACTTGGGGGGCTGGGGAAGATAAGGGGGGACCTGTGGGGGGACAAAGGGAGCTCGTGGGGGGACATGACGGGGCAGTGCCACCTTCCAGTTCCCGGCAAGCCTCGGGGCCACCGCAAACCCCAGAGCCACCGGCGGGGGGGGACGACACACGGGGGGGCCCTGTCCCTGTCCCCAGCCCTGCCCCCCCTTTCCTGTCCCTGTCCCCGCTCCCCCCGTGAAGACACAAACCTCCGTCAGCCAGGGCCCCCCCTCCTTCCCCTGCGGCACTGGGGGGGGGAAGCGGGAGGGGGGAAGCGGGGGGGGGACGACAGGGCAGAGCCCCCCCGGCTGCAGCCGGGGATGCTGCCGCGGCCGGTGGGGAGGGGACCCGTCCCACCGCCCCCCCCGCCACTCCCATGCACCCCCTGACCCCCCCGGCCCCGGACAAATGCAGCCCCCCCCCCCCCCCCCCAGTGCCCCCAGTATCCCCCTGCCCTCATTTCTCCCCAGTGTTTCCAGTACCCCAGTACCCCCAGTATTCCAAGACTCCCATTCCCCCAATACTCCCAGCGCCCCAGTTACCCCCCAGTACCCCCCCAGAACCACCCGTGCTGCCCAGTATGTCTCAGTACTCCCAGTACACCCCAGTACCCCCAGCGTCCCCCAGCGTCCCCCAGTATCCCCATTACCACTATTACCCTCAGTTTCTCCAGTATTCCCCAGTACCCCCAGTATCCCTCAGTGCTCCCAGTATCCCCCCCAGTACCCCCTAGTGCCCTCATTACACCCAGTATCCTCCAGTGCCCACAGTAACCCCCAGTGTCCCCCATATACCCCAGTGTCCCCCATTACCTCCAGTGTCCCCCAGTACCTCCTGTTATCCCCAGTATTCCCCAGTGCTCCCTCTACCCCCAGTTTCCCCAGTATCCCCCATTACCTCCCATTATCCCCAGTATCCCCCCAGTGCTCCCAGTACCCCAATAACCCCCAGTATCCTCCAGTAACCTCCATTACCCCCAGTACCTCCCAGTACCCCAATAACCCCAGTACCCCCCATTACCCCCAGTAACCTCTAGTGCCCCCCGTACCTCCCAGTACCCCCACTATTCCCAGTATCCCCCAGTGCTCCCAGTATACTCCCCAGTACCCCCAGCATCCTCCCAGTGCCTCCCAGTAGCCCTATATACCCCCAGCACCCCCCATTACCCCCAGTAACCTCCATTACCCCCAGTATCCCCCAGTGCTCCCGGTATCCCTCCAGTACCCCCCATTACCCCCAGTATCCCCCATTAACCCCATTACCCCCATTACCCCCAGTACCCCCTCATTACCCCCAGTACCCCCAGTAACCCCCATTACCCCCAGTATCCCCTCATTACCCCCAGAACCCCCCCAGTACCCCCAGTCTCCCGCCCCAGTGCCCCCATTCCTCCCCCGCGGCCTCCAGCCGCCAGGGGGCGCCGCCGCCACCGCCTTCGCTCCGCCCCGCCGCGCCAAGATGGCGGCGCCCACGGCTGCCCGGGCGCTGCGGGTGAGGGACGGGACGGGGCTGGGGGGACACCGGGGGGGGGGCACCGGGGGCTCCAGGCCCGGGGGTATGGGCTGTGGGGGGCTCTGGGGACACCGGCTGTGGGGGGGACACCGGGGACACTGGGCATAGGGGACACCGGGTATGGGAGACCCTGGGGACAGCGGCTGTGGGGGGCTCTGTGGACACTGGATATGGGGGACACTGGCTGTGGGGGGACACTGGGCATAGGGGACGCCAGGCTTGGGGCACACTGGGTGTGGAGGGCACCAGGACACTGGATATGGGGCCACCTGGTATGGGGGGCACTGGGGACATTGGGCGTAGGCCTGGGGGACACTGGGTGTGGGGGACGCTGGGGATGGGGGGACGCCAGGTTTGGGGGGCACTGGTCACAGGAGGCTACAGGGATACCGTGTCGGGGGGACTCTGGCAATGGTGGCTCCGCTCTAGGGACAGCGGCCAGGGGGTCGCATGGGGGACACTGGGGACACTGGCCCTTGGGGGCACGGGGGCCCAGGCAGGGCCAGACATCCCCCCCCCCCAGCCGCTGTGGGGTGCCCGCTGTCCCTTACCCCTGTCACCTCACCAGGCAGTGCCCCGCATCCGCCCCATCCCCGAGGGCCCCCGCCACCTCCACACCACCCCCGCCTGCCTCAAGGTAAGCCCTGGGGGTGCCCCCTCCCCGCCTCCCCTGCCGGGTCCCCCCGCTTCTGATGCCGCCATCCCCACAGACACGGGCGGCGCGCGTGCGCGTGGGCAAAGGGGACAAGCCGGTGACCTACGAGCAGGCGCACGCCCCCCACTACATCGCCCACCGCAAGGGCTGGCTCTCCCTGCACACCGGTGGGTCACCCCACATCCCACCCCGCCACACCCCGGGGACAGGGGGGACCGGGATGGGGCGGCGGGGACGGGGGCGTGTGGGGCACGGGGGGCCCGCGGGCATCGCGGGGATGGGGTGTTGTGGGGACGGGGATGTGTGGGGCACACGGGTATTGCGGAGGTAGGGATATGTGGGGCACATGGGCATCACGGGGGGTGGGGACAGGGGCACGTGGGGCACGAGGGCATCTGTGGGGATGGGCCACGGGACTGCGTGGGAACAGGGACGTGTGGGGCACATGGGCATCGTGCGGGCAGGAGCACGTGGAGCACACGGGTATCGTGGGGATGGGACACACGGTCATCGTGGGGACGGGGACGTGTGGGGCACATGGCCGTGGCGGGGCCAGTGATGTGCGGGGCGGGCACACGGTGATGGTGTGGCCAGTGTGACCCGGCGAGGCGTGTCAGTGCTGGCACCAACCGTCTCTGTGCCCGCAGGTAACCTGGCCGAGGAGCCAGGCGCAGCGGAGCGGGCGGTGGAGGACGCCTTCCTGCGCCGATTCTTCTATGGCACCTTCCCCGGCGTCCTGGCAGACGAGGTCGTGCTGAAGCGCCGCGCCAACCTGCTGGTGGTCTGCCTGGTGCTGGCGCGGGGTCTGCCACCTGCCAAGCTCTACTTTCTGGTGGGCTACGCCGAGACCCTACTCTCCCACTTCTACAAGTGCCCCGTGCGCCTGGAGCTGCAGACAGTGCCCGGCAAGGTGGTCTACAAGTACCTCTAGCGTCCGGCGGTGCCCCCCCACGGTGGTGGTGGTGAATAAAGCAGGGGTTTGTGCTCACCCTGCCTCGCCTGTGGGTCTCGAAGGGGTTGGGGGGGGGCACCCCATCGCCGTGGGGTGGGCCTGGCCCCGCGACGCCCCTGTGCCCCGAATGGCCCCGTCCCTGCGGTGCCCGTGTGCCCCCCGTGTCCCTGTCCCGATAGTGCGCACGTGCCCCCCACAGCCCCAGCGCTGTGCTGCCTGTGTGCCCCCCGTGTCCCTGTCCCCACAATGTCCACGTGCCCCCCGTGTCCCTCTCCCAATAGTGCCCATGTGCCCCACATGTCGCTGTCCCCATGATGCCCATTGTGCCCCACACGGCCCGGTGATGCCCTCGTGCCCCATGTGGCCCCATCGCTGCCATGCCCACGTGCCCCACATGTCCTTGTCTCCTGTGCCCCCCACAGTCCCAGCCTTGGGGTGCCCATGTGCCCCACATGTCCATGTCCCTGTGATGCCTGTGTGCCCCACAAGGCTCCATCCCTGCCATGCCCTCGCGCCCCATATGTCCCCATCACCCTGGTGCCCATGAGCCCCACATGTCCTGGTCCTGTGTCCCCGTCCCTGCACAGACCCCGTGACGCTTCAGAGCCAAGATGTGGTTTCTATATAGAGGTGCCCCTGCCCCTCCCTGGCCATCCCAGTTAAACCCAGTCCCAAATCTGAGAAAACCAGTTTAAATACGACAGCAGTAGAAAAAGTGGCAGCAGGAGGGGGCGGTGAGGGGCAGCGGGGCTCAGCCCTGCCTGGGGGTCATGGCCTTGTCCTTCTCCTTGTCCTTGTCCTCAAAGCAGGCGTTGCTGAGGGCCAGCCCCACACCCTGGTCTGCGCCAGCTGCCATGTCCCCCTCCGTGTCCGCCGTCGTGTCCCCCACCAGCACCTGTGCGCTGGGTCTCTGTGAGGACAATAGGGGACAGCGGAAGGCTGCCATCATCCTCCTGGGGGGAACATCAGGGACAGGGCACCGTCCCCAGGGGGGGCAGGGGGGTCCTATCCATGTAGCTGAGGAGGACAGGGAGGAAGATGAGGCCGTGGGCCAGCCCCACCAGATGAGGCGGAAGAAGATCTGAATGAGCGGTGCCTTGGTGAAGGCCAGCACTGCGATGCCAGGCAGGTAGGTCATGGCCACCCTGGCCACAACCTGCGCCCAGGACGGGGTCAGCGACAGCCGGGTCACCCTGTCCCTCCTGTCCCCGGGGAGGGAAGGGGGTCCGTGCGGCCGTCAGCCCCCCATCCAGTGCCCACCCACCTTGCTGCCCATGTTGACGGTGGCCTCGGTGGCTTGTTCCACCCACTCGGGCTTGGTGCCGTGGGCGAAGGTGCAGGTGATGTGGGACATGAACTCCACTGAGATGCCCATGGCCTGCGGGGACGGGCTGTCACCCAGGGGCACCCATGGGTGCTCCTCCAGGCTGCCACGGGGTGGGGGGGGCCCATGGCTGGGCATGGCTGGTGGGCGCCCATCCTGTGCTTGTGCACCCTGCGTGTCCCAGTGCCCTGTGCCACCCTGCACGCCCCAGGCTGCTCTGTCCCCACGTCATGCTGTGCATCCCATCTCCTGCCACCTCCTGTATCCCCAAAGCCACCCCACATGCCCTGCACCGTGATGAGGTCAATAAGGGACCATGGTGTTGTAGGGGACGTCCCAGCAGGGCCATGGTGTCCACGAGGACCACACTGATGGTGACGATGGTGGCTGGAGCTGCCTTCGCCCCTTCCCCTTTGTCTGCACCTTTGCCGGATGATCCCCTTGCCTGCGACCCTGGGATGGGGGGGGGGTTGTGGGCGAAGCAGAGGGGGGACCCCATGGGTGTTGGGGGCCCATGTCAAGCTGATGCCACCGGCTCGTTCCCAGCAGCTGCCTTGCTCTGCCTGTGCTGCCTTCACACCTGCTGCCTGTTGGTGCTTCGTTAGCTGGGGCTTAATTTCCTGCCCTCTCCCTCGACAAGCAGAGAGTTGTGGAGGGGGGTGATCCCTCCTGGGCTGCTTCTGGTTCTTGGTGTGTGGGAGCAGAGTGGGGTGCTCCCTGTGTCTCCCCAGATCATCTCACCCTGCCTTCAGGTACTCAAAGGTGAAAAAATCTGTCCTAATGGGAGTGACTGGGGTGATAGGAGTGGATTAAAATCACCATTTGCCTCAATGTCCCACCCAAAAAACCTGTCTGTGGGGCTGGGAGTGCTTTGGGGGTTCTGAGGACCTTTGAGGTGTGCTGGGGGGTCTCGGGGGGGGGGGCAAGCACTGGAGTGGGGAGGGGGACAAGAGACCCCCATGGCCCTGCAGTGCAGCTGCATGTGGCTGAGCTGCTTTTAAGGATGGAGGCTTGTTCTTCTGAGGTATCGTGGTCCCACAGTTGGTTGGTGGTCCCGAATCTATGGGGTAGGCTGGGGGAACGTGGGACAGGGGGGATGTGGGATAGGGGGACGTGAGCTGAAGCCAAAAGCCATTGCCCGGCTGGCACGACCGCAGGAGGCGCAGCCCCACCGTGATCTGCCAGACTTGCAGCTGGCCGTGTGCTGCGTCCAGTGCCCGGTGGGAGCTTTGGGAGAGGCTCTGGGTGCCGGCATGCTCCTGCCCCGAGTCCAAGCGGGTCTTTCGTGATTGTTAGTGGTGTTAAGGTGGAAGACCTCTGGTGAGAGAGGCGATTCCTCTGTCGCACCCCTGAGTGGGCAGGTGTTATATTAAAGCTCTCCTAAGGCAATTAAGAGCCCTTCTGGATAAAACATAGGTGGTGAAGACCAGGCAAAGCCATGAGCTGGTTTCTGTTGCTTTTTTTGCCACTGCTAGTGTTTGTAGCAGCTCTTAATATTCAGAGCTGCTGGTGGGGGGGACTTGTCATGGCCAGAGCAGCTGTGGGTTTAGGAGAAATCCCTGCTTGGAAGCTCTGTCCAGAGTCTGGGGAGCGTGCCAGCTGGGAAGGCGATGGGAACTTGAGTCACCCTGGCTGCCTTGGGGAGATAGTTGCGGGCACAAACGTAATAACTGTCGTCTCTGATGTCTGCGTGTTTGTATGTGTTTATATGTGATGTTTGTGTTTATATATGATGTTTGGAAAGGGAAGGGTCAGTCCAGTGCCATGAAAACCTGTGAGTTTTCCCAGAGCCCTTTAGAGAAAGCTGCTCTCTGTGCTGGTAGTGGTCTGTGCCAGGGTAGGAGCCTTTATTTAGTGCTTTGTTTCCTCTTAGCTTTAGTTTTGGCCTAGAAAGTGTACAAATCTCTCTCCCTTTTTTTTTTTTTTTTTTTCCTTTCCCACCCCGCTGCCCTGAGATAGAACGCATTCATCTTGCCCCACAGCCTGCGATGGCTCGTTTGACTCCTGCAAATGCCTCCGTGCTCCCCAGTGAGCATGTCAGTGCTCTCGGGGGAGTGAGGACGTCAGGTCCCACTCCTGGGGATGGTGGCAGTCAAAGAGATGGTGTCATTGTACCATGGTGCCGAGGCGGCAGCTCTTGCTGAGAGTAGATGGGGGTTTTAAAACCAGATGGCTGCAGTTAAAGCAGTCCTGCTTTTCTAAGCCCTGGGAGTGAGGTGCCAAGGCAGCGGCACTGGAGCCCTTGAGCTGGTGGACAGGCAGTTTGGTTTGTGGTCCTGAGTGCTGTTTAGCAGAGGCCACTGCTGGGAAACTTGTGCAGATAAAATGGGGAATGCTGGGCTGGAGATGCAGCCATGGGGCAGCTGGTGCGGGACAGGGATGGTCCCAGTCTCGGTTGTTTCTCCTGCCTGTCTGGCTGTGTGTGCATCTTCACTTGTGTGCCGATGTGGATTCCGATTTCCCTTCCCTTTCTCTTGCAGGCTGTACCCAGCTGCTGAATGAGCTGCACGTGACTCTTTCCTTCCTTCCAGGACTGGCTGGCCAGCATCACCCAACCAACCCATCCATCCCCAGTCTGAGGGTAAGGCTTTGGGGACCACCTCGGGAGAGCCTTTGGGCTCCCCTCCCCACCTCTATCATTAAGCTCTTGGCAGCATTAAGTAACTGTCAGCCCCAAGGGAGGTGGGCACTCTGCCTGGCTTGGAGCAAGTGTTATTTTGCCCTGGGACATTTCCATCTACTTTGATTTGTTTCCTGAATGTGGGCTTAGTGCTTATCAGCAGCCTGGTGCTGCTGTTTATCCCTTGGAAGGGAGAATTTCCCTAAGAGCTTATTGATGCTTGAATTCAAACTGCCTGGGGTTGTGCAGAGGAGGTAAAGTAAGGTGAGATGCCTGATGTGGTGTGAAGTTTGAAGTGCTGGTAATGCAGCTTGCCAGAGCGCCCTGCTGTCCCCCTATGTACCCTGAAGGGCAGGGCTGAGATGCTCCTCGTGTACATACACGGGTGTATGGGTGATGGCTTGTGCCTGTAATACCTGGGAGTGGGGGGGCTACTGTCACCTGCATCCCTCTGCTGCCCCAGCAAGCAATGGGGGGGGGGGCGTGTGCAGGCAGCGGGGCATGTCTCTGGTCCCTCCTCCAGACAGA
This sequence comes from Haliaeetus albicilla, assembly GCF_947461875.1. Taxonomy (NCBI): domain Eukaryota; kingdom Metazoa; phylum Chordata; class Aves; order Accipitriformes; family Accipitridae; genus Haliaeetus; species Haliaeetus albicilla. Next base: position 42,778,151 of record NC_091495.1, on the reverse strand, counting down.
GGTGGTAGTTTGTATTAGGGCTGTAAAAGTCCTTATTGGGGATGGACTGCACGGGCTCCCCTGTGGAGAAGGACCCCAGAAAATGCCTGAAGGGGAATAGCTCTTTCCAGGCAACATAAGAGCAATATAAATGTGTCACATAAGAAAAAAGCACAGGTCCTGCTAGCCAGCAGCTGTCCCTGCAAGGTATCATTAAGCACAGTCAGTGTGCAAGTGCACTGGCCTCTCTGGTGGTGATGGCCGAGAGCTGGGGGCTGTTGTGCTCCAGCCCCTGTTGGACTTGACGATCTTAAGGGTCTTTTCCAACCTAAATGGCTCTTGCAGGCAGTGACAGTGCTGTCTCATAGCCCCTCCAGCAGCATCACCCCACCTTAGCAAACAGTGACTGAAAGTCTCAAGGGGCTCAGCCCCCCCACTGCACCCCCCAGAACAAGGCAGACAGGGACACACTGGAACAGGGGTCCAGTACAGGGTGATGGAGGGACCAACAAACAGCTCTAGTGTGTGAGCCAGGGCTGCATCACCTGCAGCACAGTGTGTGGGGAGGTGTCATGGTATAGAAAGCTGGTGCTGTTTTGCTCTATCTAGTAGGGGGAATAGAGGTGATAGGCCCAGGCTCTGCTCAGCAGAGCCCACAGAGGGGACAAGAGGCAAAGGACAGGGAATAAAGCACCAGACTCTGAGTACAAGAAAATATTTTACTGTGAAGCTGATAAACTGCTGCCAGTCCTCTTGCAGCCAGCTGGAGTTCTGAATATCTGCAGCACCTTCCACCTGCCCTCACATTTCTGCTAATAGAGGCAAGCCGGAGCTGCTGCTGTTCCACAACCCTTGGGCTCTCTGACACACTGCAGCAGCAGGTCTCACTCCCCAGAAGCACACAGCAGAGTGTGCCCCACTCTCCTGCAGTTGAAAGGAGCAGGCTTGGACACAGACAGCCCTTGGCACACAGGTGAAGGCAGGCCACTTTGCGGGGGGAACAGCAGCAGCAAGAAAAAGATTCCTAACTAACTCTCCTTTTCCTCTCCCTGTAGCTGAGTAGGAAATACAGGAGCTAGACAAGCAAGCCCCAGGGCAGAGGACATGAGCCAAGTGGGACACACAGCCTCTGCTACACAGGGAAATGGTGACAAGCTCCAGCCTAAGCCCACAGGCTCAGTGCCCAGCCGTGGGCAGTGGCTTTCTCACCATTTAGCTTAGCATGAGCACAAGTCTAGGCTGGAGGAATAAAGCCAGCCCCAGCAGCATTAGGACAAAGCTGAGACTTTGTTCCCTAAGCACTGCCTTTGAACCAAGGGGACCACACAGCCCTCCATACTGGCACATGTCCTTGCTCCTCTCTCCTACGCTAGCATAGACTATGAAGCCAGACTTCAGCGCACGCTCAGGGCTAGCTGCAAAGTTAAGTGAAGTGCATCGTGTCAGCACCGCAGGAGCACAAGTTGCTGCCTCCACTGCAGCAAGGCCTTAGGACCACCAGCACCATTTGTACCCCCATCTATCCCCAGCTGAACATCAGCATGAACAGAGACAAAGCACTTCTCTCAAGCCCAGGACCAGCTAAGATTCACTTTATTAGCAGCTCTGGCTTAACAGAGCCCTGGAAAAGAGCCCACAGGCAAGGACAAAGCCAGATACTCAGACAAGGGAGATAAATAGCTCTCCAGCCTGCAGCTAAGGAGGCCAAAGAAAAAGGGGGAGAAGAACAGGGTGAAAACAAAGCACCCCAGGTTTCAGTGAGCCACACCCCCCCTTCACTGCCCTTTCCTTCCCCACAGCTTTTGTCCACAAGGACACTCTTCTCCTGGGCACCTTCTCCAAGTCCACATGGCACATCACCAACATCCTACAGGTCAAAATGATCTTTGATACACCCAAGGTAAGGGGGGGAGGCAGCCCCCCAGCCAACCCTTAACAGCTTCATCCAGAACCAGGACAGGACCTACAAGCTCTTCAGGTGCTCCAAGGCAGAAACCATCATGTGGAGAAGCAGCCAGCCATCCAGCCCCTGGAGCTCAAGACCTTCCTCAAAGTGGGTAAGTGAAGCAAGCTCAGCTCCCAGCTCAGCTCCCAGCTCAGCTCCCAGCTCAGCTCCCAGCTCAGCTCCCAGCTCAGCTCCCAGCTCAGCTCCCAGCTCAGCTCCCAGCTCAGCTCCCAGCTCAGCTCCCAGCTCAGCTCCCAGCTCAGCTCCCAGCTCAGCTCCCAGCTCAGCTCCCAGCTCAGCTCCCAGCTCAGCTCCCAGCTCAGCTCCCAGCTCAGCTTGGGGGGGGGGAACACCCCCCCCTAGCCCAGCCAGGCAGCCCCAGTCTGAGGTGCCCTGGCCCAGTGGATCCCACCAGCCCCCCAAGAAGACTTCCCCCCCAGTGTGGGAGCAACAGCCCAAGCCTCCTGCCAGAAGCCTGGAGCAGCAAGACACCTGCAGAGCTATAGCAGAGAGCACAGGCCCACCCCCCTCCTCTGCTAGCAGCTCTTTTAAGTGCTGCATTCTTCCTCCATGCCTGGGACTGGGGGGGTCCCAGCAAGAGGGGGGTCCCCCCCACCCAGGGGGGCCCCAAAGCCCAAAGGAGGGGCCCCAAAGCCCAAAGGGGCCCCCCCTCAGACCCCCCTCCCAGCAGAGGGGGGTCCTCCCCCTGGGGGAGGGGCCCCCACGCAGGGAGGAGCCCCGCAGGGAGGGGTCCTCCCCCGCAGGGAGGGGCCCCCAGTCACACATCAGCCCCCAGTGCATGCCCGCCCTCCCTCCCCCACCAAAAAAAAAAAATTTTTTTTAAATAATCTCAAACACTTGAGATAGGTCCAGCAACGCAGAGGGGCCCCCACCACGACGGGGGAAAACCCCCCGAACAAATACACCCGACTCTCTTCCTTTCCCCCCCCCCCAACACCACAGCACCCACAACAAACCGCAGTCAACACACACAAAAACCGGCAAACAACAACCTCAAGGGCAGAGGACCCTCAGCCCACTCTCTCTTCTTCCCCCCCCCCCCAGGAAACACCTCCCCCACGCAGAAGGAGCCCACCCCCTTCATCATCGAGTGGATCCCAAACATCCTCCCACAGTCCCGCATCGGCGAGCTCCGCATCAAGTTCCAGTACGGCCACCACGGCGGTCCCCAGCCCGGCGCCGACCGCCGCCCCCCCGCCGCCGCCGAGCCGGCGCTGGAGCTCCCCCCCCTCACCGCCATCGCCTTCCCCTGAGCCCCCGGGGGGGACCGGCACCCACCCGAACGCCCGGGCCAACTCCGCAGCGCTGCTTCTCCGCCGACGCGACCGCCTGCGAAAAATAAAACATTCACGCGGCGCGGGTGCCCCGAGCCTCCCTGCGCCCGCCACGGGAGGGGGCAGAGCTGGGGGCTGCAACAACCCGGGAACCCCCAGGCGGGGGGGGTCACACCGAGGGCGGCCCAGCCTTGAAGGGGGGCTTCGGCCAACACCTAGGCAAGGGGGGGCACAGAACGGCGGGGCTCCAGCCACCCCTGGGAAAGAGGGGAGGGAGAGAACGCCCAACCGCCACCCCCCCCAGGGGCTCCGAGGGTCCTTACCCGGGTCTCCCCACCTTGCGGAGCCCACCGCCCGCTCCTCAGCTGCGGGAGCCGCACCACGTCCTGGAAGACAAAAAAAAGACAGCACCCCCTGGGGCTGTGCGCCCCAGCACCCCCCCGGGGAACACACAGCCCCCCAGGGCACGGTCACCGACACCCCAGCCAGGGCCAGCAGAACCAGAGGCACCTTACCCCGCACTTCATCCATCCCTCCTCCAGCAGAGCCGAGGACACGCACCCGCGAGGCTGAAAGACAAACACGCGGGGCCGCCGCGTGCTGGGGGGGCCGCCCGGGACCCCCCCGCACACGCTCCAAAGACAGGGCCAAGCCCCCCCAGGCGTCACCTGCTGCCTGGGGGACAAGACGAAGGGCCCCCCGCACCCGCGGCGGAGCGGCTCCACAAACCGACTCTGCCGGGGCACGGAACCCCCGGGGTTCGCTCATCCGGGGCTGAGCCCGGCGGCCGAGCTCCGAGCTCCACCTGCAAGAGAAGAGAGCACGCAGGCACAAAGACATCAAACTCCAGCCCAGCGACCCCCCCGAAGCCCCCCACTCACCTTCCCCTCGGCCCCACAACAGGGCTGGGGGGGGGGAGGCGCAGCACCCACCTGCAGATAAACATCCTGATCCGAGCCCCCGGCTCCGCTTCTCCGCCAACACAAGCACCTGCAAAAATAAAAAATTCACACATCCTGGGTGCCCCGAGCCTCCCTGCACCCACCACGGGAGGGGGCAGAGCTGAGGGCTGCAACAACCCGGGAACCCCCAGGCAGAGGGGTATCACACCAAGGGCAGTCCAGGCTTGAAAGGGGGGGCTTAAACTAACAGCCAGGGCTGGAGGGCACCCAGCGACCAGGACACCCCCTGCTCACAGCAGGATGGAGACACAGCACCCCACAAACTCACCTGGGGGGCAAGGGCACCCACTGGTGCTGTGCCCCCCCCCAGCAGCTCTCCAAGCCAGCACCCACACAGGATGGGATCCCCTCAAAGGCAGCTCTCTTCAAATGCCTCCCCGTAGCTCCCAGCAGCCCCCACAGGGGTTTAAAAGGCCGCCGGATTGGGCCCTGCCCAGGCCCCCAATGGGACACAGCTGTGCTGGGGGGGGCCCAGCCCCCAGCAGCTGTGAGTCATTGCATCGTTAGCACAGCTGGTCTCATTAGCACCCAGCCCTGCACCCAGGCACCCTTCCCAGGGTGGGGGGGCTGTGTGTGTGTTTGCTCTTTGTCCCCTCATCTCCCCCCCACGGATGGCCCATCGCCATCCCAGGAAAGCCACGTCCTGGCGCTGGGGACCCCTAGCAAGGTCGGCAGCCCCCATCTCCCCCACAGCACGGCGGGGCTGGGGGGCCCTTCCTGGGAGCAGCCCCTGGCACTGTGCAGGACAGGGTGGCCAGGGGCACGGCGGGATGGGGGATGCAGGATGAGGGATGGAGGCTGCAGGATGGGAGATGTGGGATGGAGGATGCGGGACGGAGGATGCGGGACGCAGGATGGGGGATGCAGGATGCCACATGTGGGTGCCAGCTGCCGGATGCTGGCTGCAGGATGCCGGCTGCTGAGGGCAGGATGCACCAGGAAGGCCGCAGGATGCGAACTGCTGCCTGGAGTCGGCGGGTGCAGATGGAGGACGCTGCCCGCGGGAAGAAGGGCGAGTACGGGGGGTGCCGGTGGATGGTGCAGGATGCGGCGGTGGACGGAGCCTGCCCATGGCTGCCTGCAAACCGCACCGCTCCGCAGAGGAGCTGTGGCCAGATCCAGGACAACCGTGAGGGGATGGATTCGGGGGGGTGCTGAGCCCTGACACGGGTCAGTGCTGGCCATGCCTGTCCGGCACCATTTGCAAGGCGAGCAGCTGCCATGGCATCAGGGGCTGCGGCCAGGGACAGGATGGGGCCCCCCCCCAGCTCAGGGGCACCCGCACCCAAAACCAGAGCTCGACCTGCCCAGGGACCCTCGACTGTGGGGCAAACCCCCTCCATTGGGAGGCTGGGGGGCCCTGGACCCCTCCCGGCAGCGAAGTTCTGCCCCATCAGGTGCCAAAAATGGGGCTCGGGCCATGGGACAGGGAAGGATGGGATGGAGGTGGCCCCCCCTTCAAATAGAAGCAATGCCAACGAGGTGCCAGCGCCGCCGGGCTCTGCCTTCCCGGGGGGTCCAGATCACCCCCGCTGGCGTCTCCCCTCTGAGTGACATCCCTGGGAGCCTCCCGCTCACTTCTCGAGGCACACGCTTCTCTTTCGTAATGAAATAATTTATTTTCTAACAGTTGAACAATACAGAAGTATCCATATACACAGCAAAGGTCTTCTAAAACACATACTTTCTAAAAATGCGTGTGCTAACTGTAATAAAAAGCACCATTAGATGGTCTTGACACAGGATTCAGAATGACAACGTGGTATTTACAGCAGGAACCGAACAGCTGGAAACAGAACTCATATTCTCCCATCTGCCGCTCCCCGGCTCTCGACTGCCCAAAATAAAGCCGATGCCGGAGCGGGTTCTCTTCTTGGGAAGCAAAAAGAAGAAACGAGAGGAAAAGAAAAGATGGAAAAGCGCAATTAAAAGATGCCACACCCCCCACCCCCCCAAACCAATGCCCAGATGGTTCTGGCTCAGATGTTTTCGGACGGCTCATGTGCCGCTATGCCGGATAAATTAAAAGGATGAAACAAAGCTCGTGGCTTTCGGCTGGTGCCATGGCAGAGAGAGGATGCAACGCTTCCCGGGGAGCAAGCAAAGGCAGGCGATGCCTGAACCTATTGCTACACGGGGGGAAAAGTCGGGGAGCAAAGCGCCGGGGCGGCAATCAGCTCCAGCACGTTTTGGATAGAGCTCCGTTGCCGGCAGCTTCCCGTTCTCTGCCTGGAGGTGGGTGCCATCTCTTGCCACCCAGGACGGCGGTTCGGGATCTGCCTTCCACAAGGAAAAAGAAGAAAACCAACCCAAAAAAGCGTGTTTTCGACTCACGCCCATCTGTGCAACGATCTGTCGTAAACGCGGGGTGCGCGAGCGGCTCCTCCCGCCCCCTTTTTTTAATCACAATCTACAAAAATGTCCTTCCTGCAGCTTATTTCTTAGGAATGCTGGTGGATCAGTGAATTCCAGGAAAAGGCTGGCACAGCCGCTGGGCGCCTCAGCTGACGAAGGGGGGACCTGGAGAGACCAAAAGTCGCCGCAAATGGTCCCGGCCACTCGCCAGGAATCAACCACCGGATTTCCAGCCTCGTTCCAGGTTAGTGCATCATTTTGTAGGGTTCCCGTTTCTCTTCGCCCTCAGGCTGGAGAGGAGCACATCCCAACAGTGCAAAGGTCCGACAATTATTAGTTCGGGACAGAAAGAAAAAGGGGGGGGGGGGGGAAGCAACCCCCATGCAGCGTTTCACTAACAGAAGTAACTCAAAAAGGCACAACACTGAAAAAAATAATAATTTATGCCGAATCGAAACCTTAAGACTTGGTCTAAGTGACATCCAAAAGTCAACTGTTTTCTATCTCCCATTTAACCCCAACGGTGCTTTCCCAACACCCTTCCCTGCTCAAAGGTAGAAAGATCCGTGGCTTCAACGGGATTCCCGAGGCGGTTTCTGGAAGAGGGAGAGGGAGGGCTCTCGGCAAACGGCTACCAGAGCCACCGGCCTCAAAGTGCTGATATTCCACTTCCTTTTTCTCTGTGCTTTTCATCTTTTTGCTCTTTTTTCCTCTTTTTGAAAGCGTAGAGTTTTTGAGGTTGCACGCTGAAGGCTGGCTGCCGGGACTCAGGCGTACCAATGCTAATGGCATTCAAGCCGCGGGTCAGTGTGAATCTGTTGGACATCGGAAAATTCTGGCTGTTTTAAAATAAAAAATCCCTTGTGGTTTTGATTTTCTCTCTTTTAAAACCTAACATGCACAAAAAGAGCTGAAACTTCGGAGATTTTAGCAATCCGCTACCCCGTCTCCCATCCTCTCACTTCTCAAAGACTTCAAATGATCCAAAAATCGATTTAGGGATGTTAAAAAAAAACAAACAAAAAACAACAACAAAAAAAAAACGAAACAAAAAGAAAAAAGAAATTGAGTTTTACATTGTTCATTCGCTCGCACTTTGCAGTAGCGACGTCTTGGCGACCGTGTTTTCCGAAGGGATTTGTACAGACTGCAGGCACGGGGGGACGCCTGGTTTTGTCTCCCACCGCTAAGAAAAGCCCTTGAAGAGCGAAGCGGCTCCTCGCCGGATGCCAGGGCCTTGCCGGGTGCCCGGGGGGAGCTGGTCAGGGTAGGGGATCGAGCGATGGGGATCGAGCGGGAGGTTTGCTGAGGGGGTGGAAAAGACCTTCGATGAGTTCAAGGGGAAAAGAAACGTCTCCCTTAGCAGATCTCTACATATCAAAGATTCCAGAACATCTATAAAAGCAGAAAGTCGTAAGAATGTTATCTCCAGTACATCGGTTTCATAGAAAAATGAATAAATACTATTTATAGCTCGCGTGTTTTCTGTACATTTCCGTCTGCTCTCAGGTGAGAACCCCGCCCTGCCCTGCTGTCAGGGCGATGGGAAGGGCTCTGGCCCTTTCTTGGCGTGTTCGGGTTTGTGTCCCTAAGGCGGCGACCGAAATCCTTCGCGAGCCCGTTTGAGTGCCTGAAAAGATCCCCACCGGGCAGAGAAGTGCTTCGGACGTGCCGCTGAGATCCGTGGGGTCCCCTCGGGCGCCGACGGCCAGAGGCTGCCCCGCTCCCGCTCACCGTCGGCTTATTGCTAAACTGTTGCGCGATGGATTTGAACAGGGCCGGGCATCGCTTCTGTAAAACAGATGAGGCATCATCTTTGTTTTTTGTGCTAAAGGGATGGAGATAATCTTTGTTCATCTCTCCGAGGTAGAAAAAAATTGTCCCCGAGACAAGAAGCGTGAAAAGGAAATTCCAGGAGCGCTCGCCTAGAACAGCGATGTGCAGCTGTGACGCAGGAGGTGGGATGTCACACGGGACGGGGACGGGGACCGTTTGGTTTTAGGTAGGACAGAAAACTTCCCAGACTGAAGGCGCCCGACCTGAAGCTCTGCGAGAGGGGGGACGATGGCTGCCGAGCCCCACAGCCCCCCCCCCCGAACGGCATTCCCCCTGCCAGTAAGGCTCCTGCTCTGGGAAGATGGCAGGGCTGGGCTGGGGTGCATATGGCTGCGCTACTACCCTGAATATTTAGAGTCGGCGGAGAGGAGCCCTCCGACTAACGTGCCGGTGGCTCGCAGTGCAATTCCGAGATGCGACGCGGCTGAAACACTCCGTGTGCCGATCGCTGACTTGCCTCCACTCTCTCCCGGATCTAAACTATGCTAGAGGCTGGCTTCGCCTTCAGATCCTCACCCAAAAACTCTACATTTGGGCCCTGCCGCCGACTATCGGGTATGTGATGTTCCCAGGCAAATGCGGAGTAGAGCCAGAATACTGGGCGGTGACAGCAAGCCAAAAAACCCACGGGAGGGCTTTTGAGGTTGCTGTTACTGCTGCAATATTCTCGGGCACTTCAAAATGTGGCTGGAATGTACGGTCTCGCAGAGAAGAGTTTCCAGGCGGGAAGAGAAGCCGGCAGATGCGAGCGGAAGGGCGCTCTGGGGAGCAGCTTCCCACCCGCAGCCCGACATGGTGTTTTGGGACTTGGGCAAAGCTCAGCTTCATTTCGGTCGGCGGTACGTTAAGATTTTCTTACGTGCAAGAGAATGGTGGGACAGTCCGGTGTGCTACCTAACGAGATCCAAAAGGGAAAGAGCGACGGGTGAAACAGCTAAGGGAGTTGCTTCTTATAGACCGAGAGAAGGCTTGCGATTGCTCTGCAACTTCAACCTCTTCACACCAGAGCTGGAATAGCCCTCATCGCTACAGACGCTCTGCAGGCTCCCTCTTTCGTCCGAGTCGCTCGGGCTGCTGCTGCTGCTCCAGTCAAGGTCCGCGGGAAGGTCGTCCGTGCTCTCCACGTCCACGTCTATCTCTTCTGCAAGAGGAACGGTTAGTGTTACAACGCGACAGGCCAGACCTCTCACCAGCCGGCCCCGCTCTGCCCCGAGCGCGGGGGTCTCACCTCTATCCGAGTCGGAGCGCTCCGAAGAAACAGTGGAGCCGATACTGTCCATCCTTATCCTCTCTATCCCCAGCTTCTCCAGCTGCCTTTTCAGGTGCCGCTGCTCCCGCTGCAGCTGGTCTATTTGGTGTACGGCTTTCCTGTCATAGTCTTCAAGCTTCTGCAGAGGATGAGAGAGAAGGCACCCTGAGCTCCCCAGCCTCCAGCCACGCGTGAAACATCGCTTTCGCTACCCGAGCCCTCTAAACATGACTGCTACCAACTACCAAGGGGCTCCCCGCCTTCAACACGCTCAGGACGTCGAGCACGTGAGTTGTATGGACACAACTTTATCCTCCCGCAAGCCGAGGGACATCAAAGCAGGGTGCGGCATCTGGCCCAGGAATGGAGAGTTCCGGACCTGGCCCGAGGCTGCCGGAGAAGGCACATAGAGGACGCTTCCCCCTCCAAACCATTTATATGAGCAGCTATTTATATATTTCCCCAGCCTTTGATAATCAGGGAGTTGAATGCAGCCCGATGCCAGCGTTCCCCCAGTTATCTCTCGGCTCGTGAAGCTTTAAATACACCCAGCGAGGAAAGCCCTGTTGAGTCAAAGTCTGAAGGACAAAGAGCGAAGTGGAAAATACTCTAGAAAAGAAAGGAAAAAAGCAACTGTCCTCCAATCCTGCAGCCAGTCTCATCTCCAAGGCCTCTGGGCATTGCTGCGGTGTAGGGTACAACGCAGAAAAGCAGCGCGGCTACCCTCTACGAGCCCATCGATAAGGAGAATCGCACGGACTCGCCGCGCCAAGTGCAAGAAGGGCAATACTGACCCGCGACAGCATTAACCTCCGTTGGTATTCCCAAACCAACGTCCCGACCCGGCCGTTGCCTTCACCCCGCTCAAGGATTCAGACACCACGAAGCCCCTGTGCCCCGTGTGCCAGTGCTGCTCTCGAAGCCGAGCTCGGTACCCACCCGATGGCGATGGAGCCCGACTTACTGCGTCTCCTGCAGCAGGTGGGTTCAGCGGCACCGAACGAGCCCACGCTCACCTTGATGTGCAATTTAGCCTTCGTTAGTAAACTCAGCGTGGTGTGTCTGCTGGCTTCGGGTCCGAGGGGTACCAGCCCCTTCAGCTTCTCCAAACACAACCGCAGATGGGCACGCCTGTAAGAAGATCACACAACACGCTGAGCGTTCAGGTACCCGCTTCCCAAGCAGCATTTCAGCCCTGTGAGAGCAGATAATCAGAGTGGTTGGAAGCCAAGTCAAACCAGATGCCTTCCCACCCTCTGCCGGCTTCCATGCATTGGGAGAGAACTGCAGCCAGACAAAAGAACATCTCTGAAAACCCTGACTCCAGCTTCGGCTGACCCCACTGACAAAACCCTGTTGGCACCTTTCGGGCTGTCGGGATGCTTGCTTGGCGAGGAGCTGCCAAAGACCTCGACTTTTTGGGCGAGGGTATCCGATTTTGGTCTTTCTCCTACTAAAAAGCTTCACCACAGGGATGCTGTTCAGCCACCGCCTTGCTCCACCGACAGCTGAAGCCATCCGGGCTGACACCACGCAGCTGTAAACCCAGCGTGTCCCTTGGGAACACTTCCTTTCCCTATTTTTAGTAGGAACGGGCCAGTTTCGGATCCACCTCCTTGGCACACGCAACTCCGGTCAAAACAAAACCGGGTCCCCAAGGGAACATCAGCCCCGAGCAGCACCATGCTCCTCAGCTGTCCTGGCACAGGAGCCTGGCAGGAACCCCTCTCTCCCTGTGTTACACCCAGATTTTGTCTGCATTAATACATAGGCTAATGCTTTACTACTTGCACACCACTGCTGAGGGAAACTCTGGCTGCTCGAGGAAGTCCCTTTACCTGTCGATAACTGAGATGCTCCCAGCATGGATCCATTTCCCTCGTGTTTGGCACTCCAACCCCAAGATTTAGGTCACATTCTTGGGCATCGGTTGCAACACCTGCCTTTGAAATACCCGATCGACACAGGCAGCTGCAAATTGGGATTTTGCAAGTACCTGCCTATCTTGTTTTGGGCGCGCTAGGCGTAAACAGGCATTTGCCTACACAAAGTACCTTCTCAATTACAAAACAAACAAAACGTGTGGTCTTTACTCTTTGGGTAAATCCCAAACACTGACAGGCTCGAAGATGAGCCTTTGCAAAGATTATATTCTTGAGGAGGGGGAGGAAGAGCTGCCCGGAGCGGTGCAGACCTGTCCGACCGTGCCGTGCCGGCTTACAAGTGATTTAACTGCGAGATCTACCTGCGGATAAGGAGCTAGCCCAGCCTCACAAGGGCTGCGGCAGCAAAATTGAAATCCTCAGCTACCTCTGGTAAAAAAAAAAAAAAAAAGCCTTGTCACCCTGGCCGTTCACACCAGAAAAACAACGAATGGAAAAAAACAGCCTGCCCCGCCTAGCAGAAGTTACACAGGGGGGAGCGCAGCAGCAACCCGCCCCGCTCGGCCAGCACCGAGCAACTTTCTGGATTACACAACGCCAACACCGGAGTCAAAACTGGGGCTTCCGCTTCGAAGTTAGAGGCACAGCATCTATAAAAGCGCATTTCTGCCACGGTTCACCCAGCCGAAACTGCCATTGTGCTTAAAAACCCCCCGAAATCCCACTGGCTCATAATAATAAAAGAAAAAAACCCTCAAAGGATTCAGTTCCTGGGCAAAACACCTTCCAAGCCCATCAGCTCGTTTCATTGCGCTTGTCCTCACGCTCTGTGAGGTATCTGTCTTCCCATCGCTCTCCCTCCCCGTATCAAGCCAAGCTGTTCCTCGTGCCAGGGGGGGAAAGCAGCAAACTTTGGCCGAGGCCAAGATTCACCGGCTTGACTGCCACAGCATGGGATTAAGGTATCTCTAACGAGGAGCGAAGGAAGAAGGGGCGCTTAATCTCTGTCCAGAGAGAAGCTCATTTCTCCAGCCTCTTCGAAGGGGCGGAAAAGACGGAGCATTTACTGCGCTCGCTGGTGCAATGTTACCAACGAGATTTCGACATGGCTTTGGTTTAAACAAGGCGAGAGGGACGCAAGGCGAGCCTGAAGTAATCAGATGCTCATTTTCTCAGTCTTTTCAAATGAGAAATAAACATCCCTGGCCTTTTCTAACTCATGGCACCTGGGACACGGGCAGTTCTGCCTCTTAAGAATCAAACCGACCGAGTTCACACCAATCCTGCACTTGCAGCAAGACACGGCAAGATCTGAGCTGCGTCCAAGCCACGCCGAGAAAAAGAGCAGCGTATCAAGGACACAAAGCCATCTTTCAGCTGGACGACAAAGACCACACCGGTCTGTCACAAATAATCACAGTTACATGGAGGCACGGCTCCGGCCACGTACCTACATGCCGACTGCGGGTGAGCAGAGGATGACGGCCATCCCATCGGCACGGGATTGCTCCTGGGAATTAGCAGAGGGCTTGAAACCCTTCTTGCTAGCAAGTCGAGAGGTAGGATGAAGGGAGGCACGCTGCTTGGGATTTCACCAACGAACCGGGCGCTGGCAGAGGAGATAAATATCATTCCCACCTTCTCATTGCACAGCTGCTCCAGCAGCCAAGGACAGGGAAAGCTTCAAGTCCGAGCAACGTCAGGCACCTCCTCGGCAGCCACTTTATCCAGCCGTCCCATCCCTTCCCTCCTGCTCCCCATCTCAACGCCGCCTCGGCTCCCTGACCCCAGTTCTCAACCCCTGGAAAAGCAGCAATTCACCCAAACCCGGCTCCTAAAAAGCCTCCACCACTCACCTGTTCTTTTCCATCTCGTTGTGTGTCGACCTGAAAAAGAAAGAATAAGTTATTAACTCCTCTGTCTGACTAGGTACACCGCAATTAGGCTTAACACGTGGCATTAGTAAATGCTCCCCGGAAAAGCTGCAAACCTCGGGGGCTTTCAGAGCTGCCTGTTACCCTGGGGACGGTGAAAATGGCAGAAGGGACGCAGATGGTCTGGTGCAACAGAGAAATTGCCGGATAAATGGCAATAAAAGGACCAGTAAAACCGTAAGGTGGGATTTTAATGTGGAGAGGGTCAAGTTTTAGAACGAGCACTCGGAAGAAGCAGCTGTATCAGTGCCATGACGCCAGTCAGCGCACGCCATCCAAAAGCGAATGCTCCCCGGGCTCGTGGTGGAGAAGGGGAAGCGGCGGCAGCCCCGAGAGCCACCGCACGCTCAGAGCAGAAGGGCTGATCTCTGAGCAGGGGGAGGAAAGTTGCTCTATCTCAATGCAAACCTGCAACCGAGCCTCTATCGGAAAGAAAGTGGGTTTTCGGACAGCGCAGGTGCCCTGGAGAGCTGCTTTTTAAAGCAGCTTTTTAAAGACTTCTTGCACAAGAAGGGCAGAAAAAGCAAGAGGAGTATCTGCAAGATACTGAAGAGACAGGAGCCGACAGCTCGAGTGCTTGGTGCCACCTTTGGGGAAAGCACGCTGCTTTTCGAAGGCTGCGCAGCATCCGAGCAGTCACGTGTCATGCCACAATCCCCAAACCAGCTCAGGACACGCCGGACATACAAGATGGCAACCGGGAGCCCCCAAAGTCTCAATGACATTCATGCCAGTCTCCGCTGTTCAGCCAGTCGTCTCTCGGCAAAACTGGGGCGAGCTGTCAGGAAGATGACGTGTAAAGAAAAGATTCCCCACATCCAACAAGGGCTTCGCACCTCCGAACGAGAGATGGCAAACGTGATGTTGAACCCCAGGCAGGCGTTGAGTCCATTTACAAATTCCCCTGAAGCTCCTAATTTCGACAAAGCTAAGAAAAGGCCGAAAACACAAGCTACTACTACTTTTCTCTCCGTTGAAACCTGGGACAGCTACACGAGGCTGCACTGCCCATGTCACCAGGACCGACGCTCTGGGGGGAAGAGCCCATACTCTCCTTAAAAGCTCGAGAGGCCAACTACTCTAATTTAGGACAAACATTGTTACTTGCCTGAAAACTTAAAAGACGTGGAAAACCCACAGGCTGTTCAGATAAGGACGCCTACCTGGAAGCCCCCATCGGCTCTGGGAGCACCGGTTTCCCCCAGGCCCTGACGCCAAAGGATAAACAAGGGATGCCACCGACACACCGGTCGAAGACACTCGCCGGGGTCTTCTTCGCTTCGCCAGCAGCATTTTGCGACAGATCACCATTGCGGCCCTCCTCCCGTCTTTCTGATGAGATTCACCTTAGCCTGGCTCCTTTTGTTTGCTTTGCGGTGGGGCTGGTTGAAGCAATCCATTCCCAAAGGCCAGTGTCCCGCTCGCAGGCGATTGCAGAAGTCCAAAAACGTTTGATTCCAGTGGAGACGTTCCTCACTTAAACAGACAGGCGTTATCACGACATGCAGGGGAATGGCGAGTTCTCCCAAGCAGAGCATCTGCAAACAGCCAGGAAGGACTTGGGTCTTTGGCTCCTGTGGGATCTCTCCATTAAACTTTTTTCTGGATAAAAGTCCCGCATTTTACACCGAGGCCTTCGCTACAGCACTTGCAAACCTCACGCGAGGTGACGAACTGCAGCGAGCCCGAGTTCTACCCTCGATCATAAATAAGCCAAATCCTTTTTGAGCATCAGTACTGGCAGAGATGAAGGCTCCCACCACCACTATGCTTTTATTAATAACAAATTCATCCCCTCGTCCACGCCTTTGTTTCAAAATCCTTCTTAGCATGGATTTTTTTTTTTGGTTGTATCCACAATCGCTAATATTTAGAAAAAGGTTCCTTAGTTGATGGACTTTAATTTTAGATAAAATGAAAGGGGACAGGGAACCAGAGGGAACCGCAGCTTCACCCTGGGGCTGGCAGACTGCTTCGCCGTGTGCCCCCAGACCCCTCTCTCAGCGCCTTCATGCCCAGGGAGCCGCTGATCGCGCCTCCCACTAACTCAAACCTCGCCTGTCAGCCCCAAAACTTCAGCTGATTGCCAGCGTTGCCTTCGAAACCCGGTCTTTTCTTCTACAGACCATAACACAGAAGGAGGTAACGACACGCACTGCAGCTACCCATTCCCTTTTTAATACAACACAGACCTTTGTTCTGCTGTCCTGATTCACCTGAAGTGAAGAACAAGCTCCAAATCTGCCGAAAAGGAAATTCAGAGTGTGTGCAGGAGCAACAAACACCAACAAATTCACTGGGAGCCTGCTTGGGACAGGACCGGGAGACGTCACCTGCCTTCTGCTCCTTCAATGGGAGGAGCCCGATGGCCCTAAAACCCCCATGTGGGAGGGAGACGGAAACACCCCAGCTCGGGGAGACACCAGGATTCAGGGTACGAACAAAAATCTTGGGGCGTTCCGGGCATTATTTGTTGTTACGGCAAGATATCAAAGGTCAGCTGTCACTGCGTCATGCAGATGAGTTTGCTCCCAACCAGGAAAATGTGACATATCTGGTGACATCGCCGCGTTGCTCCTCCCTGGGCAAACAGCCTAAAATAGGCCAGTGAGAAAGGAAGCGATCGGCTGCTGGTGACGTGTCGGGATGAACCTGCTCAGGCTTCGCTCTCTGCCCGACTAAGTTTCCCTCGTAGCCGTTTCGAAGGGCTGGACGTGCACGTCCTGGTGCCGGAGCCAGCCCTCCCGAAAGTCAGCTGATTTCACCTCAATGATGACCCAAGTGATTTTAATGTTATTAAAGCGACTGAACGAACCATGATGGGTGCTGGAAAGAAAGAAGTCAGCACGGCGACTCCGGTTTGCACCGTGACACAAGCGCCAGCTCCAAGGTGGCCGTTTCTGTTGTACAAAACAGAAGAGGGAGCAAATCAAACAAGACACGGGGAGCGTTAAGCAATTAATCCACGGGCCTGGGAGGCATAATTAAGTACTCCCCGAAAAAAATAACAAACCCCGGGCAGGTGGGACTCGCTCCTGCAAAACAACGCAGCTGCTTGGAGCCGACTTCAACTCGGACAAAAGGCGTTTTAGAATTCCCGAGAACGGGCTGTGTATTTAACATCAGTGAGGAGTAACCTGCTTTGAGGCTCTGGATGGATTTCGGGGAGGATAATTAAGGAATTTCCTTTTTTTCAAAGGAAAGCAGGACTAGGTGATTTAATTTAAGCATCAAACAAAACTCTGCCCTCAGCCAAAAGCGTATTAGAAAAATTTTGCTTTCTTTACAGAGAATCCTGATGGACTGAGAGTGGTTTCACTTCCCGAGTTTGGGTGGCGCATGCCTGAAATCAAAAGCTCAACTTCCACATTCCCTTCAGCAAACCCATCCGCCACGTCAAACGATTGCACATTCCGTACCCAAGTTTGCCCAAGACATGAGGTTTCCCCTCACGTCTCGCTGGGATGTTCCGAACAGACACCGGCCCCGGCACGGTTGGCGCTCGTCGATCCGAATTTGGGGGCAGGCGGTGCCGATGGGAATCTCTTGATGGAAGTGTGAAGGGGAAAGGGGTGGCAGGGTGGTGGTGGAGGACCTTGGGGCTGGCGGGTGTGCCGTGACAGCAGGATCGGGGCTGAGCACCCGGTGACGGGAGGGTCCCCCCCAGCCCTGCCACACGCCCCGTGACAGCGGGACCTTACTGGATCCGGGCACCC
The DNA here is from genome assembly GCF_947461875.1 of Haliaeetus albicilla. NCBI lineage: Eukaryota > Metazoa > Chordata > Aves > Accipitriformes > Accipitridae > Haliaeetus > Haliaeetus albicilla. Next base: position 42,760,997 of record NC_091495.1, on the reverse strand, counting down.
GGTGACCAGAGGGTCCCGGCCACACGCCCCGTGACAGCGGGACCTTACTGGATCCGGGCACCCGGTGACCGGAGGGTCCCGGCCACACGCCCCGTGACAGCGGGACCTTACTGGATCCGGGCACCCGGTGACCGGAGGGTCCCGGCCACACGCCCCGTGACAGGGGGACCTTACTGGATCCGGGCACCCGGTGACCGGAGGGTCCCGGCCACACGCCCCGTGACAGCGGGACCTTACCGGATCTGGGCACCCCCCATGACAGGAGGGTCCCCGTCCCCCACCCAGCCTGGCCAGACACCTTGCGACAGCAGCACCGTACCATATCCCAAGCACCCGGTGACCGGAGGGTTCCCCCCCCCGCCAGCCCTGCCCCACTCCCCCCGTGACAGGGGGCCCTTACCGGGACACCTCCCCTCCCCTGACCCTACCGGATCCCAGCACCCCGCAACGGCCGGGCCCGGCCCTGCCAGGCCTCGGTGTGTGTGTGGGTCTGTCTGTCCGCGATCCCCCCCCAGCTCTCGGTGCCGGGCCCCGGGCAGACACCCCCCCCCCCCCCCAAACCCCCGCCCGGTACCGGCCGTTACCTGCTGCCTCCGCCATTCTTCCTGGCCTTGGCGCGTCGTCGCAGGGCCTCCCCGTGCTTACCGGGCAGCAGCGAGGCGTAACCGTGCTCGGCTTCTGCGGAGACACAACCGGGGACAGCCCGTTACCGCCGGGCCCGGCTGAGGGGAAGGGGATTGGGGGGGAAGAGCAGGCCCGGGGGGGGGTGTAACCGGCACCTCTCTCCCGCCGTTCCAGGTACTCGGCCGCCTCCAGCAGCATCTGGATGTTGAGGCCGCCGCCGGCCGCCATCTCGCCGTGCTGTGAGGGCCGGGCCGGGCCGGGAGCGGCGGTTGTTGTTGGGGGGGGCCGTCTGTCCGCCTCGCCCGGCCGCCCCGCCCCCCGCCGCCGCTCATTGGGCGGCGCCCGCCGCCGCGCTCGCCGTCATTGGGCGAGAGCGCCACGCCCTCCCGCCGTTGGTCCGCCCTCACACACCCCCTTTCCCCCCCCCGCGCGGTGCCCCGCCCACCCCAGCCGTCGGCCAGGCCCCCCCCTTCCCAACCGCCTCGCCCCATTGGGCGGAACGCCCCGGCCACACCTTTCGCCCTGACTCACTTCCTGCCCGGGCAACCAATAGCGGGACGGGAAGCGGAAAAGGGGGCGGGGCGTCGGCTCCAACTGGCAACGTGGGGCCGGCAGGGCGGAGCGAGGACACCCCCCTCCCGAGGAAGGAGCCCCCCCTCCCCCCCGGGGCAGGGAACCTCCAAGCAGGGCTCAGGGCCCGACCCCCAGGCTAGAGACCTCCCAATTCCCCCTCCCCGGGGTACCCGCCCCCCCCCCCAGACAGCAGGCGACAAGGGGGGACCCCCCCCAGCCCCGCTTCCTCCCCAAACTGATAACGGGGGGGGGGGGGGGGAGGAAGAACCAGGCCCCCCCCAGCACCTCCATTTTTGAGCCCAGGGCTTCCCTCAGCCTCCCCCCCCCTCCCTCAACAGGCTAAGCCGGGCATTAATTAGCAAAAGAAGTTAATTAGCAAAAGCCGGAAGCCAAAAAAGGGAGCGGAACACCCCCGGGCCGTCAAAAAATAAGCAAAAAACCCAACCAAACAAAAAAGGTTTCCTGCAATAAAAGGGCCCAAACGGGCGCCAGCGCAGCCAGGCGCGTTTTCATCCACCAGTATCAATTTATCCATGTTTGCACGACGCGGGAGTTGAAGGGTTTTGGGGTGTAAAGTTCCACCCCCCCCCCCCCCGCAACAGCAGGGAAACAACTGGCCGGAGGTTTCCAACAGGCTCCTTGCTCACACTTTATTCCTGAATTATAAAAATAAAAGGAAAAATAGATACGGGGTTTTATTGTAACAGGGAACACGGTGTGACGTCAAACAAAAAAAACCAAATCACAACACAACGAAATCCTGGCGAGGAAAGAACCGCGAGGGATACTGTAAAAAAAAAACAACCCAAAGACTCCGGGAAATGGCGACTCGTACCCGGCTCTGGCCACGGGGCAGGGCGAGCACAGCCGGATTTGTTGGGAATAAGCCCAAATTCCTCTGAAATCCGGTCTCTCGGAGCCGCCCGGGCGCACGCGAGGAAGCGAAGTCCTTCTCAGCGGGTGGTTGTGTCCCCCCGCCGAGGGATCCCAGCGTCAAGCGATGAAATCCAGGGGTCTGTTAAATCCTCCTTTTCTGTTCATGTACTGCCTGCGGCCGGAGGGGAGGAACTGGAGTCAGTGTTGGGGACAAACACCACCCCCTCAACCCCAGAGCTCCCAGCTCTGAAGAAATCTGCCCCAAAAATACCCGAGGGCGGCCCGTAGGAGAATCGATTCCCCAGGGATTTGCGAAAAAAAACCCAAAAACCAAGGGTAGGAAACCTTGGTTCGAGGACTAAAAACAGGCGCCGGAGCTGGGCAGCATGGCCTGGCTGTATGCTCGACTTTTCCATCAAAAAGGAAACACAATTAACAAACTGAGTGGGGTTTTTTTGCTGGTAAGAAACAGGAAAACGGCATTACTTAGGCAGGCCTGCTGCTCCGATGCCATTCAGGCCGCACCTGGCACGTCCGGCCCATGCGCAAGGTGCTCGTTTGCTCCTCATCTCTCTGCTTTTGCCATTTCCAGGAGAAACCAGAGGCCTCTCACATCCGTTTGACCGTAAAAACCACAAAATTGGCCTTTTTCTGAGAAGCCAGATCACCCCCCCGCACACACTGAGAGATGGTGGCTTCGACACAGGGCCGTAGAGTTTCCTCTGTGCTGTGTTATCTCGTCAAAGAAATTCCCTTTCTGTCAGAAAAAAAGGCAGGGCACAAACCTGTACTTCCTCTTCTGAGACACATTGATGGCGTATGCGTTTGCAGCGCCATCCACCTTCTTCCCCTGAAAGACATGAAGCAAAAAAAAAAAAAGTCCCCAAACTCAGCGTATTATCCCCCAAATGGGCATGGCAACACCACCGAGCCCGTCAGAGGCAGCCACCAACTCCACCGTGCCGATCTGCACTCACTTTTGTTGTGTCGAAAGAGGCGAAGCCCATTGTTTTCATCATCTCGATTTCCTCTTCTGTCTTGCCCTGCAAATCTTCCTCTGCCGAGGCAACAAAATATGACAATTTAACGAAGGCAGCCATTGGGGTTCGCCAAAAAAGCATTTTAAATAAGCACCCGCATGTCCCTGGGACTCGTCCCAACCCAAGCGGGGAACCCAGGACATATTTAACGAGGAAAATGTACCCCCTCACCCGTGATCTGACGCTCTTTGCCTTTGGAGTCCTTTATCTCCTTCTTCTCTTCATCCCGCCTCTCCTTCAGCCGCGGCGGGGAGGAGGAGCTGGATCGGTGCCGTCTCGGTGACCTGACGTTGCAAATGCAGGTGGGTTTGCACCTTCCCGGCTCTGCTGTTACCGCAGACGGTTTTATAATGTTAATGAGTTCCCACCATCCCCGTGCTGCCCTCGCTCGGGCTCTCCAGTTCGTCCCCACCCCGGCGTCGGCGTTTCTGTCCCTCACCTGGACCGTCTCCTGTGCGGGGAGCGAGAACGGCTCCTCCTCCTGTCCCTGTCCCGGGACCGGGATCGCTCTCTTCGTCTCCTCTCCCTCTCGCGGGAAGTGGACCGTGAACGCCTGCGCTCTGCTTGGAGAAAGGCAGTGCTAGCTTTAGCTTCCGCTTCGTTATGTCTCTCCCCCTTCGCTGCCCGCTTTACAAAGAAAATCCCCATTGACGCCGTGACAGCTCCCAAGCGCAGACCCCGTAACAACCCCCTCCCGCCGATCCCTCTGTAGCTGGGCTCCGAGATCCCCACCAGCACCCACAGAAGTGGGAAGAGCGGCAAGAAAAGCCCTTCACCCCACAGTGGGGTGACCAACCTGTCGGCAGATCAGTCCCTGAAAAGCTGAGGTGCGTGCCGGGGGACGGGAGTCAGTGTGCGTGAGGGGGAGGAAGAGGAGGAAGAGGAGAAGGAGGAGGAGGAAGAAGGGAGCCTCTGCTCTACCCAGAGCGAAGAACCGAGGCCTCATCACCGCCCCCCCCCGCCCTGGAGGGGGTTCGCCCCCTCGCCCAAGGGTTGGGGGAAGCCCCAGGGCCCTCTCCTGCCCCTGGACCGGGGGTCTGGGCTCCCCGCCCTGGGCCTGGCTCCTCCACCATCCCCCCCCGGGCCCGGATCCTTCCCCTCGCCTCAGCTCAGCCCCGTCCCGTCGGAGCCGGAGCCGCTCCAGGGCCGGTCCCCCCTCGCCCTACTCCCCTCTCTCCCGGTTTCCCCCCGCCCGGCTCCCTCCCCTCCGTCCCCTCTCACCGCGCCGCGGCGGCGACCGGGAGCGGCTGCGGCCCATGGCCGCCCCTCAGCGCCCGCACTTCCGGCCGCACGGCCCCTTCCACTTCCGGTTCCGCCGCCCCGCTCTTCCCCGCCGTCCCCGTTCCCCCCCGGAACCGGTCCCGCCGCGCTTTGGTTCCGCAGCGAAAACGGTCCGGGCGCGCTCTCCCCCGCGGCGGCGGCTGAAACCCCCCCACCCCGCTCCCCATCCACAGCCGGGGGGTGCGGGACCAGAGCCCCGGGCCTGGCTCCACGCCTAGCCCCAGGCCTCAGCCTCAGCTCCAGGCCCAGGCCCAGGCCACGACACCCCCTCAGCCCCCCGGCAACTCCACAGCGCTGGCGGGTGCCAAACACAGGGTTTATTTACAGACAGGCGTTACACAGCGCTTTCCAGCGACGATTGTCAGACACCGGCGGTTGCCCTGATCCAGCCCACAGTGCTGGGGGACACCCGGCTCCCACCCGCTCATCCTCCCCTCCGGCCGCAGTGGCAGACCCGGGGAGTGGGGGGGCCGGGCAACCTCCTCTCGGCCTCATTTCGGTGGGTGTTCAGCAACTGCACCTTCGCCGGGGTCCTCCGCGCTGGGCCCGGGGGGTGTCTGCCAGCCCCAGGTGGCAAAACGGGTGCTGAATCCGGTTGAAACCCTGGCGTTGCCCTCCTTGCCTGTGGCGTGTTGGCGTAGCTGTGGCCAAAGATGGAAATCCGGCCTCTCTTCTTCTCAGGTGAGGGTGCGGATACGGAGGGCGACGAGTGCCAGGCCCGCGGGCGGCAATCGGCACCTCTCGGGGCACCGGATCAACCATTTGTCTTGCAGCCGGTAGCCAGGGATACATCCCTGCCTCAGAAAACCCACACCCAAATCGGCCTGGGGTGCTTGGGTATGGGCAGCCTTGCCAAAAAGAGATGAGAAGAAAGCAGCGTAGATGGGGGGGCCTGCCTGCAAGCGGCAGGCAGCGGGCAAAAGACTGGCAGGGGAGAGGGGGAAAGTGATCCGGAGCGGTGGTCCTGGGGGGAGCAGGGATGCCCTGACAGACTGGGGAGCTGCGGCATCGATGTGATCCTGTATCTGTTTTCTTCTAGCTAACCAGTGAGGACCCACATCACGGTGGCGGCCATTTGAGCCTTCCTCCCTGCTGAAGGCACTGGTGTCTCATGCTGCACGAGACGCCTAACACACCCCAGATTTCCATAGCGAGGGGAAATAAATCCCAGTCTCCTCTGCAAAGCCCCTGGCCCTTTGAAAAAAGGGGTTGCAAAGCCCCTGGGGGCAGAGCCTCGGAGAAAAAGGGGCCGCAGCCTCCCTGTGGTGGCACTAGCCGGTCCGGTAGTGGTGTGTGTGGCAGTGCTGTAATTCACGTAATCACCCCGGGAGCGACCGTGCCATCTTGGGGAGGCAATGCAGCCACCCCTGTGGGGGCTTTCGTGGCCTGGGTGATGCAGGGGGACAGGCTAGATGACAAAAATGGCCTCAAAAAGCCTCAAAATCAGTAGCAGTAAACAACACCCCATGGGAAATGGTCACAGAGCTGTGGTTCGCATCTCAAAGGCTGTCTGCTGAATAGACACTGAACATAGGCAAGAGCCCAGGCTGGTGTTCCCGCCTTCCATCACAGATGGTGAATTTAGAAGCTCAGCCCCACCCCCCCCACCCCTCCCCGGTCTTTGCAGGAGCGTGATGGGGAGCTGTGGCTCTAACCCCAGCGCTGGAGCTCAGGGCAAACATCAGGCAGGGCAAACACCCTCCCCCAAAACCGGGCTCATGTTGGCCCTGGGGCTCCGGCAACATATCTGCCAGCTGTGTATTTTTGCAATTTTTAAAAGCTTTTGACGTTTTACTTTTCAATTCAGAATTTGCCTGGCATGCCCCGTATCGCAGCCCTGCAAAGAAAAACAAACCTGTGTTTACAAACCTCCTCTCTTTGAGCCACAGCTGCCTGCACTGGCCCCGCTCCCTGCCTGCAGCCCGCTCCACCCCATGTCCTCGCTGCCCCCCAAAATTGCGGGCCTGTGGGCTTTCTGCTCTTCCAGAGAAAACAAAACCCGAGAACTGCCTCGCAGCAGCGAAAAGGCTTTGAAAACACGGTGGTGGTGCATGGGAAATTCATACTGGGGTGAGGAAACCCAGTGCCCTTGGAGGGGGGGTTCTGGGGCTCCCCACTTCAGCCCAAGCGCCCGGCAGACTCTTGGGCTGGGGCAGGGAAGCCCTGTCCCCACGGGCAGTGCTGCCTATGCAGGCAGGCTGCCTGTGCAGGCAGGCTTGGGGCAAGCACCCCTGGAAAATGGCAAACCCCTGTGGTTTGCGGGAGGATGGGGGCTGATCCCGTTGGTTTTGTCCCCCTAAATACCAGTGTTGGAGCGGCTGTGGGGTAAATCGGCATCACCAGTTTTCTTCTTCTCTTTGGGCGCAGCCAGGAGGTTGTAACGATGGTTGTGTCGCCGTACAGAGCGCGCTGGAGGCGGGGAGGCCAGGCTGGGTGGGAAGGAAATGCCAGGGAGGATTTTAACTTGTGCTCGGGAGTCCAGAGCTGGGGAAAAGCAACAATCTGGCCTCAGCCAGCTGGACGGGCGCTCGCTGAGCCGGGGGTCAGTGCGAGCAGAGACCCAGCACAGGCATGGCCGCGTGTGCCGGCGTTGCCGTGAAGAGATGGCAGGGATGGGGGCGGTGGCATCGGCAGTGCCTCTGACTGAAGTGAATCGGCAGCATGTGTTCATCCCGAAGTAGCACTTAGTGAGTGAAGTTTTGCTCAGTTTTAAATAACGCAGACACTTCCTGGAGGCTCTTTTCTTCTCCCTTCTCAGGTGTGGTTGGTGCGGTGCAGCAGGGGCTTTCCCGGCAGCGTGAAATCGTTGTAGGGTGAATATGTGAGACAGTGGCACGAGGAGAAGGGGTCTGAAAGTGGCTCTCGAGCCCGGGGAGAAGAAGATTACAATCCAGGAAAGAAAGGCTCCCAGGCCCACAGCCTCGGCCTCTCCTTCAGGGAGAGCAATCCCCCCCCACACACACACATTCAGCTTGATCCAATTCCCCTGGCTAAGCGGTGAACAATTTTGCCCCGGGGGTGAAGCCAGCGCCATTCCAGCCGAGCTTGAAACAGAATGTAAAAAAACCCCCAAACAAACAACAAAACACCCTTTTCTTCCTCAAACCAAGCAGATCTGGGCTGCGCCCCACATTTCACAAGGGCTCTGCAAGCGGCAAGTGGGGAGAAGAAACCCCAAACCTCAGCCCATTCATGGGAAGGGGCTGGTGCCCAGGAGGGAGAAGGGAGGGCTCGTGGGAGGAGGGAGATCGCAGCGGGTATTTCCCCAAGCGGCAAACAGGGGCCACAATCTTTCGTAAGCTCGGTGACCGCCTCCAAAAGCGGGTAACAGGGGACGAGGTGCCTCGTGCCAGGAGTACCCGGAAAACAACTCGCCTCCGGGGTTTTCGGCTGCGCCTTGGCCAGACGCACGACGCAGGAGCCGTCCCTCCGCCTCGGCGCCTCCATCCGGAGAGGTTCCCGGCTGCCGCTGCGGCGGGAGGCCTCGGAGGAGACTCAAGATTCGATCTTTTCCTTCTTTTTGCCTTTTTTCAGGAAAGACGGGGTCCGGAATTTCTTCTTCTTCTTAGAGGGTGATTTGGAGGGTGAACCTTCGGGGGAGACGGGGCTGCTGGTTACCGTCTCCTTCTCCTTGGGGGCATCCGGGTCGGCGTTGGCGGGGGAGGTTGTCCGGCCCTCCCCTTTGCCCAGGCTTTCCTCGGTGCTTTGCTCCTCATCCTTCCCATTCACCACCGCCGGTGGCTCCTTCTCGGCGGTGGAATCGGCCAGCGCTTGGCCGCCGTCCGCCTTCTTGTCACCTTGGCAAGGGGAAAGGAGAGAGGTGAAGCTTGGGACAGTGGGTAGCCAACACTGTGGAGGTTTAAATCCACCTCCCCAGCTCGCTGGTTTGACCTGGGCAGGAGCAGGATTTGGCCCCTGCAGACAGAGAGTGCTGGGACCCGATCCCCTCCTGCCACAGGTGCCGCTTTCCTGAGCCTTCTCCCCCCACCTCCCCGCAGGACAAGCGATGGCGGGATGGAGAGCCGGGAAGAGGCAAGCAGGGAGGGCGGCTGGCTCCGTCCCGGCCTCGCCGCTGGAAATAAAGCGGGCAGCAAAGAAAACGAGGCAACCCAAGGCATTTCCTTCTGCGAAACCCTGAGCGGGGCGCCGCTCCCCGCGGGAGCGCGCCTGAAACGGGCCACGGAGAGCAAGGTCACCCCGAGCTAGCGGGGAGCGCGGTCGCCCGCGTCCCTCCTCCCGCAGCGAGGCTCAAGGACGGCCTCTCCGTACTTACTACGGTGACAAGTATTCAGAGTCAGAGGTAACTCCTTGGGTGAAAGCCACACGTGGAGGGAAGAGAAAGGAAGACGTTGTGGAGACAGACAGACACACACCATGAGACACAATGAGAAAGCGAGCAGCCGCGCGCTCCCCCTGCCCTCGCCCGCACCCTGAGACCCGCCGCGGTTTGTAGATGCCAAATTTTGCACTTTGGGACATATAATAACGGGAATATCGCACCCGTCAGCACCTTAGGAGGGGGACGGAGGTGTCCCCTACTGCCCCGCAAAGCCACCGGCGGACGCTTAGGTCCTCCTGCTGTGACCTTCAAGGCAAGCGGCGGCTTTGGTGCCTTTGCGGTGTGAATCCCCATTGGTGTTCAGCCCCACTGGACCATGGACCCCCCCCGGGGAAAGGCAAAGGGACATGGTGGGGGGTGATATTTATCCACATTTCAGTGGGGTTTGGCTACAGCCACCCTCATCCCCCCCCACTTCAGTTGCTCACTGGAGACCCTGCTCCTCATCTCTGCTTGGCTGGTGAGCCCGGGCACTCGCCAGCCCACTCACCCTCCGAGGGCTCCGCAGGCGTCAGGGCCGGGCTCTCCACCGGTGCCACGGCCGGGCTCTGCGGCGGGGAGGCAGGGGGCGATTTGGCGGGGGGAGCCTGGCTCTCCTCTGCCGCGGCGTCCTTCTCGCCTGCCAGCGGAGAGACGTGCTGGCCCCGAGGTCCGCCATGTGCCGGCCCCGAGGGAGTTTGGGGATCAGGGCTCCCCCCGTACCCCTCCTACCCTGCAGCCCCAGCTTTTTCCTCTCCACCTCCTGCTTGTACTCCTCCAGCTCCTGGTCGGTGAGCTGGCTGAAGGGGTTCGGGGGCTCTGGCTCGGGGGGTGCCTCCTCCCGGGATGCCTCTTTGGCCTCCGCATCCCCCAAATGGCTCTCTGTGGACTGAAACACCCCCCCCGGAAAGGTGTCACCCCTCTGAGCAGTGGAATGCCGGGGAGCCAGGAAGGGCTGGGTGCTCCGGGGAGGGGACACGGGGTGACCTACGGGGCTGCGGCTGGTCTCGGCAATCACGCTGGCCAGCAGCTGCGACTGGGGCCCGGCCGACTTCACGTCCTGGCGGTTTTGTTCCCGGATCTGCAGGCGAGATGCCGAGTGAGGATGGGGAAAAAGCCTCCCTCTTGCCCCGGGGTCTGCCGAGACCCCTGCACCCACATCCAAAAGCCTCTGGGTCTTTCGGGACACAGACCGTACCTTGTTCCTCATCTCCAGCACCTCCTGCGGGTCCGTGTAGAGGGGCACAAACTGGTTGGGGTTCTCGATTCGGATGGGGGTCCCGCTGCTGCCTTTTTCCATCTCGTCTGCTTTCAGCCACTGCATGTTGCAGAGACGAAACCCCGATAAATACACATCATGGAGAGAGGAGACCCCGATAAATGCATGTTGCATAGAGGGGAGACCCCCATAACTGTGTGTTGCATAGAGGGGAGACCCCAATAAATGCAAGTTGCATAGAGGGGAGACCCCAATAAAGCCTGTGGTGCTCGTCCCCCCGGGCTGGGGATGTGGGATTTTAAAATAAATATTATTACGGGGGGAGAAACAGAAGGGGAAAGGAAAGCTTGTGTTAAATAAAGGCACCAAATGAAGCATTTCTTGCTTCTGGAGGATCCCTGGGCATTTCTGCGCACCAAATTTGGTAGGACCAATAACATCCCAGGCATCTTCCCATCTACCTTTTTTTTTTTTTGGTACCCAAAGCCGCACCCACCATCCGACTGATGCCTCTCCCCAAGCCAGACCCCTTCCCAAATTAACCCAACAGCCCCCCCCCGGGATGCTGCGGCAGCTCCACACCGTCGTCTTCGTCTTCTGGCTGCCGGCGCTGCCCTGCTGCTCCTCGGCCACGTTGACCCTCATGTAGGTGTTGGGGGTGTTGAGCCACCGCGTCTTCTCCTTCTGTTGCTTCTGGGCGTGCTGCCGCAGCGCGGGGACAGGGGCAGCCTCCTCCTCGAAGACAAAGGCCGTCACCGTGGCGGGGATCAGCACATCACTTTTGGGTTTGCTCTTCTCCTGCACGAAGGGGTAGCGGTAGGTGTAGCCCGTGCGGTAACCCTGGAAAGGCAGAGAGCGCTTGGTCATCAATAACATAGGGATAAAAAACGAGGGAGTTTTTGTGTGTTTTGGGGGAGCTCGCCGCATTTCGGCAGTGGCTGGTGCTCACCAGGTTGTCCAGCATTCTCATCAGGGCTTCGAATTCGTGCTCGCCCAAGCGACTCTTCTGCATGGGCCCGAAGGTGCTGCCGGCCCAGCGCACCGAGCCCACCTCGTGGGGCCGGTGCTTGGCGCGCTCCAGGATGATCAGGTTCTCCGTGCCGCCCGCGCTCGCCAGCGCCGACACCTATGGCCAAGCCCCGGGAGAAGCAGCTGATGCAGCCGGACGGGGACAGGGACAGCCCCGGACCTGCCCACGGCTGCCGGGCTGTGCTGGTCTGTCCCATCTCATGCACCACGCTGGTGGCAGAGACCTGGCACAGCTCGGGACATGGTCCCAGGGCACCACACCGGCTGCGGAGACCTGGCGCAGCTCAGCGTAAGCTGCTGGGACACTGTGCTGGTGGCAGAGACCTGACGCAGCTCAGTGCATGGTCCCAGCACACCGTGCTGGCAGCAGAGACCTGGCACAGCTCAGCGCAGAGTCTTGGGGCACCACGCTGTCAGCAAAGACCCAGCACAGCTCAGTGCATGGTCTCGGAGCAACATGCTGGCCTCAGAGACCTGGCACAATTCAATGCAAGCTCCCGGGGCACCGCGCTGGCAACTGAGACCAAACACAGCTCGGTGCACGTTCCGGGTGCTCACCTGGATCTCGCAGGCTGCCTGCAGATGGAAGATGCTGTAGAAGGCCTCCTCGGCAGTGTCACCCAGCGCCAGGACCCCGTGGTTGCGCAGCACCAGGATCTGCAGTGCCGAGCACGGGGAGGGGGGGACGTCAGCCAGGACCAGGGAGGAGGGGACAGGGATGGCAGGGTAGCCCTCACCCCCCCACCAGCCAACCCCCAGCCACCCTGGTCCCCTCACCTTGCAGGTGGGGCCAAGGGATTTTTGGAGCTCAACCCGATCAGCTTCGTCCTCCACCTCCCCGCGGAAGTCGAAGTAGGCGACGTCCCCCAGCAGCAGTGCGGCGCGGGAAATGGGCAGCACGCCGCAGCGCATGGCCGACACCTGCGGTGGAACGAGCAGGGTGACAAACACCCCATCCCCTCCCCAAAATTCCATAGTCGTCGTGTCCCCCCGCCTCGAAACCCCAATATCTTACTGCGGCGGTGGCCGGCGTGTGCAAGCGGATGATGCAGCGGGCATCGGGGCGGGCGGCATAGATAGCAGCGTGGAGGCTGAAGCTGCGGGCGTCGGGGGCAAAGCCGGTGCTGCCCTGTTCCACCACAGCCCCCAGCACATTCACTTTGATCTGTGGGGTGAGGGGAGGGGGATTTGGGGGCTCAGAGCTGGCTGGTTCCCCCCGCCCTGGGGAGTAGGGATGGGGGGGTGGAGGACAGGGATGCTCACCAGGCTGGCTGCTGTCACCTCGCTGCATGCCAGCCCCTGCGGGGCCACCAAGAAGTGCTCCTGCTCCTTGCTGACCCGCAGCTATGCCAGGGAAAATTTTTTTATACCCACGTAAGTATAAAAAAAACCCCCAAAACAAAAAAGCCACCAAAAAACCCTCAAGCACCCCCCGAAAAATTAACCCCCCAACTCCCCCCAAATCCCCCAAACCTCCCCAAACCCCCAAAACTCCCACCCAAACCCCAGCCCCAAGAAAAAAAAACCCAACCCCCCCAACTCCCAAAATCCCCCCCAAAAAACCAAACCACCAACACCTCCCAAATGCCCCCCAAAAACCAAAACCCCCAAGCCCCCCCAAACCAACTCCCCCCAAAACCCAACCCCCCAAAATCCCACTCCCCCAAAATCCCCCCAAATTCTACCCCCAAAAACCAATTCCCCCCAAACCCCCAACACCCCAAAAACCGCAACCCCTCCAAAACACCCAAAACCCCTCTGAACAGCCCCAAAACCTCTAATCCCTCCAAACCCCCTCCAAAAAACCCAAAATCCCCCCAAACACCCCCAAAACTCTCAACCACCCCAAAAACCCACTCAACGCCCTCCAAAACAACCCAACCTTCCCCCCCTCCCCCAAAACTCTTCCCAAAACACCCCTCCCCCCCCCCCCCCAAAAAAGGAGCAAGTCCCCCCCGGGGTGTTGGGGTGCTCACGGTGACGGCAGCGTGTCCCAGCTGTGCCCAGCCGTAGAGGTCGAGCAGGCGGTGGATGCTGCCCACCTTGCACCTCATCAGCCGCTCGCCCTTGGCCAGCGCTGGAGCCTCAGGGCCGTGCAGGTCATTGATGGGGGTGACAGCCGCCAGCCCTGGGGACATGTCACGCCCCCACCCCTTGGTGAGTGGGAGATGAGGGTGGGGGGGGAAGTGGGTTTGACCCCAAACCCCGGGGGTTTCCCAGGGAGCAGAGGGCTACTGAGCTGGGTTTGGTGGCCATCAAGGTTTGGTGGTCCCCCAAAACCTTGGGGACCCCCAAGGTTTTGGAGGTGGCTGGTTGGGGTCTGTGGAGTGACCCCCCCCTCTGTCCCCGTGGTCCCGATTCCATCCCTCCCCCTTTTCCCACCTTTTCTACTAGAAAAAAAAGGAAACCCAGAGCCCTGCAGGATGTTTTCTCAACTACAACCCCATAAATTAAGAAAAAACCCTCAAGAATTTCACCAAACCATTCCCTTTTTCCCCCAAAAAGCCCTTGGTGGGCGTGGCCGTACCCATGGGCGAGGTGGGGAGGACGGCGGGAGACGTGGTAGCCATGAAGTCAGCGATCTGCCGCAGGGCCCAGACGTGGGACGAGTTGTTCCCCTTCTTCATCTGCTCCTGGATGAGGCTCTCCAGCTCCTCCCTGAAAGACTGCAGCATCCCGGCCCCGACAGTGTCACCTCCCCCGGGGAAGGGACACGGTGACCCAACAGGGACCCGACTGGTAGCAGCGGGGTGGGGGCACCGCCGGATTGTTGGTGGCAGCATCACTAGCCTGGTGGCACCGATACCACTGGCTTGGTGGCATGGTGATGGTGGCATCACCGGCTTGGTGGCAGTAACACCACTGGCTTGGTGGCATGGTGATGGTGGCAGCATTGGCTTGGTGGCACAGTGATGGTGGCATCACTAGCTTGGTGGCATGGTGGCAGCGGTGGCACTGGCAACTCAGTGATAGCAGGACCATGGGCTTGGTGACGGTGACATTGCCAGCTTGGTGGCACTGTGGAGATGGCAGCACCATGGTGATGGTGGCACCGCCAGCCAGGTGGGGACGTGCCCTGAGCCAACACGTGGTGGCATTTGCTTGGGGACAGGAGGGATGGGGTTGGGGACAGGGTTGGGGATGGGGTTGTGGCCCCGAGAGGTGCCACCCCTCACCGGGCTCTGGAGGATCATGGTGACCCGCTTCTTCTGCTCCATCATGTTGAAGTCCTGCCGCAGGTCGGCTGCCATGTTCCGCGCCCGCAGGTACTCGGGGTCGTCCTCGGCCAAACCCTCCAGATAACGGGGCCCGGGGGCAGGGGGCGAGGGCAGGGGCTCCGGGCTGGCGGCCATGCTCATCCTGCCAGCTGGACAGACGGAGTCAGTCCCCGCCACCCTCACCCCCTCCAAAAATACGGATTGCAAAGAAGCCACCGCAGATATCCCACAGCTGCGCCCCACAGATAAGCCCCAGCCGGCCCCCGCCCTGCCCGAAGGCACAAACCATCCATGTGATGAGTTGGCAGGCAGGGGACACTCAGCCGGGGGGGGTCCCCCACTGCCTGCACCGCCTGGGCTCATTTATTCCCGCCCCCCCCAAGGAAGCAGCAGCTGAGAACGGGCAACTCGGTGCACCGATGGGAGCAGCACCAGCGACACCCGCCTTTGGGGCAGCTCCCAATCCGGGCCACGCGCCACCGAGGGGTCGACGCCACGGTGCCACTGCACGTTTTGGGGACCGATCCCAGCCGCTGCGGACCCCGAAACGCCGATGCTGACCCTCACTTCCCTCCCCACCATGCACTGGCTGAGGGCATCTTTGATGAAGCATTTTGGGAGGGGGGGGCTGCTGCAAAGGAGCCCCCCAAAATATGGGGGGTGCACATAAGGAGGAGCCAGTTGCCCAAACCTCAGCTGCTCCCCCAAATCCAGGGGGGCACCCCCCAACAAAGCTCCCCCCCCATTACTCAGTGCTTTCACCGATGCAAAAGCAGCCCCCCCCACTCACCGCAGCCCCCCACATCCCCCCCAGTTTTGCTGCTCTGGTACCAACCTGGGTCAGCGGGAAGCAGGAAGCCTTTTTCAGGCTAAAATTCCCGGGGGGGGCTCCCACGGTGGCCCCCGGCCCACGCCGGAGGATGAATGTCAGGCGATGGCGAGATCCTGAGCATCCCAGCAGGATTTTTCCCCCCAAGGAAAAGGAGGGAGAGCAGAGGGGTCTCTAAGGGCCCCCCCACATCACTGGGTGCTGGGGCGGGGGGGTCATCCCCAAGCTGCACATCCCCCCCCCCCCGCCAGCATCTCCAACCGCCTCCGCCCTCACCGCACCCAACCCGCTGCGGCAGCCGCAGGGATGGCAGAGGAGGATAAAAATAATAGGGAAAATTATTTTGGGGGGGGCTGCAGCATCGCACCCCCGCATGGATGGGGATTGATGGGGGGGGTCGGGTACCCACCACCCTCAGAGGATAAAGGCCTGGGGGGGGGGGGATGCCCTGCAGCTCCCCAGCTTGGGGTGGGGGGTGAGACAAAAGAAGGAAAAAAAGGTGGTGGTGGGGGGCATCCAGCTGGTCGTGTCCCACCCTCCCCAGCCGCCCCCAACCCTTCCCGGGGGAGGGGGATGCTGCGGCCGGGAGGATGCTGCCATCACCCACCTCCTCCTCCTCCTCCTCCTCAGAGCATCCTGACAAAGAGCCGCCCCCCCCCCCCCCCCCCCCCCGCGCAGGTCCAGCTCCCTCTGCCGACACGCCACGCGTGGCCCCGCCCCCCCCCCCCCCCCGGAGAGGGGGGATAGAAGAGCGGGGAAGCCCACAGACCCCCCCGGGAAACTCACGCAAGCATCCCAGACCCCCGAAAAAAGCCATTTTATTTACGAGATGTTAATGGGGAGTCACGCGAAATACACCGGTACCCGGCGGGGATGGGGCAGCACCGATTGTTAATTGCCTCGTCATTACAATTAATTACTGCTCTCACCTCCCCACCGCGTTTTAGGGGGGATGTACCCCCTGTACCGCCCCATTTTGGGGATTGGGCAGGTTGGGATGCTGGGGGGCTGGAGCCTGCCCTGGGGCAGGAACCATTACCCTAAAATTTGGTGCTCGAGCAGGGAATTTGGAGGTGACGCCGGGTCCCCCACGGGTCTTGGGGGGACACCCTGGCTCTTCAGGGGTTGGCTGGAAAAACCTTCAAAAAAAAAGAAAAAAAAATTTTTTTCCTCCTTTGGAATATTTTGGGGGGGTAAAAGCTGATTTGAAGCACCCCCCGTTTATGTCAATATAAACCAGAGGCTCCCCAAAACACTGAGCCCATGGGTGGGAGCTCCCTGCAAGGCACATGGGTGCCCCCCACCCCCACCACCTCTATGGGTGTCCTGTACCCCCCCCAGGGTGCACCCAACCCCATCGCCCTTGGCCGGGGCTGACCCCCCAACTCACCAGCCCCCTGCTCTCCTGCGGTGGCCCCAGGCAGGGGGGCAGCAGGGGGGGACCCCAGGGGCAGGGGGGGGCACTGCCAGGCCAGGTCCCAGGGCCCCCCCCCAGGGGCACCTGCCTGCTGTCACCCAGCTCCTGGTCAGCACCCATGTCCTGCCGCTGGGAAAATGAGGGAGAAGGCAGAAAAAGGGGAATTAAAAAACATTGAAATTGAGGTTTCCCACCCCCCAGCTTCTGCTTTGAGGAACACCCCCCACCCCCCCCCCGAAAAATAATTCCATTTTAAAATTTTTAAATCAATTGCAACATGTAAAATGCCAAACAAGAAAATCCCGATCAGGCCCCCCCAAACCCGCACACGTCCTGGAGGGGGTTATAGGATGCAGGGTCTCTATTTTGGGGTGATCTCCCCCCCAGTACCTCAAAGCCCCCCGTTTCTTCCAAAACCAGGCGCAGCAGGCGGATGTATTCGGCGGCGGCTTTCAGGGTGTCGACTTTGCTGGGCTTGCGGTCGCGGGGGATGAGGGGCACGATGGTCTTCAGCTTCGAGAAGCCACTGTTCAGGTTTTTAATCTGCCAGGAGGAAATAAATCAAGTTACACCCCGTGGGGATCCACAGTGGGGGGACCCCAGGATTAAACTGGGTCCTCCTAGAATTAAACTAGGTCCCCCCAGATTAAACTGGGGCCCCTCCAGGATTAAACTAGGCCCCCAAGAACGAAACCAGGCTCCCCAGGATTAAACTGGGCCCCTCCAGAATTAAACTAGGTCCCCCAGGATTAAACTGGGGTCCTCCTACGATCAAACCAGGGTCTTCAGAAAGAAACTAGGCTTCCCAGGATTAGGCCAGCCCCCCCCCCAAATTAAACTAGGTCCTCCAGGATTAAACCGGGGCCCCTCCAGGATTAAACTAGGCTCCCCAGGATTAGACTGGCCAGGACTAAACTGGGTCCTCCTAGAATTAAACTAGGTCCCCCAGAATTAAACTGGGGTCCACCTAGGATTAAACCACCCCCCCCCCCCCAGGATTAAACTGGGGCCCTCCTAGGATTAAACCAGGCCCCCCCAGGATTAAACTAAGCTCCCCAGGATTAAACCAGCCCCCCCCGCAAAGCACCTCAGGGCAATGCTGCTGAGTGTCCCCCAACTAGAGCAGCCCTGGGGTGGCCCTGGGTGCCACCATGATGGGACATCACTTGCAGCCCCCTGGGATTTGATTTTGGGGGGGGATGCAGAGGGGTTTTTTAAGGAGGGGGTGTCCCCTCACCCTCTCACGCTCCTTGGCGTTGGCTGCCTGCCGTCGCTCCAGCACCTCCGCCAGGTCCCCGGCTGGCTGGTAGCCCCCGGCCGGTTGCTTGCGCAGGCGAGCGATGGCGGCGGCGCGGGGCAGGGGGCCGTAGCGTTGGCTCAGCACCCCCTCCAGCACCTCGGGGGCTGGGGTGGGTAACAGGACCCCCACTGGATGCCCCCCAGTTCCGCTGGCCTCCCCCATACCCGGAAAAGCAGACAAATCCTGCAGCACAACCTCACCCCACCTGTACTGCCTCCAAAAAGGGGCAAATAATTAAAAAAGGCCTTTAAATATCCTGGGAGCCCAACGAGCTGCAGGTGGGGTCCAGCCCAGCCTAACGAGCGGGGTGGGTGCAGGGATGGGGTGGGGCTCGCCCTGTGCCTCAGTTTTCCCACTCAGCAGTTGAGCCCCCAAAGCCGGCGGCCACAAAGCCTTGACCCGAAAAGGGACCCGAAAATATTCCCAGGAGCACAGGGGGGAGCCTTATGGGAGGGGGGACGATGGATAAGGCCTGATGCCCTGGGGATGGGCAGCTGGCATTGCTCCACAGGGAGAAAGAGGGGTTTGTTTGGGAGGCTTCATGTGTCCCTAAAAAGGTGGGAAACTCTTTTGGGTGGGGAAAATAAAAATATGAGGAGTTTAATAATGGCGGGAGCTGTTTCGGTAGATGGCAGTGTTAGTCCCTGCGATGCTGGAAACCTCTGGGTGGCCGGAAAAAAGAGGAAAATTCCCCTTTTGCCCACCAAAAACCGAGGCCAAAGGTCACCCTGGGTTATTCGCTGTGGGGGGAACCTCATCCCAGACCCATTCTTGGGATGGTTTTCCCCCTCCCGAAACACTGTCCATCCTCCCCTCTGCTGCTTTTGGGGAGAAAAGCTCCCCCAAGGTGACTCGCCCTGCTTTTTTTCGGGAGCGGGTGCCCCATGGGGTGTGTGTGGGGGACAGACATGTTTCCCTGTGCGGGGCTGCAGCCGCTGTGCCTCAGTTTCCCCAAACCTGAAAGCACCTGGCAGGGCTGAAAACCATCCCTGGGCTGCAGCAGAGTCCTGCCATTTTGTTCCTCACCCGGAGAGAGACTGGAGCTGGAGGAGCAAATTGCAAAGAAACCTCCAAATGAGCCCCCAAATGAGCTTGGAGACACCTGGAAGGCAAATGAGCTTTTATTAGAACCTCAGAAAACCCAATTTTTTCCTCTTTAATGCTCCATAATGAGCTTCCCCGTCCCGCAGCCAGATCCAGATAATCACATTATTACTGCCCAGATCACGGGGAGGGAGTGGATCTTACAAATTAATCCAAGGGCAAGTGGGTTTAAAGACACCCCCCAAAAAAAGGTCTGTGCACACCCACTCACTTTTATTTGAAAGTGGCAGCAGCCAAGGGGGGAATTAGGGCTGCTGAAATCCTCTGCCTCCCAGCAGCCGGGGTTTGCTCCTTTCCCCTTGTTTTATAGTTGGGAAAATTGCACCAGTTTGGATGTTTGTGGATTAAAAATCGAGGGGAAAATGGGAAGTGGGGGGAGGTGTGGCGGGGGTGGGTGACAGAGGTGTTTGGGGGTTGCTTGTGCAAATGGGATTTCCAGGGGTCTTGCCGTGATGGGAAGCAAGGAGATGTGGAGGGCTAAATTATTAGGAGTCAGGGTTATTAGGGGTCACAGTTACTAGGGACCATGGTTTTTAGGGGTCACATTTATTAGGGGTCATGTTTTTCAGGGGTCATAGTTATTAGGGGTCACAGCTATTAGAGGTCATGGTTATTAGGGACTGTGGTTTTAGGGCTCATTTTTTAGGGGTTGTGTTTTTTAGGCGTCACAATTATTTGGAGTCATGGTTATTAGGGACCATGTTTTTAGGGGTCACAGTTATTTGAGGTCAGGGTTATTAGGGGTCAGGGTTATTAGGGCTCAGAGTGATCAGCCCTTGCTCACAGCAAGCACAGGGGAGCATCTGCAGCAGATGGGGATGCTGCAAAGTCAGACAGGAGTTTATTTTCGGCCCCTCCACTCCATTTTCTGCTTCTGGCGGCCCAATGCACAGCGAGTGCGGCCGGACGCAGCCCGCTGAAAACAGCAGCAGCCTCACAGAGCCGGCGTGAGCCGGGGAGAGCAGTGGTGAAAGGCTGGTGAGGGAAAGGGCAGAGCTCCTCCAGCAGCGAAGCCTCTCCAGCAGGTTCGGATAACAGCTCGAGTCGCCCCAACCCGGGCTTAGGGCATACCCAGGATTTCTGAGTTTTGGGGGTTTCTTCCCAATTTCTGCCCCCCTGGGGTCGCAGCCTGCTTTGCTGCAGGCCAAGCATCCTCTGTGCAGCTCCTGGCAGGGGTGGGAGCTTGGGAAGCATTCAGGGCTGAATTCCCGGAAAACAGCATCCTGGCAGCCCGGGGGTGGTTGGCCCATTGGGAATGCTTTGGACCGAGGCGGTTTTCCAACCCTTTAGGCTCACACGTCCCCAGGTATCCCTTTCATTTTCCCTGCTCTAAGCGTGGCCGGAGCAAGAGCCGGCCGTGGGTCCCAAAGACCCAGCACTGGCTGCCGCCCCCGGGATGCTCCCCAAAGCTGGGTGCCTCTATCCCATTGAATTCACCCCATCCCACCGGGCCAGCAACGCTGATGCTCTGTTGGGATCTGACATTTGCTGTTATCACGAGACTGGAAAAATTACCCAGCGGTTTCTAATTACTGCAGCGGGGTCGGTGCTGGGAAGGTCAGGGAAGAGGGTTGGTGCCAGGGCTGCGACGTGGCCGGATACTGGCACAGGGCAGCTGTTGACATGTGACTGAGCCCAATCTTTCTTGGCGCAGCCCCAAATGTCTTGGAAACAGCCGGTCCCTGCCGGAGCCGCCGGCCTCGTGCCGACTCCGTGCTGCCCGTGAGTGCCCAAGATGGGCTGCGGGCCGGCTCCTGGCCACAGGTGGGGAGCGCCTTAATAAAACGCTTTGAGGTGCTTTATTGAGTGGTGGCATCCCCTCCGGCTGTGGCAGAGGATGCAGGAGCTGTGACTGGCATTTCCACCTCTCCCTCCTCCTCCTCTTGCCATCAAACATGTCCTGAGACACCCGCTCTCCCGGGTAGCTGCACCCAGGAATTCATGGCATCATTTGCAGCCGGGAATCCTCACCGGGCTGCCGCCGACTTGGCATATCCCGGTCCCCGAGCTCGCCAGGGGTCAAGCCTGACTTGGCATCGGGACCACCCGTTCTGCTTCCAGTGGGTACCAGGTACCTGGGACAGGGCTCGCAGCCGCCAGCATGGGAAACGGGAGAGCGTGGGTTACCATATGGCCAGTGAGGCCTCCTTAAAACCTTTTATCCTGCCATTAAAACCATAAAATCATCTCTCCTGATCCCATCAATGCTGCTGGCAGTATTGGTATCTGTGCCTCCTGAATGCCTTATCTTAGCAAAATATCACTGTGCGCTGGCGGGAGGCAGAGACCTCTGTCTCGGCTGAGTTTTCCCGGCTCACCTGGCTGTTTGAGCTGGAAATTTGAAGGTGTATTTGTGATGGAAAGTCCAGAGGCTGCTTTCGCACCCAGCTGTGGTGTTGACATTGTGGGAGTTGCAGCTGGGCGGGTTCCCCGCACGATGCCTTGGAGGCCGGGGGGATCCCAGGGGGCATCGATGTCCTGCCCGCATCCCGGCCGGCTGCTCCTCCATCGCCTCTTTATAAAAAGGTTTAATTAAAAGCAGGAGGTGAATGAAAATGCCATGCTGGGGAGGTGGAGATGGTCCCTGGCCACCCACCGAGGTCCCTGGGCGGGGGGTCCCATGCTGGGAAGGGGCAGGTCTTGCCTCCTCCATGTGCTGAATTATACATGAGGCAGGAGGGACAATAAAGGGGTTTATCAGCCGGGTCTGGAGCCCGCTGCAATGAGGATTTCAGCAGGGACAATGTGAGCGGGGTGGGAACGGCTGGGCGATGGGGGTCAGCATCACTTGGCTCCCATCAACCCGACCCTTAATTACATCGGGAGATGAAACAATCCCGGCTTGGTTAAATAAAAATAATAATTCAAGTCCTGCTGGGACTGGTGGGAGGGGGGGGAACAAATACCTGCCGAGACACCCAGCAATGTCCCTGGCCCCCCCACCTCCCCAGCCCCACTTGTTCCCTGGCACATCTCCCATCGCCCAATGCTCGCAGTTCATTTTATTTTCCCTTTCCTGGAGATTCCCAGTGCAGACATGCCAGGAGGTGGATTGTAAAGCCGCCGGCACCAAGGGCTTGGTGACATTTCCTCTGTGCCGGCAGCAATAGGAGTGGGGACGGAACAAAGGTGGCTCTGTCCTTCCCGGCTTGAAGAAGTCTTTTTGTAAAAGCTGGCGGAGGGAGGATCCCAGCCTGGAGCAGCCGGAGTTTTCCCTGTCCAAGCGCAGAGGAATTTTTGGAGATAAAAGAAGTTTCCATCAGCCAAAGGCAGTGCCAACCTCCCTACCCTGGCACGAGGCAGGTGGCTCATGGCACGGCTGCCATCGCAGCTGGTGCGGCTGTGAGCATGCTGCGGTTGGATTCTGGCTGCCGCTGGCCCCCGGCAACTGTCCCGGGGTCTGGATTAGTCCTGGGCTGTCACCGTCAGCCACGTGCCCTGGGGATGGGGGTGAGATGGGGACAGGGACCAAGGCAGGGATGGGGATGGGACAGGGAAGGGGATGGGATAGGGACAGGGACAGGGATGGGGAAAGGGATGGGATGAGGTCAGGGATGGGGACAGGGACAGGATAGGGACAGGGACAGGGACCAGGATGAGGCCAGGGCTGGGCTGGGGCTCGGGCTGGGCTCGGGCCAGCGCTGGGGCTCAGGCTCTACCTCGTTCTCCCCAACCAGCGCAGCACCTTGCAAAGGGAAGGTGCCCAGCTTAGAGCCCAGACTAAGATTTAGGGCTGGGTTTAACCTTCAGCACATCCAGGTGGTGCCTGAGCCCGGGGGGGAGCGTGCTTCCCCCAGAAACAAGCCTTGCCCCTTCTCTTGAGCCCCCGTCATGGCCCAGCCGCCTGCAACAGGGAAATGTGGGGCTGCAGCTTTGTCGCCCTCCTCTCTGACAGCAATTTCTGCCTTGCCTGTCCTGGATAACCGTGCCAGCGCTGATTGCCGGTGCTGCCCGGCCCTCCGAGCTGGATAATCTCCATCTGATAGAATTAATAGATGCATCAACCTTAAACCTCTTTGCTTGGCAGCTCCTCTCTGGCAGTGGGGAGAGGGGACTCAT
The DNA here is from genome assembly GCF_947461875.1 of Haliaeetus albicilla. NCBI lineage: Eukaryota > Metazoa > Chordata > Aves > Accipitriformes > Accipitridae > Haliaeetus > Haliaeetus albicilla. Next base: position 42,738,110 of record NC_091495.1, on the reverse strand, counting down.
GCGCCCACGGTCACGTAGGGACGGAGCCACCGAGCCACAAGTCCAGGGAGGCTGCCAGGCCACAGCAGCAGCTCTTCCCCCCCTCTTTCTACCCCCTGTCTGGGTTTTTTGGGGGTTCTCCAGGGCCCCCAAAGCTCTGCATAAGCGGGAGAGCCACCGCTGCTGTGCCAGATGCCCGCAGATCCTGATTAAGCACTTTGCCGGGTAAGAGCCATGTGGGCAGCCACATGTCCCTGCCCCACGTGCACACGCACATGCAAGATGCACACATGCGCACGCACGATATCTGGTGTCCACGGGTGTTACCAGGATTGGGGCCATACAGACCTGGCACAGTTTGGAGCTTCCAGCCCCTGCAAATGCCCTCTTGCAAACACATCCATCCTGCCCCGGCATTAATTTTCCCATTTGATTTTTCTCCCCCAGGAAAAAGGAGAGAGGATTTGTCAGTAAAACTGTCTGCACCGAAATTTGGGCTGCGGACAAGGAAGCCAAGTCACCCCCTCAACGGGGACGGGGCATCATGGGGGTTCACCCATGGGCTGGTCCAGGATCTGGCTGTTATTTATTGCTGTGCAAAGGGGTACGGCATGGAGGGATGCTCTGCTGGGGGGGGTCAGCGAGGGTGATGTTGTGCGGTGTGGGACAGGAGGAACCCAGACCCACCAGCACCGCGCATTAAGCATCACATCCCAGACAGCTCCGTCATGCTCATCCCACAGCTCCGGGATTACACCGGTGCCCCTAAAATCCCATATTTATCTCTGCAGTGCCCAGCCAATGACCTCGGGGCTGATGCGCAGGACCTTCCTCCGCGGGGATCAGAGATGATAAAACTCTCTCGGTCCCACCTTGCCACAGGGCACAAGGTCCCAATCCCAGCAAACCACCTCAGCTGCTCTAAGGATGACATCCGAGCACGCGGCAGATGGGATGGATGGCAAGGCCTTCACCCAGGTAAGGGGATTTTCTCCCTGGATTTGGGATTTGGGGTTTCTTTTTCTCCTTGTGCCTGGCTAAGGAACTGCGATGGCCCCGGTGCGAAGGGATGCAGGGCCAATCCATCCAGCTGCTGCTTGTCAGAAAGGGAGTAACTGTGGGTGGCAGGGGATCACGGGATGGATGCCGGTGAAATAATTAATGGAATGGTGTGGGAGAGCTGTTTCCCAAACCTCTGGCCCCAAGCCAAGCAGGGTGATGTGGAAGCAAGGCAGGATGTTATGTTCGGGGTGTTTTTCTGCCTGGCGGAGTGAATTGAAGAAAAAATACGTGAGCGGGGGCTTTGAGACATGGTCCTCCCTGCAGGGGAGAGATGTGAGATGCTGCTTGTGGGTAAGCAAGGGTCCAGGGGAGAGCCCGGCTCTGCTTCTGCATCCTGGGGAGAGCTGGCCAGGATATGGGATGGGGTTAGGGATTGCTTTTCTCGCCCCAGAAGTGGCTGAGGGAGCATCAGCATTTCCCCAGCAGGGTGCTGGGCATCTGTGCTCAGCATGGGACTGCCCAGCAATTTCTCTGCCAACAGAGTTTAGGAAGTTTCTCTGGAAAAACTGTTTTCCCCTGTGCCTCAGCAGCTGTTTGCTGTTTCAAAACCATCTTTGCTGGAAAATGCAAAAAAAATAGAAAGCACTACATTTCATTTCCAACCTCTCCCCAATTCACCCGAGCAGTGGGCAAGGCTGGGAGAGCAGGAGCCCCTCGGCTGTGGGATGGGGGTCCCCCCTTGTGCTCCAGGTTTTAAGAGGCTGCCCAGCTCCTCGCTCCCTTGCCGGCTCTGCCAGCATCTCACCCAAACACCGAGGTTGGGTTGAAAGGTGCATCCATCCACACATGGCTTGCCGTGGTGACGTGGACGCTGGTCCCTGCCTGTGTGATGGCTTTCCCGGCAGGGCTAAGGGCTGGGATCCTGCCGTAGCCGTGCACCCGACACTGAGTTTCAGGTTATTTCCTCCGATCATCAGTGCTGGGTGGGAAGGATTTCGCAGGAATCAACACAGGCGGAGATCCCAGGGTGGGCTTTGCATTTGGGATTTGACCCCAGCTCAGTCCCTGGGCTTCCCCCAAGCCTTCAGCTTGCTGCTTCACCTCCAGCTGCTGCCAGACTGCCACCTCAGCGGCCCTTCCCTCCAGCTTCCCGGCAGAGCCAGAGACTTCCCGCACAGTCCCAGCTTCTGCCAGCTGGGGCTCAAGGACTGACCCTGCGTCCAGCCTGGGCTGGATGTGGCCGTGGCACAGGGGCATCTCAGGGTGATGGCAGGGTTATCCCACTGCCGGCACGCTCTGGGATGGGACCCCTGAGACCCGGCTCTGGGAGCCTGGTGTAGCGAGGGAAAAACCAGGGGACCTTCTGAGCATGCAAACTCTTTGGATCAGAAATAGAAATGGCATCCACATGCTTAGCATGGGCTGCAAATCCCTTCGGCTTGCTCCCACCCAGAGCTCTGGGAGGAAGCACAGGGTGTCCCACGGAGGAGGCGAGGGCACCGAGCATCCCCCTGCCTGTTGCTGCCTGCTCTCACAGCAGCCTGCCTGCTGCTGCTCACCCTGCTTGTGCCCCAGCTCCAGTTTGGTGGCACCAGGGACGTGCGCTTGCCCCATGCCATGGGACGTGGTGGTGACCCAGCTCTGCCGCTGCTGGCAGCCGGGAAAGCGCCTGGGGGATGCTGGAGAAACCTCCTCTTTCCGCTGTGATTGAGAAAGTGCCACACGCGGGAGTTATTCATCCCAGGGCGGCGTGACTCAAGGTCCTGTGTCCTGGCTGGGACTTTTGACCTCAGAGGTGTGCCAGGCTCGCACGGTGCCCGACACAGCCCTTGCCAGCCCTGGGACCCACCCCAGCTCTCCCTGAGTTTGGCCATGCTGGCTTTTGGGGACACCATCCATCCTGCCAGGGCTCCTGCCAGCTCCAACATCCCCTCTGGGGTTTGGGGACCTTGCTCTGGGGTCTTTGAGGATGGTGGAAATTGCTCATGGAAATGCAAGGGGCTCAGATGTCTCCTCTCCCCATTGCATCATGGGGGCTGATCCTGGGGGACTCTGGGCTGGTCCCGTGGGAGATCCGATGTCCCCTTGGATCAGGAGATGTTCAATGGAGCTGGCAGACTCCCTGGCAGCTGGATAAGCTGAGAGCTTATGGCCGGCGCTGCCGCAAGGGAGGTCAGGGCAGGCAGTGGAAAGCAAACGTCAACCTCATGTCACAGTAATTCAGCAGGAGGCAGAGGGACAGGCAGCAGCAGAAGCTTGGTGTGGATGGGGCAAACTGGATTTGCCCCTGCTGAGGCTCTCACTAGAAAAATACTTCTGGGCATGGAGATGCTCCCAAGGTTGAGGATGGCCATCACCAGCAGAGGATGGCTGTCACCAGTGGAAGATGGCCATCACCAGTGGAGGATGGCCATCACCACGGGTCCCCTCGCGGCAGAGGTCCAGCGACCGCCAGAGCCCACCCGCACATCACACGCTTGTACCCGCCGCTGGGTAACACTTCCCAGCCAAACCCCATTCGGTTTCCTCCTGTCCTGGCTGGTGGCCCTATGGCTTTGGTGGGGGGAGTGAAGGGTCTGAGGAGAGCAAGGCAAGAGCCAGAGCAGGGCGCCTGTAACACGTGAGGAAGCTAAAATTAGGTGGCTACATCTAATCTAATTTAATCTCCCCTTTTCCGTCTGTGTAACAGAGATTAGCCTGGTTGTGCAGGGTGGGAAGGCTGGGCTGCAGAAGGCAGGCTGCCCCCAGCCTGAGGGCACCCCATTTCCCAGTCCCCACCTGACCCACAGCGAATCCCTCTGGCTGTTTTGGGGACGGCTGGCTGCTCAGGGAAGGATGGCCTTGGGATGCAGCTGGATGTTTTAGGATGGGTGTGTTGGAAGTCAACTCTGGGGTTATGAGCATCCGCAGAGGAGCAGCAGTAGGACGGACAGACAGACAGATTCCCCCCCAGCCCCCCCAGCACAGACAGAAGACAATCCTCCCCTCTCCTTCCACCTTTGCGAAGCGGTTTGGGATGGGCGAACCTCGTCCCTTGCCACAGAGCTGGGGAAAGGCTGTTTCGCCCAGCTCAGCCCCAAGGTCACGCGCTCCATCCCACAGCTGCCGAAGAAAGAAAAGTTCTCGGACCGGTTTTCTATTCCCAGCCCCGTGAAAGGGTTGGGTCCGGCCGAGTTCAAGGTTTCCGGTGCGTTGGGTGACCAGGCAAAGTAAATAAATGGTCACCGGTGTCATTCTTCTGCCGATGGGTTCATTTGGGATGTGTGTGTGTGTGTGTGTCAAATGAAACATTGTTGGAAACTATGTAGAGCACCGATGGAGCAATGAATCACGGGGCAGGTGATCTAAGATGAATTAACGCCTCTGCTGGAGCAGCTCCAGCTCCAAGATCATCCTGGCTGCTCCATGCTGCACAGCAGCCTCGAAAAATCGGATGCGCCAGGTCTGGTTCCCAATTCCTCTATCCCCATCCTGATCCATGCCTCAGTTTCCCCAGTATAAAAGAGGGATATTACTCTCGCCAGGTTTGCAACACTCTCTCTTGGGGGTTGCCAACCCCCCCGGGGCAGCAGCGGTTCGGGGGGCTTTGCCCTATGCTATAGGTCAGGTTGGTCCCGCTTGCATGGGCTAGCATCCAGAGGCGGTCCCAGGACTCTGGGATGCTCCATCCCTGCTCCGGCCGCTGGGCACAGCCCTTCCTTTCAAGCTCCGACGATGTCATTACTGCAGTCATTCGTCTTTAAAGAATCGCATTAGAGAAATTAGAGCCGGTTGTAACTTCAATCCCTGCAATCAGCCCATTTCCTTTTGCTAAGGAACGCAGCATTAAATGCCCATAGATTATTACAAGCCCATACGAAGCCGGGAAGCAGCTGGGAGGGACGGCTTGAAAATATTTAGATTTTGAGGTTTATTACGTGAAAGGAATTACAAAATGTGTTAGAAAAACTCATTTTAAATAAAAAATCACTTTAAAAGCAAGCGCTATTTAGAGGAACGCATGGATCAGAGACCTGCTCCTCCTGCCTTTCTTGACTAGGGTATTATCCGGCAAATAAATTGAGTGTTGGGGAATATGCCTCCCTGAATAAACTGATTTTGCAGAGGTGAGCTGAGCTCCTGAGTGGGACAGAATGATGAGACAGACCCTTCATTTTGCACATACAGTCACTTCCTTCATCCAGCTGGGCAGGCAGCAGACGGGGAAGGTGGACAGATGTGCCCAGCTATTTTTAGGCTAAGCGCTGCTTTAATTTCATCTTAACCACTGAGAATTTGGGTATTTAGCAAAAAAAGCTGGATGAGAGGGTGAATTGAACCGCAGGCACACTGAAAAAGATTAAAAAGCATCAGCTGCCGATACGGGGCTTTAACCGAAACCCTGGACAAACTCGGGCTCGATGGGCAGGGTCTGGCAGGACTGGATCGCCCAGGAAAAGGAGTCTGGCAGCAGGGTTGTCTCGGCTCTGTTTCTCTCCCTCTATTTTGGTTGCTTCTCCCCCTCTCTCTTCCCTTTGAAATGGAGTTTCAATTCCTTGGAAAAATGATGTAAATGACCACTTAGAAAGAAATATTACAAGGTAAAGCCATGAAGAGTTTGAGCTGCTCAGAACTGGTTGGGAAAGCGCGGCAGGGAGCAGGCAGACGGGTTGGGTAACTCCTGCCCCAGGGCTGCTAAGACCGGCTCTTCTGGGAGCCAGGATCCGGGCAGCAGGAGCTGTTCTGGAGGGCCAGGCGGGTGTAGGACGTGCCACGGCCCTCGTAGGGCTCCTTGCAACGCCCAGCTGCGGGTCTTTGCATGGCTTCGGCCCTTGAATTCCCAGATGGAGCCAGGAGAAGGGAGCCGGGATGGAGACAAGGAGGAAGGAGGGATGGTGGAGGCAGATTCTGGCCCTTCCCTGGGATAACGCGGGCGGAGGCTTCCTAAAGCTTTGGGGTCACCGAGAACCCCCTTTCAGCCCTTCCCTGTGCATGGGGAGCAGTACACATGCATGCAGGCGTAAGAACCGCCACAGGCTGTGGGCTGATGGATGCACACTGACGGATGCACAGGGATGCGCACGTTAATGCGCATGTGATCTCACACACACATGCAGCACGGTGCACGCACACCCGTGCATCTGCAGGGACACACCGAGGCACACGCAGACGCTGATGACCACGACGGGTGCGTGCACGGACACATGCCAACGCGCGTAAGCTGGACTGCGCGTGCACACGCACGCACACACCTGCTGCCGTATGCCCCCCTCCCTTGCTCCGGGGGTGCACATATGCCGGTGTGCACGCACAGACAGCAGTGCACGCATCCCTCCCTCCCAGTGCACCCCTCCTAGACCATGCAATCCACCACCCCCTGTGCACTCACCCATGCACACACGTCCCCCTCCCCCAGTTCACGCACACCCCCAGTACACCCCCAATGCAAGCACACACCCCCAGTACACCCCCAACACCCCCCAGTGCACCCACAGCCCCCACCCAGTTCACCCACACTCATCTCCCCTGCACTCCCCTGATGCCCACCCGAGATCCTGTTCACCCCCCACCATTCATCCCCCGTTCATTCACCCTCCCCATTCGCCCCACTATTCATTCACCTTCCCATTCACCCCCCATTGACTCACCCCCTCCCTTAACCCCCCCGGTCCATTCACCCCCATTCGCCTCCCCATTCACTCACCCCCCATTGACCCCCCCAATTCATTCACCCCCTCCCTGCGGCGCCTCCTAGCGGCGGGCGTCAGCCCCGCGCCGGGCACACACCCTCGCGGCTCGGCCAATGAGAAACGGCCGCGGCGGCGCGTCACTCGTGGGCCGGGGGAACCTCCTCAATGAGCCACATTGTCGCGGGCGAGTACCGCGGCGCGCGCTGCTCCGGGGCCGACTCCGCTCCGCTCCGCACCGCTCCGCTCCGCACCCCGCCGCGCAAGATGATCGCCTCTCACCTGCTCGCTTACTTCTTCACCGAGCTCAACCATGACCAGGCGCAGAAGGTGAGGGTGGGGGGCGCGAGGGGGGGGGGAAGGGGGGCATAAAGGGGGCCGGCGAGGAGAAATTGGGGGGGGGAGAAAGGAAGAAGAAAAAAAAAAGGAGGGAAAAAAGGAGAAGGGGGAAAAGTAAGAAAAAAGGAAAAAGGAGAAAGGAAAAAAGGAGAAAAAGGAGAAAAGGGAAAAAAGGAGAAAAGAGAAAAAGAAAAAAGGACAGCAAGGCGAGGGAACAAAAGTATAAAAAAGAAAAAAGGAAAAAAAGAAAAAAGCAAAGGAGGAAAAAAGGAAAGACAAAAAAAAAGGGGGGGGGGAAAGGGAAAAAAAAACCCAAACCAGGAAAAAAGGGGAACCGGGGGCCAGCGGAGGGGGAGCCCGGGCGGGATGCGCCGTTGTCCCCCCGCGGGCCCGGGCGCTGCCCCGGCGGGGCCGCCGTGCGGTACGTGCCGCGGCGGGCGGCTGCGGGACCCCGCGTGGCCGGGCGCCCCCCGCGGGCCGGCGGCGCGGAGCAGGAGGAGGAGGAGGAGGAGGAAGGCAGGGGGGTGGCGGGGCGGGTGTGTGTGCGACCGTGTCCCTGCTCCGTTCCCCTCGCCGGCCGCCCCCGCGGGATTCGGGACCCCCGGGCCGCCCCCCCTCCCCCCCCCGCAGCACGTGTCGCGGCTTCCTGCCGCCGGCGCGGAGCATCCGCGGAGCGCGGAGCATCCCCCGGAGGCGGGACAACCACCCCCCTTTCCCCGCCCCGGGGGGCGACGAGCCGAAGCCCCCCGCGGCCGGGTGAGCCCGGGGCACGGCCGGAGGATGCCGGAGGGGTTCGCTCCCATCTCGGAGGCAAATGCAGCACCTCGGGCTCCCCTTCCCCAGGCTGGGACCCCTCTCCCCCAGCTTCATCTCCTGCACTGCCTGCGATGGAAAACTTCTTCTTGCCTTCTCCCTCCCTTAATTTACGGGGCCTGAACGACCCGAGCCTGTTCCTGGACCGCAAACGCAAGTCGAAGCGTCCCGTTGGGATGCATGGAGCGTTTGTCACCAGTAATTCAGGAGTTCAGGCACTTGAAAAATGCAAGTGGTTCTGCTCTCCTGTGGCTGGTGGAAAGCAGCCGGCCTTTGTTTGGCCAGGGCAACGCTTAGGCTCTAAACAGCAATTGTTAAATAAATGATTCCTGGAAAATAATGCTGGCTTGGGAGACTGTGCATGAAGGCTCAGGCTCTCCTCCCAGCCCTCTGCCAGCATTTGGGGCATCTAAGGATATGTCAGAGAGGGTTTCAGCTCCGAGTTCTGAGGTCGCGCAGTGATTTCTATTGTCAGAATTACAGTGCCTGGGCGTGGGGGGGTCAGGGTTTGCAAATGCCCCCTTAAAAAAAAAGCAAAATGCAAAATACATGGCTGCAGAGAGCCCTGGCTCGCTCCATCGGGTAATGCTGGGGACGCCGATAGAGAAACAAAACTTGCCACGTTGGTCCTTCGCCTGCATTAAATAGGAAGTAAAACAAGAGAGAACATGAAAAAAAAACCAAAACAACCAAACAAAGTACATAGAAATACCTTCCCAACGCAAAGCGATCTGTAAGGAAATACGGGCTCAGCTTCTCCCTCCGCTCGCAAGTGTCCCAGGGTTGTGCAACAGCCAAATCCACGGGAAGGGGTTGTGTAACCCGACGGCAGAAATAGGCCAGCGGCACAGCCCGACTTCTGCCTCTCGGGCTCCGGGCACCTTACGAGTTCCTTATCGGGACCTGGAAATAATGGAGAGGGAAGGTTTTGGTTTAAGGTATTCGGCTTCGTTACCCACCGGGAAAAGGGTGTGCAAAGCCTCGGGAACCGGCTTCGTTTTCCTCCCGGCTCCAAAGCCTGAACAAAAAAGGTTGCCGAGATGTGCGGGGAGGGGGGTGGCGAAATATCCAGCAGCCGTTGGCTGGGGCTCTGGCTGCTGTGGGAGATGGCTCTGCCCTCCCGTCCCCAAACAGCCGCCTCCACAACTGGATTTCTCTGAGTTATTTTTAAACAAATTCCCGTGAATCCTCCTGGTTAGGCAAAGCTGGGGTCAGTGCAGCCTCCGGCGAGAGCACGGAGCTTGGCTTCGCTGCAGGGGAAGGGGGGGAGAAAGGGGGCAAGCAGCTGGATTTCCGAGCTGGATGCTTCCACCATGGATGCAAAAATTATTCCTGGCTTATAAATCTTCCCAGGCAAGGAGTGGGGGGAGTCCCCAGCCCAGGGAGATGTAGGGGCTGAAATTCTTAGAAAGCTGTGATTTATTTTTTTATCAAACCCAAAGGCTTTACCCAGAATTTGAGACTACATTTGGGAAAACATTTTAGGGCAATAGCCTGAGGTGTGTTTGAGTCGTGCGTCTTTTTGCTTTGGATCGGGCAGAAAAAGGCCTTGGCCGTGGGAAGAAAGTGCCCTTTCCAACAGCTGTGGTTTGTGTCCACATCAGGGCCTTAAAAATAGCCCCCAAAATAGGATCTTTCTCCCAGTTCTTGACAAGGAGCAGCTTTACCTGCTCTGCTGCCCACCTGGGGGATGTCACGTACATCCCCAAACTCCTCCTGCCCTTTGCTTTGCCCAGTTGGAAAGTGGATTGCAGTACTAACTTATCTAACCCCCAAGGGATTGTGCAAACTTTAATTAACCTCAGCAGCGTCCCTTGAGATCCCGGCTTGAAAGTTTGCCGCGGATGATCCATGTTCCCTTCGGATGTGCCGGCTCATACTGAGTTTCCTGGTCCCCGAACCTCAGCCTCGTCATGCGACGGGAGGAGCGGGAGGCGAATGAGCTAAATAACCGGGCTGGCGGCTCTTCTTCCCCATCACTCCTTCGAAAGAAGGAAAAACTGGCAATGGAGTTAATTTCCCTACAATTGTGGCTGTTCCCAGGCAGGGGCAGGTTTTCCTCTGTTTTTTTTTTCTTTTTCCTTTGCTACGGGGCTTAGTTTTATCTAGCTGATGTCTCCCTGGCTGCCTCTCGCAGGCTCCTCGGCGGCTGTGGGAGGGACGCCCGATTGCATATTCCTGGAAACCAACTTAACAGCTTCTCTTAAGCCCGCCAAGGTCAGCTGCAAGACGGCCTTTCCCATCTTTGGCACCTTCGGGGGAGCCATTGCATGTCCCCTTGCTTCTCAGCTTGTCATTTGAGCTGCTGTGGGGAGCCCGGCGAGGGTGCAGCCTCAGTTTCCCCAGCCGCGGTGGCATGCTCCCAGCATTTGAGAGCGGGGTCTTGGCACTAGCGAGGCTTTCCGATCCAGCAGCATCCGAGGGGGATGCTGCCTCTTATATCTGCTCCAGAGACCTTCTGGGTTTAAAATGGGAGAGAAAGAGGATTCACTATCAGGGAGGCATCTCAAAGGCTGGCTGGGGCTGCTCGGGACCGGTGGGAGCTGGGAGCAGTTTGACGTCTCTGACCCCTGAACTGGAAACCAGAACGTTTTCCCAGTTCACTTGGGCTTTTGGTGGGGCTGTGGAGCAGCGGGGTCACGCAAAGATGGGTCCCCAGCCTCCACTGATGCTCTGCGGCGTGATTTCCTTGCCATAGGTGCCCGGCTCCACCTCCAGCACAGGGTTCAGCTGCCATCCCGGGGAAGGGGGGTGAAGATGGGGAGGAACCAGCCCAGCAGGAAACCATCTGACTCACTTGGGTTCAAGATGACTCCGGGCGTGTGTCATCAGAGGCTTGGCTGCCGCAGAGAGGGCACGTGGGGTTTAATTCAGCGCAGAGCCCTCAATAGCAGCCAAGGACGTGGGTGCTGCTGGGGTCAGGGCTGGAGGAGGGTGGGTGCAGCCTAGCATCAGTCCTGTGTCACCGAAGGTGGGGAGGTCGTGGAAGGGGATGAGCCGGTTCCCGGCACTGAGTCAAGCCAGGCTGGGTAACGGCACAGTGACATGGGGATGGGGAGCGCTGGTTTTCAGTATGCAGGGGCTGAGGATGTGGCACGGTGTCTGTCCTGGGCTGCGGTGCCCGTCCCTGATCCGACAATAAAAGTTGCGAAGTACGTGCCAGGCTAGAGTCCCGAGCCAGGAAATAAAACACTCTCCGTGCTGGATGCTTTCCCGGCTTCACCCTGCGACCTCGGTGAATTGCTGCCTCTCCCTCTGCCTCGGTTTCCCCAAATCTGTCACGTCCTGCTGCAGATCCAGTGGGATGGGAGCACGGCTGCCAGCTTGCCTTGGTAACCGCTGGGTGCTCACACAGCATCTCTCTCTGAAAGAAGCAAGGAGAGAATCGGTATATCTGAAAAACTTCAGTGATTTTTAAAAAAGCAGCATGTTTTAAGTTAAAAACTGGGAGAGGGAGGGAAGTAATTTGAAGAAAAAATAATTTCAGGCAGAGATTACCCTGGAGAGAGGATTGACTGTGCACACTTGTAGGTTAGGAGTGCTCAAGCCTTTCCCCAAACTTGAACATCTCTCTGTTGTTCTCGTACACAACAAATATTTTACTTTCTGTTGCCAAAAAGGAACAGTTCAGCCCAGAAACCAGCTAACCTCTTCCAGTATTCTGCTTTTTCCCCCAAACGCTGCTGAAATGATGCACAACCAGCTGAAAACTACAGTGAGCAGATACTGGGCGTCTGGAAACATTCGATCCCAGTCTGCTTCTCGCCAGACACGTGGCTTTCGAGAAAGACCTGGAGCAAAACTAAAACTAAAAAGGAGCAGCTTTTCCTTCCCAGAACCTTGGGATCGTTAATGGGGAAGATGTGGCTGAAACCTTATTGCACGAGAATAAACCGCCCCGAGTCCTTCCCCTTCCCCTTCCCCGCTGCCATTTGCTGGGCAGGAAACGGTTGCGCTTTGCCGGAAGCCTCTGTCACGCTGTAATTGCTGTCACTGCCAGCCATCCTGGCCCACGACCCTGCTGAACGATGGGGAACAGGGTCCCCACTACCACTGCGAGGGGAAAAGCATCCTTCATCCTCCCTGCTTCGGACCTCTCGAGCAGAACCACCGGCCGTGCATCCCCCCGCTGAGGGGGGACAGCGACGTGGGATAGATCTGTCGGGGAGGGTTTTTCCACTCTTGCAAGTCGCTGCGTCGACAGGACCATCTTGCAAACATATAAACTGAGGAATTAATTTTTTTCTCCGTGGATAGTGGCATTGAATTGGAATGAAGTTATTCGCAGGCTAATACATTGCAGAACTGAGCCCTTAGGGTCCAGCCCCAATGGCAGGATTAAGAGGCATCTTCAGGCAAAAGAACATCATCATCCAGCTGTAGTGCTGGTACTGGTGCCGTGAGTTACTACCATCATTGCAAAGGCAAACCTGGCTTTTGGGGTATTTTAAGCGTGGCACAGCTCACTCCACTTCCAGCTGGCGGCAAAAATTGGGCAATGTGAGGTTTCTTCAGCCTTGGGGCGGATGGACCTTGCCCAACGGTGGCCTTGCAGCTGGGAAGGGCAACACTGGGCGCTTCCCCAGCACCTGGCGGCGGATGCTTGGCGTAGAAATTAGCTGAGCCTTTGGAGACAGCCCTGAGGTAGGAGACGGGGATTTGCTCGGTTTTACTTCCAAAAAATTGCATCAAACGCATTTCACCTGCAGCGGGTCTAATGATCTGGTTCTTTAACAAAATGTCCTGCAACTGTCCTCGGCTGTGAGCATGCCCAGCACATCCCAGCTTAAATCTGTTCCTCCTCCATTCAGTTTATTTAGACTTCCTCAGGGAAACACTATTATTTATGATGGAAGCTTTCCAGAAATTAAATTGCCCCATTCCGGATCCTAACCTAGTGACTTTATTTATTTGGAATTGGCAAGAATCTTACAAAAGGTTAAACAACCAAGAAGGTTGTTTGTCTTCAAAGATACTCCTGCTTCGGCGCTGCAGACTAAATTCCCCTGTCTTACCCGATCTTTGCTACAATTTGAGATGTGCTTGTGTGCAGGAGGGGTAATTGGAGTAATGAACCGAACCGTGGGGCAGGGAAGCCTTGGGCATGACGGTGGCCATGGCCCTTCCTTGGTGGGGGTCAGGTCTGCACTGAGGTGGTCTCGCTTGGGAAGGATCTGAGCTGCTGTTGCCCTGGAGCCGTTCTGTGGGACGTCCTGACCTGCCTTAGCTGCCAAGTGGGACAACGTCTACATCCATAGGAGAAGATGATCCAGGTTTTAAATGGCTTTGGAGATTAGAAGAAGGTCACTGTTTCTCAAGCTGCTGATTATTCCTGGTACGGTGGAGCCTGGAGGACATGGGGAACGTGCTGAGTGGTGCCTGTCCTGGAGAAAGGAGGTGAAACCTCCGCGTCGTTTCCCCGTGATGTAATTTTAGGGGCTGGCAGGTTGTGCGTGCAGCACCTTCGCTGCCCTGTACCTTGGGCAGGGGTCAAGGACCAAACAACGATGGCTTCTTGTGCATCTGAGCTTCCAAAGCATCCACCTTCTCTGGGATGAGATCTTCTAGCGGTATCTTGCCAGTCTAGGAGGAAATACAAGCAAAGTCAGGGTGGCGGACAGGAGAGAAACATTTTTTTTGTTTGTGCAAGGGTGAAGCTCTGCCCCGAGCCCTCCTGGTGCGGTACCCCACTGCTGGGATGGGGACACCTCACTGGGACCCCATTCCCACTCATGATGGTCTCACCAGGACCCCCTGACCACCGTTGGCTGCCAAAGAGGCCCAGTGAAGGAAGGTCTCATGGAGGCGAGAGGCTGCTGGGTGGCAGAGCACCCAGTCTTAGCTGGGTTTGTCTCTTAATTATCACCCACACTCCAGGTCAGATGCTGCCAGAGAGGACACAGAGTCTGGCTGAGGTCCTCCCTGTGCCAAGGGGCAGGTCAGTGCCTCCCAAGGAGGTTGTGAAAGGCCTCTGCGAGCCAAGATAACACTATCATCTTCTCTGGCTTACAGCTAAGAAATGGGGTTGGGCCATCTGTCCTGGGTTGATAGCGTTGACCGATAACCATAAACAGGAGATTTCCTACCCTGAGGCTGGGGTGGAGGTGGGCTCCCGACCCAGGGCCCCTCTTGAAGCTGGAAGAGGAAGGAGAAGGTGGAGGTGGGCTGGGGCAGCGGCCACCTTCCCTGTGCCAGGGACCAGAGCCTCTGTACACGGGTGGCAATTTTCAGCAAGCGAAAGCAAATAGGAGTGGAAGGAGGAGAGTGCTTGACTTCCTGCTGCTGGGGTAGATAAGGAGGGGCTGGTAAACAGCCAGCACTGGGAAACCTCGAGTTTTCCTTATCCTTATCCTTTCCCTCACACCTTCCTGGTCTCCCAGCTGGCAGGCGCTCCTTCTCTGCTCCAGATTAGTGGGAAGGAGCTGAAAGCACCGAGAGAAATCAGGAGGAGGTTTTACCCATCACATCAGGAAGGATGCCACTCCCCTGGGAATAAAGCATGTCTCCTGGAGCGTGCTCAGCTGGGCTTCCCTCCATCCTCTGACCTTGCTGCAGCAAGCGGAGCAACTGGGGACTCAGCTTCCAAATTTCCAGCAGAGCTAGTGGGATGGAGTGGGGGAGGATACGCCGGAGCATCCCAAGCCTGAAACGCAGGCAGCCAAAACCACAGCAGAGCTGTTTTGTTCAGCCCAGGGTCCAAGCGGCTGCATCTGTGAGCAAGGTCACGCTGGGGCGGATGGCTATTACTTGCCCACAAAATGCCCATTTCCTATAGCGTAGCCCTATAAAAAAAAAATTCATGCTTGATTTCTGATGACCTTATGTTACGTGCCTACAGACAGGTGAGCTAACTGGGTGGAGATTTCCTCTTGACTTCGCAGGGCTTGCAGCTGCCCTTTAATTAATTTTAAGTGAAGTTAATTGAAACAGGGCATAGTTTGGGAGCTGGCAGTCTGTCCGCCTCTCCGTTTCCCTTCCCTGCTCCGGCCAGGCTGCAGAGGCATGCATGGTGCTAATGGATGGGTCGGGGAGGAGTTTTTCCATGCCTTTCCCAGGGAAGATGAGACGCTTTGATGCTGTTTATAGGAGCTGGCCATCTTCGTAGCCTCAGCGTAAGGGTATAAACAATTGCCAGGAGCAGAGGGGGGTGGATTTCTTCCCTTTCCGGCCACTGCACCCACTTGTGTCACACAGCGTTGTTTGCTCAAGGGGGTTGAGTAGCTCTCAGCACCGTAACCCTTTGTAGGGGTGATCTCAGCAGCAAAGAAATGAATGGGCAGTGGATTCCTGCCGAGCATCCTTCACGTAGGAAGAGGCCCTGGGGGGTCAAGGTTGAGGCACGTTGCTGCCGTGGCGTAGGAAGGGCTCCGCAGCTGGAAAACCTCCGGCACCGACCTCCTGACTCACAGCCTGGGCAGGGAAGGTTGTCGAGTTTGGGTCTTACTTCTGTCGCAACCTG
Organism: Haliaeetus albicilla; assembly: GCF_947461875.1. Taxonomy (NCBI): domain Eukaryota; kingdom Metazoa; phylum Chordata; class Aves; order Accipitriformes; family Accipitridae; genus Haliaeetus; species Haliaeetus albicilla. The sequence continues at coordinate 42,722,852 of NC_091495.1, read as the reverse complement.
TTTGGGTTCCCGTAGGTGAATGAGCGGAGAAGATGCTGCGGAGCATCAGGAGCTCCTCGGTGTTCGGTGTTCCCAAGTTGGCACCCGTCTGGGCAAGGGGATGCTGCCGAGGAGGTGCGGGGTGGCATTTGGTGAGCTCTTTGGAGAGCAGCCCCGGATGCTTGGGAAGAGGTGCAAGAATGGCAGCGGGCGTTACTGGCATGCGTGGAGATAAGCTGTTGCGGCACTGCTGGCGGTGCCGTGTCGGCAATGTGCTGGCGCAGCCGTGTCCTGCCCTTCGGGGTGGGTCACGACCTGCTCCTGCTTCTTGCATCAGCCCCAGCAGACATGAGAGGGGCTGAACACTGTCCTGAATGTGTCACGGGGGTTGTGCCCATGTCCCCAACCCTCCAGCTGACTTTTTTTGCTTTATCTCCACCTTTCAGATCGACAAGTACCTGTACCACATGCGGCTCTCCGAGGAGACCCTCCAGGAGGTATCCCAGCGTTTTGGGAAGGAGATGGAGAAAGGGCTGGGAGCAGACACCAACCCCACCGCCTCGGTGAAGATGCTGCCCACCTTCGTGAGATCCACCCCGGATGGGACAGGTACCGTGAGATGGGAGATGCTCCCTCCTGGCAGAGCAGAGGGAGAGCATGGTGGGGAGGTCTCGGTAGCTGCTGACACATGCCAGGAGGAAAAGCCTGGGCCACCCATCCTCACGGCACTGCCGAAGCAGGGATAGCACCCATGGCCACCTTCACTCCTGGTCCTTGGGGCTTCACCCTGCTTCTGCTGAGCAAGGCTTAGCATGGGGACAGGTCTCATCCCCCCCGCCCTGGGCTGGGACTGGGGGGGCTCCCAGTTCCCGCTGGTGGGAGGGAGGGTGGGAACCAGCCCTCGTGTGTCCTTCCTGGCAGGATGGAGACAGTCACGGGTCCGGCTCATCAGATTTCATTAGCGCTGAAGCGGGCACTGGTGCCAGCCACTGTCTGAATGCCACGAGGGCCACAGGAGGAGAAGAGGGCTCTTCAGACTCGGCTTCTCACAATATGGCCTTTCTGCCTGCTTCCCGCGCTGGCAGGAGCTGGCCTGCCTGCAGCACACTCCCAGCTGGCCGCAGCCCTGTTTCAGGCTCTGGTTTGCTCCTCTCAACCCAAAAAACTGCTTCCTTGAGCATCCATATGGGAAATTTCCTTGTGCTTCCCCCTCCTAGCTTGGTCTTTCGGGAAGGAGCTTTGTCGCGGTTCCTGCAGCGTTGCCCCTTGCCCGCCGGCATGCAGTGGGATGCAGATGCCACCCAGCACCTGCCGAGTCTCCCGGTGCTCGAAGCCGGTGAAGCGGTCCTAGCTGCTGAAGGGCAGGGAGGGACAGAGAGCCCCGAGCAGCCGGAGCTGCCCTTGGCTCCGCAATCTGGGCTGGCAGCAGCCCCAAAGAAAGTCCCTGGGCCAGTCGGTCCCGTTGGCTGGTGTTGCTCGGAGCTGGGGTTGCTCCAGCATCAGCACCTTCATGGAGGTCCTTGCAAAACCTCAGCGACAGAGACTGCTGATAGCCAGCAGAAAAGGTGGAAAAAGAGGAAGGGAGCTGACGGAAAGACCCATCTGCCCTTCCCTCGCCATCCCCAGCTGTTTTGCCACCGCTGTATTTTCATACCTGGCTTCTGCGGGGTGAGCGGGTCCCAGCAGATGCTGTGGCTGGAGTCTCGAGTGACCTGGCCTTGGCGGGCAGCGACTGGGCAGACTGGAGTTTCCTCTCCTGAGAAGCATGCCGAGCCGGTGTGAGCCTGCTGGTTGAGTGATGGTGTTAAATAGGGCGTACCCGAGAGGTAGCCGTGCTCGAACAGCCAAAAAAACCCCATTGCTGCTGGCTGTCCGCTGTCTCGAGGCAAAGACCAAGGTGATGAGCTGAAGGTCTGAGTCACCGGCCAGCTCTGGGTGGGTGTTTGCTGGGAACATCTTGGTGAGGTCTGAGGAGACAAGTCCCTGGGGAGTCACAGGCATCATAGAATAGTTTGGGTTGGAAGGAACCTTTAAAGGTCATCTAGTCCAACCCCCCTGCCATGAGCAGGGACATCTTCAACTAGATCAGGTTGCTCAGAGCCCCGTCCAACCTGATCTGGAATGTTCCCAGGGATGGGGCAGCGACCACCATTCTGGGCAACCTGTGCCACTGCTTCACCACCCTCATTGTAAAAATTTCTTCCTTATATCTAGTCTGAATCTGCCCTCTTTTAGTTTAAAACCATTACTCCTTGTCCTATTGCTACAGGCCCTGCTAAAAAGTCATTCCCCATCTTTCTTATAAGCCCCCTTTAAGCATTGAAGCATCCCTGCACCCAGAGCCATCCTGCCTGCTGCATCCTGTGTGCTCGGCCCCCCCCGGTGCACGTACACCCAAAAGCTGGACCTGGCTGCCTGCCCCAGGATGGAGATTTCAATCTATTTAAATGTTTAAGAATATTTTTAATTATAGGGATAGCCAGAATTCTGCCCCTGGGCATGGGAACTATTGCAGCCAAAGGTGCTGGGTGCTGGCGGAGCGTGTGTCAGAGCTCCCAAGAGGCAGCAGCAAAGCTCTCAGCACCCTGACCCATATTAGGGAGAAGGTGCAATCCCTCTCCTTGCCCTTAAAAGAATGAGCCTTGGCTTCCTTCACCATATCCTCCTGATTTGCAGCTTCTCCAGTGTCCCAGCTGGCATTTCTCACCCAAACCAAGCTCAGCACAGCGGGGAAAGGGGCATGGCAGCACGGAAAATGTTACGGGAATGGGATGCTGGGGCAGGCACAGGGCTGCAGCTGCCCAGGAACTGGAAAGCGGGAGGTTTTCAAGCAAGTCCCTGGGGAGCCAAGAGCTGGGATTCCCTGTATGGCTCCAGCTGGATCCAGGCCGTGAGCGGCGTTGGTGTCTCTGCTGTTGAGTTTTGCAGGCCGGGGGGGGAGGCCTGGAAGGTGGCACGTGGGGGCAAGCTGAGGCCAGCCCAAGGTGGGGGCTCGGTGCCAGCTCCCCTGGCACATTGGCTTTGTGACGAGACGGCATGACAGCAGCTCAGGAAGAGCTCAACATCCAGGGGTGCGCCCTTCCTTCTTCTGCTTTTTTTTGAAGCTTCTGGGCAAAGTCTGTCTTCGGCTGGGCACAAAGTCCCGCTCCCACCCACTTCAGGTATCAGCAGCTGCCTCTCACCCGAAAGACAGGTTATTCCTCTGCTCCAGCCCTGCTTGTGGCCACGCCAGCTCTGCCCCGATGCCGGTGCCACGCTGGCTTCAGGGGCTCCACACCTTCCTCCTGCAAAGCATCCCTGCCCTTCCTTCGCCTCCTTGCTATAGCACGAGTCGTCTCTGCTTTCGGATTATGCCCCGTTTAACGCACAGCCAGCAGCTCCCTGGGATCCAGGCGGATGAGAGGTGCTTATAGAAATACAAGGTCACATCTGCGAGATTAAGTCAAAACACAGACCAGGCTCCCGACCACTCCACTCTCCTCAGTGCCGCGTGGGTTTGGCTCTTGGTGGCTTTGCCGTTCCTGATGCAATAAGACGGGGGGGAATTTCTGCTTCTGAAGTGGGATCTCTCCTAAAAGCAACATTCCTTGCTTTGCTTGGCTCCAGCTCCAACCAAAAAGCCCGCTGTGCCGTGCTTGCAGTGTGGTAGTGTGCATCGTACTGCAGGCTGGTGGGGGAAAACAGACCCCAAATAAACTTTTCCGTGGAGCCCCAGGGACTCTGAGCAAGGGCTGTCATTGCTTAGTGCAAACACCACCTTCCTCCCTGCTCCTCTCCTGTTTTTTCCAGGCTTTGCAAGTGTCACTGCGTTTCCTCCTCCATGCTGATGTTGACACGAGGATCTGCTGGTGCATCCTCCGTTAAGCCCCAGCAGCTGATATCCATGGTCTGGAGTTTTCAGGAGGATGTTGCAGGACTTTGGTGGTCAAACCCCTGGAAATTCAAAGGATGGTTCCTCGCAACACCCTTCCCTTGGCCGGTGGGCACAGTTCCTGCCAATAACCAGCTGCTTCTGCAACAAAACCAGCTCGCATGGCCCATGGTCTTGAAAGGCTTTAAAGAAAATGCTTTTTTCATGCCCAGAGCCCCTTGCGGGGTGATTTACTGCAGTCCCCAGCAAGAAATCGCATTGGGGAATCACTGCCAGATGACTCTTGCTGTGGTCAGTGTGAGTTGCTCTTTGCTGGACCCAATTCTGTCCAAAACAAACCACCAGGTTAAACCCAGATCTTTTGCTGCTGCAACCCCAGTATTTCATGCCCAGTACATCATAAGCCCCTTTGCTGCTCTCCAGCGCTAATTCGGTAGAGATGCTGATGCGAGCACCAGGGCTTTTATATTCTTTCTTCTGCTCAAAGCCTGTCAACTTGCTGAAAGGAGGCAGGGTAGGGCTGGCAAGGGCGTCCGCAGACAGGGCTCGCCGTGGGAAATGCCAGGGTCTGACCCTCCACCTTCTCCTGCGTCTCCCTGGGGGGCAGAGCCTGGACCTGCTCCAGCTTTTTCTCTTCCTCTTATTTTTTTTATTAAGCCGATTTGACCAAAGATTCCTACAAAATGGGATTGCAGTCAGGTTGGAAGCCTTGAGGTTTGAGATGGGAGGGCTGGACCGACCTCCAAGATGCTGGGGCATGTTCTGGCATATGATGCTCCGGTCCCCTGGCCCCAGCTGCATTTCTAAGGACGGCAGAGCTCCTTTGCCCGCTTTGCCCCATGCTTTTTCCAGGGAGCGCAGGCTTTTTTAAAGGCACTAAACAGGCACTTTTAGGTGGTTTGCTGAGAGCAAACAGACCCTTAGAATCAGAGCTCCATGCTTACCCTTGCTGTTTGGTTTGTGAGCTCAGCATCGCAGCCTCTATCTTATCACGTAACAAGGGAGCCCTAATCAGAGGGAGGACCCAGATGTGGTATCAGCCAGTGGAGGCCATCATGCAGCTGTCTTGCTTCAGCCTGGGAAATTTTGCTGCCTTTTTCCACCTGCAAAGCTGATCCGCCTGGAAATCCACCCCTTGAGTTCAGCAGTCACCACTCGAACCACTTGTACCTCTCCCCGTGACTGCTGAGCAGCTTGTAAGGGGGATTTTTGGTTGTTACGTTGGGTCCCGCTGCTGCTTTGTGGTGAGGGTCGGCGGGCGGCAGGTCAAAGGAAAGCTGGTTTGATACAGCTCTGTGGGCAACGAGCCTCACAGGGGTGCTTTGGCCAAAATATTGGGTATGCGGAGGGCTGGGCAGGACAAGAGGACAGCCCCATCCGTGGCTCCTTGGCCTTTTTGTTTTTGGGATGCTCCTGGGCTCCCCACGTTATCTCCAAGGAGCTGAGCAACCTGTGACCATCTTGGCTCAAGCATCCCTAGCCCTGGCATATTTATCAGCCTCCTGAAGTAGTTTTCATTCTCCGCTAGCAAGCAGAATGGCATCTGTGTCGACAGCAAGGGAAGCAGGAGTATGGCTCAACCCGTGTTTGGGGCAGAACTTGGTGCCAGCTGTGCCCAGCCAGGCATCGCATCCAGCTCTGCCCATCTGTGGCCGAGACTAAATCCCCACAGTGGGCTTACCGGTGACATCAGGACAGCGAGGAGCTTCGCTGAGGGTTTTCCTGGTGCATTTTTCAGCATCCTGTGTAAAGAGACAGGGCCAAGGCATGCCCTGTGGCTGGCAGACAGTCTGCAAAACGAGCTGCCAAACTGGTTTAAACCTCATCCCTGCAAAGGGTCAACGCGGGTGCAAGGCAAGGAGGAGAAATGAATATTCAGGGTTTGACGGCCCCAACTTTTGGTGCTCCGCCAGCTCCCGTGCTGTTCTCCGACCCCGTAAGCGCTGAACAGGACGGCCCTTGGCTACGCTGCCTCACTCAGAGCTATGCTGAGGGTGTTACCCGAGGAGGGATGAGTTGCAAAGCTTTGATGGGGTCCAGGTTTGGAGTGCTCCATGGTTCCGGGTTAACGGCTCCTGCAGGGGGTGTGCGTGTTGCTCCAGAGATGATGCGAGGGTTGGCCAGAGCCCGTACAGGGACTCAGCTGAACTTCAGCTTTTGTTAAAATAATGGTGTAACTGCCTCGGCATCTCCTCGTCTCGCCGTCTGGTTGATCTCGGGGTATAACCTTAATCGACGGGACTGCAGCCAGGGCATCGCAGCCTGTACAGCGGGGCTTGGCATGGGCTGGTACCACCGAGAGCCGGGACCCAACCTGCCCTGCATCACCCCTGGGGTCATGTACTGACCTCCCCCCAGTGCTCCCCCCGTTCTCCATCCTGAGCGGCAAGGCTGTTGAATGCTGCTCAAGACCTCTGAGCCCCTCTTATTCCTCATCTCATTTCCTCGGAGCACGAGGACTGCTTTTAATAGACCTTTTCAGCCGCAGAGGGACTTTATAAAGCTGCTCTCAGCCCAGGCTCAGAGTCTGTCACCGTCCCCAGTTCCCTCGCCCCGAGTCCTCCGAGGGTCAGCCCCAGGAAAGACGCCAGGACAGATGGACGCCCCGCAGGCTTGGACAGCAAGCTGCCTTTTCAGCTGGAGTCACTGGAGATGCTGGCTGGCCTGGTGTCATTTGAATACTAATAAACCACACTTTTTGTTTCAACTGTAGCCCCTTTGTAAAAGCATCGGCGGGCACAATGCGGCCCCCGGGCGCTGTAATCTGCCCGGGGGAGCCAGCACAGCACATTTAATGCATTCAGAAATCAAACAGTGCTGATAGAGGGCTTTCCCCCATCCCTCTCCCCACACTGCTAGGTATTTAAAACAGCCAGCTTGGCACTTTTCCCACATCCCAGGTCTCAGTTGGTCCAAAATTCAGCGAGCTGCCTTGGTGCCTGGTACAATAAAAACAAAATAGGAGGTGAGACCTGCTGGGCTCAGCCCTTGGGTCTTGGAGGTAGCAGGACCCGGGTCTCCTCTTGGCCAACACCAATGGAGAAATTGCTTCCCACGTCTGCCTGGGGAAGACAGCAATGAGGCCCTGAAGGTCTTTTGGATTTTTTTTCCTCCCTGGTTTCCTGCTTACACCTTTCAATCTTGCCTTCGGCGAGAAGCCACATGCCAGGAGTGCATGGGATTCCTGGGGCAAGGCAGGGGAAGGTTGTCCTGGACTGCGGCAGCCAAGCCTGAACATGAGTTTTTTTTCCATGTATCAAATTTTTAGCCAAACTCTAGTGTTTCAACAGCTGGCTAGCAGGGTTTTAACTGCTTGGGCCGGAGATTTAGGAGCTTTCATGAGCATCCTACATCAATAGGGCCAGGAATGTCTCTGCCGCCTTCTTCCTTATGGAGCCCGAGGCTGGAGCTCTCCTCCCCTGGGAGCGCTGTCGGTTTGGGCATGGGCTTGTCTGGATGGAGCCGGTGGGATCTGTCCTCCTGCCAGCCGACATGCTCCTAGCTCAGCCACTGCCTCTGCATGCCCTACCCAGGGCATCAGGATACGTCTCAAAGATGTTGCTTTGAACTCTCATCAGCTATGGGGGTGCCAGGGGTGCAGAGGAAGGGCAGGAAATACAGCCACAGCTCTGATAAAATACAAAAACCTACCAAATATATAATAAATAAAATAATGAAAAAATAATTTTAAAAAGTCATACCTTACCCTCCTATTTGTGAGGTGGCTGGTTACTTCCTCGCCTGCTCTGGGGCTGTCTGGCACGGGCACTGATACTGCTGAAAGGGACCTGCCGAGTTAAATGGTTGTTCTTGTCTGGGTTCCCGCAGAGGATGGGGACTTCTTGGCACTGGACCTCGGTGGCACCAATTTCCGTGTGCTGAGAGTGAAGGTGTCCGACAACGGCCTGCAGAAGGTTGAAATGGAAAATCAGATCTACGCCATCCCTGAGGAACTCATGCGAGGCAGCGGGGTGCAGGTGGGTTCAACCCCTCTCCCCCTCCATCCCTGCTTTCCTGGGCAGCCCCCCAACTCCAGGGCTTCCCTTGCCATGGGGGGAACCACCCATTTTGGGGCAGTTCTCCTGCCTGAAGGGAGGGCTGGTGTCACCCCAAAACCCCGAGCTGTGTAATGGGGTTGGAGCAGCACCCTATTGCTGCCTTGCCCGGCAGGATCCAGGTAGATCCTTGCCTTCCTTTGCCCAGAGCTATTAATTCCTGACACCAAGTAACCATGATGGGTGAGGACCATGGAGGTGTCATTTGGGTGACAGACCACTGGTCCCTCAAGCAGGCAGGGATGCCGGCACTGTTCCGGTGCATCGTCTTAGTCGGGACAGCAGGGCAAGGGCTCACTCTTTGCCTTCATTTCAGCTCTTTGACCACATTGCTGAGTGCTTGGCCAACTTCATGGACAAGCTGAAAATCAAAGACAAGAAACTCCCCCTTGGGTTCACCTTCTCCTTCCCGTGTCACCAGACCAAGCTGGATGAGGTGAGTGAAGGTCTTGCCTCCTTGCCGAGGGTTGTGGCTGAGCCTGGGATGCAGTGGGATGGGGGCGAGCTCTCGCTGGGAGCAATAGTTGTCCCACACCAATTTAGCTTGTGCTTTTAATTTGGCTCGTTGGGTTTGGGTAGCATGTGAGGTCTTGGTGCTGATGGGAGCAAAAGGTGCATTCCGGGGCTTGCAGGGGTCTGGGAGGTGATGTTTAATGTGCCGGTAGCTCCGCTGTGCATGGATGCCTCTGCGGAATGCAGCTTTTTCCCCTCTGCAGACAGAGCTCAAGGAGAGCGGCTGTGGCGGGCGAGAGCAGCCGCCTGCAGCCAAAGGCAGCCCAGACGTGCCGAGCATCACATTCCCCATCACGCAGCCAGCGCAGGGAGAGGGAGGGAGGGGGTGTCACCTGCCCCAGCTGCTCGCCGTACTCCGGGCAGCCGGGAATCGATGGCTGTCAGCTCCGCTCAGCTGCACCAGCTCTCCGCTGGGAGCTGGTGACCTTGCTGGGAGACTAAACATCTCGGCAAGCAGAGCCCAGCTGAGGCACGTGGCCCCTCGCCTGCCACCCACGGCCTCTGCCTGGCTCTTGCTCTTGGGGGGGGGGGGGAAGCGGTGCTTTTCTTGCCCTTATCTCACCCGGCTTCCCAGGCAGGATCAGAAAGGAGGGCGGCTCCATGGCGTGCTGGCGATCCAGCACGTCCTCCCTGGGTGGGGAACGCAGCGGCATTTTGTACCAGGGATGGGGCAAGTCATGCTCCTGTGCCTGAGCGATTCAGCAAAAGTAATGAGGAAGAAGATTAATGCTTTCCTCGTGGTAGAAGCAGGGGCTGTAAAAAAGGAAAAAAAAAAAAAAAAAAAAAAAGAGAAGCTGAGAGAGGAAGCATCTGTCCCCGGTGACCTCGTCTGCTTTGCTTCTCTCTGTGCCTCAGTTTCCCCATCTGTCAGGCAGGGCGGGCGTTTGCCTCACTAAGGCATCTGGGGCTCTAGGGCTGGAGATTTTGGATGCAACTGAGTCCTTTCCCTTCCCCCAAGGCTCAGCTCAGCCTCCGGCCAGGTGACTGCAATGGCTCTGCTGGGTGGGAACACACCTGATGCCTCTAGCCACAGGGGATGGCGAGACCTCCATCCCGCAGGGATGGGTCAAGGAGCTCTCCATAGGCTTGGGAACAGGTTTTGCTCCAGGGCTCCATAAAACCCAGTCACTGGAATCACGTTCCCTCCTGCCAGCAGGAGCAATGAGCAACTCGTGTGCTATTTCGCGGCCATAAACTTTATCTGCGCAGAGACGCGGAAATTATTGCTGATACCACAGCTTGCAAGCTGATAATAGGGAAGGACTGACCTGTGTGTCCACCCAGCCCTTCCCTTGCACCAGGGAGCCCTTGAGACACGTGGCTTGGTGGGTCAGTCCTCCAAGCATTCCTTCTTGCTCTTTCTCCGTAGAGCATCCTCGTTACTTGGACGAAGGGATTCAAATGCAGCAGCGTGGAGGGGAAAGACGTGGTGTCGATGCTGCGCAAGTCCATCAAGAAAAGAGGGGTAAGAGGTTGGGCAGGCCTGTCACCTCCTGGGGGGGTGGGACAGGATACTTAAGGCTCCACCGTGACAGCAGAGATGTTTTGGTCTGGTTTGGCCATGCTGACTCAATCTCTCTCCTCTCCACCATCTCAGGACTTTGACATTGACATTGTGGCTGTGGTGAACGACACCGTTGGGACCATGATGACCTGTGGCTATGATGATCATAACTGTGAAGTTGGCCTCATTGTTGGTGAGCTGCAGCAAGGGGGGGGAGAATTGGGGTCCACCTCTGCATGAACTCCAGAAGGAGATCACATTTCTTGCAGGTTTCAGGGTCTTTTGGGGGAAAAAGAAAGGGTATAGCGATGTTAGAAAACCAGCATTGCCCAATGTTCGCCTTCTTCCATCTTTGCTTTCTATGGTGCATTTGGCTGTTGGTAATTATGGGGAATAAGGGAAAGGCAGCATCCTGTCTCACCGTGTCACGCTGCTTGGTTCAGGTACCGGTACCAACGCCTGTTACATGGAGGAGATGAGGCACATTGACCTGGTGGAAGGGGACGAAGGTCGGATGTGCATCAACATGGAGTGGGGGGCCTTCGGTGACGACGGTGTGCTCAACGACATCCGGACAGAGTTCGACCGCGAGATAGACATGGGCTCGCTCAACCCTGGCAAACAATTGTAAGCAGATTCTTGGCTTCGGCTCAGGCTTGGGGTTTGCTTTGCATTGTCCGTCCTCCCATTGCGCTGGCATTAGTGGGACCGAAGAGGTCGTCCTAGTTAACTAGGTCACCACGTCCTCCGCCGTGCCAGCGCCACCAATGCAAATAGGGACTGTATCACAAGTTTGGGTTGGTACACCCAACTGAACCACTCAACACTTGCTTCCCTTGTGAGCCTTTCACTTGAATGTGTTGATTTCTGTTTCTTTCTCCCGCCAATGAAGTTATCTGCCAGCCAAGGCAAACACCACCACCTAATGTCCACATCCAAGTCCTACAGATCTCCCATTCCCCAAATGGCTTCTGGCAGCATGGGTGGGATTTGGGGGGGGTCTCTGCAAACTGACAGACCCCCTCCATGCAGCCATAAGTTCTTGCAGAACGATGGTTATGTCAACATGGCTTTATTTTCTCAGTGATGGGATAAACTACTGTGGAAAGAGATTACCCAGATTGCATTTGGGCCTGGAAGGCTGCCAAGTGTTTTTAGGGGTCAACCTGTGGCCACCTCATGGCACACGCAGCCAAACAAATGCATCTTGTGCTTCCCTGTTGGCAGGTTTGAGAAGATGATCAGTGGGATGTACATGGGAGAGCTGGTCAGACTCATCCTGGTGAAGATGGCCAAGGAAGGGCTCTTGTTTGGAGGAAGGCTCACACCAGATCTGCTCACTACTGGCCACTTTGAGACCAGATATGTCTCTGCTATTGAGAAGTAAGTAGGATCCGGATGGTTTCCTGGGGTCCCAGCCCATCTCCTGACATCTGTGCTGGGGGAAAAGAGGACCCATTACAGGGCTATCCAGCATCTGAGCAAACCAGGACACTTCAGGTGGCAAAAGTTGGATTTCCAGGCATGAATCCTTTTTTTGTTCTTTGATGTGCAGGGAGAAAGAAGGACTGCAGAAAGCCCACGAGATCCTCACCAAGCTGGGCCTGGAGCCATCTCATGAAGACTGTGTGGCCACCCACCGCATCTGCCAGATCGTCTCTACCCGCTCGGCCAACCTGTGCGGGGCCACCCTGGCAGCTGTGCTGCGACGCATCAAGGAGAACAAGGGGGTGGACCGGCTGCGGTCCACGGTTGGTGTGGATGGCTCTGTCTACAAGAAGCATCCTCAGTGAGTCCATGAAGATAGGCAAGGCTGGTGGGGAGAGAGAGAGAGGGTGAGAGAGCACAAATCTGTTCCTGCCAGCAGTGGATAAAGCTTGGCACAAGCAGAGCATCTCCAAATATTCCCCTGGGCACCTCTATTTGGATCCCAAAGGGGCCCCAGTCGTTTACAACCCCAGAGGGTCACATCACCTGCGGTGGCATACTCAGGTCCTCTTTCCTCCTCCGTAGCTTTGCCCGGCGCCTCCATAAGACAGTTCGGAAGCTGCTACCAGACTGTGAGATCCGTTTTGTGCGGTCAGAAGATGGAAGTGGCAAAGGGGCAGCCATGGTGACAGCGGTGGCCTACAGACTGGCCGCCCAGCACAAAGCACGGCAGAGGATTTTGGAGGCGCTCAAGCTGAGCCATGAGCAGCTCCTGGAGGTGAAGCAAAGGATGAGGATAGAGATGGAGAAGGGGCTGGGCAAGGAGACGCACGCAGAGGCAGCGGTGAAAATGCTTCCCACCTACGTGTGCTCAACTCCAGATGGGACAGGTGATGTACCCTGTGTATAAGCCCACGTATGTCCTGTGTAAGGCAAAGAGCCAGCATCGCTACTCCCAACATCTGCACCACTTTGGGAAGGGATGGGACCTTTGCCATGGCCAGTTCCCTCTTCGTGGTGGGAGTGGCGCAAAGCTTTTTACCCTCCAGTATGATACTGGGAAAAGTGGCTGAGCCTCCAGGACGTTCTGCACTTGACTTAACACAAAGCCTGGCTTTCACTGTGGTTTTCACTGCCGCAGGTTTCTCACCACCATTGTCCTGGGTTGTGCTCCCAGTTCTGTCAGTGGCTTGGGTGTGCGCCTGCCCCTTGGCTTGAAGCCCTGTGATCTCCCCAAGTCTGGAGCAAACCTTGCCATCACGTTCCTACGTGTACCTGCTGTTCTCCGTTCCCAGCCACGTCTTGGTTCCTGGTCTTCTCCCAGGAAGAGGGCAGATTTGGATCAGCTTTGTGCCACATTCAGGATGTCCCTTGTTGGGATCTCTCTCCTAACGATTCTCTCTTGGGTTTCAGAAAAAGGAGATTTCCTCGCCCTGGACCTGGGAGGTACCAATTTCCGTGTGCTGCTGGTGCGCGTCAGGAACGGGATGAGGCGTGGTGTTGAGATGCACAACAAGATCTACTCCATCCCAGTGGAGATCATGCAGGGGACGGGAGAGGAGGTGAGGATGGGCAGCTGGAGGTGGAAAACTGGGGCATCTTCCCTGGCAGCAGAAGTGGCAGGCAGTAGTGCTGGCTGACCATGGGAACTGTTTTTGCCTTGCTCTGCTTTCCAGGGTGCAAAACCAGGACTGGAGAAGGCTGGTGCTCTCCTGCCTTTAGAGCAGTGAGTTCTGCCCAAGGCTCAGGAGTTTGAAATGTGCTTTAGGAAGCTTGAGACTGGTTTTTAAGTTAGAAATTGCATTAGTCTCAGACATCACTGAACCTCCCCGAATCCCACACACTCCACAAGGGCAGATAAGCATCATCCCTGTTTCCCAGCTAGAGAAACCACAACACAAGCGGTGAGAGACGTCTCCAGAGTCTTATTTGCAGATGGAAAGAGTTTTGCAAACCACTCCAGGCAGTGCTCAGGGACTGGGGAGTATTTCTAGCAGACGGTCTCTGGGGATACCTTGCAGAGTGACCGGATTCCTGTGTCACCCCTGGGAAGCTGCTTACCTCCCCGCTAGCCCCTCCTTCCCTTCTGGGCACAGTATGGGACCTGCAAGGTGGAGGTATCACAGTGATATGACCACACTGTGGGGAAGAGGATGAAAAAGGAGCTGTTTTGGGCTTGCTCACCTCACACAGCGCAGCTGAACAGCACCCTGGTCTGTTCAAAGCCCTGTTGGCTTGGGAATGGATCAACGTCTCCAGTAGGTCAGGCGGGCTGGCATCCAGCTGAGTTTCTTCCTGTGATGGTAACTTCTCCTTTTGGCTTTGCGCACCCAGCTCTTCGACCACATCGTCCACTGCATCTCCGACTTCCTGGAATACATGGGAATGAAGGGCGTATCGCTCCCGCTTGGATTCACATTCTCCTTCCCTTGCCAGCAGAACAACCTGGATGAGGTAACCCCAACCCACATGGTAGCGTACACGTCCAGTACCCAGGGCTGGCTGAAAAGCCAAAGCACACTGGAAACTTTATGTACCAGCATCACTGACCATGTGGCAGGTCAGACAGAGACCCAAGAGAGGGGGAAGGCAGGAGCTTGGGGCTGGCGGTGCTTCTGAAAAGCCCCCTTGCTGCATCAAAGCACATGCAGATCCCTTGAGTGCTTGAGACAACCCAGCTGAGGCATCCTCTGCGCGTGAGGATCTGACCTCCACGTGCCGGGCAGTGCCCACCAAGAGCCGGTGGACGTGGGGTTGCTGTCCCTCCCCCCCAGCAACCTGGGTGATTTACTGTGGGGTATTTCCACAACAGGGGATTCTCCTGAAGTGGACAAAAGGTTTCAAGGCAACTGGCTGTGAAGGGGAAGATGTGGTGAACCTGCTGAAGGAGGCAATTCACAGGAGAGAGGTGAGTATCCACGTAGCTGTGAGAAGCTGGCTGCTTGCTCCCACATCCTGGCTGTCTTTGGCATCTTTAATTGGCCTGTAAAGCAAATTAATGGGCTGAGCCCAGGGCTAATGAGTGTCTGAATTTTAACAGCCACCCTTAGTCATCGCTAGAGGTTGGATTTTCAGACCCCGGAGCTAAGAGCTGGCTTCTGGCCAGGGCTGGAGCTGACTTGTCTCTCTGTGAGTTAGGAGGACACCATGCCCATCTCCCCAGTGCAGACCACCCAAAGCTCCTGCCCTGGGGGCTGTTTCTGGCAGGGCCATCCCTGCGTGCCAGCTCCTCTGCAGTTGTGTCTTGAGGTTTGAGTGTCCACCTGCAGACATGTGGGGCTGCAGGAAGTCTATGGTTGCCAGGAGGACTCCCATGCTCAGCAGACAGGTCCTTTCCCAATTGTAGGAGCAGATGTAGCAAGCTGTGTCCTTCAGGAATACCCATGCAATCCCATCCCTCTGCAGGAATTCGACCTGGACGTGGTCGCGGTGGTAAATGACACAGTTGGCACCATGATGACCTGTGGGTACGAAGACCCGTATTGCGAAGTTGGGCTGATAGTTGGTGAGGACTGAAGCTTTCTTATGGAGTTCCTCTGCCTGCGGTCCCAAACCTGTCCCTGTGGGGTGCTCTTGGCTGCAGAGGCTGTCTGAGGGCTTTTATCTTGCCTCTGCACCCCGCTTCTCCAACAGCCCCATTGAAAGATGCTTCTTTCTCCACAGGCACAGGCAGCAATGCCTGTTACATGGAGGAGATGAGGAACGTGGAGCTGGTGGAAGGGGAGGAGGGCAGGATGTGTGTCAACATGGAATGGGGGGCGTTTGGTGACAACGGGTGCTTGGATGACATACGGACGGAGTTTGACGTGGCGGTGGATGAGCTGTCTCTCAACCCTGGGAAGCAAAGGTGTGTGGTGTCGCGGGGGAATTACAAATAAGAGAGGGGTTCAGATTGCTTAAAGAATGACCTCCAATTGTATTAGCAATAGAAAAATGATTTAATAGAAATTTGTGTAAAAGTGTGACTTCACGGAATTCGTTAGCAAGGTTCACTCTATTACTTAGTAGATGGATAAAATGCACACAGGAAAATTAAATCAGAATCAAACTAAACTTAGGTATATAGGGACCGAAAACATAATAGGGTAAAAGGGAATGTGGGAAAGGGTAATTAAAACCCTCCTGTTGAGTCACGAGGTTCAGAGAAGACCCCCTTGCTTTCTAAACTCCTGTCAGAGTCTAGGTGCAGCTGGATCAACTCCTAGTCCCAGACTTGAGCAATGGTTTATGTCTAAAGGGATTATGAGTATAACAGCAGCCTAAAATTCATTCACAGTTGAATAAAAATCATGACAGTAAATTAAGTATAAATTTGAAAGTATTAACTTATATCTTATAATATATTTGCTCTAATTTACTTACTATGGACTATTCACACTAGTACACATGCATGCATAAAGACACTAAAAGAAATACATGTAAGAGAGTAAAAAGAGAGTAGAAACAGGCATACCTGTTAAAAATTCTCCTCGAGGTCAGTGAAAATATTCACATCGAACGCTTCGGCATTTGTCTCAACGGGCGAAGGGTCGAGCCTCAAGGAGCTGAGAGAATCAGCCCAGGTTGTGTTGGTTTTCGGCAACAGACCTCTGATTTTCTCAAACCAGAAAGTTTGCAAGCTCCGAGAGGCATCCCACTTGGAGGGAGATGCTGGTTGCAGCCTGCTGCGGTCCAGGAGAGCTCAAGGGGCCTCACTCAGCACCGCTGTTTATAGGTTTGGGAGATGATTGACTTTCATCATTAACAAATTGCTAGAATCCCAGCTGTGCTGGAAAATTCTGAGACCATTGGAGAATAACTCAAAACATAGATTCAGGGTGCTCCAGGATTGTCAGGGGAGGACTGTAATGTCTCATGGTTGTTACGACAGAGAACTGCCTGCAGGTTGTTATGAGAACTGGCTATCCCTACTCCCGTACCTCCGCCTTCGCCCGGCAAGCAGGAGTCCTTGAGATGCACGGCGTATCTCCCTGTCTTACCTGGGTAATTGTTCCTGGCACAGCCAAGGGTCGCTTCACTGCCCGACTCATTACACTTATCCGAAGGCTTAGCGAGCCTTCCCGAGTTCATAAATCAGCCTGGAGAGGGCGAAAGAAAGGCACCACCACACGTGGTGGCTTTGGGGGGGCTGGGAAGGGACCATCCATGGGGCTGGGTGTCCAGGAACAGTTCAGTGGTGCCCCACCAGCCTCTTGATGGAGCATCAGGGGATGATGAGCAGGGCAGAGTCTGGTTTTGAAACACACCGATGTGTCCCTTGTCCCCTGCCTGCAGCGTGGGGACCGTGCTGCAGGACTTGCTCCAGGGTGTCAGGCCAGGGGTTTGCGTCAAAGGCATCTGGCAGAGCTGGGATCCCCATCCAGACCCAGTGTCCCTTCTCATCCTGATGTCCAGCCTTGCCCTCTCCTTCCCAGGTTTGAGAAGATGATCAGCGGGATGTACCTGGGGGAGATCGTCCGAAACATCCTGATGGATTTCACCAAGCGAGGGCTGCTCTTCCGGGGACGGATCTCAGAGAGGCTGAAGACCAGAGGGATCTTTGAGACCAAGTTCCTGTCCCAGATAGAAAGGTGAGGTCCAACAGGTGGGGTGAGGACTGGTCTTACAGCTGCAGATCAGAGCAGAGATGTACTTTGGGGAGAGCATTCCCCGGGCTTGTGGGAGAAGTGCCAAGCACTCAGTCTGGAGCCAGGATGACACAGGGTAGTACAATGCTGATAAGTCAGCAAAATCCATGTGGTTCTGACAGCGCCCGTGTTGAGAGACAAGGAAACTGTCTGGTGTTGGCAACACAGATGCCTCTTATCCTCTGCCCTGGACAGAGAGGGGCCACAGGTTAAATAGCTGCCTTGCTCCCAGTCAATGGCTTTGTCCTGAAATAGCCTCACTGATGAGGATGTGACACCAGAGCCACATCCAGGTCTGGAAGCTGAGGTTAGAGGGGAGCTGTAGAGCCCCTCCAGTCAGTATCACCCAAGCTGCAAGTCCCTGGGTTCTGCAGGATGTAGATAAGAAAGGGGAAGCCACACATCCAAGTTGCTCCATCTCCTAACGCTGCCTGGCCCTCGTGTCCTCCCCAGTGACTGCCTGGCCCTGCTCCAAGTCCGCTCCATCCTCCAGCACCTCGGCCTGGAGACCACATGCGACGACAGCATCATCGTGAAGGAGGTGTGCACAGTGGTGGCCCGGCGGGCAGCTCAGCTCTGCGGGGCTGGCATGGCAGCCGTGGTGGACAAGATCCGGGAGAACCGCGGGCTGGACTTCCTCAAGGTCACGGTCGGTGTGGATGGGACCCTCTACAAGCTGCACCCTCAGTGAGTTGCTCGGTGGTCCGCGGTCATCTTCCAAGCTGGTGCACCTGCCCATCTTGGGCAGATGGGTTGCTAAGTAAGAGCCAGTGTGAAAAGCTTCAAGGGGTAGTTGGAGAGGAGAGGAGTTATTTTAAGGTCTCACTCTTTAGAGTGATCTAAACTGTCGAGGCACAGCAGGAGCCAGCTGCTCCCTAAAGGATGGGGCACCAGGACCCAGTCCCCCAGTACCTAAGGTCAGGCTGACCCAAAGATGGTGACCAGGTTCAACTAGGAGTCCAGATCATCAGGCAAAATCACAGGGATGAAGCAGGTGTAAACCAATAAGTCAGTCTATCATCTGGATGAAGAAGGCCCACAGCCAAGCAAAACTAGGGCAATGCCTGAGCTGAAGGCCAGTACTCCTAGGACAACATTGCTCAGAAAAGGACTAAAGGCACAGGGCTGAGCTTAAATAGGGCTCAGGGCCCATGGGTAGAGGGAGGGCTCTGAAGATCCCCCCAGGTGCGGCTGGTCAGGGCTACTAAGGTTTATTAGCGCTCTCGGGGCTTGGTGGGACTAGAGAAGGGGTCAGATTTAGTCCTAAGTGGAGGGAGAGCAGCATTATGTTGTGTTAACTGTGGACTTGGGCTGAAGCATGGAGACTTATGCTTTCCAGTGCCTCCTACCTAGCAGCTCTCTCTCCATCCTTCTCCTCTGTGTCTGTAGCACTGTTTGAGACTCTGTTGAATGCAGCTATGATGATAGGTGTGAAGTGGTTTGTTCCTTGTGGGGCTGGCACCTTCAGCCCGAGGCAAGTTAAATCAGCATCTCTTCCTTGCCTCCCCCAGCTTCTCCACCGTCATGCACGAAACAGTGAAGCAGTTGTCTCCAAAGTGTGAAGTGACCTTCCTCCAGTCGGAAGACGGCAGCGGCAAGGGCGCAGCGCTCATCACGGCGGTGGCCTGCCGGATCCGGGAGGCTGGCCAGCGATAGAAGGAGGGAGGTTTGCCGAAGAGCTTGGTTTCAGCAAAACAGGACGTTTCCCTGCCCGGTCCCTCCTTCCCTCCCTCCGTACACACACACACACACACACACACACACGTGGCCTCCCCTCGCAAGCAGACTCTTAGCTTTACTTGTTCTCTTGAGATACCACCAGTGGGACTGGAGATGCTGTGTGCTTTGTATCAAGTGTTTTCTTAGGAGTTTTATTGCATGCCATAAAACTGCGTATCAAGTAAAGCTAAAAGTGTCTTTTGGCTGTCTACCTATATTTCCAGTTAGAGCTGGACCTGTTCCACTTGCAGCCTCCGTCAAACACCAGCTCTCCTCCCCACATCTCCTAACCACTCTCATATCTTCCCTAACAGCAGAAAGGATAATGCTAGAATAATTAAGACACTGCATTGTCACTTTACAGTAACTAGTACCTATTTATGTATGTCAGAGTCGTAGTGTGTCCGTGCTGTAGAAAGCAAACCTCTTTAAGATTGGGCTAAAGACCTCCATTAGTCTTTTACCCTGATCAAGGCTGTATTATTTCCATGAAAGTCATGGTAACTCTTAAAGCACAGGGTGCAGAATTTCAGCCGGTGTGTTCTGGGTCTGCACTGAGAGATACCAAGTATCTCTGTTGGTGAGCAATATTAAAGAACCTGCTGGATCCAAGTTAGAGGTGCTCCTTTAACTGCTCCAGCAGAGCACGTGCCTGGAAATAATTGGGGACTCAGGGTCTAATCCCATTTCCCGACCTCTCACCCGCACCCTAAATAGAGTGTAGGAATGTGGCATGTACGGTTGTGTTACGTTCCCTGGAAACCACTAGCGCCCTTCCCTGGTCCATGTGCGGATACAAGGAACCACTGCCAAGATGGGTCGGTGTCTTCCCTGCAAATACACACACACTCAAATGTCGTCCGTGTGTCTACACTTGGCGCGGTGAGTTTGGTTTGCTTTTTGTCTGTGAAATAGTTCTGCGTCTTCAGCCTTTTAGGTGACACCTGGATTTATACACTGTATATTTATGTTTCAAGAGATCTTAAGTCTTTTTATGTACATAGTCTGGGGGGGTTATATTGCTTAGAATTGACTTCACCTTTTAATGTCATTTAAGAATGCTACAGAGTACTTATTTTCTTTTTTTCTTGTGTTATTTTTTTAATTTAAAATTTTCTTGGGGTAGACTGGAGAAAGAGACCCAAATTCCTGAGGACAGTTGTACAAGAGGTTTGGGCATTCTGAATTTATCACCAGAACAAAAGGGAAATCAGAAAGCCAGGGATGCGATGCACAGGAGCAGTGGGGCCCTGCAGTGAAGCTTTGAGGATTAGGCTGGTTTTAACCCAAGGAGAGGTTTTATTTTGTCCCCCTGCCCTCCCCAGCCTGCTTTGCTCTGGAAGGTCACATCACTTCCTATTGCAGCGCGTGGTGAAATAACCCAGGGCCCTGCAGGGACCCCTGTCTGAGCCCGTATCCCTCACGCCACTGTCCTGGTCCAACAAACACTCGGCTCAAGTGCTGACGGTGCGCGTGGGCTCGCGGCGAGGCACTGGCAAAGGCGATCTCAACTCACTCAATGAAGTTAGCGGCAATAATTGGTGTCACCTCATTTCCATTTGGCATCCTCAGGGCTGTCGGCGAACGTTCCCGGGGACGAACGTGCCCGTAGCATCACTTTGTGTGCCATGGTGAAAAGCAACGATTAATTTTTCCCAACAGAAAAGCCTGCGGATGAACTAAATGCTGCAGTTCTCTGCCTGAGTGGGCAGAGGCATACGGATGGGGGTGGGTATGTTTCTGTAAATATTTAGCAGAAGATAATGAAATTCCAGTGATGTACAAAAAATAATAGTAATTCCCACAAACAGACCTTCAGTTTGGAGGATAGAGTTTTTGTCTATTTTTATGTATATTTTTATACTGCTTGGGATAACCTCGTTACCAAAAGTATCTCTTCTATGTTGGGGGTCAAGTTCAGTAGCACAATTTTAAAGCAAAATTACTCTTTGGGCATTTTAAATGCTTATTTTTTTGTAAGCCTCAAGACAATTATAACAAATAAAATCTGACTGTGTATAGAAATGATGTAAGAAACCAAGTTTAGTGGAAGTTTTAGATGATGTTGAATAAATTTTTGAAAGATGATACAGAAATCCTCTAATATGGTACCAAGCAGTTGTGTGTGATTCTTTCCTGAGAAGACCAGCATTTTGCCTACTGAAAAATTGAAACAGAAATGTTTTTACCTGCTGCACCGTGCAGAAAGTTGCATTAGTGGCTGTGTTTTTTAACTTTTATCCAGCTGTACCCCTTTTGAAATAGGTAGTGTTTTCATCGGTTAGTGAGCTAAGTTGTATACAACTGTAGTTTTGGTGGGAGAGTAGGAAAGATTGGGACTATGGGGCAGCCCTGGTTTTGTAGCTGATTCAGGCTCCAGTTCAGCAAATTGTGGAGCGGGTGACTAAAAGGGTGAGAAGAAAACGTGGGTAGTTAAGTACCTGCTTAGCAAGGACAGGCAGAGCAGGGTAACCTTGCTCGCCTTGCCTTTCTTTGCAGCAAAGGACAGGCTGTGATTTACAGTGGCAGGAAGGATTAGCCCCGAGCTCACAGGGTGGTGGTGGTGAATTGCTGAGCACTTTCTTTTCTCCTGGAACAGAGGAAGTAAAGGCAGTACAAGTTACCTGGAGCTACAGCTGCTTTTGGTCTGTCCTGC
This sequence comes from Haliaeetus albicilla, assembly GCF_947461875.1. NCBI lineage: Eukaryota > Metazoa > Chordata > Aves > Accipitriformes > Accipitridae > Haliaeetus > Haliaeetus albicilla. The sequence goes on along the minus strand of NC_091495.1, from coordinate 42,701,500 downwards.
AGTATCTGGTCTGGGGGGTAGTGGTAGCAGCAGCACCATGGGGCTGACAAAGCAAGGGAGCCACGTGCTGAAGCTCAAGGGTATGGATCTAAACTTTCTGTGAGGTCAGGGAGGATTTTTGGCTGGGCTTGGTCAGATGGATACCCACCTGGATATCCACGAGGCTCCTGTAAAGCTTGAAAGCTTTTGCTTCCCCTTTGCTTTGACTCAGAATAAAGCAGTGTCTGAAATGTTCCCAGTTAAAAAGCGATACTTGAAGTGTTACAAAACACCTGTGTTAACCTGTGATTGCAGATATACCCTTGGCTGTAAGAAAGGTTTTTATTAAACACTTTGAGAAGTTTGTGCTCCTTTTTGTCTCAAAGGGGATGAGCACCAGAGATGTTTGCTGTACAGTCTGATTGTAACTTCAGTGGGACTGTAACCTCACACCAAAATGTTGCCGTGGGATGTTATGTGAATGTGTTTAAAATGAAGAAGGGAAGATTGAATCGTAACTATTGATATGAAGGGAAGATCAAATCTATTATATGTAGGGAGAGATGGACAGACTGATCAACTTGACTTGCCCAGTCTGTCTCTTTCCTCCAGTAAGAAACGCTGCTATGTGGATTTAGGATGGCTTTTGTTTTGCTTGGTTGTTCCCATTAGGATGCATTTTCTTTGCACTCCCGCTGTTGTGCTGGCATGTTCTCTGACCATGCTGGCAGCATGAGAACAGGTCTGCTACACTGGAGACACTGACCTTTCCTCCCTGGCAATTCTCTCCTCATTGGTACTTCGGACAGGATTTTATTGTTACTGCTTTTTTTTTTTTTTAAATATATCTATACATAAGCAGCAAATTACTAAGCCTTGCAACAGGAATTTGCCTCTTTCTTTCTTGGAGGCAAAGGTTGTGTAGGGAGTAGCATCATATTCAGTCACCCAGTCTGAGGAATACCCGAGACGCACAGATCTCTGGCCTGGAAGCAGCTCAGAGGTAGTTTGACCTGAGATAACTTGGTGCTTCTGTGCTGCAGTTTCTTATCAGGCAATTCAAATGTGGCCAGGCTATCTGACAGAGATAAGAGGGTGAAAAGGTCCAGTGCGTGGGAGGGGAGTGGGGACAGGTGTAAAACAGTGACAAAACCCACAAATCCCCATGCAATGCGTGGCGAGGCACAGGACAGCAGCAAAATAAACTGGAATGGGGGGAGCCTTGGTCCCCCACCTCACCATAATCTCCTCCCCTCCAGCAGATAAAGAGAGGAAAATACCATCTTTTGACAGATCATTTTGCTTGCTCTGGTAGAAAAGTGGTCATTGAAGGCCAAAGAGGCAATTCCTGGTCACAAGGTAATTTGGAATGAGAAAGAGTCAAATTATTTGCCTTGTGACATCCCTGATAAGTCTGGAGTCTTTCTGGCCTGAAGCAAAGAAAATGCATCTTAATGTGGGTGTTGGCTCCGTGTGGGGCAGGGGGAGTTAAATAAAGCCAAAGACTGTTCAGCTGCTAGCAGAAATGAGTGACTGTAGATTCACCTGATGTTGTTATTTTGTGATAACAATATTTATTTTTAGTAATTGACTGCAATTATATTATATATAGGCTTCCTTATTTTTGTACTTTTCATACCGTTTTCCTGAGTGTGGTGTTGTACTTCTCAGCTCCCCTTTGCCACGATTGCTGCTCCTAGTCAGTGACAAATAAAAGAGAGAAAAAAAACCAACCAAACAAAAAAAACCAGCCACCCATTTTCTGGGGTAAGTTGTGATGTGTTTGGGTTTCTGTGCTCCTCTGACTCCTTCGCAACCCCTTAGGAAGGACACCTGCCCCACCACCCTATCCCAAATCCCTCATCCTGTCCACTGGGAAGAAGGACCGAAGCTGGGAAGGGATTTGTTTCTTTGTACTGACAGTCCCTCCACAACCAGGAGGGCAAGGGAGGGCACAGGTAGCACCAGACCACTCAGAGAGCAAGGGAAGGAGCGAGTTGTTCATGCCTGGAAGAAAAATATCAAGATAAGGCTCACGTAAGCTCTTACTCCATAGCCCACATCCTCACCACGCTGCAGGGTGGCGGTTCCCCAGCAGCAAGGGCAGACGTGCATGGGGGTGCGCAGGCCAGGGCTGCATTTGCAGGCAGCAATGGCTTTGCCAGGGTGAGCAGGGGCAGCGGGTGGCCCTGGGAGCCAGCGGGGTGCAAGGGCAGAGCAGGATCCGGACCTGAATGGGAGGTGCTAAGCCCTCAGCACAAAGCAGGAGCCCTGTGGCAGCTCAACCCACCAACAAAGCTTAAGATTTCAACCCTGGCATTACATAAAAAAATGGGGTTTATGTACCTGTTCTCTTCTGCCATTAACAAGCAGCCCATATTTCTTTCCACTGAATCAATGACACATTTTAAAGACTTGGTACTTCTAGTTAAAAAAAGAAAAACTGCTTACTTAAGTATCTAAATACCAAGTTCAATGCTGTAGCAGATGAACGCCTTAAAATGCTTCTGCCTTCTTCCAAAGAAGTGTGACACAATACAAGGTTATACAGAGGTGAATCCACAGGCTGAAGCCAACAGAAAAAGCTATTCATGGCAGAAAAGGATAGAACCGGTGAGTATTCCACTTGAAATCATTTATTGACAAGTTGCCATGTTTTTCCATCTTGCCTAACACATTTTTATCCTTGTTTTAAAGTACAAATGGTTTTAATACTCTTCTGACAACATTAAAAAAATAGGCTAAAGAGGCAAAATTCCCACTTTGAATCAAAAAATCCTGCTGTAAGAATTGAAAATTGCAATAGACAAACATAAAACCCAACACATACAAAGAACGAACAGAGTGTCTCTTACACTTGACCATTCGTCAAACCAACTGAAAAGGAATCCATTGTTCCCAGCTCTTACTTTGGATCCTGTGACCTTGCTTAACTGATGTGAAGTTTGCGTTAAACACATACAACTCAAAAGGCACTCAAAGGTCACAAGTTCCTGAGCTAAAATGGGATATATTCCCAATGTAACAGTTAAAACAAGTCACAAAAAACAATGTTTAAAAACTGGTATTTGGTTCATGTGAGTATAGTAAGCATTCAGTAGAATCCTAGCTGAAAGCTGCTGCTGTATAATAGACTCAAAATGATGGTGAGTACATTAATGAGTATTTTCAGTACATGGAAAAAAATAAACAACTGACAAGCATCCTTATTAGCAAATTCACGTGCTAAAAAAGATAAATATTTGCTGCAATGTTTTAAAAAAAGCCCAAGAACAAGAAAGATATGTACGTATATGAGATGCAATAAAGGCTTAAAAACAAGCAGGTTTGAAAGTCTGTACAGTTCAATAACTAACGAAAGTTGACAGGCAACATTTACATAGATGTATTTGGCCCTAATGGAAAAAGACCACAAAAGTAAGCAGAATGCAGATCTGGTATTCACAGATCAGTTATTAAAAAAAAAAAAAACCAAAACCACACTAACAAAAAACACACGTCCTACCATGTGTGCTCAGAATCTGACAGATAAGTTCATAAGATGTCATTCATGAAAATTCCCTATTTCCAATTTGGCTCAGTTTTCGCCCAGAAAAATAAAAATGTAACATTTCTCAAATATGGAATGGCTACTGTCTGAAGGTGCAGAACAGAAATAAAACAAAAATATGGGATAACTAGTTTTGGCCTATATAATTTCTGATCTTCTCTTCAGATATGCATAGGAGTATACTAAGGCCATATATATTTGCTACAGTGTAAGGCCTTTTTTGTTGTCAAAGCTCTGTGCGTCAGCAGGGCATTTAACTTAAAGCAGGCATACAGAGTTATAGAAGTGCTACTATATTCCACTGAAGAGGTCTCAGGTTTCCAAATTATCTAGCAGTGCCTCACTGTCAGCCTTCTTCTCTGGCGATGTGTACAAGAAGTTACAGCAGATATAGAGTGGGAAGATCAGGAGTCGACTGTCCAAATTCATTACTACCTGCTCCTGTGAAGCAAACACAGTGGACATTTGCATAGTAAGTGATGCCATTAGAGGGAAGTACATCAAAAAGCACACAAGATTGATACTAACTGTCATTCTATAAATTTTAATTACTAGGTATTAAAAAGCAGAAGATAAAAAAACCCCAAGATAGTAATTCACCTTAAGCAGACGTTTTATAATATTAACACTGATGAGATATTCTCAAAACGCTTACAACCCTTTGATGCAGTGCTGCCAACCCTTCTGCATCAAAGATAACAGAACCATAAGAAATGGCTGAGCAAACATCACCTTCAAGCACACTGGAGAGAAAGGGAGACTTTTCTGCCACTACCAGTTTCAGGAGATTTAACCAACCAGGCCATCTATAATAGTCTATATTTCAAAGCAAATTACAGTTTGTTGGTAGGAATTTTTCAGTTTTACTCTAGGAACTGGTTTTTGGGTAGCAAAAGTGAAACTTCATGCTACAGTAAGGATGGCATTTAGAAGGAAAAGTTTTCTATGTACTCACCATCTATGTATCACTGCTGATTAGGATTTGAGAAAGTTGATGATCAAGACTTTCGTATTCCTTACTACATTCTGCTGTCACAGATGGGCAGAAATGGGCACATTCTCTTAAGAAACCTCCACTCCTCTCTGAAGCTTTTATTTATTTTTTTTAATAGAGTAATGAATACCATCCTTGAACAACATGCATTCTTTTAACTTTTCAGCTTACAATATAAATGTCTTCAAACAAAATCCAAATTTGCCTCTAAATAAGCAGGAGTCTGATGGACATATTATTCAGATGGGTAATCTCCCCAGCACTGGAAGTCTGGGAAAGCAAGCAGTCGTCCAGCAGAACACTACACTAAGAGCAAATAGCTTCAGCAGCACCATGGGAACTAATTTCACTATTATCAACACTAATGAAATCCACACTACCCTACTCTAGTTACACTCCACAAATTAGCTTGATCTTCCACTGCCTATAAAAGGAACGCTTGAAATTCCACATAAGCAATGACAACAAGAAGAACAACTCCTCTTCAAAAGCATTTTTGACTTCTCAGCATTTTTTTCATGCCTTGGACTTCACAATTCAAGTTCAACAGCTCAAAAATCCACAAACATACCTGGTCCTTCTCAAGGGTTAGGATCTGATATCCTGTCGTTCTACTGCAAATAATTTTCCCACTGCTATCAAAAGAGGCTAGACGTAACCTAGGGATATAACAACAGTTAAATTACTTAAGTCTCCCATAACTTAAGTTTTTCCAGCACAAAGAGTTTCTCCCAAGGAGACAGAATAACATTTTCAAATGTAACTAACTTGGTGGCAACAAAATTTAATGCAAGCATACATGGAAAGACTTAGTTATGGTAAGACATTTTAGCATAAACCACAGGGTCTGCCTTTTTGGTTACTGTTTACCTGAAGGCTATGTTTCTCCGAGGCTGCAGACTGACTGATCCGCTGCATGGCTGATTCAGCGTATTCCGTTTGAAAATGATGTAACGATTTGTATATGTAACAAGAAGGTCAAAGCCAAAGTTGAATCCAGTCCACCGCCAGCAGTACTGAAGAACGTAAGTAAAAAAAAAACAAACAAACCAGTCTGAGTATTGGCTACACAACACCAACGATAAGTGCCACCTCTCCAACAAATCAAACTTGGGAATGGGATTCTCAGCTACAGAGATGTATGGTGGATTCAAGGATCCTTGCCAACACCTATTTGAAACATAAGACATCTTGGTAGGCAACCACTCACTTCAGCAGCCAACCCTTGCAGACAGATGACTACACGAGACAAGCTTAGTATCAGCTGCCTTCCAAACATAAAAAAATACATTTAACACAAGTGGTTCTAAAATACTTCTGCATTCTGGTAACTGGTGCTGTATTTCTGAGTAACACTTAACTACAGGATCCCATTCATGCTTAAAGCACTCCTTGAAGTACAACGTCCTTAGGTTAAGAGACTTCAGTGGGAAAAAAATTCATGTTTCCTGTTTTTTCACAAGACTTGTTACCTAAAGACATATATACATATGTATATGGAACACACAGGGGTTCTGGCTGTGACGATTACACATTTTATCTAGAAAGCTTCCTTTTCCAATTAAAAAGACATCATTAAATCAGAGCTATATTTTAACTGCATGTATTTTACAAGTCTCAAATGATAAGTCATGGCTACGTTCCCTCCTTTCACACACTAAAGTTCTTCCAAACATGGGCTTGCCTGCAGTGTAAGAACACAATTAAAACACTAATCCCTTATTCATCACAAAGACGGCAAGCGTTTTCATCCTTCTAGGGAGAACAAAATAATTTAACATACCATCTCCATTACATCTTTTTGATGCAGTTTGACAATTAAGACCTACATGTTTTGAAAATACCTAACATGTCTAAGACATGTCAGCTATGCACAGACTTAGCCACATGCCGTACTTACATCACCATCCTTTGCAAGTTTTCGACCACACCTCATGCTGTTACCTTCCAGTTCCTCTTTATTTATTTCTTGAGGCCTACAAAAAAACTGCATCTTTAAGGACACTTAAACAGCTTTGTGTTGTACTTTAACATGGGAAAGATGAACAGACCTGAGTAAACTGGTCTGACCACACAAGTGACCCTTCTTTGAGCAGAAGTTAAGACTAGATGACCTCCCAGGATCCCTTCCAACCCAAACTGTCCCATGAACATCCAACTACTCTACAAAACTGCAACATAAACCAGGTTGTGACACCTCATTTAGGTAGGACTTTTACAGAAGAACTTTTCCAGATAAGAAAATAATAGCTGTTGCAATGAAATACATTCTCCAATCCTCCTAAAAAAACTTAAGTCCTTTTTAAATGCAGTAGTCCGACTTACAAGGCACAAACATAAATGAGTGCTACTGTTAAGGAACAGCTGCAGGACTCTGCAGAATAGCAGTGCTATGAAGAAGCACCCACAGAGACATTGTGAAAAGATTTCTCAAGTGGCTGGTTATGCAACCTGTCTAAAAAAAGTTTACCCACAGTGATCATGAAGTGCCACAAGCCTCTTAATTCTGTAATCCTATACCAACATGAACTTGTTTCACCCAGTAATTTCCACTGGCGCTTCAACATGTAGAAAAAATCTTGCAGAGACAGCATAAGTAAAATCAGTCCCAGTTTTCCAGAAGTATGTTACTCACTTAACTTTACACATGATTACATCATTAATCAAATAAGCAACCATTGCCAGAAAGTCTTCAAGTTACACTGAGGACAAACGCTTAAAGTGAGTATTATAAATCACAATGAAAGGCAACTGCCCCCCCCCCCCCCCCCCCAAGTTAAATTATAAACCTGCACTATCAAACAATATACTTCAAGCTATATAAGCAAGAAGAAACGCAGCATCTGTTCTCTTCCTACTGTACACACACCACAAGAACTTGCGGCTATAGCTTTTACGAACAAACTCATTCTGTGGTCTTTTCGCCCCCTGTTTCTGTAAAAACCAATCCTGGAAGATTAAGTATTTTATGAGTAAGTTAAGCAAATAAGCTAATCATGCTAACCAAATTCATCCAAGAACCTCCTGTGTGCTTTTTCCACATCTTCTAGCTGAACTGGTTATGTAGCTGACCTAAATTCAGTAATGGTGATAAAAGATTTATTTCTGTTTAATTAGTGACAAATTTCACAAACATTAGTACATAATGTTCAGACAGACAGTAGTATTCCCCGCCTCTCAACTCCTTGAGCAGCCTCAGAAGATGCAAAACTTCCAGCTTTAACCACTTACACTGGCCTACCATATGCTTAGTGAACAGTCAAGTTATTCTATTCCGTTCTTGAACACTGCCAAAGAGACAATTAGAGTAAAAATTATTCCAGTCATGGACTCAAAAGGTCTGTCTTGCATCTGCCACAGAACAAATGTTTAATTAAAATGAAAAAAAAAAAAAGAAAAAAAAAAGAGAGATCCACTTTAGCTCAAGTAAACCTCGAGCAGCTACAGTTCAAAGTCACAAACTCCAGTATTACACTAAAAAATTCTCAAATTCTGAAGAGTGAATAAAATGTTTAGTCCTTTTAAATGCAAACTACATGAAGTACAAGAAAAATATTTCCTTCTCTAAAGTTATCAAAAGAGCAAACCACATCACACATTTCAAAGCAATATCATTTCCATGTTGGCAGTCTTAAAATAAGCAGGTGCAATTATGCTATGCACCAGGTGGGATATGAAAATAGAGCCTTACTTCAGCTCACTGGGAGTCAGACTTCACATTTTGTTCAGCTTACTAAGTTTGCATCTTTATCTCTAAGGGAAAAAAAAACGTGTTAAGATATTGATACAGCCAAAAAGTGTGAGAGGAAAGGCAGCAGAGCTGGATAAAAGGATGGTCTAATAAAACCTTAATTCTTTTCTTTCAGCTCCAGGTTGGCTGAATGTCCAAAATATTTGCTTTAATACGAAGGAACAGTTGCATGTCTTCCCTTCTAAGACACAAGTTACGAACCACAGGCATCTCGCTGCAGGGTGGCACTACAGCTTGCCAGTAGAAGACAGAGAAGTGATCTCAGGACTTCAAATAACGTTTATCTTCTCAGAGATTGCATGCTATAGACTAGCAACATTACAACTGAGTTGCAAATAACTACAGGGAAGCTCTTCACGCACGCATGTGCGCGCAACCCTCCCCATCTCCCTCCCACACAACTCCAGAGAACACCACGTTCAAAAACAATTAGTCCAGTATTGACTATTAAACAAACAGTAACCTGGATGCCACCTTGAACCATCAAGTTTGTAAACTACCAAAGTCAGAAGCTAAGACATATTGAGAAGAAACACTACATTTCACCCACTTCTTACCACAGCTATTAATGAAAGACCTTGGCAACAAATGCCAGAATAAGACATTCGGGCAAACAGATGTCTACTGTTAAGCAAAACTTTCTCTGCCCGAGATATTCAGTTTTAGCCATTTTTAAAAAAAGAAAAAAAAAAAAGAAAAAAAATCCCATACTGCAAAAGAGAAAACTAGTCAAGCAAGAAAAACGTGGAAAAATACTCTGCTCCTTCCAAGAGTCACTGAAATCATCAGCACTGTAGTTGAACATGAAAGTTGCTCATTTTAAAGCTGCTATGATCCCCATCATCACCACTTCAGTTTTGTATGAGCTTACTTTTTCAGAAGCATGTACATCTGATGGCTGACAATTAAAATACTCTCAGTGTATTACAGTGAACTACCAAAAGACATCAAAAATAAGCAAATACCCAGTCTTATCTTGTGTCAGAATTTTGATGACTATGTTAATACTCACTTTCATATTAACTGTGGTTCCCATACAAGCTAGAAGGTAACACTCAATGTACAATCGTCTACTGTTAGATACATAAATGCCAGCATTACAAGAAAAGTCTTCCCAAGAAAACAATAGTATCAGAAACAAGCAATGACCACCCGACATTAATCTTTAGGAGCTGAAATGATAAGATTAACAATTGCGTACTTTACTGTTTTCTGAAGCGCTGCTACTGACAAAGAGAACCACTTCTTAAAAATCTTGACTATTCTTAAGACCGAAGTCAGAGTTTTGGGGATTTTTTTACACTATTACATGTTAACATCAAAAGGAAGTAATTAAGGGAATATTTCCTATATAATACGCAATTAAGCCATGGAAGCCACTGCCACAGGGTATTGGGGACTAAAGCATAAGCTGTTTCAAAACAGAACTGTACCTATTTAAGAACAGGTCTATTGGTGGTTGGTTGTTCAGTAACAATCCAGCCAAAACCTCCATCTGGAAAATCTTCAACGACTCACTGCCAGAGAAGTACATCAAGACAACACTCACTCTTCACTTTAAAGGAAGATGGTAGATTTGTACCTCTCTACTGCTGAACGCTGTCACAGACTGCATGGCCTTTGGTTCAAATCAGGACAGTGGTTCTTATGCTTTTCAGACTGCAATTAATAAATGAAGCCTACCACTGCAATTGAACTTGCTCACATTCAGAACGGCAAACGCTGTGCTAATGGAACTGATGGAAGAAAATAAATAATTTGGTTTATTGGTTTTTGAAGGGTAACAAACATTTTGCAGCTTCCAGACCTGACATTTGCTCTCCACAAAGCACACCAAGAACCAGGAGAGAAGACAGAGGCAGGAACTATTCCCCCAGTTGCATTTTGGAGATTAAGGGACCTGGCTCAATGCAACATGGCAAAAAGCAAGCAGAAGGAAGGGAAACAGTTTGTGATCACACACCTATATGTGACATACATTAAATCAACATGCCTCACTGCCCAAGCCACCACCACTGACAACCCTTGTTAGGCACAGGCTCAAGAAACCCAACTACCCATTACACACACAGACACCAGTCAGGGTGTTACACAAAGTACAGCTACATGCAGATCTTGGAAAGGGCACAGAAACACAGCAGTTGTCATGGAACTTCCTCAATGGCAATGCAATGCCACCACAGTACAGCACAGGGTCTAGGAAGGAGAAAAGATAGGATATAAAATAGGAGTATTACGGAGAGAACAGGGTCTTAGCAGTGGAGAAGGATGCACTGCCTGGGAAAAGCTGGAGGTGCTTGCAGTACAGAGAGCTATCAAACATAAACACTGAGGGGGGGAAAGGCTATGAAATTAGAAAGGAATGAGGCAAACAGGATGCCAAGCCCTGCTGGGTGCTGGGCCCTCGCTCACTGTCTGGGAAGCTAGGATGGGAGAGGCGGGAACAAAGGTTAGTGTGGAGTTATCCCTGCATAAACAAAAAAATGACAAATTGTCTTCTACACCAATTCAGTTAGTTACATCGCACTGCAACCTCTTGCCCACCGAGGCCACAGAGGAAGGAAGCAGGACAGAAGAAAAGGCTTCTTCTCCATCTGCAGTACTTTTCCTAAAGTCATCCCTAAAATGCAAGGCTAAGAAGTTACTTTCACAGCCTCAACACATATTTCAAGGCAAAGTACCAGTGAGAAGCATTAACCAACATAAAAGAAAATACAAAACATCCCTCCCCAGCGTTTACCTCTGGTTGCATTATACAAGTTTGCTAGAGTTCTACTGTTTAAAGGATAGGAGATTGGCCAGCCCAAGGGAACAGACGGCTCCACAGAGAACAACAGAGTTTAAAACCACTGAAGTATGCTCCCCCCCACTCTTCTTAATGTAAACTCCGAAAGTTAATCATGTCAGAATTTATATGAAAGGAAGGTTTCTAATTTAAGTAATAAAAGAAAGCCTGTAATATACCTACCCAATATCATTGTCTTGTTCTGCTCTGAGCATGGCAAACCACTGCTGTTTGTAAACAGAGGACAGCCATTCTAAAATTAAAAAAAAATAAATAAGCTTGGTGTTGTCTTTGGAGCTGGGAAAGGGGATGTTCATAAACATTTGAAATATAGAAATAAAATTACATTGAAATAATAAGGTTACACTTATTAACTGGATGGCCTATGCAAACCCACCACCTGATAACGCACTTGTGTTACTCATCTCTAGGCCTCATCTACAGAAGAAGCGGTACAGATAAAAATCAACAACTAACACTAAGTAACTCGGGACTATATTCATCTTATCAAGCATTCACAATTGCCAGAAGTGATGCAACTCAACACATTTTCTCGGCATGCAAACTTTTGTTAAGCCAAGGAGCTTGTTAACAAGCTCTCGGGAGAAGATGCTGTTTTCTGAATCCCCAACAGAATTCTACAGAAGTTAAACAAGAAGAAAACAGAATCAAAGGATAAAAGAAACAGTGACTTGTCATGGATATGGTAAAAACAAACAGAAATTGTCCCCTACCAGGAATAAAGATAAATCATGTCTTCCTCCAAGAGCACCATAAAGATTTTATCGGCTGTATTAATTTGACAGTTGCAACCAAGATATAAAACAGAACAAAAACTACTAGCTTGCAAGTCGGTTACACAAACGGGATCACAGGCACCCAAAAGCAGAGTATGTAAATTCTTCTTAGTCAAGATAAACGGGACAAGTATGCAAGGTCACGTACAAGAACAAACTCTATGGAGGAATGGACTGGGATGATTGAACGCTGAGAACCACTGTTACCACAAAAACAAAACAGGTAGTTGATGAAGATGATAGAAGAGAGAAAAAGTGAGATCATAGTGCTGAGATTGCCTTAGAAGTCCCAGATGCAAAAATTAAAACTAGCCCTTGCCCTAATTACTCTAGAGTTAAGATTCAGATCAAAATGGGAATTAACCAAACTACAACAGAGAGTATAAAAATGAATCACGGAAAACTACACAGGTAAAGAACAGAGAATGGATGTGCTAGAAGGGAAAAAAAAAAAAGAGACAAGAGCACCTTCTCTATTTTTGTGTATGTATGTATCTATTTCAGATGTTGTATTTCACCTGTAGTTAATCTGTTCATTTGTAAACATTAAGAGGGAAAACGCTGATTAGGAAATGTTCAGAAGTTACCAAGTAAAACAACAATGAACACTTCGCTTACAGACAGACACATTACGTATTTCTGTCTCTTGCATTTTTTCTATGCAAACAAGAACAGACTCTGTTGTGAACTCCTAATACAGTATTTCAGTTTTCTCCTGCAGGTGCTATGCACATACAGGGTATTTAAAAAAAAAAAAAATTACACCATTTCTTTCAACTATTCAACACGATTTCCGTCTTTACCTCCTTGAGAACAATTTCATCTAGAATAATCTAAAAGGCTTATGCTACAATACAAACTACCCAGCAATTTCCACATTTGTAGATTCTCTCAGGTGCCATGCAATCACCTCAAATACTGGATGCTGGCAGCCAATAACCTGTTTGAAAGTGCACCACCAAGCTAAGTCTCCTTTTAAACAACAAGCAAGAGCTCCTGATCTCAACATAGCTTTTGGCTATGAACTGATATCAATGGATTACAACGGCTATCAAGTATTAAGCTCTAACAGCACTTCATTACACACAGAGGTCTCCACATTACGCTCTTCTTCCCTCCCCGCTCTCCCAGTTCTCTTGGGATTCAAGCTTTTTTTTTTTTTTTAATTAATCAGTGGTACAGTGTAAACACCAGATATTCTTCCTGCACTAACCTAACCACACGCTCATTGTCATCACACTACCTTTCCCACCACACAACTACAAAGCGACCAAGCCTATTTCTGCATTTATCACAGCTTATGAACTGTTTAACTACAAGAGTAAGCATTTTCCTGTCTAATACCTTGTGAACTATGCGAAAATTACATTCTTTTTTGCTAAGCACAAGCAAATCAGCCTCAAAGTTGCAATTAATCTTGTAACAATTTAAGAAACATTCTTCCTCTGACGTACATAGATAGGTTTCTGGGTTTGAGTATAGACACAAAATTTATCCACTGAAGAACACTAAGAAAAGGCTGCCCATCACAATTCTGGCAAGTGATAACAACAGCAACATTAAGAGAAGGAAATCAAGTGTACTACTGGCAAATTTCTGGTTTGCAACATCTTACATGCTGACAAAGCCACTTCACAAGGAAATAATTCACAGTTCTCCTGTCTCCTTCATTAAAGATCTAAAGGATCATTCACCCAAAGTTGCCTTATTTTTTATTACAGAATGAAGATGTCTTTGCACTTTGATTAAAATCTGTACCAATATCAGTCTTAAGTAAGATGGATTATATCTACTTTATACATCATTTAAGCATATAAACTATCACATATCAAAGATCAGATCTGTTCTTCTGAGATTTTTACGTGTAATATAAAATGTTATCACTTGCGTGAGGTCAAAAACTGCCCCATCTGCTGGAGGTAACCGATCAGACCATTCACCCAAACTGCACCTCGGCTGGACGCAGCTCTCTGGAATGCACTGCCTCCACCTGCTGTTCAGAGAACACTTTTAAATAGACGTTTTGAGCACAGGATAACCCGAGTTCCTTCGAATTTTACTTTGTCAGAACTAGTGCAGAAGACAGTGTCTTCTCCATCTGTTAAGGTATTAACTTAAACCAGAATTAGGAGTAGGGAAAGCCAGTACTTTTAAGCAATAGTAATTGTCCACTTTCACGCAAGAGATTGACAGATTTCAAGCAAGGAAAGGACCCTACCCTCTTCCCCACAGGTACCCCCTATCATAGGGAGCCATAATTCAGCTTTTGATAGCCACATTTTTTGAATGTTTCAAAGCATGAGAAAGAGGTGCTCAAGGTTATTCAGACATTCAGCTACAAAGAGCAACTAAGCCATTATTTCAGGCAGAGACAGGATACAGCAGTACAAAAAAGGCAAACTGAGTAAAACGACGCTCACTACATCACCTTAATGGCAAGGAAAGTGTTTTTAAAAACATCTAACAATTTGATCAGGCTAGCAGGCTTCAAAAGAAATAACCCAACAAGTCTGTTTTGGCGTTATATCATCATTGTGTTGACATCTATGGCAGCACGAAGGAAAAAGCCAATATGAGATGAAAAAAAAATTTTAATTTTGCAGGAAGACATCAGTGTAACTCAAAGACAGGTGAAATATTTACATATGGCAAGAGTCCAAAGCAAGCCCCAAGGCTACAAGTATGGGCAGATGACAAGAACACAGATGCTAAGAAGTTACAAATAAGAGCGATAAGCAGCTCAATAAAAGCAGTCTTAATTGACATTTGGCAATTATACCTATAAATAGACATCACAGACACACAGATGAATGGATAGTTATCATGTGGACAGGTATAAAAAAATAATATCAAAGCTGTATACATGAGCTAGGAAAAAAAACCACCTGTCAGAGTTAAGATGCAAAATTCAATGCTAAGATTCAACTATGATAAGGGAACCCTGAATAGAGTGAAATGTGGAGCAAGAATACCAGAAGCCAAATTCAAAGGCAGAGCATGAGAAGTCCAAACACTGTTATAAGGAGCACAACTAACTGGGGGGGGGGGGAGAAAAAAATAAAAGGAAAAAGAAGGAGGGGCAGGTGTTCCACGAGATAAAAGATACAAATGATAGTGGAAAAAAATTTTCAAGTGAGAGCCCAACTTGATAACTCATTTCCAGTCTTACTCATCTATCCAGGTTTACACTTTTCCAAGCAAAGAACAAAGCCTATCTGTGAATTCGGACATGAGCAGCAAGATGAGAATGGGGCTTTTCATTTTTCAGTGATGATGTAATGTTAATCGCAGTAATCTATAGTAACATTAAATGGCATTTCACTCTATGGGCTTCAAAAAGCACCAGGACCTAGAATGAGGATGTATTTTATACAAGCAAAAATGCAAATAAAAGGACAAGAGAGCAATACTTAAATATCCTATCTCCTCCAAAAACATCCTAAGTATACATTAGCAAGTGACACTTGTCTTTGAAGATTGGAGAAGAGTTCACAGCATCTTGTACTATCACTTTTCATTTTCAGGTATTATTCCAAATTCTATGAAAATCTATCCAGCTCTTTTTAGAAAGATAATGGCTAGAAGACACTTGAGTCCCAGCAAGTTTTGCTCTCTTAAAAGTTTTTTTGCATGTCTGGGGCTCTGGGGTCATTTAAACACTGATATTGTACTATGTATTGATTATAGAGTATTTTGATAAACTGACTGATCAACAAAATGCTTAGCACACCTACATGTAGTGCCTTTTAAGACTTTTACACATGTAAATTTAATATTCAACTTCTGCTGAATCTTCAGCCACAATTCAGATGTTGGAGATAAACATGTGAGTGGTAAGACCAGTAAATGCACCTAGATCCTCCCAATTAGTCTAGGGTAGGACAGGCTAGGAAAGACACACAGAACTTGATCAGAGGAGTACTCACTCACCTGAGGGTATTAGGGAATCTCTCTCAATAATTCTGGCTGATGCCAAGTCACTGATGATATACTGTAATCTCAAGTGCGTGAATACCGACAGGAATGCATTCCCCTGTTCTGATTCCAGGAACGCAATGTCATCCTCAAAATCTGCAAGACAGAGCACCTGTATTACAATTTATTTTCCTAAATATTTTCCAGACCCTATTGATATTTGAAATTGAGTTTTAACTTACTGATCAGAGAAAGGTATTATGGACAGGCAAATCACGATTTGCAGCTAAAATTAAGAAATTACTTACATTCAAAACTTTTCAGCAGAAATGTTAGACCAACCTTTTCCTCTTTTGAAATACACTAGTGCCTTCTAGTGAGAAGGCCACAAAAGCTTACCCTAACTGAACAATAGCAAAAGCAACAAAGCAAAAATAGTGACCATGTCTGCTCACTTGAAAACACATGGACAAAACAGTGAAAAAGCTATGTGCTCACTTGAAAACATGTGGACAAAACAGTGAAAAAGCTATCACTGTTGAGAATCTGATGCCAGGGACTGCTGGCAGAGGCAAGCTTTCCCAGTGAAAATGGGAGGAAGTTCAGAAGTGGAGGAAGACTATCATATTTTACCTCTAACATGCATCTTCCCCAATCCAAGGCCATGCCAGTTAGTCTTACCTTTCCTACGCTTGGCAAACCAGGCATCAGCTTCGGTTAAGAGTTGTTTCAAAGACCCATTCCAAGAAGGCACTAGCTGAAGGAACATCCACTAGGTAAAATAAACAAACTCTAGTGAGTAATTGAAGAAGTTTTCAAACAAGTCATAGATGCATTATTAAAGGAATCTTTTCACAATGCATTAATTCCTACAAAGATTCTGATACTCTATTAAATACTTTCAGTAAATACCAAAAAGGCTAAAATTCTCATCACGTTACAAATCAACTAGTACACAGGAGTTCAACTTCGTGAAGCCCCAGCCAGCCCCTTTGCCAAGTACCTTTTTGAGAGCAGTATACACGTCCATTTCCACTTGCATTACAAACAGGTTAGAAGAGCTAATAAGCTGTTTCATGAGGTTTATGCTTAAAAAAAAAAAAAAAAAAAGTCATACGAGTTCCGAGACAATATACACAGAATCAAGAAAACAAGCTAGGTAACAAGCAACCATCAATAGCCTAGAAAGTAATTTGTAGTAAGCTATATATTTTGGAAGAAATTGTACTTCAACACTGAAAGTTAACTGAAGCCTGAATACCTGAGTTCTTTGAAGAGTTCAACACTCTGGTGAGTCATCAGGTTATTCAAGAGCCATTCAAGGCACCTAGATTAAAAGCAAGGAATTAGTACCTTCATTTTTTTCTTATATATGTCAACATTCCAGCAACAGTTGCTCAGGGTGACAAAGCCTGATTATGTACCATGTGATTTTGAAATACTGCTTTAACCCAACACATGAATGCATAAAAATATGAAAAAGAGTTATTTCAAAAACATGATGTTTACCATAAAATCTTCTAAAAAATTTTCTAAAAACTCTTAAAGTTGCACTTAGTTTCTCTCAGGCTACAGTGAAAGCTAAATTCAAAGTACTATTAATGCCACAAAAACTTCTGAGAACACACAAATTCACAGCAGAAGGAAGCAGTTAGCACTAACCTCAGCATTCTGCTCCCAAATGTGTAATTATCCCTCCTAATTAAGATAAGGTTAAGCTTAATTTCTGAATATTAAAGCAGTTTTGTGATAAAACAGTCAATGATCACAAGTATTATTTCATTGTCCCACTGAAGACCAAACATACTGTCTTTACTAATATACTTCACTAATTCATTCATTCACAGCACAGGCCAATCAATCTACCATAATCTACATCAATTTTAAGGTAATTGATCACAGTAGAAACTCAAAAACTAAGTAGGACAAGCAGAGTCCAAGTCAGATAGATTTAAAAAATAAAAAATTAACTTGGGCATTATTTTACTGTCTGTAAATTCACATGTTTAATTAGCAATGTACAAAGCAGCTTAGAGAAAGTAATTCTTACTTTTTCTTCACAGAGTCTAACCCGTATGTCCCCGCTGAATTATAATAACCACACACAGTTTTTGCATTAATGGTTTCCTTCATTGTTTCACCACATTGCTGGATTAAGCCATCCTGTGGGGAGGGAAAAAACCCACAAATATTCAAAGTTTTAATTTCCCAACAGGAAGTGTCAAAGATTGTGCAGTTCATACAAATTCTCATGCCTGAACAATTACCAAAGTCACAAGCGCTACAGTGACCTATGCTACACTACCCAGAATTTTTAAACCAACTTTCCTCAGAAAAATAGATTCTTTTCTTAAGAATATATCACATGAAAGAAAAGCTTAATGAATACCTTCAGGGTAGAACAAATGAGCTGTTAAAACATACTTTAATCTACTTGTAGATATGATTCTCAAAGCGGCACCTAATATTACAACGGAATCTTAGTCATAGCATTTTTAAATAAAACCACTGCATTACGTTTGGGTTTTTTCCCCACTTAGTCTGAAAAGATGATTCATTTCCCTGGGTGAAACAGTACACGTGTGTGAGTATCTGAACTGTTATCTTTATCTGAAAAGAAAGCATAAAATATTGCATATTTATTACTTACAAGCTGCAGCATGCAGGCTGCTGCTAGAAGTGCAACTACTCGACTGGGTTTTATTAACACATCATCTCTATACAGCGAGCCAAAAGCCACCTGCAGAGCTGAAAAGAATACAAGTGTCAAACAAAGATAGGGCATTGAGCATGGATAACTAAAAGAATCCTTAAATATAACCAAACCACTTCAGTGCACGCATTCTCTACAATCTTATTTTGCCCTGGATAGAAAGCTAGTATTTACCTGCCCAAGCGCACACAAAACCAGAAAACACAAAGCATGGCATTAACCAATAAAATACAGTCCTTTTCACCATTTAAACAAAATATTCATCTTAAAACAGCCACCAAGTCACGCCATGGAGCAATGTGGAGAGCAGTAAAACTAGATAAAAGGAAGTTAAACCTCATGATCCTTCGCTGCAATTGATCACTAGCATAATGTTGAGGTATTACTACGATGTTACAAGTTTCTCTGCAATTCTTCTGAAAAACACTACTTTCTCACTCCGTGGTGCTTGGAACCATAGCGAAACATTCCGTTGACTCACATCGGTCCCCTGCAAGCACTCACTTGGTAGCTTTGCAAGACCAGACAGATGAAGATGTGATTCACACTCTAACACTTGGGTCTCCACAAGCGTTGCACACATTGATCTCAAGAGCCCCGATACCAAAACAACAGGACAAGTGGTTGCTTTTCAGCTGTGCTTCCCAACTCAAAGGTACAAAAATTAATTCAACTCTACTGGTGACCTGAGTTAAGCTTAAAAATCAATGAGCACAGAACTCATTCTCTCAAGTTTCTTATTTACTAGTTTGAAAATTATTCTTAAAAAAAACCCCAAACAAACATATTTTCATCTTTTTTTTGTCAGGTTGAACTTAACCTCCACCTTCAGAGTTTACGTTAAAATAAAAGGTTCCTACTTACCTTCTATATCAATATTTTGGTCGGGAATCTCCAACTCTATGACGTTCATGCTAGATTCTTTCCAAGATCCACTGAACATACTGGAAAAGTAGCCTGACTATATGACAGAAGAGGAGAGAAAAAGAACTCAAGTAAAAGATTTCATTCAAATTAAAACTGTCAAAAGCAGCACATGGAACAAAAACGCAATAATATTTACCTTTATGCAGAACAAAATGTATTAAGGGAACTTTTCACAAGCTAAAACATTCTGATATACTTGAGAAAGAGCTAATTGTATTTGTTCTATTTCTGAAAGTGAAAATGCCTATAGAAAATTTGGACTACATGTCTGTAATCAAAGTAAAGAGCTTTAAAAGGCCAGCAAAGCCACATAAGCTCTTTTCCTACAAACCACACCACCAATGGGGATATAATTAGTCCAAGAACTAAGTCCTTAATGTTACCGACGGACAACATATCCTGCAGGCATTAGGAAATGCCAGTTTGGGTATTGGAGAAAAGAAAAAAAAGCATGCAAGACATACAAATTAATGTACAAAGTTGTAGTCTCATACCAAGGACACATACACATACACCATTTATGTAAATATACCTTTTATTATAAAGTGTAAGGCATATAAAACTAGAATTTGATAGGTTTCCATCCAAATGAAGTGAAATATACTGCTCTACTAGGATTCATGATTTTCCTTCTCAGCAGGAGATGTGCCCATTATGAGATGCTATCACTCACTGAAGTTTACCTGAGAGATCAAAAAAATAAAGTCTATTTGTACAGCACCATATTCCCTGACCTCTTAACTCAGCATTTCAACTCAGGGCAGCAAACAACATAAAATCCAATTTTGATTTTATTTGATCATGTAAATATTTCTATACCTTCAGCATATCCTCTAACTATGATGACATACAACACACTACTCTCAAAACCAGGACCTTATCTTACCAATCCCCATGAAGCTACCTTAGCTTTTCCACGTAGACCAACTCCTCAATTTCATGAGGAATTATAATTTTAGTAAACAGCATCAGAAAAAAGAAATCCTCCATTTCTCAGATCTGCCGTTCACTGGCAGAGCAGCACCTTACTGTCATTTAACAAACTAAATGCAGTAACTTGAGAGACTAGAGAAACAGAAACATTCAGACTGAGGTAGTCTGCTCAACAAGGCAGAGGAGGAGTCGTCACTTCATTAAGAGTAATTTACAAGGAGAGTTATTTTTAACCTCCAAAAATATTTTACCTATAGTAACATAATTCCAACGACAGAGCATGAACTGAAATAGAAACCTGACTTACAAGAACAGTTAACTTAACCACAAAATTTCATCTCGCAGGAACATCAGTTGGACAAGGCCTCTACAGAAGAAAATCGCAATTTTCAAAGTCTGTTAAAAAGCATCCACAGAAGCGATTTAATATTCAATTTTAGTCATCAACCCGCACTAAGTTTTAAGTAGTAGCTTCACGAACTTGAGACATAGCAACAACAGAATCACAACAATGATTAAAAACACCATGGCCAACAACAGTCTGAGGATGAACTGGCAATGTGCCTACCCCGTTTATGCTGCACAACGTAAGTCTGACTGTCCAACCCGCTTATATCCTCCCTTTGTTATATAGAGTCCAAAGTGAGTGGACAATTAAAGCTGTGTCTGCCAGCTGCCCTCCTTGGTCAAACACATCCACTCTTCTATCCAGAGATGGCTGCCACTGGTCAATCTTGGCCTATACAAAAATTACTTTCCTGCCCTCATTTTATGCTCTTTAAAACGCTTTGACGCATGTAAAATAAAAGGCTTTTTCCTACAAGGAAGCAATGAAATTTCCCTTGCTGTGGCGAATGCAAGTAATTGCTGTACCTGCACCGAATCACGGCATTAACACAACAACAAAAAAATCAAGAATTTGCTTCTACCATCACTTGTTACACCAGAGAAACTGCATGCAACCTGCTGAACATCTCACAGTGACATCTTCATTTTGTAACACATAAAACTGCTTTGTGTTTGACTACAGCTAACAAAGAAGTGCACACATTTTCAGGTATAGTACCTGACAGTTACTTTCTCTTCTCGCTTCAAATAAATTGCTTCCAAGGTTAGACTCCCACTTTAAAGTTAACGGCACAACTGAATTAGACATTTCAAGACAAAGCCATGGTTTCTCCCCACTTCTGTCACAGGAAAAGTAATAAAGAGAACAGACAGTAAAGATAACAGTACCTCTTCACTCCAAAAACACAAAAAGTAACACAAAGAATTTCACCTTAATACAAGCCCAAAACAAAATGCTGGTAGAAACAGCACCTTTTTTTGTAGGTACGCACTAAGGTTTAGTCCTTTTTTGAGCTTCTGTGCATACCTTCCTCGTGCAGCAGCAAGAAAGCCTTCATCCAAGGATGAAGGCTGCATAACAAGTACAGAGACCCAGCTCCAGCAATTTCACTTCAGGTTCCTGTAGCTGAGTCCCAATGAACAGTAAAATTGAACTGAATTAGGATGTGCTTTACAAATCCATTCTGGAAGTGCTTTCTTTGCCCCGCAATAATACTAACATCGCAGAAGACTCTCAGCCATTTGTTTAGCAAACAAGAACACGTTCTCAGGACATCAAAAGACAATTTTTAGCACTGTTTTCACAAAGGATGCACCAAGGTTAAGATGAGTAGATTAAAAAAATTAAATAGCAAGAGATGGAACTGAAGAAGAAACTTTTCAAACAGGAAGCTACAGCTACGTTTCCTAACATTACTGTTGAAAGCACAACACAAGTTTTTTAACTGTTTGTGTCCACTAAAAAAGTAATGAGTCTGAAATATAAGGAGAAAAAAAAAAAAAGAAAAGAAAAAAGAAGTCACACTTAACATTTACCAGATATTCTTTTATTAAAAATACAGTTTCTATCATGAGTAAGAAAGCAGCCACTTACCTGACACAAATATATCTTATGCAAGTTCCACTCCTCTCCCAGAGCACAAATTTTGATGTCACTGTTCTCCCCATTCAAAAACAGAGTTTGATAAATATACTTAGAAGTGCTTTTCAATTTTTTCCTACAGAAAAAGGCAAACAGAGATACGGTCCCTCAAATTTTTCCTGTTACAGAAGCAACACTACGTATAAAGTACTCGACAGGGTTTTTTCTCTCCCCACAACGGGCTGCCCACCCCCCTGCCGCCGTTGCCCCCCACGTCCTCGAACGACTTCCCCTCTCTTGTTTACTGCGGCTGCTGCTGGGACCTTTCCAAAGCAAACGAGAAACTAACCCCTGCCCCAGGCCCACGACCAACCAACCCCACACCAAAAACCTTTCCCCCCCCATCTGCCCCCCACCTCCTTCCTGCACCACAAGCCGCCGCAGACCGGGCTCGGCCCTCGAACGTCCCAACCCCTGCCCCCATAACCCGCCACCCGCTCCCGACCTCGCCAGGCCCCTCAGCCCCTCGCAGCCCCTTCTTCTTGCCTCGCCACCCCAGGCCCACCGCGACGGCCGCCGGCCCTGCAGCCCCTTCCCGCCACCCGCCCCCTGACAGACCCACGGCCGCGACTGAGGCCCGCAGCCCCCTCAGAGGCGACGACCACCAGCCCCCCTCAGCTGGCCCCCTCAGCCGCCGTGCCGCCCGGACCTGCGGGGGGTGTTGAGGAGCCGCTCCTCCCGCTCGGCCTCGCCGTCGCTGTCGCTGTCACCGGGCCCCTCGGCCCCACCGCGCTTCCTCTTGCCGCCCCGGCCACCGCCGTCTCCGGCCGCTCCATCTCCGCGCGGGAGGCCCACCCGCCGCCTCAACACCCGGCTGCTCAGCGAGCCCATCGCCACTCCGCCGTCGCCTCCGCCTCCTTCTCCTCCTCCTCCTCCTCATGAGGCCGCCCGGAGCGGAGCGGAGCGGGGACGGCGACGGCGGCGCCTCAGCAACCGCCGGTGGCGGCCATTGCCGCCGCGCCTCTGCGCCTGCGCGGAAGGGGGGCGGTGAGGGCGCATGCGCGGCAGCGGCTACGCTCTGCGCATGCGCCACCTGGGGCGGGGCGGGGCGGGCTCCGGGTGGGCGTTGGGGTGGAGGCGGCGGGGGTCCCCGCGGTTTCCTCGAGTGCCGTAGGAAATAAAAGCAATAACGCGAGCTAATGCTCTGCCTCAGCGTCATCACGGCTCTTGCTTGGCGGTGGATGACCGAGAGGAACTGTTCGGGTTACTGAGCTGCAAGTGGGACCAGCAGCAGCAATGTAACTGCAGCGTTTGGGGGGGGGGGTGGTGGTGCAGGCCTGCACCCCCAAATCTGCCCCCCACACAACCCCCTCCCCGGTGATTTCCCCCAGACACAGCATGGGTATGGGATTTTATAAACCATTTCTCAAAGCACTGCTGGAGTGGGGTTCACAGCATGCCCGTGGGATTGGGCCCACGGAGATGGGGGCAATGGATTCGCCCCTTCGTAAGGAGCTGGAGCCATCTCCTCTCCCCCCCGTCGCGACGTTCCACCCGCCCTGGGCATCGCGCTCTGAGGCTGAAGCGCCCAAAGACATCTCCCTGCAGACTCTCCCCACTCAACTGGCGTGTGGAGGTCTACGCTTGGGAGAAAAAGCACCTGTGGAGCACAGAAGTTGTTGGAAAAACAAGGACACGGTTATTTCACCATTACCTCTCCCAGAATACACAACCATGGGAGAAGGTATGGAAAGGAATTGTTTATTAATTTTTAAAAAGTCAGCAACATAACATGAGGCATTTATACACAAAACCAAGCCTGAGTGCATCTGTTCGCCTGTTGTACTGGGTAAGACAATTTTTCTTTCACTGAGCAGAAGGCTTCAGTAGAAGTGGAAAAAGCTCTGCCTCCTCTCCCACCAAAACGAAGGAATGTGTCTCTAATTACAGCACAGAGAGCAAGAATGAAAATTATTTTATTTGAGGCCACAGAAGTATCTCCTATTCAAGCCAACAGTAGCCTAATTTAGAAGAAAATGAGTGACAGAATTGGGTGTAGGCCATATCGGTATTTGTGCCTTCAAATTCTAACCTCAGTCTGATGCCTTCAAAACAGAATTACATACCAACAGCTAAAAAAACCCCAAATTGCTACACCAAACAAGAACCACATTTATGTAGTGAAAACAACGCTCAGCTTAACAGGCAGTTTGTGTAAGGTCTGGGGGAAAAGTCTCTTCCAGAGGGTGTGGAAGTCCAAGTCAGGCTGAGGCACAAAAACTGGACCTGCTAATGGTAGTGTTACACAGGGCTCCAACCAGCCAGTGCTGGTGAGATTTGGTGAGCTACCCCAGTACAAGGCAGCCCAGTTTAAGGCATCAGGTAGTGCTGATGAGATGCGTTTTTGGGGACAGGTCATTCCTTAAAAGGCACCATTCTAATGACATCACTTTATCCAGAGGAAGGGTTTGTAGTATAACCCTGATGATTTATAATCCCACAAGTCAAGGAAGACAGACCAAGAATATGGAGCTGCCCTGCAACCAGGGCAGGAAGAGTTTTTTTCTGATGTCACCAGTGACATCTTCCCTACCTACAGATCTATAGGCAACATATACATAAACTGCAGCAAGGCAAAATGCTCCACACTAACAGAGGGGAAGTTAAGATCTAAATGTGCTTGTATTTTAGAGGATTGATTTCTTTTTGGTTTACTTATCTTGCAAAAACTGAAGCAAGCCTGCATTCTGCATTCTCCATGTATTAATTTCTCCCTGTGCAGCCTCTCACATTCTGCATCTAAGTTTGCTTCAGCTGGTAAGTTTTGCTGGTGAATGCAACAGCAAAGGGACAGCTTGTCAGGAAACAATTTAGCTTTTATGTATTTGGTTACAGCACTCTGTTTAAGATGGGCTTTACTAGCCCAGTTACTAGACAAATGGGTGTTCCAAGCATAAAAGCATATCAAAAGGGTTAATCGGAATGGCCATTATCTAACCAGAGCATTAACTAACCTAAGTCAATGCTCTTAGCAATTAATAAGATATTTGGGAAAAATTAAAAAGAAAGAAATCCTTATGATCAACTGCTTCCCATCACCCAGGCAGTACACCAGACATCCTTTAATCCTCCCCACCACAGAGTCTGAGCAGAACTTTCCTATAGTCTCCTGAGCAGTCTCCCTAGAGAGAAAAGAAAAAAGGAATGCAATTAGGTTTACAGCTCCACACAAGGCTGGATTCTTTCCAGCACATACAATTTGTTGTAGGGTTTGCACCTTCTTTGACAATTTAAGAACTAAGAACATTAATGAACATTTTCAGTACATAAGTGTAAAGTCTCCTTAATTCCACCTCCTCTAAAATACCCAATAGATGTCAGTCAAGTGGCGACCTGTCTCCTTTAAGCTGCTTAGGAAATCCAGCTCTTTGTTTCTAACACTAAAAAGCTTACCTTAATGAAGGAGTAGAGTGATTTCCCATACATGGTCAAGAATTCCCTTCTGATATCCAGCATATCTATTTCAGAGCGGGACACCATCACTCGGATCAGCGTGTTGTCATCTGTTCCCAGTCCCTAAAGAAATAAACCAACCATCTACAACTACAAATCATTTTGGACAACTCACTGACAGACACAAAGGTTTTATCACTTGGTCTTCTGCGGAATCTGTTCCTAATTAGAGCATTTTTGTGTTAATAGAGTGATCAACTAGCAGCTTGCTGCCAAGTAAGCATATCACTCTGAGCTTCCTGAGGGAAAAGAGGTCCATAGAAAAGCTCAGACTTTTTTTTTTTCCCAGTTAATGGCAGAGTTTCTCTTTATCTAATGATTGCTGTCATGCTACTGACTTGAGCATGGAAAGGCAAGGGAAAAAGAAAAACCAACAAAAATAGCAGTCTCATACCAAAAGCTCTTTACCTTCATGGATTTATACAATCTTTCAGCAAAATATGCAGGTTTATTTCGCACGCACTTTACTGTAAGGGAAACAAGAACAGGAGAATTAAGGCCAATAAAAACTGAAGGAGAAGGTCTTCCAAACCTTTACAGCACTTTCTCAGTGAAGGTGTTTATTCTGTAAAGATGCGATTTCAGGGCCAACAAACAGCAAGTACAATTCAGTCAGTGACCTGCTGTAAATTGATGTCTCCATGCCTAGTGCACAGTAATATTTTCTTTAAGGCTTTAATGCTTCCTGACAGCAAATGTCAGCTACCAAAGCATCACTTGGGAAAGCAAACAATATCATAAAGCGCAGAACTTTCTCACCCGATTGTGTCTGCAAAGAGTAAAACACTGTGGCTTGCAAAAAAGACAAACAGTATCTGCCTCCTGAAGCTATGTAAGCAGCCAGCCAGGGCAAGATACAGTATCTCTAATTATTTAATTACTTTGTAGACAAAGTTTAAGAGCAGGGAACTCACCCACAGCTAACAAAGCATCTTCGAGGTCTCCTGACATCTCAGATTTAATGCTGTCTGTTATGTCCTTATTAGCAATCCCTCTGTATGCATCAAAAACTAGGAGGAAGAGTCAGTGATAAAAAGAGCCAGTGAGATGCTTCAGGGCATACAGTGTGTAAACCACCAAGGATCACTTTGCAAGATCAAGCTCCTCACACTCCATATGAACATTGTACCATTATTGTGACATTGTAAGCTAAATCAGGGCTGTCCCACAGAAATAATTCATTTTAATTATCAACTGTCTTGCTAATTGGCCTACCACTGCTGCTAGCATTTTCAAGAACTGCCAGTTAATGACGGCAGTTTAAATGCTTAGCTCTGCCCTCATGGGAGTCACACTTCATTATCTCCAATTTACAGGCTGGAGCAAGTTGTACTGATGTTTTTCTCAAGTCCCTTTTTGTCTCAGGAGGGAATAAAATGGTCTTAAAGAATTGAATGTGACTGGGCTCTAGGATACCTGCTGTCTCAGGAAGAGTTCACAATCAGTTAATGAACAAGTACAAAGCTCCTACAAAAGTGTCATGCTCAAACAAGTTAAAAAATCCAGGACACCGCAGAGGGTCCTACCTCTTAGTAGGTGGCATCTGTTCCGTGTACAGAGGATGGCCATAAATTGTACCTCATCTGTTCCCCATTTCTTCTCCCCGGCTTCATACAGGCACTTGAAGACATTATGAATAGAAAATTGAGAAGACCAGGTGTACATAACATGACATTTTTACTTCCTTGGTGCTTGAGCACTGCTGGCCTGTGGCTTTTCTAGATCACAGGTATTTTCCAACAAATACTAACCAAGCACAGCAACTCTCAACTGAAGTGTCGTCTCCCCTCCCAGATACCCAGCCTGTCTAGAGACCTCTCACCAGAGTTGCAAAGGAGTCTAGAACCATTATCCCCATTTCACCGGCTGAGTCACAACAGTGAAGAGGCTCCCCTCAAGGTCAAAACTGAGAATAGAGCCCAGGTGTCCACCTAGGGCACTGCTGCCTAGTGTAGGTTCAGGCTTACTGTTCTACCTTGAAAAAAATGAGGTCTAGAAAAAGCAGGGAGTCACCATGCATCACATGTACAAGAACAGACAGTTGTTGCAAGGAAGCAAATTGCTACACACCTGAGCATCTTGCTGAGCAAGGGCATCATCCACATACGTTCCCTCATCTCTGTTTCCCTGCAGAGATACAAGGATGAAAAACTCATTTCACCAGAGCAACTGATGGAAGCAAGTCCTGCAAGTTCCTGCAAGTTCGCCTTAAAGTTGAATAGTAGCTTAAAAATACAGCAAAATATAGCTCAGATGTGATTTGTACTTCCTTTTGAAATGAGCAGCAATCCACTTTAACTGGGCCATTTTAGAAAGAGCACATGGCGTTAATGCATACCCACAGTCAGACTCCTCTCCCTGCAGAAGCTGGGTGTGAAATGCAGGCAAGGTGAAATGCAAGATAAGTGAAATAAAAGCCAGCCTGAAACACCTCATCACTAAAGTGAGAGGCATGTCCATCAGCAACAGAAGATTCACCCCCATTTCCCTTAGCCTGGACTTACCGTCGAGAGGGACACAAGGACTCTTCGAAACATGGAAGATGTGTCAGAGACAATGTCCTCCTCGAGGGTACAGCCATATTCTAGCAAGAGCACACACACATATGACATCTGTTAACAACAGGTCCACCACCTGGACACTGTTTGTCCACAACATTTGCCAGCCATAAGCTAGATAAATATATAACTGTGCTCAGGGCTCTAAACATCATAGAATCATAGATTCATTTAGGTTGGAAAGGACCTTTAAAATCATCGGTCCAACCGTTAACCTAACACTGCCAAGTCTGCCATTAAACCATGTCCCTAAGCGCCACATCTACACATCTTTTAAACACCTCCAGGGATGGTGACTCTACCACTTCCCTGGGCAGCCTGTTCCAGTGCTTGACAATCATTTCAGTGAAGAAATTTTTCCAAATATCCAATCTAAACCTCCCCTGGTGCAGCTTGAGGCCATTTCCTCTTGTCCTATCGCTTGTTACTTGGGAAAAGAGACTGACCCCCACCTCTCTACAACCTCCTTTCAGGTAGTTGCAGAGAGTGATAAAGTCTCCCATGAGCCACCTTTTCTCCAGACTAAACAACGCCAGTTCCCTCAGCTGCTCCTTATAAGACTTGTGCTCCAGGCCCCTCACCAGCTTGGTTGCCCTTCTCTGGACACGCTCCAGGACCTCCATGTCTTTCTTGTAGTGAGGGGCCCAAAACTGAACACAGGACTCGAGGTGCAGCCTCACCAGTGCCAAGTACAGGGGGATGATCGCTTCCCTAGTCCCACTGGCCACACAATTTCTGATACAAGCCAGGATGCTATTGGCCTTCTTGGCTATCATCATGGCAGTCCAGCCATCACATTTAGTGCTACAGGGCAAGATTAAGAAGCACAGCCAGTATAAAACTGGCAATAGATCCACACATGGACAGACATCCAACTGATAGACATAACCATGCCACCCCGTTTTATTTCCACAGATTCAATTTCTGGGTGAAATTCTAATCCTTGAGGCTGTTAGCAGGCCTGCTGTTGACACCTGTTTAACTCAGAGGTTCTCTCTGGACAAATGGCAATAGTTGTATTGGCTGATTTGTCACATTTAAAGGCTAACAGACCCTTCTTCCTCTTCACATGTCCATGCATACACACGAGTGACTTCAGTCA
Source organism: Haliaeetus albicilla (assembly GCF_947461875.1). Taxonomy (NCBI): domain Eukaryota; kingdom Metazoa; phylum Chordata; class Aves; order Accipitriformes; family Accipitridae; genus Haliaeetus; species Haliaeetus albicilla. The sequence goes on along the minus strand of NC_091495.1, from coordinate 42,672,053 downwards.
GTATGATAATGGCTTGCAGTTTGCACTACATACGAAGTTTGTAGTTCTCATTAATGCGCCGAATCTCTTCGTTTGTGCGAGAAGCCAAAATTTCAATCAGGCAACCTTCGTCTGTTCCTGCACCCTAGGGAATTACAAAGACAAGATCCAAGATTATTATGACAACTGTTTTGATATGCAACTAGGATTTTTTTAAAAAAATTATATATAAGTTAATAATAAATTAATAATAAATGTATAATTATGCCATATTCTACTAAATTGACCAGAACTTAAGCCACATAAAAGGAAGATTTCCAAACCTTCATAGCCCTCCTCAGTTCATGCACATCATACATGGTGGTAGGAGTCATCATACCAACGATAACCCTTTCAAAATTCCCACTCAGCTCAGACTTCAAGTCATCAATCAAATCCTAGAAGACGGAGAGAGAAGAAAGGAGTTGGGAGAAGATACAGCCTTCAAGAATAGAAAGAACTCATTCAGCACTTTTCTTCATGTGCCAGCCGTCCTTGGATGAACAGTTGCTCTGACCAAAATAAACTTGGCCAGGAAAAGCTTGTGCTAACCTTACTGTTGTGGAGACTAGGATGTTGTTCACATTTCACCCAAGTGATATAACCCTAAAAATGTCTGCATCTCCCAGTTAAAGCCAGAGGCATTAATCTCTGAAGACCACCTACCCTGCCAATACTGCTTTTATAGGTGATCAGAACTTGCTGACGTTGGGAAATGTTTAGTTTGGTCAAGATCTCAATGATGGCGTCTTCATCTGTGCCTGGAAGAAACCAATGGAAACCAGTCAAGCTGCTTGCACAAGAACAAGATGCATGCTCTGGTCTTGTCCAGAGTGTGCCATTAGCCATCTTCTGTTCCTTACACAACCTGGTTCTCAACAGCACTGGGGACTAGATCAGTTACAGAAGTGCCTCAACCCAGCCAGCAGCATGGCAGTACCACACTGCAGGAGAGACAAGACAAGAGCCCGAATAAGGATGCTTTTGTGGTGAAGACTTGGATTTCCAGTTGGGTTCAAGTGTCAGCCTGATCAAGTTGCTCGATTCCTTTTGGTGCCCTCGTACAGCAGTGGGGCAATGCAAATGGCTAGAATTCCCCTCTAACAAACCACCAGACAAAACATTCCCAAAGCTCGGGGAAAAAAAAGAGGGTTTAACAGTGGAGGGAGACCAACTTACCAAATCCCTTCATAGCCTTCCTTAGTGCTTGTGCTTCTTGCTCAGCACTGAAACTCGAGACCCCCTTGATTGTTGCCTAAACCCACAGGAGAGGAGTTATGAAAGGCAGACTCAAAGTGATACATACATTAGAGCTGAACTTAAAAAAAATTAAAAATTAAAAAGATGCAAACACAGTGACAGCAAGTAAAGTCCACCCACCAAACATGAGTGATTTTATAGCAGGCTTCCATCCTTCCCTAAAGAGAAACAGTTTATTCTAGAGGGACTTCCCAGCCACATAAGAAATAAGCCACAGGGACACAACTAAAAGGAGAAAATATCTTCATATAGCTGGCCATGGAGTATCTGGCTTCCAGTTAAACAATGGCAAGCAGCCTGACATCTCTGTTCAGTCCAGCTGGGGCTTCTTCCCAGCAGTTTTCCATGTAAATCATAGAAGAAGTTGTTCCCATCAAAGCCCTATTCCTGTCTTCTCTAAGAGCCGCCAGGGACCATCATTCTGTAAAATAATGCACCAGGAAGGGCAGTGTTCTACTCAAAACAGTGACTCACAAACAGGTTTCTCCTGCCTCCTGTCCAGTGCCATTTCTGCAGGTCTACACTGCCTTTTACAAAGGTTTCCATGTTCCCATGAAAATCATCAGCAAAACACTGCTTAATATTCATGTAGGTTAGGCTTTCTGAAACAGGCACAGGGATAACTACCATATAGATGGATACCGTGCAGGTTGAACCTGGAAAGAATAATATGCCCAGGAAGTTTATCTGGAGAAATTAATGCTCTTTGATCTACTATCTGATTGGATTTTTCATTAACTCCCAAAATGGAAAAGCCCGTATGTGTGGGTCATTCTCCTCTAGTATGAGGAAGCAAAGAGAAGCGATAAACTCACCCCCCATAAAGGGACAGATTGTGACATTGCTCTTCCTGCTGTGTCCTTATCTGAGCTACTCTCCCCACTTTTATCTTATCAGAGCAACAGCTGGCACAGCAAACACGCACGCTTACCATCGCTCTTGTATTTGGTCAATCTGTTATTGTTCAAGTCCCCAGGCCGTTAGACAACTGTAATAAAAAACAAAGGGAGTGTCAGTTTTCTAGCAAATAATTAATAGGCTATACCTACCCTTGCCAGTTAATGGGGCTGGTTAAGTAACCATCTAATTTCTCTGAGGACTAAAAGCAACATTTGAACAGCCCTTCTGAACGCAGTATCCCTGAGTTTCCAGTCCTGCTTTGTACAGAATGAACAAAGGCTGGCTTGCAACAGCGTAGGGCCAGGGCGTTTGCCCTGTCTGAAAGAAGGATGTGTTGCACAAGCAGATGATTAGCGCTAGTAATTTGAGAAATTTCTTTTCTATTGCTATTGTGACAGCCTGGCTGAGGCGACAAGGAGAAGCAGACAATGTTGCCCTGGGAGCAAAGAAAATAGACTTGATTCCCATGCCCTTCAAAACATGTGGCTTTGACCTTGCCAGGTGAGAGCCTGAGGATGAATTAGGGTGAGGGTGCCTGCACAGTCCTAACAGCCTTCACAGATACTCCCTGGGAGGCAGAGGCAACATCAAGGCGTAGATGAGCATGCAAAGGATAACCTCACTTGAGGACTGGGACAGGAGAATTATTTTCGCTCTTAAAATCTGCTGTATTCAACATCTCCTCAGTTTGGTGCAATGTGTAATTCCTTGTAGGACTTCAGTTTTAACCAACTGTTAAAGCCCTCAAAAAAAAAAAAAATATACATAGCTTACTTGCCATCTCCCCAGGGTTATTTTTTCTGCCCATAATTTTATTTTCTTGCATAGGGCCTGCACATGAACACACCCAAAGTATTTTCCCATATCCCTGGTCAGTTGACAGAATGTCAAGTACTAGGACAAAGTTCACTTCCCTGCAACTCAAGTTCAACACAGCATGAGCTGAGGTTCTTGCATTAAAGCCTCTAAGTAGAAGCAGTGATGCCAGTGGCTGATGACATCTCTCCTTAATCCTGCTCATGGTGCTTAATAGCTGCTATCAATGAACCCGGATGGCTGTGCAAGAACAGTAGTGTCTTTGCTCATGCTTCACATGACTCTTACAAATCCAGAATACTATTGGAGGGTGCTGTTCAGGCAAGTTAACTCTCAGTATGACATTTGCCATAGATGTGTTACGCACAGGCACTCCCAAGTGCTCTCCAGGTCGTCTGTATGTTATTACATCCTGTGCAATCAGGCAACACATGGAAAATTATTAGTGTTGAACTTGCTTTCTTTCATTTGATCATAGATTTCAGTGGTCAGATTATGACCCAGACCTCAGAAAAGTCATCTTTGCACTTCTCTAATCTTTTACAGAAATAGAAAGCCAGCTTTTTTTGCTTTAGCCAGACACTAAATAATGGCTTTGAATTTCACACATGTTTTTCTGATGCAGTTTTACCCTTCAGTTGGTTTGTACACAGAAGCAGGAATATTAGACAGGCTGGTTTAGCAAGTCGATAAGAGGGCAAAAGAAAGGCCAATAAACAAGGAAAAGGGGGTGGGAGGCTGAAAAATTCCGAGTGCAGATGAGCTGGCAGAAAGAAACCAAAACATGAAGAAAGGATGCATGTACTGGATTCAGCGCAAATGTTCCTGCAATATCAGATTACAACAGAAATGTCACATTGAATATTAACTGTAATATTCCGACTTCTTCATCCAGCTTAAACATCACTGGGAATATAGAGTAGAGCACTGCAAAAAGGCAGTGGTGCTAACCCCACCGCGCAATCTGCAAATGCTGTTTTGTTCCCAGTATATTTCTGTGTGTGGTGCCACAAGAAATGAGCCACTGAAGTTACAGGTGGAAGTTCTCCACAGTTCAGCCAGGTTCTCCAGCAATGGTCCCTGCCCCTGTAACCCTCTTTCTCCCTTTCACAGATGAAGGCATCTCCATGAACTGCTCAGGCTGGGGCATTAGACGAATAAAACTCTTCTAGCCACCCCCTTTGCTACTAGAGAGAGAAAGGAATTGTGCAGTCAGATTTGCCAGCGCTCTGCAGCTTAACACAATTCCTGGCCTGCAGCTCAAACGGGGAAAAACAGCTTCAGGATAGAAACAACACTTAACTCCGTGTTTTGAAGAATTAAACTATGCAAGCAAAGAGTCAGCTAGCAAGTACTAAGGTACCCTGGCTAATCCCTGTACTGATGTTATTTGCTTCATCCCAGAGTAAAGGCCTGAGCTAGCTGATACAGTAAACCTGGCTTAGAACAGGCTCAAAATACTGCGGCCAGATGACAGAGTGAAAGTGTACGAGGCATCTCTCAAACTATTCAATTTTTTTCCATGGATGACCTTTTCCTGGCAGACTTTATCAGCTAATCAGGCAGTTATAAGTCCACATCAATGTCCTCTAAAAGCTGAATCCAGAATAAATTTCATTTATCAGAAAACAGCTGAAACTTTCGTGTGTGCTGGCCAATTGAAATCTAGGCATGCTCTGAATCAAGTTTTCCTGGCTGTACACAGAACGCACAGAGCTCCCAGCAAGCAAAGCTCCCAACAGCTTAAAAGGATATAAACACAGGGGTTTTTCCCCCCACCCCAAGTCTGAGCTCATAGACATGTTGCCAGTCCTACACCTAGGATCTGGAGTAGAAAACCACCGTTTCGCGACCCATCCCCTTGCAAGGCGAACACTGGACTTGTTTGACGAGTTCTTTCATTTGGTGCACATTTACTTGAATACAAACCCACACCCTGCGCCAGATCAGCTTTTCCATGGCTCTGCCACCGCCAGCTGTTTCCAGTGTGCTGGATACAGCCTGCACCCGCCGCGGCTGACTGTGCTTCAGGGAGGCAGAGTGCCCTGGGGTAGTTCTGGGGCTCATAGCGGGGTGACTGACGCTGATCCCAGCCCAATTTGCAGCTCAGGACAGGATGTCCCTTCTGCTGGCAAGCCCTGAGCCAGCTGAAATATCCCAGCACCTCCCACACGATGACCTTTGCCTGGCCACTGCCCTCAAAAGAAATAAAAATATAATACTGAGTTAGCAGAGCCTTGTACTCCTCACTTCAGCCTGTCCACCCGTGCAAAGCTCCTTCACAAGCCCACTGCCACGCCCTCCGCACTCCAGCATCCAGTGGGAAGGACTTGCCAGCTTGGGCACGGCAGAACTAGGAAGCAAAACCTGCGCTCCCTGTGCCTGGAAAGAGTCAGCCATCTTCCTCCTTCCCACAACCCACCTCCCCGTCCTTCCTCACCCCAGGCCTGTGCCCTCCAGGGCTGCCCCAATGCCCTAATGCCTTGGCATCGTGGTGTCCACAGGGTATCCGCCCAGCCAAGGGCTGTCCCGCTCCCGCACATCCGCACTACCTACCGCTGCGGTCTGGCAAGCAGGGACGGTGCTTGGCACCTTCCCAGGCACCTCTAGCCACGCGACCCCTTCCCCATGCCAAAGGGGACCCCCCGGTTAGTTTGGTGCTCACCTGCTGTCCCAAGCGGGTGCCTTGGCAGGGATGGGAAGAGCTTTGCTTGGCTTGCTCTGGATGGCAAAGTCCCCGCCCTGGAGCGGGGTGGGACAAAGCAGCTTTTCTTGCACGCCTAATGGGAAGGCAATCCAGCCTGTCTCTCCTCCTCTGCCCTTCCGTAAACAGTTGGTTGTAATCCAGAGCAGGGAGGGATTCCCCAAGGAGCCTCATGCACTTTTAGGAAATGCACATTTGGGGTTACATGGAGGCCCTTGCAAGTAAAGGTGGACTGGAAGGCTCAGATGGTTTCCGCCCTCCCCAGCACTGCCTGTAAAAATCTCTGGGAACAGAGGGGGTCTCTGACTGCAGCCTAAGTGCACAGCCAGCCTCTGATGTCTCACTTTATGTTGTCTGTAAAAGGGTATACCCAAGGGGGGAGCGAGGGGGACGACGGTGTGGAGCACACGGGCAGCAACAGCCTTGAGCAGGAAGATCTGTTCCTCCCCCCCGTGTTATCGGTGGGGATTTCTTACCTGTATTGTGTCTCCTTTGCTCCCACAGCACCTCTCCAGGTCTTCAGCATCATTCCCCCTTGTCTAAGAACTTTGCATCACAAACAGCCATGATTTCTATAAGAATGATTATTTTCATAAAGGATTACTATTTTTTGCCCCAATAAATGGCACTGCCCTCAAGTCAAAGCACTTCAGGCAAAGGGACTTCAGTTTTACGCTGATGTGACACTGCCAAGGTCAGCCTTGGACAAGATCATGAGGCTGACAGAGGGAAATCAACCTTGCAATAATACATGTCTTGTCTTCACTGTGTTTCTCCTCAGGGACTTTGGTCTCCTCTGATGCCAAAAGTACAGTTATTACAATGGGTAAATCGACCCTCTCAGGTTCTTTTTTCCAGCTCATATGAGAGTTGTATCTCATCCCTGTGCCTCTTTGCACATGCTCTTTTGCTGGAAGAGACCTAAATTTAGCAGCTCGCATGAATGCAAGCTGTGCTCCAGTGAGCATGTTTGTGCAGATGGCTTATTATAGCTCCCACAGCAGCTCAGTCTCCCAAAACCAACCCCACAGAGGCCAGCCAGCCAGCCAGCATCTACTCAGTCTCTACTGATGCAGGGGGACTTTGAACAGAGGGTAACAGAAAAACAAGGTTCAAGCCGCACTCTCCTTTTCCATTGCAGAGCCGCTTTCCTTGCAAAATCTGGCACTTTACCCCAACCAGGATTCAGTGTGGACTAGTGCATATTATCAACAGTCACTAAGGAGAAACTCTTCTCTTTCCTACATCTGTTAAAGTTTCCATTCTCATCCCTTCCTCTCACGTCAGCTGTCTCCTACTCTGGGCCCATACCCTCTCATTTTAATCTACCAGCAGGAGAACTGCTGTGTTCCTCCATCTTACGTTGCCTCTTATTTTTTTTTAGCCTGTGTATTTTCAAAAGCTTCATTCTTCTGTTTACTTTCCAGCCTCTTCAACCCCAAGGACTGGGTGGCTCTGACACCGCAGTCAATCGTATATGGAACAGTAATTATTTAAGACCATAAGGTATTCATCTTCTTTGGAAGTTATTTATCCTTTAAATATTGCACCAACCCTGCCATTCATGATTTGCATAATTTAACCTTTTCTTTCTCCCTGGGAGAGGCTCCAAGTAGGGAGGAATACTTGAAGACGAAAAGTGTTTGTCTGGATGTTTTTGGCCATCCAGAATTACTCACGTAAGTGTAGTCCGTTTGGAAGCCAGATCCTGACCCAACACACAGCTGAGTTCCCTATAATATTGGCTGGTTATGGATGCTGGCTCCATAGCCATCCGATTCAGACAATCACAATTATTTGGACCAGAAAGGAAAAAAAATACAAAGTACAAAAGCTTCTGACCATGCTGAGAGTTAGCCAAGCTTCTCTGGAAGGTGGATGGAAGGACAGGGGATTTAGGGCAATGGTTGTCTGCAGCCTGTTGTACCTTGCGACAGGAGCTGCTCCCTTCAGGAAAGTGAGGGGTTGTTGCTGTAGGAGAAATTTCCTATATAAGGTTCAGGAGACAAAGCTTTGTCTCTCCAGGAGCCCTTCATCTAGGGTCTGCTCAGCTTTCAGCATCTTGTCTTCACCTGTTAAAAGATGGAAACGCTATGGCTTTCCTTAAATATCTCCAGCCTGAAGAACTGTCTAGCATAGCTTTCCTGTCTTCACATCAAAAGAGGGACAGTAATGGACAAGCCCACAGTTCCTATCAGTGTAGCAAGTGACAAAGCACATTGCTTTTCTTTTCACTGGTATCTGTCCTGTTGATGATTTTAAACCCCCTTGTTATAAAGCTCTCCAAAACCCCAGACTTTACTCAGTTGCATACCTGCTCTGTATTCCCACTCCATCCCACTCCATCTACAAAAGACATAATAAAAATTAAAGGTCACAGAAAGACAGGGCAGTGTGCATTAAGTAAATAAATTGAGCTTAAGCAGCCAGCCTGTTAGGAAGGATGTATTTATTCTGGGTCCCACAATGAGAACAGAGCTGAACCTCTAGGAAAATGGCAGCATTTGTGGTTTTGCCCTAAGGACCTAGCCTTTTAAATTTGCACCTCAAAGAGTAGAGGAGCCTGGTGCTGGAAGGAGAGATTTCAGTGTGTCATTTGATTAGTAGGTACGTGCCTTTAGCTTCAGAGAAACAGCCTCGCCTCATTCACTGAGGTCCAAATCCTGGCACTAACGAAGCCGTTAGCCAATCTCCTACAGATTTAAGTGGGGGCCAGAATTTGGGCCTTTGGGGATTATGCAGGTGTTTTCAGGAAGTTCATAAGGGAATGCTCATTTTTTTACCTGAGCACCAGCAGTTTGCAATCCGCAGCCCCTGAAAATGGGGTTATTCAACTGTTGCACAAGTGCTGTCGAGCTGTGTTGGAATGCAGTAGCTCAGTTAGACTACTGTCTCCATAGCAGCAGGTAGCTGAGGGTGGAGGCTGAAAACCAGTGCTTGCTTTTCTAAAGCACTGATTTTCGTTTGCTTGTAAGAGGGTGAAGAATTCTTACATTCTGCATATTAATATCAGATTAATCACAAAGTTAACTGCAGATATTAGGACTCACTGCAGAGATGTAGGGCTACGTTTGACGCTTAGAGCAAGGATGTCTCCTGACCTCCAGTTCAGCACTGTATAAGATGAAACATCCATTTCCACAAGTCAGAGGTAGCCTTGGTGTACAAACAGTGGTGCTTTGGGGAAGACCCTAGGAAGAGCCAGCCTGAAGCTTTCGTTCTATTATTTGGGGGAAGCCCTCTTAACACAAAGAGAGGAAGGAAGGTGACACACTCCCAGAAATAGGTAAGCAGTGTTTATTTGAGGTGGGAAGACTGAAATATTCCAATTCATGTAAGAAATGAAAGTGTTCTTAGCTCTTCATTACTTACCATAACCACTGGAAACACTGTTTTTACAGAGTCAGTATTACCAGGGGAATGTGCAGCATTCCACCTCCTAGCAATTCAGACAGGACTTTACAAAGCCCTGAGCACAGCATACCAGTACTGCTATGCAAGTCAAGGGGTCCCTGGATAGACCTGGGTTGATTACATAAACATACATGTCACATAAGGCCAAGAAGGAACAGGGAAGCAGGACTGATTTGAGAAAATCCCTCTAACCTAAAGTGCCTTTAAAACAACACACCGCTTAGACATGGTGGTCTACACGCCTTAGAAAATAAGCTATAAGGGGAGACAGCAATGAGCAGCCATATGAAAAAGCCAGGAGTCAAAGTCCCCATTTCAAGTGTGCTTCAATTACAAGATTTTTAATACGGGGATCCTTGCATGTTCTACAGGCAGGCACATAAAAGGATATCCTGGATGCTATTACAATTTATAACAGTGACAACTATAACAGTGTCTTGGGTGCTACTGCACTCAGTGCTTTCCACGCTGCTGTCCCACAGCATATGCTGTGTTGACACTGTCTCAGAAATACCCACACACTCTGCCTTTCTCTTACAGAGAAACTTAAGGCTGCACTTGGCCATGAGCCCAGTCTACTGTTTTCTTTATTAATTAAAGCTATAAACAGCAGGGAAGGCAAACAGTCCTGGGCCATTGGTTGGTTGACAGCTTCGTTGTCTGCCTGTGTTAATGAATGCCATCCAAAGGGGGACTGGAGTCAGCAAGCACCTCTATAGTGGGGTTGTGAAGATGGTTAGGTACTTGTGGGGTGACGCTTTTACCTTCAAAAGAGCCCTTTGCAGTCATACAAGTTGTCGCTTGCTCTTGATCCTAGTTGTGTTGTCTCATCTTCCACTGTTTAAACTGAACTGGGGAAAACAGGTCTGCTTTAACGTCCCCAGCAGAGCTTAAGATGCAGGCTGTGGCAGAAGACACACAGGAGTCTTCACGTGATCTAGGCTTGCCTGGCCTTGATAAGCCATTCCCATTACTTGCTGGGAAGACATCACCTAGTGTGGATGCGTGGCAGTCAGAATTACAATGCTTGTCATGGTATAAACCATTTACATTAAGGACAAGAGATGGGCTAGAGCACTATAATTGCATTCAGTTTGTACAAATATAATAACTTTGTCTTGAACAAACCCCCACTATCAAGACTAATTAATATAATTTAATCCCCAGGCCTTAGGGCATTTGCCAGCTCCATGGATTGATACTCAGTCAGGGGAACTCCTAATGCCCTTGCGGAAGCTACATATCATTTGTGGTACAACCTAAACCTTCCTTCCCCAAAGCTGCAGGCTATGAACTGCTATACCATTGCTTCCAGCAGCCTTTAATGCATTATCAAACCTAAATTTCATTTAATGGGCTTAATGAATGTTTACTTCAATTAGCATACGTATAGTTCTGAAGAGGAAATGAGTAGCTTTCATTTTTTTCTTCTTAATTGATATCTGCCTCTATCTAGCTTTATCTTACTTAGCTGCTGTGTAATTTGGCTATAATTACAGATGGATTGGAAACAGAGCTATGACTGCCCAGCTAAGGGGGACTTCTAAGGCACAGAGGTATTTGTTCTTTCATGGAAATATGATAGAAACTCACTGGCTGATGTAGTGCTTGGAGTGGGGGGAACATGTTAAGCATCTTAACATAATGTATCTAGTGCTAAAAAGCAACACGAGCGGGGCTGCTGCACAAGCAAAAACAAGCTAGGAGCAAAGGATGCTGATAGCACTGTGGATAAGCCTGCAGATAGGACCCAGTCCTACCATGCCTAAAGATAGTCGGGCAGCAACCAACTTCATCAACCATCCAGTGATGATGAGGCAAAGAAAGGCAGCAAATGCACAGCCTACCCAGGAAACCAAGTTAGAAACACTAAGAAACACCACTACTCACAAGTCCAGAGCTTACCCAGCAAAGTCAAAAGACAGAACTACAGCCAGGACTATCCTACAATTGCCTCAAAGAACGGCCGAGTCTCCTGGGCCTGCGCTTAAATGGAAGTCACAGTCGATGAGCAAAGGGGGCTGGCTACAGGTCCAGGTGAGACTTCTTGGGGCAAGGAAAGCCTGAGGCTACACTCAGGACCCCGGCACTTGAAACACAGCTGATAAATCCCTTCTCAGTGAGAACCCAATCTGCAAATTTCTCTTAATGTAACAATACCTGCTTTAAACAACAGCGTGTATTTGTAGTGCAAAGTCATGCTCCTTGAGAAACATGGCTCTTTTTGACTTGGTGGTCAATCCTACTGATGTACGCAGTGTCAATCCAGGCTATGCATAGTATTGCATCAGACATGCATGAGCCTACAGATCTCAATCAGCTCAACTATTTCCATGTCTGCCTACTATATATATATAGGCCCTGAGTGCCATTACTATTGATGGAAGATGTTGGCTTCTAGCTGTAGAAAGGATTGCTATTGCTGGAGCTAGTAAGTATGTCTTACAAGGGCAAACAGGAGCACATAAGAGGTGGAAACTTTTAGTTTTTAAACAGGTAAAATACAGATAGGAGTTCTGGAGTCTTTTTGCTCCTCTGCAGAACTCTGAACCTAGGCAAATTACTAGCTACATGATAGTATGCTTGAGAGTTGACCTTTTCTTGGGGGTAGTAAAGTGATGGCTTTTCTGGTCATGCTAGTAGTGTTTGTGGGCCACTGCTATGCACTTAAAAGAAATCCTTGGATTCCAGAAAGAAATGGGCAGAAATAGAGATGGATAGAATAGTAGCTCTAATACTCTTCGGCTGGTGAGAAGCTTGACAGAAATTTTTGCAGTAAATGTGTGTGGTTAAGGGAACATCCTTATCAAGATAAAAATAACTGGAGGAGAAGACTTAACTATTACGCACTGAATACAGGAAAATATGACCTTTACTTTGTCGCCCCTGGATAGTTACGTATAACCAAGCACAGAAAGCTGTGCAAGCTCTTTTCTACCTTGTTGCCACTTCTGGAAATGTCCAGAAGAGGTCAGTGTGCCCTCGCTTTTAGGTTACTTGCCTGAAACCTTTCCAAACGTATGTTTTTATTTAGAAAATGCTGAGCTGTCTGGAAAGTTTGATCAAGAGGGATGCAGCTGTATTAATGTGCTTCTTCCTGGGGATTTGAATGCATTTTCTTAGCAGTATAGGGGAACCAGGGATCCGGGAGACAATATGCAGGCAAACAGCTCTGCTGACCACATCATCATTGAATATTTTAAACCTAGCGTCATGGGATTTTAACAGGTAAAATCTGGTGTTTAGGCTTGACAGTATTAGTCAGACTGAAGTTTCTCTCTGCAGTGGGACAAATCTGTGAGCGCCCTGGAGTTGCTCCAGGCCAACACAGGAGAAGTACTAGACAATGTCTCTGCTGGCAATCACTGATTAGCTTTTTCACTTAAAGCTTTCAGGCTCAGTTCTCTCTGATCCCTGTGAAGGTCACTGGGATTGCAGCAGTGCAGCCGAGCCTCGTGCCTTCTGGAATAAAGAATATCATCAGCGTCTGCAACCAAGGATCGGCTTCTGCTGTGCTTTTGCTCCCCAAAATGGTCACTGACAGAGTTTGTGTGCCTGTGGCCAGAACATCAGGGCCCCATAGTTGTACATGGGTGCGACACTCGCCTGCGTTATACCTCAGCACTCCCAGGTACATTTAAAAAAAGTACTTCTCAGTGCCTAGTTAGGATGTTCAGCAGTGCATCTGCAAGCTCTCTGCACGGCAGTAAGCTTTATCTTCTTTAGTTGGAAATGAGTCATTTCCCTGTACTGTACAGAGATGCCCAATTTCCTTGGAAATTGTTCAGTTCTGCAGAGTCCCCAGAAATCACTGATTATTGGACTCTCTTTTTGCACTCGGTGTTTTACCTCAGTCTTAACAGAAGCCTGGGGATCCTTCACCCATTAGAGTAATTAAAAAATAAAAAATGGATAGAAGCAACTGAGACTTTACCCAGTTCATATTTAATCTGAAGGGCAAGTGAACCTTCTTTATTGACCACTGGCAACCCATCATATAGCCCCAAACCACAGCCGAGCAAGGTTTAATGAAGATTAAAGCCTGTCAAATGAAAAGGGACTGCTTTCACACTTGTGTTAGCTGTCTGGCTGAAATGACTGCAGTTCCGGCTGTGTGGACTTAGGGTGTCTTGTACATGACACTTGGAAATGAGGTGCAGATAGGAGCCACTCTGCAGCACCCTACAAATTATGGGTGAATGAGGGTGGTCAAGGAGGACTTTGAGGTCTGCAGGGTGGGCTTGTAGACCCTTATTACTTACAAGAACTCCTAAGAACAAGGATGATGGAAGAGGCATAATAGCATTAACCGTAATGCAGCAGAAAAGCAACTGTACAGGGATGCACTTTTAGATCAGTGTACCCTACATGCGAAATATTATCACCAGCAATTTTACTTGCCTATTCTGAGAGCCATGTGCATCTTAAAAGTCTTCAAACACTGGGGGGGGGGGGGGGGGGGGGAACAATTAGGTCTGTTTACAACATGCTGATCCAGTCTTGTTGGCATTGCTGGAAGCCCATGCCCAAAAGTGATGCAGGAAAAAGAAAAAGGGCTGTGCAAAGGGAAAGCATTTTTGCCATCCCACAGTAACCAGGGCCTGCCTAGCCTAACCACTTGGGACAGGAGCTTGTCAGCAGGATGGCTGTAGTTATTACCATAATACAGGAAATAATAGTCATCGGGAAAAAGTGAGCGTGCTCTGGTTTCCTCTTCTGCCCCAGTCAGAGGGGAGGAAAGAGAGCGCTGCTGTCATGGAGGCATTCCTCTGGCAGACACATGCTCCTTGGGGTTTTGTATTCTGGGTCGCAGGCTGGGAAAACCAATTTTTGCCATTTTAATGTTTCCCTCTGCTGTTTGAAATCCCAGCTCTGGCCTTCCCTGTGAACGCATGTGGAAAGGAAAGGAGCCAGCTGCTGCGGATGCCGTAGGATGGAAAAATCTCCCGATTTCTGAGAAAAAAGGCTGAAAAGAACCCAAAGTGCATCTAAAGGAAATTAACGTGCATCTAAAGGAAATTAATGAGATTCAACCTAAACTAAACTTCTCTGAAGCCTGACCCAAGGGCTTTGGGCTCTTCGGATGAGTCGCGACGCTGCTTACGAGCATCTCGCTGCAAGCCGTGTGAGGGACTGCGGTGGGGAGGAGAAGAAAGATGTAATTTAACAGTAAATCTAAGGTACAGGCTTTACAAAGCCAACTGCTAGGTTTGAAGCACTCAACGAGTTTTGAGGGCTGGGGATATTTCCAGTTTATTTTTAGTTTTGAGGCTCTCGAACTGGGCGCTAGCAGGGCCTGCGTGAAGACAAGCCTCGTACTTCAGGTCAAGCCCAAGATGTCACAACAGGCGGCTTTTATTATTACGACACGAAAATATCAAGTTTAAGCGCACTATTTCGAAAATAAATGCAAATAGCCGTCACGAGGCGCCAGCGCGGGCCGCGGCTCCACACTGACAGGATTTCTGCGCCCATCCCTCCCGGCGAGGGAAGAAATGGCCCCCGGGCACCCTCCGCTCTCCCTCGACCCGCCGGGGACCCCATCTCCGCCGGCCGGGCTGAGGGCAACCTCCGCCTCAGGGTCCCCCTCCTCAGCCCCCTCACGGCCCCGCCAAAACGTCGCCCCCCACCCGCGCCCCCTCCTCGCCTCCCCACCTCCCGCCTTGGCGGAGCCGCGCTGCATGCCGGGAGTTGTAGTCCCCGCCGCGGCGGCGCGCCCCCCCCCCCCCCGCTATCGCTACCGCTCGGCGACTGGGAACTACCGCTCCCAGGGTGCTGCGCGGCGGGACAGGCTGCCGCCATTCCGCCTACCCCCCCCCGTCCCCCGTCCCGCAAAAGGCCATTCGCCCCTCCGCCGCGCTGCGGGGTGACCGGTCGCCCTCCCGGGTTGTTCCGCCGGTGGGGGGGACCGGGGACTTGCCGGGGCGGCGGGGGCCGAGCCGAGCCCTCCGTGCTGGCGGAGGCGGTGCTCCCACCGGCAGCCGGGACTTCCTGTGACAGCCCATTTCCTGGTCGGATGGGGCCGGCGGGGGGCGGCGGCAGCGGCGGCGGGGTCGGTCCCTGACGGGCTCGGTGGCCGCCGGGAGCTCCGCCAGGCAGCGATGCGGGCCCCGGGCCCTGCCGGCAGGCGGTCTCCGCCGTGACCCGCCGCGGGGCAGCCGGAGGGGCTGCGGCAGGCAGGCAGGCCGGCCGGCCGGCCCTGGTCGCCTCTGCGGGGGTGCATGGAGGCACCCCGCGCCCGCAGAGAGGTACCGGGCGGGGGGCCCTTGTCAGTCAGGGCTTCCCCTGAGGGGGCTGCGGTGGCCCGGGCCGTGCCGTGGGGGTAACCGCCTTTCCCCTCCCGTTATCCCCCCCCCTCCCCTGTGGTTTTGCAGGTGTGAATCCCCCGGAGGACAGCGCGCCTGCTCTGCTTGGCCCCCACAAGGCGAGCGGCCCCGGGTCCCCACCTCGCCGGCCTCGGCCGGGCTGCAGGAGGAACAAGGAGAGGGGCTCGGGACCTTAAAAATAGCGTCGCCCCCATAACCAGGCAGCTGCTGTCTCCTGAGAAATGAAGAAGTTTTTCGACTCGCGTCGGGAGCAGGGTGGCTCTGGCCCCGGATCGGGCACCAGCGGCGGTGGCGGTGGCAGCAGTGGCCCGGGCAGCGGGTACATCGGCAGGGTGTTCAGCATCGGCCGGTACCAGGTGACGGTGGACGAGGTGCTGGCGGAAGGTAAGACCCCCCCAGTCCCTTTTGCGGAGCGCTCTGCCTTTGCTTCTTTTCCCTCCCCCTTTCCCTCACAAAACTGAAAAGGGAGGCTTTGGCCTTTCCCCTGCCCTCCCCCTCTATCCCTAGCTCCCCCAATATTTCATTTTCCTTGACGGACTTGCAGTCCGGTGGCATCTGCAAGCTGACATTTCTGGTCTTCCCATGTGTAAAGCTAGTGTGGGTTTGCTGGATTTGGTTTGGGTTTGGTGGGTTTTTTTTTTAAAGGCTTTACAAATTGAGGGGATTTCAAAAGGTAATTGTTTCCCACCTTCCCTAAACTGGGAATTTAAAAAAAAGTAAAAACCAAAATTGTCAAATGTTTGGCTGCAGAGCAAGGTGCTGTAAATAAAGAAGGCAGTGGCCTTCACTCTTAACTTTCTTCAGCTGGTTGCCTCCTTTCCTACACTAAGCAGAGAGGAATAAAACACTGGAGTAAACTCCTTGTAGATATGTCATGTACATAGGTAGCCTGAGTAGAGCAAGCTGTGATCTGAGATGAGGGATTTCTGGCTTTGCAGGGGAAGCAGTAATCCCAATTGCATTTTTTCAAAATAAAACAGTTAAAAGAACTAAAAATGAACAGTAGGGATTATAAAACTCTTTACGTGTACAGTCCTTGCAGTGCAGCAAGCTGCTGGTGGTATTTTTTTTAATTTTAACCAGTACTGCTGCTTTAACTATCATTTTACATTTCATTTGTTTGGGCTATAAGGAACCTTATGAATGGCTCTGGCTGGTAACCTTACCCTCGACCTTCAGAGAGGTGTTGGCCTCCTTAGACCTGCTCCTGGTCCCTCTCCTTTGCAGCGTCCTTTGCAATTTCAGTCAAAACAGTGTTTTGTTTTGATCTTGTAATTGCGAAGGAGAGGGTAGCTGCTGTATGAAAGCCGAGTGGGAGGACCTGTGTTGGCTTCTACAGAAAGAACCCTAAAATGGAAAAGGGACTCTGTACGTTGTGTGCATTCAGGTTTGTAAAAAGTCACCACAGTGTACAAGAAAACAGATCTGTGACCATCTTTCAGACATGGTTTCTGATATGTTCTGCTGCATGCTGAGCTGAGAGGAGCACCAAAACCAGTCCTTCAGCTAGTCACTATAGTGATTTTTTTCCTGACTTGAAATTTGCAATATAGGTTTGCCTTGGCTGATATTTCCAAGGCCCTTTTGGCCCTAGAAGCTTAGGAACGATATGAACTAAACGTGAGAAGCTGTCACAGTCTTTTTTTAATGGTTGGCCTCATCCTGGTAACATGGGAAAACAGAGGCTTTTTCTGCTGATGAATAATCTGTTGGCAGGTTCTGCCCCAGTGCTGACAGCACCAGGAAGTGAGCCTGTGTGTCACTGGGCTCTCTCCTGCTTGGCAGGCCTAAGCTGCAGCCACCAAAGGTGGGAGGTAGTAGCACAGATTGTGCAGGAGAAGTGCTTCCCCTTCGCACCTCGCTGTCCTGGAGGATCTGCTGCTTGTGGGGGCTTTTGCCGGTGACTCCTGGTTTCTTGGCTGGCCTCTGGGATGGAGCATTGCCTAGGGTTGGCTACAACTCTTAGATCGGCATGCACAGGCCAAGTGAGGTGCAGGAGGCCTGTAAAATGGGTGCTGTGTTCTCTTCCTGCCCACGCTATAAGGCAAAGGAAGTTCTTTTGGTGAAATGTGCTATGCAGGTGTTTTCCTCGCAGTTAGTCTCCTGGTGTGGGCAGTCCGAAATCCCTCTGCGTGGTGAGTGAAGTCTCCAAAGGGACAAGAGCAAGGTGGCTTGTAGGTTTGCAGGTTGTTGCCTTTTGATGGGAACAGAGGGTTGAAAATGCCATTTGCTTTATAGGAGGGGTAGGTCATCTGGGGTGTCAGTGTGGGTCAGAAGCACTGTAGCTTTGCATACCTGTGGCCTTTTGGTGTAGCTGTGTGTACTCCCCAAGTGCTGGTAAGCAGCATTTTTTCACTGACTTGGCTGGAAACCTGGGAAGCTCTCTGGCAACCTGGTCCCTGCACTACTGACATCTGAGTCCTCAGCTGGAAAACTTTTTTGTATCTGCAGTGAATTTTGGTGGTTCAGCAGTGTTGAAAAGGCAACTTGGGAAGTCTTGGCTATTTCTGCTAAAAGGAAAAGTCCCCTGGGAAGCGCTTTGTAGGAGGAGGAGGAGGAGTATCCTGTCTGGGAAAGAAACATCTCTCGTCCCCATTGCTTTAGAAGGGAGAGGAGAGGCCTGTGTTTTGGTGCAGCATGTGAAGCCTAGAAAAATAAAGGAGATGTGAGAGTGGTTTAAAAGAAAGAGTCTCTGAAATGATGATGGATGGTGTGGGGGATACTTGAGTTGCAAGCCTGAGGAACTGGTTGAAGCGGAAGTTTTTGAATTAAAGTGTTGGGATTTACCTCTGTTTGACAAAGCTGTGGCTGGTCACTCTCAATTCTGCTGAGCAACCCTGCTGAAGATGACTGCTCCCTGGCCCAGGATGGGAGTCCTTAATGCAGGCTCTGTGAAGTGTGCCAGATGGCAGATGTCTCCACGTGCTCACAGTCTCTTGCATAGATCCCCCAAAATATCTGCTGCGGTTAGGTACGCCCCCCACCCCCTTAAAAATAGTTGTGTCTGGATACTTGCTTTCCTGGGCGAAGAGGAACATGTCTTCCTTTTGGAAAGAAGTAGATGGGAATAATATAGAAGGAACTTGAATGGTTGGTTGTCCATGGTGTTATAATACCAGTGAATCAGGTGGGTTTTTTGTTTTGTTTTTTTTTTCCCCAAACAGTATATGGCAATAGGTGATTGATTCTTAGTTGGATCTTTGTAGTCATCTTGCTCTAATCCATATAATAGCACAAATAATCTCTTGAAAAATTCCCTGCAAAGTTTGCATGAGGATTAACTGCTGTGGGAGGTCAGCACT
Organism: Haliaeetus albicilla; assembly: GCF_947461875.1. Taxonomy (NCBI): domain Eukaryota; kingdom Metazoa; phylum Chordata; class Aves; order Accipitriformes; family Accipitridae; genus Haliaeetus; species Haliaeetus albicilla. The sequence continues at coordinate 42,653,313 of NC_091495.1, read as the reverse complement.
GCTGGCCTTGGAGTTCTGCAAGGCCAGGGTTAAAGTCGGTGGCATCATCGTAGAGTTCCAGTATGGGCTGAGCGGGGGTCATTACTGACTTTAAGGTGACTGGTGTTTCCGGGAGCTGAGGTGAATGCCCAGGAGGCGTTTGAGTGTGTGGGTGAGTCAGGCTACTATCTTACTGTTTTGTTTATGGAAAGAAACCAAAACAGTGTGATCAAATTGGATGCTGCTTTTTGTTTCTGCCTGTGTGTAGGGAAAAAAAAAAACCAAAATAAAAAACTCCACCCCAAAACCTCACGCTGCAGTTATAAGGAGGACAGTGTCCTTCTGATGAGGACCAGAGCAGCAGAAACATTGAGAAGGATGTTGCCAGAAAGCAGAAATTTGCTAAGGAGTTTGTGGGATGTGCCAGTGTGGCAAAGTACTACAAGCCACATGTGCTCCTCTGAGCTAAAACTGACAAGGTGGGGATTGCCCCAGTGTCCAGTTTTCAGGGGGCTATGTTTTGTGTTACTCTGTGTACTTGCAATATTGTAAGAGAGTGCTGAATCGATCCAAGGTACATCAGTGTTGATGGGGTGCACGTTTGAGCTAGGATTTTGCTTGTCTTGGTCTATTTCTAGCAAAAGATACAGGCTGTGTTTCTTCAGGTTTGTGAAAAGTCACTTTTTCCATTAGTAGTATTTTTCTGAAGGTGCTACTTATAGTCTTTTTGACTTAAAATGTGTAAGTTGGGGGATTCAGGTTTAATAATTGTCAGATATTTCGCTGAAATTTTTTTCAGATACATGCCTCTGTGTGTGCTGCTAGCTAATGTATATTTCAAACTATTTAATGGTAGACATTATAAACCAATGCAAAATCGGCTTAAATTGGCCGGCTATGTTTTTTACTCCATTTTGAAAAGACGGAAGTTGCAGGAAGGTTTCATCGTGATTTTGTTTAGCAGACCTGCAGGCCAACGCATGCATGAAGAGCTTGGTAAGGCTGTGAATGCACAACCTGTGCCCAGTGGGGGAAGGTGGTCCCCTGAGCTGCCTAAATGTGTGGCTGGGCTAATTGCAGAGGCCTTCTGCCGACCCCTGCCTGGCTTACCCTCAGCGCTTTCTTTCCCTAGAGTGTGCAGCACCATAACCTGAAGTCCCTGAACTTACACATGAGCTTCTTCTGAAATAACTTCACATTAAAACAAACCCCATCTGAGGTAAATTTTGTGGATTTACATGATCCTCAACCCAATTCCAGTGTGGCTGGGTTCAAGACACCACTTTGAAGTGTATTTTGTCAGTTATTGCCTTCTAGCTTCTGCCAAGTGCCAGCTGGTAATCAGCTGACCAGTGACATTTGGATTAGGAGTTAAACTATTTCTCCTCTTGGAATGGGACATGTGATTTCCCCGCCCCCCCCTTGCTTTTCCCGTGTACCTTGTGAGGCAGGGCATGTACAGTGCGCTCTGCACTGCTAGGTAGGATATTGGCTCCTCTCTGTTTTAGTAGTCTGGTTTTTTTGAGTGTACAAGCCAGGCAAACTGGTGAAGAATCCCAAGTGAGTGTTATTTGGAAAATGTTGAGGTATCCCAAGTGCTTTGGTGCTTTTAGCAGCACAGATTTTGCGGGGCAGAGTATGTGCCATGTCCCTAGATGTAATCAGGAAGGAAAAGAAGGTGTTAGTGGATTTAACTGTGTACGAAGTTGTATAGCCCAGAGACTCTTGTCATCTAGCCTCACTTGTAAGCTTTACGCAACATGTCAGAGAATGAGTCTGGGATTGTACATGGGGGTGGCTAGTTTCTTACGTAACAGCTACATGACCTAAAAGCATATTTAATGGCAGTGTTAGTCCAGTGCAGTCATGAAAGGAAAAGTTTTCTGCAGTCATCTTCCTAGGAAAGAGCCTTCCATGTTAAAACAAAGTAGTTTCTAATTCAAGCAGTCCTGCAACAGGCTTACGAAGTTGTCAGTTACTTAGTATAAGAAAGCTTAGTTTTGGGATTCTGGCTGAGGAAAATACAGGGTTTAACTATCCAGCTCAGGTCTTGCAGAAGTGTTCTAGTAGTTATGTGTGAACAGGTAACTAACCTCTGGTTGCAACACCAGCAATGACGTTTTGGATCTAAGGGGAACAACCATAATGTTACTGTGTCATGGGCCTTCTCCCCTTTGTAAAGGAGCTTGTCAGCAGTTGAAGAGAGCAGGTGGTAAGTTATAAATGTGCTGAAGACAAGCTGGAATCCCCTTTGGGTTTAGCACTTGCTGTCTTCCAAGCTCGCCTACCTGCATCAATCATGGCTAATAAGGGGTCAGAACTGACTAGGTGCTGCACACTTGCATTGAGACTGGAAGCTGCTTCCTCTGAAGGTGACTTTTTTCAGTGAAAATAGTGATTTGGGCAGACTGAGGCTGTGCCTGTTGGAACAGCACCTTGCCAGCTGCAGGACTTGCTGCTGCTTTTCTGGAAAGTCACAACCAATTTGCCTTCATTTGTACTAAGTAAGTGTTAACTAGTGTTTCACACGTGGAAGGAGACAGGAAGTCTCTGAGGAGAAACATGCCATAAGCAAACCCAGTTTACAGAGGAGTTCTCCCCTGATAATGAGAGGTAACTGAATAAATAAGTTTCCCAGGAAAGGATGCTTGCCTTCTTGGATGGGGGGGAAGCGCAGGATGTCCTTGTAGTGGTATTGTATTGGAAACATACCTCCTTAAATCAGATACTGGCTGCTGTACTTTTTTTGAATGTAGGAATAATACTGACAGTGATTTACAAGCACAAGGAAAAGATTTGGAAAGGCTTGAGTGAAACACATTTGCCAGGTAATTCTCTCTCATTTGTAGCTTTTTATCATTATGGAAACTTTTCTCCTTTTGTAGGAGGTCCGGGAATTGCCACTAAATGAAATGAAGGTTATTGTTAACTGCCTACAGTATGATGCAGTAGAATGAAAGTAGAGGAGAGCTGCTGCAGCTCCTCTAACATGAGGAGCTCTCACTACCCTGTTGCCAGAGTATCTGAGCCCTGGCACTGCCTACGAAGATGTCCTTCCGTTCCTTTTAGGGCTGCTGGGAAATAATATACTGAGATATGAAGGTGAAGCAATGCAGAGTATGTGCGGCCAAGTCAGGAATTGATCTCTGGCCTTCCAGATTGAGTGCTTTAATTGCAGTCTGTGTTTTTTCCCAAATGCTGCCTCTGTGTGTTTTAAATGGGTGTGCTCTTGGCACACATGTGATTTGGGCATAAATTTACGCTTGCTCTGTGGCAGAACCCATGCTGACATGAGGACTGCGGGCCATGTGTCACAGGATTGGATTAAAGACTTTTTTGGAACAAGATACTCATAGCATCTGGTTTGCTTCATGATTTTGCAGAAACAAATTACGTACCAGTGACGGGTGATCTCATAGATGAAAAATAAAAAAAGCCATCAGCAGCTGAGTTCCCCAAGCAAAGATGCATGTGTGCACGTACATCCACCCTGCAGCTGAGCTGGAAGTTGGCTGGTGCCGTGATGAGGACAGGTAGATCTGATCTTCATTCATTCACTGTTAGGAACATGCTGGTTTTACTTCGTATTTGGTGTTCGTAGGGCTGTAATAGGGAGGTGACCCCAAAATGTGCCTGTGTGAACTTAAAAAGCAGTCTGGCATGCTGTTCTCGAGGGTGTGATAGTAAAATACATGGTCTTCTGAAACTACGTAAGTGCACAGCTGTTATTCAGATGGTATCTTAGCTTGTATCTCCTTTACTTCTGTAAGCTAAATGATGCTTGCAAGCTTGACATGCTTTTGATGCACAACTCTAATGACAGCAGTAAAATAAACTCGGAGCTTGTCTCTTAAAGAAGTGCAGAATGCTTCATGAGAAGCACGGTGTGGCCTGGTTCATGTGGTCTTTCCCTGAACATCAGTTTCTGTTCAAAGCACCATAGCAAGCAAGAGGAACCCTTGGTTTCATGTGGTTTACCTGTTTTTGTGACATTACTGCTGTCTTGGATTATACATGGAAGCTATTCAGATGCTGCGGGAGTGTGATATAAAACACAGACTTTCAAAGTGTTTTAAAATACTTAAAATGAACACAAATAATCAGGGCTGATGTGAGAGGAGCACAGAAGTGCAGTCCTATTGCTTTATGTGCCTTGCCTGCATGACCTACCTGCTAAGTCAGTGATACTTTAGTTACCTGTCATGAGCCTCTGAAGGATTAATTGCTTCTGACTTGGGAAATGCTTCAGAAATCAAGACCTTCTCTCTAGCGTTTAGCTGCTGCTTTGGAGGAGTGAGCTGGATTGATAGGAAATCCTTGCCTTATGACTGCGGTGCGTTCACATGAAGATATTTGTGGCTGCTGTTGATCCTTGGGCTCTGGTCTAATAACTCTCTTCAGGACCTTTGGCAAGAAGTGTATAATACCAGGGGCTATGCAAATGATTGGTGGCATGAAAGATACGGTGAAATTCTTAAAGAAAATAATCCTTTAAGTTGGGAGAAGGATCTGTGAAAGCCCCTGTGTGCGTGCATATACTTGTGCGCTGACACACCTGCCTTTCTTTTTTTACCCAGATACTGTAGCACCTCTCGTTAGGTGTGTAGATATATAACACGGAATAACCATCCCTCTGGGATTCAACACAAATAGGCAGGAGTACATTGGCTGGAGGGAAGAGGCAGTGCCATGTCTCTTTGGGGAGAGAGCTGAGAAAAGGACAGGAGTTAAGCAGAGATAAATACGTTAGGATGGCTCAGTGGCTAGAATAGAAAGGTTTTCTCTTTGAAGGATCCCTGTTGCTTTGAGTAGAGTTCTGCAAATGTCCTGTTAGGTGACTTACAGAAGAGGTACCTGCTAAACTCATGCCATGTCTCTCTGCCTTATTTCCCCCTTGCAGTGCAGGTATTGTCAGCAGGATGCTCGTGACTGTTTGGGAGCAGGTGATGGGGTTGCTAGCTGATGTGCACTGAGTATTCCCTGGGAATTTCAGCAAGTGCTGCTTGCAATGTTGAGTGTGTTCTGACTTAAGCTCTTTGGTAGCTGCATATTCATTACAGTCCTTTCACAAGTCAGCAAATGTAAGATGACACAAGAAGCCAGCCCCAGCTGTCAACTGGTAAGATCCTGCTGGTTCTTATGTTCTTTTTTTTTTTTTTTATTGATTATGTTTGTAAGGAAATAAGTGCATTGCAGAGCACTGATATTTGGATTGTGGGGTGGCAAAGGGTGAAGGAGGGACAGTATGGCAGAGAGAAAGGGAAGGGGCAGTACAGACTTGGGTCAGACTGTCCTGGGGTGACTTGAGTGAATATTTCTGGCAAGAAAAATTCTGCTGAAAGTCAGAGCCTGTCTTTTGGTCTTTACCTGTTGCTTTTGAGTTAGAAGATGTACTTAGCTGTGTGAATATGAGTTTTCCCTTCTGTTTCTATACCTGATTACCAGTTGTAGTTTGAACTGTTGTGCTGTCGCTACCCTTCAGCGACCACAAAGACCCCTGCGTACTAGGTGTCATACAACTTGTGGTTCTATGCGTGGTTGTTCCCCTTCTGCTCTCTGCAAAGTAGACAAACAGATGGTGGAAGAAAGGCTTATCAAATTATTTTACAAATGAGAAACTGAAGCACGTGAAGATGTAGCGATTTGATAAGGGCTATGTAGGAAAGCAGTGATGAAGCCTTGTATTAAATGCAAATGTAACTCCTTGTCTGGTGTTTTAACCACAGTGTCATTAATATTCATGTCACCATAGTATTGAGGAACTTTTATAATGGACTAGGGCCCTGTGTCACATAATGCAAACACAGAACAAAGACTGCCCATGCTCCTGGGAGGTGCCTGGCTGCCCTCGCCTGTGCCTGCTGAGGCTCAACATTTGCGTTTGGTACCAAAATACGCTCGTGTGTTGCCGCCTTAGGAGACATATTCAGAAAGACACATCAGTAGGTGCAAGCAGCTGTAATCTTACAGCTGATCGTGACATGATAATTAACACAGTATCTTCTAAAGATCTGATGTTATTGAGAGACCACAGGAAACACACAAACTCAACCTTGCTCACACAGCATTCAGCAGAACATGTGACAGGATTAAACATGTATTGGATTTTTTAAAATTTAAAATGATGCTATTTTTGGAGTGGGACAGATGGTGGTATTCTACCTTTTGCTTTTGTTTTAAACTTAACAACATAAGAATCATATAGGCTGTACCTTTCTTTTCCTGCTACCGAGCAGGCTAGAAATGCATATGTTGATATATTTTGTGTAAGTTGGGGTTCTCAAGCACTTATGTAAGTTCATTTGAGCTGATAAATCCCTAATAATTATGGGGCTTGTGAGTAACAGTCACAAGACTACAGGTTCTGGACCCCTGCAACCCTTTCCTGTTTCTGGACATCTGATAAATGAACAGGCAGGCGTATGTCTATTCATATCTCCTTCCTCACCTGTGTATATGTAGAAAAACTCAAAGCTGTGCTTCGTGTTGGGCTGATTTCTGCCACCCTCCGCTGGCCCTGTGCTGAATGATGGATACTGTGTGCTCCTGACTGTACCTAGTGGTTTGAATTCCCTGCGAGCTGGCTGGTGGGACAGTAGATAACTCTCGCCATGCTTGGCATGTACTGAGGAGTTGAAAAGTTCATTGCTGTCTTCAGGGTTTGATTAGCATGTACGCTTCTAGGGGAATATTATGTAGTCCTTAAGTTGTGTTTTCCTGTTACTCAGTGAGATGGTACTTCTGTGGCTCAAGAGTATATCTGTGGTTATATGGGAGACCTGGAAAGGTTGAAATCTGGATTCTTGGGTTTAGGCAGAAGAAACTTGTTTGAAACAAACCTCTATAGGCTGTTGTGAAGCTCTTAGAGTATCATGTTAGCTGTGAGCTTGACCTCCTCCTAGAATGTATGTATTAGGGTTTCTCTTGTGTTTTTCATGCTGCTTTGCTCAGGGATGTCTGGGTGCTACCATAATAATCAAAATTCCTAAATGTCTGACTTGTCTGTTGCCATGAGCTCTCTTTGGATCCTTGCATAATTGCTTCCCAAATGGAGTTTGCTGTTACCATAGCACTTAAGGTCTCCAGTAAGCCCACTCTGGCTGACCCTTGCAAGCAAGTCCAGTTAAAAACCAGTCCCAGGCCTGGCCAGCTGAGTCTTGCTTTCTCCTTCCTCTACACCTCCAGCTACAACCTGCTCTCTGCTCAACTAGTTTCATTTTTTCTCTCCTATCCAGTCGACATGATTCACTGCTTCCTTGCCTTTCCAGTAAAGGTTTTCAGCTGCATGCAGTTGCTGCAGGTTCTTGCTGGCTTTGCAGTTCCAGTCATGTTCACTCAAAAACAGTCATGCTCTGCAGCATGTTTATGCCATTGCTAATTTCACTTGGAGATGAAGGAGGTCTCAGATGCTATTAGCAGCTGCTTGGAATAATAGCAGCTGAAATGTGCTTTTTAGAGGGCTGATTGATAACTAAATAAATGATTTTTTTTTTTTTAAGCCGTGAGTTATTCATGACCCATTAATTTTTTTTTTTTTTCAGTCTTATAGTGGAAGTTCAAGGACTAAAATTGTCACAATAGAGAGAGACTGAGTCTGCTTTGCCAAGTAATCTACTTGGAGGCAGTGTATCTTGCTGCACAGTAATAAAACACTGCTCCATCAGCTTTGGGTTTCCAAGTCTGCCTGTCAGGGAGGAATTGAGTGGATGCACAAGACTGTAAAGCAGAGCACATGCCTAGCAAATCTACCCACGTGAACATCTAAACGTGCTTCCTGCTGTGAAGGCCAGTACAGTTCCATAGCCTTTAGTGAGCTGTTATTTGTTATGAAATTGCTGTCACAAATACTGTGAGACTTTAATACCCCTAAATTAAGGTGTCCAGGCTGTGTTCTGACGGTGTCCTTAGAGGATAGGTAGTGTGACAAGCTATTCCTGCCCTTGGACTAGAGCTTTTGAAAAGGGAATGCAAAGTTAATGCACAGGACGAATCTTGCCCACTGATTATTTTAGGCTTCTAATACGCTGTTGCATGGCAGAGATTAATTTCCTTCCCCTTGCCCCCCATTTTTTTTTCTTTCTCCCTTTCTCTGCTATATTGTAATTTACAGCTTCCTTTTTTTACTTTCTCCATGGAACTGGCTGGGAATTGAAGGAGTATCATCTAGGGCAGAGGAGTGGCTCTTAAAGATCTGAGACAGGGCCCTGTAATGAGACAGGGTCCTGAAAAATGCAAAGAAATGAAGCTGAACAGCTTTAAATCAGACCTATCAAAATAAAACCCAGAGAAGTGAGGAAGAGGCAGTTAAGCTTTTTCCGTGTCATCAGTGCAGTGAAAATGTCTGTGACTATATAAATATTTTGTGGCTGTTTGCAATTGTGAATGTCATAGTTTTAAACTAAATATTCACCCCCCCAAAACCACAACAATCCCTAACCAACCAGTCTTGCTATCCTAAAAGTAGGAGAGGTAAAGACCTTGCTTCTATTCTGTATTGGGTGACGTTTCTGGTTGTATTATTTTGCACAATTTAGGCACTTGTGGCCGTGACTGCCACGCTAACATTAACTGTGATGTACTGCCTATTTAAAAAGAGCCCAGAAGAGGGTGGAGCCTGTAAATCTAAATCTGTCTTGTCATGGCCTAGATATTGCAGCAATGACACTAAGCAAGGGCCCTGTAATTATGTTGGTAATATTGGATAATCACATTAGGATTCTCAGCTATGGTAAATCTGTGTAGGGCTAACTATGTCCCTGCTTTACTCTTGCTGAGAATCTGACCCACGAGCTCTACGTGAGCTTGAGCCTTTCTTTTACCTGGGGAGAAGTCCTTTGCTCTGTTAGATACGCTAGCTGTTCTATTAAAGTTTGTCTGGTGGTATTTAAAGACTAGAGCTTAAGCAGTGCTGCCGCTGGAGCTGTGAGAGCTACTGCTTTCTTAGGCTGGTAGTGAGAGGAGTTCTAAAAAGCAGGGCTTTGCCTGCACACCTTGGGCTTTTTTGCAGTATTGGATGCAGGCCTTTGCCTTGATGGTGTGTGCTGTCTAATGGATGCACATGACTCTGGAGATATCTTTGTAGCTGGTTTTTTTTTTTTTCTTTTTTTCTTTCCCCCTTTCCACTAAATCAGTTGTGCAGCAGTTGCATTTTGTATCCGGCACAAAGCTGACGCAGATGCTGGGCTTTCTGTGCCCAGCGAACTTGCTCAGCATGAAGCTGCCTAACAGATTGTTGCTGGCCAGCGATAGAGGCTCCTCTTCTTTTAAGCCAATAGAACATGGAAACTATATTGCTCATATGTGCAAATTTACTTTGTGGAGACCAAATTCTTTCCAGCTCAAATTTGAGCTGCGTGGAGAATTTCCTGCTGCTTAAAACAGTTATCACTGGTGGAAGAGTGCAGAGCCTCACGCCTAAACCTTGTGACCTCTGGAGCTGTAGGGTTGCATGTGTAATTATCTGCCACAGGCTGTCTGTGTGAAATGGAGGATTGAATGTGAGTTTATAACCTGCTCTGCTCAGAACTGGTGTTGATGTGAATATGAACCAGGTGAACACAGAATCTACCTTGATTTCCCAACACTGCTTTCCTCTGGCAGTAGGACCAAACCTGTGAAGCCCCAGCCTCTGCTAGGAGGAAGTGAGTTGTGTACATGCTTGCTCTGCAAGAAGGGAAGGCGAGTTGGTGATTTTATGGGGCTGCTGCTGATCAAAGTTTGAATATTCTTCAAGAGTTCGTCTTATGCCAGGAGGATGCAGTCCTTGGATAGCTTGACACACAACCTGTGTCCATGTTCCTTGTATAGTTTCTTTAGCTAAAGTATCAATAGAAATATTTATGAAGTGAAAAGCTGCATTTCCTGTAAGTTCAGTTTAACTCGGGGCTCTCTTGACTTTTGACAGTTGTGTCACTGTTATAATCTTCTTTTGCATATGATCTCTGTTCAATTCCTGATCTTGTTGCAAATATACCTGCTTCACTAATTTTCCGTCTGCTTAGTATCTCATCTGGGGAGATGCAGGTTTCATCTAGTTCTCCTGATATTTGTGCCTATTTCAGATTTCCTGTCTTGAAATATTAGGTGTCCTTTATGTTTTATCTAGGTGCTATCTACTTTCCCCGCAGTTCTGAAGCTCTGATTCACTCCTACAGCCACTTAAAATGGTCAGAACATGGTCGAAATTTGAGTGATTGTGACCATTGCTGCTTACACAGATGAAGCTCTTTCAGCTGGAGTTAGTGGTTTGCTTTTTATTCTTTGCCCTCCAGATAACTCTTAAATGTTCAGACTATTTAATTGGCGGTTGATGTTTCAAGATCTGATTTGATAAGTTTCCCAGAGCAGTTCTATCTCCACTCCAGTGTGAAGCCTTTTAAAGTGCTGTTTAGGGGCAATGGAAGCAGCTCAAAGGAACAGACTAACCCACAACTGAAAGCTCAGTAAACCAACCAGAATCTACACTGATTTTTGTTTTATTTTAATGGTGTTTCACTCCCTGTACAGGTGAATATGGGGAGGTAAGCCACTGAGAGCTGTACCTTTCCTCTTGGAAATGAGCATGGGGGGCTTCCCAGGGACTGCTGCTGTGTGTGAAAGGAAGCATGGTTCTTTGTTTTCTGTGGTCTCATTTGCCTCATAGCTATTAGGCCTGCATGGACTATAAGGACTCATATCTTTGTGTTTTAGAGCCCTTGAGCTGAAGGAGAACACCTGCAGTACTGTACAGAGACCCTACTTTCTACCCTGCAGAGACCAGTGGTTTGTATTCCTGATACATAGAGTTCATCTTAATAGGTTGCTTTAAATACTACTCTAGGAGGTGCTGGGGCAGGCATTTTAGATTGAAGTAGTCCCTTAAACTTGTCACTGTTATGCTTTAGCATAAGTCAAGTGACTTAAACCCAAAAACCAAAAAACAACTAAGTAAAGCTTGTTATTTCCTTTGAGGTAGAAAACCTCGACTGAGAGTAGACCTGTTTAGTTTAGCATTATTATCTGCTTTTCTCAGCTGGAGAGTCTGTTGGCAGGGGATAAGGGTTTTTGTTTTGTTCTTGTTCAGAACTGGACTCCTTGGTTTATAACACACATGTACACACACACAAACTTGCGCCCTGGTTGGAGTTAGAGGAACTTGGGTGTAGTAAGACCAGGAGATCCATATTCAGGCCTTCCTGGTTCCACAGAGACTACTGCATGTTCTGTTGTCTGTGCAGCATGTCCTGCTTTTCACCCCTCTGTTCTCATTGCCACCTTTAGAAAGTCATTCAAGTAGCACTTAGAGCTGTGGGTTTCTGTGTATGAGCCTGTTCTGTTTCAGCTGGTGGCTGAGCACACCCTGTTACTACTTTGTGCTTGAGCTTGCAAGCTGTTGACATGGCTTAGCCTAGGTAAAGAGCATCCTAATTTTGTAGCCTGGATTGTGGGAAATGAATACCAATTATGTCCAGGTACTCCTGAGACATGATGCAAGCCTGTGCCTCTAGGATAGGCTATGTGTTTTCTGTGCATGCAACTTGAGGGTGAATAATCTTTGCTTATATGGATATAAAATAACATGTAAATACCCTAATGTAACCAGAGGATTATGGAATTGGGTAGGAGAGTGAGTCATAAGCATTAATTAAATCCCAAACCCCAAGTGTCATGATGAACACTCCAACATGTAGTAATAAAACAGCAAAATGGAAACACAAAGGAGAACATTATTACAACCGCCACTGCTTCAAGTCTTTTTAGTCTTTTTGTGCTAGGTAATCTGGAAAAGACACTCTGTATAGCATACTCCAGCTATGCAGGAGGTTGTGGAGAAAAGACTGGCAGTAGCTTGTTGATGTCTGTCGTGTGTAGCGTGAGAATCTGGTGTTGAAATCAAGTCAACAGAGAGTTTGGTGAGACTTCCTGACGGTAAGGGTGTCCTGGTTTCAGCTGGGATAGAGTTAACTGTCTTCCTAGTAGCTGGTACAGTGCTATGTTTTGAGTTCAGTATGTGAAGAATGTTGATAACACTGATGTTTCCAGTTGTTGCTCAGTAGTGTTTAGACTAGAGTCAAGGATTTTTCAGCTTCTCATGCCCAGCCAGGGCACCTGACCCAAACTGGCCAACAGTGTATTCCATACCATGTGACGTCCCATCTAGTTTAGGAACTGGGAAGGGGGGGGCAGGGAGTCGCCGCTCGGGGCTCGGGGACTGGCTGGGTGTCGGTCGGCGGGTGGTGAGCAATTGCCCTGCACATCATTTGTACATTCCAATCCTTTATTACTACTGTTGTCATTTTATTAGTGTTATCATTATCATTATTAGTTTCTTCTTTTCTGTTTTATTAAACCGTTCTTATCTCAACCCAGGAGTTTTACTTCTTTTCCTGATTTTCTCCCCCCTCCCACTGGATGGGGGGGAGTGAGTGAGCGGCTGCGTGGTGCTTAGTTCCTGGCTGGGGTTAAACCACGACAAAGGGTAACAACACCCCAGGAATAAACTGTTCAAGAGCATGTGGAGAATGTGTAAGTAGAGTAGCTAAAGAACAGGTTAGACAGACGTGTCAGGAGTGACTGTGGGCAATGTCAGTCCTGCCTATAAGTGAGAGGCTGAGTCAGGTGAAATCCTGTGCCAGACGGTGACGCGGTGACACAGGGCCATGCTTTTTCAGTGAGACAGTTCTGTGTTGCTTACCAGCATCCTGCTGCAATTTGGAGAGGGTGAAATGAGGCTGGAGAAAGCCTCCCTCTGTCTGTTAATCTTGTTATCCTTGACCTACCTCCATTTGACTCCACTGGGGCAAGAATAAAATCCTCTTTCTTTATGCAGATTTTGTATGTTAGTCATAAAGCTATAAAACCACCGGAGAGAGAGAGAGAGACGTTTGAAGGCCCAACATGCTCACCTTTTGGGATGCTGCTTAGGTGGAGATGACCATGAAAAAGGAAGAAAATACTGGAGGCCATGCTAGTGATCCTGTAGTTATCTCTTTAGCTGCAGCGAGTCTGGTGTCTTTGCTCAGGGAAAACTGAAGTGCCCCTTTGCCTGCAGGCTTTGTAGTAGCAGACTACCTCCTACTGCTTTCTAAAAAAGCAGAGGGTGTAGGAAATGCTGTTTGACTGTATCAGTGATTAATCTTTCACCAGATCGAAGCAAGCTTGTGAGTAACAGATCTAATGCTCGCTTTCAAGACTGGATTCTTGGCAATAGGCAGGGCCCTTTGATACCTGGCAGTACTGGGAAACCTCTAAAAATGTTTCTTCATGTTGGTAGCGTGTTGTGCCATATCCAAAATGTAATGTGAAGGGTTTCTGGGTGAAGCTTCAGTCCTATCCTGTTAGGATGACTTGCTACTATCTCTTACTATGAGATGCTGCGATTTGAGGGGTCTTTTCTGGTCTTTCCCTGGTTGGACACATTCAGGTGTCCTTCCAGCACAAATTTGCTTTCTGGAGATGGCCTGCAGAGCTCATGTCTGCAAAGCAGAGCTCAGGGGCGTGAGCTGTGTAAGCAGGGCCTTTGCTTCATACTGCTGCTATGAGTAGTATGTTGTCACACTGACCCATGTGTTCTTTGGTCAGTTTCTTAATTTTTTGCCTTTTTTGTGAATCACATGCTCTCCTACCCTAGTGACATCCTTTTTAAGACCATGACTTAAAGAACAGAGGATTTCTTTGCAAATTGCTTGTGTTTCTGACAATCTCCATCTCAAGGAAGTGGGAGCAGAGATAATGTTCCAGGTTGAACTCAGGAAATCATAGCTCATATCAGTGTCGTCTTTGCTTTCTTTGATATAGCTGTGATCTTGGATGTTACAGCCCTAATGCAAAGTCGGCCTCATTACTGTGGCATCTTAATTAAACCTCAAACCACTTTAAAAACAAATCTTGAGGGAGTTGTATTTTTCTTTAAAGGTGTTAATGCTGACATCTCTGCCTAACTTTAAAGGTGGTGTAGATGCTTCATAAAGCAGAAAAAACAACGTGCAGTGATCCTGACCATTCCAATTCCTTGTTATGTATCAAAGGAGAACACTTCACAGTACTGATCCCAGTTTGTGGGCACATTTGGTAATAAAAAGGGTTAATATTGGAACAGAAAACTTATTTTGGGGTGAAATTTCCTGTCCTGGAAACAAAGAGCTCGTAAATGATGGAGAAGTTGTATCAAAAGGGGTAAAATGGGATTTAAAATTGTACCTTTTTTAGCAGGTATGCTGCAGTAATACCCTCATGCTAGGCAATGGAAGAGTGGAATAAAAGATAGCTGAAAGAATATGTTAGTGCAGATTAATACTGACAAAAATAGCACTATAATCCTAATGCCCATCATAGTTGAGTAGGGGAGCTATAATTAAAATAAAAAGCCCATATAAAAATTAACCAGCAAATATTTGTCTGTGTGGAGAGTAACATAAGATCATCACACATGAGACATGATCAGTAAGGGACTGCTGCCCTTTGCTTTCCTTCCCATTATTGCTGTGCTCTTGGGACCAAGTGTGCTGCTTTTTATAGGAGCTGCCAGGCGAGTCTCCTCTTGACAGCGAGACTCACGTTGTGATGCACAGTAATGCTTTCTAGCAGTAATGGGAAGTTTTTCTGAAGGTCTCTGCTGCTCAGCAGACCCAGTGTGGTCTGAGGAGAGAATCCCAGGGCACCTTGGTGTTTTTTCCCTGTCTTACAGATGAGCCACTTGTCCACTTGTCCATCTTCATCCCTGGTTTATAGGTGGGGAGAACCAAGACTGGGTTATTCTTTCACCTTTGTTGAAAGCTGGCACTAAGAGCTGTAGGAGAGAAGCACTGGCACATCTGAGTGCTTTTCGCTGATGTGTTTGCCAAGCTTGATGCTAATGTTAGCTGAACTTGGCCATTGTCTAAAATAATTATGGATGATTGTATTGCTTAACTCTGCCCAAAGTGTTTTCCTTGGCCTTTTTTCTTTCTGGTAAAGGGTAAGTGACTCCAAAGTTCAGGTTTGCTGAAGCCATCTCTGTCCCTGGAAAAGATGCCCCAAAAGTTTGGTGCTTTATGATCAAGGATCATATCATAGAATCATAGAATAGTTTGGGTTGGAAGGAATGACTATTGTGTATACACAACTAGGGAAAATTTTTTTTTTGTTAAATGACTGCATGTTATGCCAGCTAGAGAGAGAGTCAGAGGTGCAGGATGGCTTTCTCGGTACAGCAGCAGAGAGAAAATGGTTCTGGTGTTGCCCAAGTGATGATGTCCAGTGATGGGTAATGTGCAGTGTCTATGTGTCAGCTGGTTGTGGCTACGACTGTGGGGAAAAGTAAGTGCTGGGAACTACGTTTTAGTAAAGCTTTGGGAATGGTGAGCTGCAAACACCCTGTGCAAGGGAGTTGATATGATTTTCCCATAACTGGATCACAGCATCCTGACTTGGGGGGTGGCAGGCGTGGGGAATAAAAAAATTGAGTGAGCCTGCCCCTTGTACTTAGGAAAGTAAATGCCAAGGAAGTTCTTCTGGCTTATGAGATAAGGCAAAATATGACATAATTCTTGATGGATAAGAATTGGTAAGTATTTGGATTGTGCAAAGGAGTGGCTTCGTGCCTGGTTCAGCAAAGCACTTAATTTTAAGTGCCTGCTAGCACAACCGGAGCTTAAATTGCCTTGCTGGCTGTCCCTGGAGGCTAAATATTCCTACAGCAGTTGTTGGGGACATCTGAAAAGCACTTGGTTGTCCCCTCAGCACTAAAGCATGGTGGGCTGTCTGGCACGCAGAGCTTTGAGGTGGATGAGATAAAGCGAAAACACAGAAAGCTGGAAACAATTCAGTGGAAAACCACATGCATTGTTTGTCCAGCTCAGAAAAGAATTTCACCCCTGAAGAATAAAGTTTTTAGTGGCATCCAGAACGTTTATCAGGAACTATGGTAATTACAGATATTGTTAATTTGTTTGTAGAACAGTGATGGAGAAAATCCAAAATGAAGCAGTGATTATTTTTAAAGTTGAATTGGTGACTTGATAGTTGGCTCTTTCAAGCCCAGAGATTTGACTACCTTATCTGAAAAGAGGAGTGATTTCTCCTCCTCAAGTTATCCAACATAACCTTGGAAAAAAATGAGGGATGTGATCGAAGACAAAACTTGAATATGTTTGCAGAGGGAAGACACATCCATGCAGTGGAGATGTTTTTGTAGCTGTTATTGCAGAGCTCAAACATGCAGCTGGGAGGTCATCACACTACATGTCTCGTTTGCTCCTGTGCAAACAGCACTTAATGTCTCTGGGAGGTACTTTTAGAGTGGATTTTAAAAGGAGGTGTTCTGCCTAATTGTGTTTGGATGAAGCTATTTCTATTTTGTAGGCGTACCTGCTGTCTCTTGCAGAGGGTGGTGGATTAGCATAGCAGGGTAACGCAGAAAATGCAGTGTGTTTTGGGAACACTAATGGCTTGTGAAAAGGCCTTTGGTCCTGCAGATCATGTGAAATCTAACCTGCTTTACTTTGTGTGTACAGGGCAGAGGCCAGCCAGTCCTCTTCTGGACTATGATTAACTCAGGTGAAGTGGTCTGTTGAGTTGGTGCTTCAAACAGTCTGGCTATGGTTGAACTTGCTTTATTTTGGCTCTGCATGAGCAAAACAGGCTTTCTGTGGGGACCCGTTGTCTGGCAGGCACAAAAACCTGCCTGCAGTAATACCTTGTTTTCTTCTCTGCTGTTTAAATAGTTATCTGATAGGATATGTTTGAAGATCTGGAGCAGAACTTCAA
The DNA here is from genome assembly GCF_947461875.1 of Haliaeetus albicilla. Classification (NCBI taxonomy): domain Eukaryota; kingdom Metazoa; phylum Chordata; class Aves; order Accipitriformes; family Accipitridae; genus Haliaeetus; species Haliaeetus albicilla. The sequence continues at coordinate 42,636,609 of NC_091495.1, read as the reverse complement.
TGCAGCTCAAACAGCTGAGTAAGTGATTGTGTGTGAAGATACAGTAATCGTGCTGGTAGGAAGGGGATTCTCGGGACAAGCTATTTCTGATGGTTTCCCTACCGCCACCATTGGTGCTGTCCCAGGAGGACAAGGTGGATCTGTTGTGCCAGGAGACCTAGAGTGTGCCGGAGGGCAGTTGTGTCCATCGAGGGTAAAGTGTGCAGTGTTCAGCGTACAGTTTGTCTGCCATAGCAGCACTTGCTGAGCTTGGCTAATTTATATGTTCACCAGTGAAAGGCAGCTCTGGAAGTGCGTATCACAAAAGGGTGATGGGAGGAGCAACCCATTTCTCTGTAAACTTCCTGACAATAACATTAGTTAGTGCAACTTGCTTGGAAGCAGCTTCTTGTGCTTGTTTGCAGATCGGCATTGCTGGCTGCCTGTGACTTCTAGTTGCAAGAGGATTCCAGGCTTGCAATACATGTGAATCACTTAAATGCAGCAGAGTGCTATCTTCTTACCTTGTGAGGAGCTGAGAGGGTATCGCGTGCGGCTTTCTGTGGCTGGTTTTACCTGGTTTAGAAGTGCTTGTCTGGCTGTGAAGAGTTCTGCATCCTACTGAAATTACAGAAGAGCTGAAAATATAACTACCAGCTCTGGAAACTGGCCAGTACACTGACACAAACCTGCATGGAAAATTGCTCTGGCATCTGTATTGACTGGAGATAATTGGACCCCCCCCCCCCCGCCTTTTTTTTTTTCTCTCCCCAGCTTATCCTAAAACCAGTTAGCAAGAACAACAGTCAGGCCAGAAGCCTGTAGCAAGATAACTGTGTTCCCATGCTGTTGTAGAGGCAGATGCAGGCCAAAGTGCAAAAGACAGTGATGGTTTCCCAAGAGACCTATAGCTGTTGCTGGCTCTAAGCTGATGGTGATCGCAATACTGACTGTGTGCTACCTGTTCAACAATGTTAATATGTCTTACGGATGAGTATATAAATAACTTTTTATGTCTTAGAATGAGAGTGGTATTTTAGCTTCTGCTGGCTTGTATGGGAAAAGAGTTGAATTTCCTTCAGAACTTTAAATCACAGGCACTTGTTTATGAATGCAAGGGAGGACTGTCCTCTGAGCTGACTCTCAGGCTCAGTGCTTTTCTCCCTTCTGGTGCTTGCAAAGTCTCTGGGTTTATTTGCTCTGTTTCATCTGAAGCCTGGACTGGTCTAGTGCCTTTTGCTTTCCCTACGTGTACTGGAAGAAAGGCTCTACTAGCAAAGATGTGCTGATGTTCCTAGCGCCTGGGTGGCTTTGCTTCTAAGCTCTGCCTTGTGTGTGACCCACCCTCCCCGGCCACGTGTGGCATAGCTATCTAACTTCACTTGAGGCAGTGCAGGCTCTTGAGCTGACCTTGGTTGGCTTGGAGTTACACAAATCCTGGCATGTCTATCTATTGTATTGGAGCTGGCATAGTGCAGTAGAGCTGGCAACTTCTGGCCGTTGGAAGGGTTACATTGCTTGCCGTTCACTGGAAATAGAAGTAAATGGTCCTGTAATGTGCATCTGGCAGTGCTTCATAATAATTGCTTGTCAATTTGCCTTTGATCTATTTCCTTTCAACTTTTCTCAGATTTAGCAAAGTTGGGGGTTGGACTGGAATAAGGAGGGAGAAGTTGGTTGTGGTCTGAGGCTCTGGAAGCTGAAAGTAGTCCTTGAGGCTGACAAGGTGGTAATGTTGTAGATATGTAGTGTGCAAGGAGGAATGGTTAACCAGGGGGAGCAGCTGTTAGTGAGATAGTTAGAAGCTAAAGTAAGTGTATTAATTTCAGCATGATGCTATGAAAAGCTGTCAGAGTTCAGATGAGCGCTGGGTGGCTCGTCTAAGCAAAACCTGCTTGTTCAGTGCAGTGGTGACCAAGCAGACAGCAAGAGCTGGGCAGCACCTGTCCTTACTGCTGCAACCCGTAGGAGAAGACACCCATCAGCTTCTGTGAACAGGTCCCTCTTCTGCGTAATGCTGCATGGTAGGTGAAAGAAAACTCTTAAAGCCATTAGAAAGTCTTCATTAGGCAGTGTTGGCTCCAGTCCAGGTGCTTGATAGCTTGGTCTCTTCCTGGGCTGTGCTGAACGGCATCGCTGTTCTGGGCTGTCTAATGCTGCTAAGTGAAAATTTCAGCCATCTATTGGGTCCTCCTTGCCCTCTTCTCTGTCATACCTTTCTGAAAAATGTGATCTGCCTTTTCTGTCTGCTGCTTACCAACAAAGTTGCTGCTTTTGAGGTAGCTGTGGGAGTACAGGTCCTTCTGGAACTCTTCTTTTAGCATGAATCTGAAGTATTGGCCACAGTTGCCAATAGAAAGGTTTCAAGTGCTCCAAAACGCTTCAGGTGTATTAGCTGGTAACCTACTTAAGCACCTTAACCCCTAACCTTAAAATGGTGATGTGGTGTTACTGTTAACCTTTTCTGCAATGCAACAGTTTCTGGTAAGTGCTATTTTCTTTAGCAGGATGTGCAGTTTGTGAGCAGTCAGTAATAAAAGTGTGAGGGTCTTGGGAGGTCCAAAGCTCCAAAATCTTCTCTTGTGCACAAGAAACTTAAAAGGAAATCTCTCTAGGTCTAGGTACAGACCACTAAGGGCATCCCTGCCATTTCCAGGCATTCAGATGTACAGCGGTTGTTGCATGAGAAACCTATAAGCAGATACGCCTATAGTTCTGACCTTGGCCTGGGAAGACCTGCAGCCTGAAACACTCCTGGAAGGAGCTGGATTCCTGTTGTAGTTCTGATTCGCTCTGGTGCATGGATGTGATCAAGCCCTGTTTCTGTAAATACGTGTGCAATGCATGAAAGCTTGTGGCCTGATTTCTTTGCCCTGCCTGTGCACCTGCTGCCCTGTCCTTTGGAAGCCAGTTTGCAGGTGTAGGTTCTTGGTATTCTTAAAATTGGCCCGTAAGTCCTGCTATCTTGTATTTCTAGAGCCATTTTTGTATGAGGAGTGTGGCAAGAAGCCACTGTTCTTTGTGCTCTTTTTCTATCCCTTTCTGCTTCCCTCATCTTCCTGCTGTTTTACTGAGTGTTTCGCAGTCCCATTCTCTGCATGCAAAACTGGCAGTACTAAAGCCAATTAGCAGTGGAAGGTGTAATAAATGCAGAGAAATTCAAATTAGGGTGGTATTTTTCACACCTTTTCTGATTTAAATGTGGAATGACTACCTGAGAGAAGTTAGACATTCTTGAATATGTTGTGCCTTTCTGGACTAAATCCTGGATACAGTCAGAACCTGGGCTCGGTAAACTGTAGTTTGGAAGGAATATTGTGGTCTGTTTTAACCGAGGCAATCGGACCAGATAATGTATTAGTTGTTTAGAGAGTGAAACCTGCACCCTCTCTTGAATGGATGTGGATCATCAAATTTTGCTTCTCTGATGGCAGCATCGCTTACTCTAGATTGCTGTGCAAAAATTGCTGTATGTACCCTGATTAAATCAATACTTGTTTTCTCTGGAGAGAAGCATGCTGCTTTTATTAGTAGCAAAATTGTCATGCTTTAATCTGCAGTCAGTGGGAGTTTAATAATAAAGTAACCAAATTGGTAGGTATATTTGCAGACAAAGTAAGTTAAATGATTTTGCACAGCTTCCATGTGTGGTGTCGTCAGCTGAAGTTTGCAGGAGTTAAAGGTAAGGGAGAGAAGGACATGAGGATGTAGTTTTCCTATGACTTGTGTAAGTACTGTGACAACTCTGCAAATGTTGCAGGCTTCCTCTTCCTTGGATGCGGCTCAACCTGACGTATTCGTCTCTCGCTGCTCCATCTGGAAGATGCTCCAGGCCATGTTTCTGTCAGGTCCTGATGTGTTGATGTTGCAGTTCTGTATCAGAAAGCATTAACTTGCTTAATTTGTATTTATGTATTTTAGATTCTAAGTTTCTCTTTCCTTGGAGCTTTCAGGATGGTTTAGCTATGTTCTCCGTTGCATAGACTACAGTTTTCTTTACCACTTGGCCCTGGTTGCATGTAAGCAAAATAGGCTGATGTACATATTCTAGCGAGGGTGCTCTAGGAGTGACTTTGTTAATTAGCACAGGATCCAAACTAGAGGAAAGGTACCTTGCCCAAAACTTTGCTAATGAGACATGAGCAGTTGGTCTGAAGAGGTACCAGTCCCACTTCAGCTGAAGCAAAGATTTAGAAGATGAAGGTCCTTGAATTTAATGGATTTGCTTTTCTTTTTTAAAAATTTTAATTCATCTGTATTTGCTGCTCAGCTCATGTTTCTTTCTGCTGAGTGTGGCACTGTAAACAGAGACACAGTATCCTGCTGGCCTCCAGGCCTGGCAGGAGGAGCTGTGGGAAGGGAACTGAACTCCTGGAGAGGATGGATGACTTCTGACTTTCTCATTTGGGAGAAGAAAAAAAAAAAAAAAAAAAAAAGTCTGTGATTCCCAAAAAGTTTTGATGATGACTGAGGCTCTGTAATAGAAAAAAAAAGACAATTTTTTTTGTTGGTTTAATGTTTTCTCTAGATTTTATCTGTGGTCCATGGAAATATTGTGCAGAAATTAAAAAAAATAAGTCCAAACCTGATCTCTCCAATGATTTTAAAAAGCATAATGTGTTAAGAAAGTAGGGATTGAGGAAGTGGTGCTGGTTTTGGGTCCCTTCTTGCTGGCTCCGTTGTGGGTTATAAGAGGGGTAGGGGGAAGCAGTAGAGTGCTGTTTTGCTTTTTTCAACATAGACATCCTTCAAGCTAAAGATAGCACAGCGGGATGTGCAGATTTGTTCTCCAGAAATGAGACAAATGTGGCTAGGGTAGAACAATAAGGCTATTGCTGCGGGTTTAGGAGTTCTTAAAAATGACTTGTAATTTGAGATCCTCAAGTTGAAGCAGCTTAAGGGAGAGAGTCGGGGTTATTTTTGTGTCTGAATTTGAGCACTATAAAGAAATGAGGCCCTCCAGAGTTACAAGGGTTTTAAAACCCTCTCTGGCAGGAGTGAGCAGCATCTGTATGGCTTCCTGTATCGCAGAGCCATGTCCCGTTTTTCTGAATTTGAATATCCATTTTGCAGCCTGGTTATAGTTTTTTAAGACCTTTAATTAAAGTCCTGACACTCTTTTTTTTTTTTTCTTTTTTGTTTTTTTTTCTTCCTTCTGTTGCATCTTTTTGCAACTTCTCTGGGGCTGTGTCATGGTTTAACCCCAGCCAGCAACTAAGCACCACGCAGCCGCTTGCTCACTTCCCCCCACACAGTGGGATGGGGGAGAGAATCAGGAAATAAAAAAGTAAAACTTGTGGGTTGAGATAAGAACAGTTTAATAGGACAGAAAGGAATAAAATAACAATGATAATAAAATGACAAGAATAATAATAAAAGATTGGAATATACAAAAGTGATGCACAATGCAATTGCTCACCACTTGCCGACTGATGCCCAGTTAGTTCCCGAGCAGCAATCTGCACCCCCAAGGTGAATTCCCCCCAGTTTATATACTGGGTGTGATGTCACATGGTATGGAATACCCCTTTGGCCAGTTTGGGTCAGCTCTCCTGGCTGTGTCCCCACCCAACTTCTTGTGCCCCTCCAGCCTTCTTGCTGGCTGGGTGTGAGAAGCTGAAAAATCCTTGATTTAGTATAAACACCACTTAGCAACAACCGAAAACATCAGCGTGTTATCAGCGTTATTCTCATACTGAACCCAAACCACAACAGTATACCAGCTACTAGAAAGAAAATTAACTCTATCCCAGCCAAAACCAGGACAGGCTGTTTCCAGTTAGTTCTGTTTCTAAAGGTTGATGGGGCTTCCTTGGAAAACCTGGTCTAGTTCCTATGACAAACTATGATGTGTAAAACTAAGGTTTTTGCATGCTAAGATTTTTGTCTAACAGCTCTGATGCTGAGAGGCATGTTATTTGCATGTGTAACTTCTGTGGTTGTTTTGGAAGATGGGCTGTAATGGGTGCCATAAAAGCTGTCTGATAACAAATGGGGAGGGTTATACTTTGAACACAGCAACGCCGTCTGGTCATTTGCTCTTTTTCAATCTTTTCTTAGTAAAAATAAATGCTAGTTTTAGTAAAAGCTTCAGTGGGCCTTTTGGCTGTGGTGTTTGATTTGTTAACAGCTTGTAAGCACCAGTTGTTGCAAGACTGCAGCTGTCAAATGCAGCCTATTTTAACAGTAAATTTTACTGAAATACGGCTTTCTTGCTTGTCACATTTTACATGATGGGGAGGAACTCATTTAAGTGCTAAATTAAGTGCTAGTAGTAATTATGTACAAACATGTCAAATGTAACTATATAAGTCTTGTTGATCTGATGGTTTGTGGCAGCTTGTAAAGAACGGGATTCACCAAAGGGCTCAAACTTTTAAAATGAGAATTCTTTGGGATGTGACTAGCTTTTTACGGCGTGTGACTACAGTTCTTGGTGTCGTGGGACTTCTGAATGCTACAGCAGCACTGAATCATAACTTACTATTGAGCTGATTCTTTAGAAATCCTTAAGCATAAAAGGAATATGTGCTGTAAGGTAACGGAGAGCAAATGAAGTGCTGTCAGGTTGTAGCATTGACAATGTCGTCATGCTTCTCTTTTTACCATTGTGCAGCACTTCTTGGCTACTTGGATATGTGCGACTTTTTTGTTCTGATTCATTCTGATCTCTGGGAGCCAGGTGCAAAACTTTGATGCCTATATACCTGCATCCTCAATCAGTTTCCTATTTCTGTCCAGGACTACAAATGTAAAACTCATATTTTGATGTGTTGCTAACGGAGATGAAAGGCTTTCATCCTAAACAAGTCAAGTATGTCCTGGGAGTCCTGACTTTACTAATAGCAATGACCACAAAATGAATTGTGTTAGTTTTTCTTTTTTCCTTGTTCTTCTGTCCTTTTTTTAAAGCACTAACATCAAACCATGTGTGGAAGATGGGTTTCTTCTGCTTCTTGCACAAATCAGCTTTGTAATGTAACTTAGATGTTTCAAAAGTTGGGAAGCCTTTTAAGTTTAGGCCTTTAGTAGTTCAGTGGGTGATCTGTAGCTCTGATTTCTGTCCAAGGCAATGTTGCTGTTTATATTTCAGCTTTCTTCTTCATAATGGAAATTAATGGAGCAATGAAGGACTGTCTGGCAGGACAAGTAACTGGTGTAATTGCTTGTTTTTATGGAGATGTTAAATGTTAACTTTGCTTCCATTAATCACCCCCTTGGATTCCTTTTAGTTCCCAGAAATAACTGTCTAGGCAGAGTTGGAAGCTCTGGAGCTAAGCACATGTAAGGGGTGCTCCCACCACAGCTCTGTTAGTAGCTGCCGAGTGCCCTCCCCCTTCTGACTGTACTCTGAAGGGAGATGGTGGCAGGGACGAGGTTGGAAGCAAGGACCAAGAGGTTTCTTTGTTAATGAATAAGATGATTTTATGTCTTCTGCAGGAGGATTTGCAATAGTGTTTCTTGTGAGGACTAACAATGGAATGAAATGTGCTCTGAAGCGGATGTATGTCAATAACGAGTATGACTTGCAAGTCTGCAAAAGAGAAATCCAAATCATGGTAAGTCACCACTTCGTATTGGGGCCCCAGACTGGGAATGGAATGGTGTGAGAGCCTGCTCACCATTTGCCTGTGATCTGTGTAGCACCATGTCACAAACTGTGGGTTTTCTTAGCAAAACTGTCTCTCTTTGGAAAGACCTAACTGCTGGAGTTATGTGACTATGTGAAAATCTTGTGTTGAATTATTTAAAATGTAAATAGTTTCAGTGGACAAGAAAAACATGGTAGCTGAAAAAGCAGAGGGAACTTCAGGAAAATGTGGGGAGGAAAAAAACTCCTGAGTCAACCCCACAACTTAATGGGAAGAGGAAGAGCTGAAGAGCTGGGCATGGTTCGGTGTGTTAGACTTCAAAGTCTAACAATCTTCAGTTCAGGGCTAAAGTCTTCAGCCTTTTAGACTTCATCAGAAGAGGCTGATGATTCTGATGTAACTGTCCTTGAACTCAAATCAGTGCATGAATGGAAGACCTCCATCCTGAGATGAATTTATGTCACAACAGCTTCTTATCTATTAGGTTGGGATGAAGAGCTGTCTCTGTATTGGAGAGGTTGATAGATTAAAACAGTATTTGTGGGGTAGTTACCGCCTGGGCTTTTGAAACAGGGCAGTATTTATAATAAGCACTGGGATGTGTCTCTAGATTATTGGGTACAAGGAGTTAGATGATAGGATAGCTTTTTTAAAGAGCTGTTTTAAACTTAGTGTCTCTAAACAAAGAAAAAAATTGAGATGATCTAAATTTTCTTAGTCTTGTTTGGAGCCTAGTAAACATGGAAAGTGCCACTTTTGGAGTTGTATTCAAAGATATTGATGAACATTTAGAGCAACTGTGAGGTGGGGAAGGAAATAGACAATCCTCATTCTGCTAATTTACAACTTGAGTTGTAGGTTTGGGGTAGGTGATCTTCATATCAGAAGCTTTTACCTGTGGCAATTCTGGATGTGTTTTTCTGAAGTAGCTTTTACCTAGGCTAATACCTTTAAAGTTAACTTCTGGAGTTTGTGTGATAGTGCACTGAAGCTTTTGGGCATGCTTTGTCATTGCCATAGCTAAAGCTACATGGGAAAATTTGAGATTAGATCTTACACCAAAGGTTTTAGCTGTGCTCAGAAAGCTTGTTTACTGGGATTTTATTTGCCGGTGTTTTCCACTGTCTCCATGTCTTTGGTGCCTCTTTGAAATGTGTGGCTAACCTGGAAATTGAGGATGAGAAGTATCCTTCTTACTTGGGAGGTCCACTTGCTCCTGTACTGAATCTTATCATAAGCACTAATATTTGCCCTGAAGAACCAGTACGTCACTAAAAGGACATATTTTCTTCTTTCCTAGCTTTTGTGCAATAAATAAGTATTTTAAACTTAACTGCACTTTTTGCAACCCTACAGCATTACAGCAGAATGGCCAGCAGAATCTTGATTTCTTTTACTGGTGAAGCTGAACATTGAACTGGACTGGCTATCACACCTGGGAGCGTGTGTGAAGCTGGCAGTCAAAGGAATGACTTTTCCCTGCAGGTTTAGCATGTGTCATGGATAAGTCATTGATAGGAGAACTTGTGCTTTAATCCACCAAGTTACTTAAAATAAAGTACTTATAAAAGCAAGGTTAAAATTTATTTTATTACCTTAGTGGGTTTTTTTGAGCCTGAGAAGATTTGAGATACTCTTTGCCAGCTGAAGAGTGGAAGGAGATGAGAACAGTAAGCACAACATGTAAAGTGGATGGCCACCACAAAACATCTGCCTTGTTCTCCCCTCCCCATAAAGGAGGAGCAGCTCCGGGTGGCTTGGCCTGGGCCATCTGAGGGAACATGCAAAAACGTGGACTGATCACTGAACAAGTTAGTTTATCAGGTTGGCTGTTTCTCTGCTGTTTGTCTCAAATCCTTCTGGAAGGAGAATAGGTAAAGAGAGACCTCAGGTTTGTTCGAGTTTTGCGTGACGATTAATCCAAAGTGACAGAAGCTTGTGCCTACACAGGAGAAGAGCTAGGAAAGCTGTGCAGTGTAGAGGAACCAGATTAAAATATTGCTCACTCTTTATGGCTGGTTTATGCTTTGAATTTATTTATCTTACAGCGGGATCTATCTGGCCACAAGAACATTGTTGGATACATTGATTCCAGTATAAACTCAGTAAGCAGTGGTGATGTATGGGAAGTGCTGATACTAATGGACTACTGTCGAGGTGAGTGTGGGCTCAACATATTACTCATTGGTAGATTTTCCCTTTTCAGTGCTTACAGGAAACTTGCACAACATCTTCCTTTAAAAAAAAAACCAAAACTGTTCTTGGGCCTAGCCCTTCCTTGGCTACCAAGGAACCATTCTGAACAAACCAAAGCCAAAACTAGGTGCGGGGAAGTGGATGATACGTGAAGCTATGCTGACTCTGTTAATGGGATTGGTACCACCTTTGTCCCTGCTCAGGGTGGTCCTAGATCCTTTCTGTTGTGAAGGGGAACCCTTAAATATATATTGCTGTTTTCCGTAGGCTGGTCCGCACAAGAAGTGGCTCTTCTAAAGCTGCCAGGCTGTGGAATGAAATTCTTCTTCACTTTTTGTCATATTGCAAGCTTTTTTCCACTTCAGCCTGACTTAGGATTGTTCTGGAAGAAGCATGAAATGGATAATGTGAAGCTGAAAAGTACTCCTTTTACCTCTGACCTTTTTGCTTGGCTGTTTCTAGCCAGACAGGCTCTTCCAGTCTTTTCCAGCTGTCCCAAAGCTTTGATCTCTTGTGGCTAGGATGTGGTGTTTGGAAAATGACGCATGTGCTGTGCTCAAATGCCTCTCGCAGGAATAGTGTTAAGCAAAAATAATGTTTTGGCCAGGTGACTTCAGAAGTCTGTGGCTGTTTTGGATGGTGGCAGCTGATGGAAACAGGTATTCTTGGGATTGTTTGGCTTTTAACTGAAGCCAGGTGCATTGCAGCAAGAACAACTAGATGCTAAAATGCCTTTAAACTTGTATGGTACAGCTTTCTGTTCTGCCATGCCTTCTTTGCTGCTTCGTTTTGATGCAGGAATCTTCACTAACTTGCACTGGGTTTGTTTGCTGGTAAAAGGAAGAACCTTACTTGTAGTTTTGCTGAAGGAATCATTGCGTAAGCTCCCTGTAAGCTTAAACCTAAAGATCACAAGGCTTGTTGTAAGAAATAGGCCTGACAGTGCTAGTAAATACATACTCAGCTCCATGTTGCAGACCGCACTGTGGAGTGAAGTGCAAACTATAGCAGTTCAGAATGCACTCCCTCCAGCTGCATTAGCCTCCCCTCTGTGCCAGACTTTGGGCTGATGAAGTAAAATCCATCTTTCTAAGGCCTTTCCTTCCATCTGAAAGGAGGAGAGCTGCAAGGTGGTATTTTTCACGTAGCTTGCTTTTGCCAGATGCTCTGCTTGGCATATGCCTGTCTGTCTCCAGCATTCAGACTGAAGCACAGGAGTTGCTGTTATACGTTGGATTTTCCCTTGTTACTTTCCTGTTGTGTCAAACAGTTTCCAGACCAAATCAGTGTGTCTTTGTGTGCAGAACCGCACTCATTTTGAGTGCGGAATGTTCACAGCTGTACTATTTTTTAAGCTGAGCTTTTCTTTTGTACCATGGAAATTAAGTTTTCTGATACTTGTGATGTGAAATGATACAGTTTTGTTTTGCCAAAGGTTCGGAAAGGAGTTTTTTTTTCTCTGTATATGGGGTGTTTTGAGGGGGGAAGAATCCTCTGTGTGGATTGTTTTGGAAAGGCTTTGACAGCAACAAAACCTCAAAGTTGAGGCAAATTCAGGACTCATTCATGAAAACTTGCTTTTGTTTGTCTGGAGTTTCCCTTATTATAGATGGATTTTTAGGTTTTTTTGCCAGTCTGTGACTTTAGCCAAGCCACTTAGTAGTCTATGGGTTTTTTGAGTGTATCCCTTACTCTTGCTTACATGTGGCAAACTATTTTGTGGACTGTGGGTGCCCCAAATTCAGCCTTTTATTCCTTTAGTCTGACAAAAACATCTTATTTTGAAGAAGAAAGAAAAAAATGCAACTTAGGCAAAATTACATTTGAGTCTTAACACAGCCAGGTGAATGTGGGCCTTAGAAGCTAACTTGTTGCTCTTGAAGCACTGTTCAAAGATGAGATGAGATGTAATGCCTGCTGGCAGATAGGGAAAACCCCCTGGGATTTAGGCGAGGAAATGAGAATGAAACAAGATGAGTAAGCAGATGGCAAAAAGCCTCTGGGGAAGGCTTGGTGCGAATTTTGAATTTGAACTCATGAACTACTTGTGCGCTGACTGTACAGCCACGGTTTGGTGGGGAGCAGACTAAGACAAGTTATCTCTGGTAGGATTGGGGCTTAGACCAGGCCAGACCTCATTTTGCATACCTGCTCTGATTCTTGGTGTCTGTTTCTCCTCAGGAGGTCAAGTGGTGAACCTCATGAACCAACGCCTGCAGACAGGGTTCACGGAGAATGAGGTCCTGCAGATCTTCTGCGACACCTGTGAAGCTGTAGCCAGGTTGCATCAGTGTAAAACGCCAATAATCCACAGGGATTTGAAGGTGAGTTGTGGACTCCAGTAATACAGCAGGGAGTGTGCATCCTCCTTAACGTGTGTGTCTGCTGCCTACGCCATGGCAGACAGGCTTTGAATACCAGTACTGTGTTTCTGTTGTTAGTAATGAGGAAAAGTGAACATAAATACCTCTCTCTATTGGAAGATAAAAAAAGGAATGAGCCTCATTGCTGCTTACCATATGTTTACCATCTATAGATCTAATTAAAAAACACAAATGTTTGTGAATAGTTCTGTTTTGCACAGGAGATGTGCCAGAATGTATCTGATGAATTATTCACGGTGACTTTCTACCACCTGAAACACTACTGATGTTATAAGGTAGTTCACAAAAAGCATGCTGTAAATTTGTTTCCTGGACCCACATTAAAAGGATCCTTCCAGAGATGTTGGCCTTGGGGCAGGAGTCATAAGAAGCTTTTGAAACTGGCCTCTAGCTCTCTGTTGACCATGAAAGTGCATTGTAAAACTCTGTGTGCTTAGCTGGGAACAGAGCTAGGCCAGCGGGGAGAGCTTTTGAAAAATCCCATGCCTATAATCAAACAAACAAACAAAAAGATGTTCCCTTTCCTCTCAACTAGCTCGTAAAATGCCTGAATAATATATTCAGCCAAGAAGGAGGCTCCTGTGTACATTTGAAATTCAGATGTGCTTTGAGGGTCAGGTTCTTTTCAGAGCCCTCAACAGATGTTTGTTTTGTGCTGTTGGCCATTGTTTTATAGGAGCAAAAGATGCCACATGCGCCAGTGAGAGCCAGGTAGCGCAGCGGGGGAAAAAATCTTCAGGGTATGCTTTAGCATGTTTCAAATGATTGTGACCCCACGGCTCAGTCAGTTTGAGTATATGAAACAAGTCTGACATCTGTTTTTCTAGAATGAAACAGGTGGAGTCTTATAAATTTGAGGCCTGGATTTAAAGCTGTTAAGGTCTGTGGGCATCTTGCAGGAGTTTGTATAGGCAAGGAAAACTGGGGTGAGAGGATGAGGCTTAGGAACAGGGACCTCTCCAGTTGATATTAACCCCTGCTATTACCTTTTTGGTGAATCCCTGGGTTTTTTTCATAAAGAACAAACTCATTGTGTGGCATGTGAATAAACTCTGGCACATCTGTGATGGATTAGTGAGTTGATCTTGAGCATTACTTTCTACACCGAGTTGCAGTTGAAACGGACTGTTACAGTCTGATGTCCAGCCCACTACTGTGTGCTTAGATCAGTAAAGTTTTTGCAAGGCCTGCCTCTTGGTAACCTGTGCCCAAGGTCAGAGAGTTGGCTCTTCTCTGCTTTGAGACATGTTTCCTAGTTGAATAGTCGTGTTATTTCTGTCATGATGACCTCTGGAGCTCTAGTCACAATTGGGAATAGTACTAACACAGAAGTAATGATTTAGATATGTTTTGACTTTATTTGAGTTCAAATTTAATAATGCCAAGGGGGACCTGCAATTCCAAGAGAGATCAAGGGCCAGAGAAGTTTTGCACAAGTTCTGAGTGTAAAGAAAGATATCTGTCGGCTAGGTGTTTTGTTGGGGTGAACATAACCCTGCTGAAGAGTGGGTAGATGTTGACTTTGCAGACATCTGTGTGGGGATTGGAGGCTTTTTTTGCCTTCCAGCTCTTTGATGTTGCTCTAATACTGGAGGTTCCTGCCCAGAGAGCTCTGCCAGCAGAAAGAATCGTGTGAATAGTCTTTAAGCCCTTTCAGACAAACACAGCTGGATTAGTTTCAGCAGCCTGTGGCTGTGATTTTGAATTAACCCAACAGGCTTTGCCTGAAGCAGAACAACTCCTGTTGGCACAGTCTCCAGCTAATGGGAAGTTGGCTTTAAACTGAAAGAGGGTAGATTTAGATTAGATATAAGGAAGAAATTCTTCACTATGAGGGTAGTGAGGCACTGGGACAGGTTGCCCAGAGAAGTTGTGGATGCCCCATCATTGGAAGTGTTCAAAGTCAGGTTGGATGGGGTTGAGCAACCTGGTCTAGTGGAAGGTGTCCCTGCTCCATGGCAAGGGGCTTGGAACTAGATGATCTTTAAGGTCCCTTCCAACCCAAACCATTCTGTGATACGATTCTATGAAGTGACCAACAGCTGGGGACAGCAGTACCTTTAAGCAGCATGCCTATAGGCAAAAGTGGACATCTCACTGCAAATAAAGGCCAGGAAAAAGGTAATATGCTATCTCTGTGTGTACTTAAGGTTTTCTTTCCTGATCTGATGGTTAACACTCAGGTGCTGTGTCAGTCTCTCCCTGTGTGCTTATGGCATCATGTGCCCGTACAGGGTGTGATGTTTAGTTTGATGTGCTTTGATTGACTGCCACAGGCCGTGTATTGACGCTGCTTTTTCCTAAAAACTAGGAAGCCCCTCATGTGCTGCCTCTGCCCTAGTTGGGACCCCTGTAGAGGCAGTGTAAGGTTATTGGCAGTAGGCTTGCCTTGCGTGGTTACCTTTGCTTGTTCTTGCAGATGTTTTCCTCACCCTCAGGGTTCATAGCCGTTGCTGCTGCAGGGCAATCCCTAAAAAGTTTATTTTTGTTTGTCTCTCTCTGGAGTAAGAACACTTCCTATACCTTTAGGTTAGGCCTTTTAACAGCGAAGAACAAATGGCCAAACCTTCTTCTGGCTGTTATATTACCCTGGTTGTGAAGTCTCTGCTTTGAAGTTGGAATCTCTGCAGAGAAACTGTAATTGTCAGACCCCAGAGGAGTATTTAGTGAGGTGGAGGGAGGGGAAAAAATCTATCTAGGACTGATGATAACAATTTACGCAGCTATCCTATACCTAGTGGCAGTTGTTTGCATAACTTATATTTAACCTTGTCTTCCCAGTCTCGCATCCTATAATGCATATTGCTCAAAGCACCAGCTTAGAGCCAACTTTGATTTCTACAGCTCAGAGCTTTCTGCAGTGAGAGGTCTCCCACTTCTACCTATGATGCTTCTGCTAGTCTGAACCCATCTGGTTGCAGGAGTAGATGACTGGCTTGCAGATGAATGGCTGATTTGTCTTGTAGTAGACACAGCAGGATATAGCAAAATACTGTGTCAGTCAACCTGGAGGATGCTCTTGATCAAAATATCTTTCTCTTTTCCTTTCCCTAATTTCTGAATTAACCAGAAGGTCGTGCTCTCATGTTAAGGATTTAGTTTCTTCTGCTTTCATTTTAGCAGGAGGCCTCCCAGTGTTGCATTTTGTGGTGTGATAAGATAGTCACGCAGTGCTGCTGTTATCTCTGTGCTTTCTTCCGTCAACCTTCTTTGTAATGCCAAGTCTTGCCCTGATGCCACCAACAAGCCTTTGCCTGGAATTTGTTTGAGTGGATCTGTGTTGAGAGTGTGATATGTAAAATTGTTCAGTCCTCTAGTAGTAAACCTTTGTACCAACTGTGTTTAAGAATATGCCTGTGCCTAAATCAGTTAGTGCTCTGAGATGCCACATTGCATTCATTTCTTTGCTATGAAATACTAAATAAGCTTTCAGAAGTAAATAGTGAATAAATAGTGAATGGTGCCGGGGAGGAAGGGAAGTTGAAACATCTCTAAAGAGACCTGAAGGCGCTGAAAAGCAGTTGGAAAGTGTACCTGTATCGTGCATCCCTCCCAAATTGCTACCTGAACTTAAAAATACCGGCCTTAGAAGCCATTGGTTTCATGACAGGATAATGCGTCTTGATTTTGCTAGTTAAAAGTCTTATCCCTTATCCCTTGCCACTCTGTGTCTGTGCAGTGTTTTACTAAAGAAAGGTGTTTGTTTCAGAGAGCAAAGACAGAAGCTAGCTACATTCTGTAACTAACAAAACTTCAGGCAACTCATAGTTTCTCTTGAAGATTTTTGTTTGGCATCTAAATCTGACTTTGTCAGTGTTGGGCATGTCAGAGACTGCAGCCAGAGTTGTAAGTGCTCAGCAGTGCTGAAAACTGGATTATGGCTTTTTGAGTGTTTGACTGGAAGAAGGCACCTCCATACTCTTTTAAAAAAGACAGTTTTCTCTGGCCTGGCAGTCAGTAGCAGTAATTCAGGTACTTTGTTTTGCTGCTGGTTTTTTTTGTTGTTGTTGTTGTTAGTTTGTTTTTTTTCCTGGAAGTTACTGAACAAGCCTAGTTGCTGGATAGTCCAATGCTGATGTTTAATAATACTTGGAGGATGTTTTAGTGAGAAGTCATGTCAGACTTAGCCAGATAAAGCGGAAGGATTCTTCTGGAAACATTTGAGTATTTGCAGGGAATAGGGACTAATGCTGTCAGTGTTGATCTGCTGGGGAGAACATCTGTGTGCAATGCTTTATTCAAAGCAGATGGATAGCAGAGAGGGGGAAGGGGTGTTTTTTAACCCTTGGTTTCAAGCCAGCATTTCCCCCCTCAGCTGCTCTAATTTGGCTGCATTTTCTGATGCTTAAAATGCTGACTACTTCTTTTTCTTGCCTTCTTGTAAAGATCATCCTTGATGGGGAGCTCTACATACAAAAGATTTTGTTAGCGAACAACTTATGTAGTGATTTTTTTGAAATATATGAGCAGTATGTTTTATCTTGTTGTATCTGAGCATTTGACATTGATTGAAGATAAATATGTTAAAAATTGTGTGTGTTCTCTTGAGAGAACACACTGTTAATGCCACTGTACAGATGAGGAATTGGAATGCAGGGATGCTCTGCCAAAGCAAGGAACTGAACCCAGGTTTTTCCACATCTTATATCAGTGTCGAAACATTTAGACAGCTTTCTTAGGTGGATGCAAGCTAGACTTTTGTTAATGCATGATTAAGTGTGAGTATTTGGGGGAAAGGCAGTGACTCTGCTGATTTTATTTATTTATTTTTCAGCTATCCCAGGTGTTTGTTTCAGCATTTGTTTGTTGTCTGATTCAAGCTACCAAATAATATTTAAAAGAAAGGAGTCATCTTCTCAGCAGCCTGGAGGAACCTCTGCTGATACAACCACTGTCTAGGGAGTATAGGGTACCCAACACATTCTAAGAATAAGCAACTAAAGTGTGAGCATAAGCAGAGGTTTGTTTTGAATGAGACCCAAAGTGACAGGTGAAATGCAGGCAAAGAACTGGAGATGTATTACAATTTCAGAAAGCATAAAAGTCTGTGTGCTGTCATCAATTTGCCTCCTCTCTGTCCCACTAGGCAGCGAAGAGTTACAGCCCTTTATAAAGCTGTGGACAGCTTGTATTAGCTGTCCTAAATTCAGATGCCAGACTGTGGGTCATAGTAGCTCAGGGAAGTTGAGCACTAAAGACACTGGGACACAGTTCTAGTCCTGAAGCACATAGTAGTCTTAGAGGCAAGGTGATGTGCTTGCAAAAGGAGAAAGGAGGGGGTGGCAGGATGGAACGCAGTGTTACAACTATGCTTCCACGATTTGACTTCTATTTTACGAGCTGTGACAGAGTTTTGATGCATATTTTCTTTGCTGTCACGTTATACTTTTATGTCAGATGTGTCTGATATGTCTTCAGGCACCAAAACCCCTGCTTATCTAAAGAAAACAAATGTTTTGTTTTGGTTTTTTTTTTTCCTCTGAGTGATTCTGTATTTGTCTGTGATGCTTTCAGGTTGAAAACATCCTGCTGCACGATCGTGGGCACTATGTCCTGTGTGACTTTGGAAGTGCTACTAACAAATTCCAGAATCCTCAAACAGAAGGGGTGAATGCGGTAGAGGAGGAGATCAAAAAGTAAGTGCGCTTTTTCTTTTCAACTCAGACATAGTTTGTATTTGAAGGGTAATTTTTTTCTTGTACTGGGACTAAATTTTACTCAGGCCTGTTGCAGCAGATTGGATGCTGCTGCACAGAAGTGTCTGCTGCAGGTAAATAAGTGCCTGGGGGAAGGTGAAACAATAAATTGAGCTTTGATGTAGTTGCTTTGGACCTGAAAGACTGAGCGTACAAATGCAGAGAAGTTGCCCACCTTGACAAAGTAGTGACATGCTCTGTTATGTATGGGGTCAGTCTATCTCTGTCCCTCATCTGTCTTGGCTTCTTTGAACTGCAGTACAGCAGATGACAAAATCCCTGTCCTCCGTGAGCCACTCTTCATAAATCCTTGCAGTGACTAAGGGAACGCATGGCCTAACTTCTCAGCTCTTCATAGAAAATGTAAGGACCTTGAGGTGTTTTATCTGGCTCCTTCTCTTCTCCCCATGCACGACCAGCTATAGTGCTAGCAACTAGGTGCACCCTGATCCCTTTAAAAAGGGAACTTGGCTGTTCAGTAGGACCTAGATCAAGAATGGAGCAGACTCGAGGTCCTTGGTCTTGCTTTAGTTTTAACAACATCACTGCTGCAAACTTTCGAGTTCTCTTAATACAATATTCTGGCTAGAAAACAGCATGTTAGAAATGGGTGCAAATGCCTCCTTTTTGTTAGGATTCAATTACACCTGCATGGATTTCCTAGATTGTTTGACTGAAGTTTTTAGAGCTCTCCTAGTCTGACTTTGCAGTCCCTTTGGAATACCCTATTTGTACACTTATTAACAAGCCTGCAAAACCTTTGCCTTTTGCAGTGCTTTCTTGTGATCAAGGTAAATAGCATGCAAGGTGCCATAGCAGAAATTGTAGACCTACTGATAGGAAATCTTATCATAAGAGTCTCTTAAACTGTGGCACAGTTTCCAGCTTTTCTATTTGTAGTAATTTTTTGAAGTGAGGCAGATTCTAGCTATAGTTTGAGATAGGAAATAACCTTTCTCTTGTTTACAATGACTCTGAGCAGGAGTCCTGGTATGGAAGTCTATTTATCAGGAGCTACGTATCTGGTTGCAGTCTTTTTAATACAGTTGGCCAAAGCCCCAGCAGTGAGGACATTGCAGAGGACATTTGACTACTGACCCTGTTAATACTCTGAATCCTTGAATATTTCTGTTCTAGTTCTTAAAATGTACTGTTTTGTGAGTAAATTGCTTGCTCTAGAAAGGATCTTGGTTACTGCTTTGGTTTCACAGGGCAGTTTGCAGTGGTTAGTATTTTATTGTTAAAGGTATATAGCAGATGCTGCTGTTAAAAGATTTTTCCAATAGATTGTCGTCTTTAGTATCCCTTTCACTAAAATGAATAGGGAAAGAGTGAATTATGAATTATTTGGAAATATGGCACAGTGAAAATGCATCTGATATCCACTTTGAACTCACTGATAGATCTTTCTGCTACAGGTACACTACGTTATCCTATAGAGCACCAGAAATGGTCAACCTGTATAGTGGCAAACTTATTACTACAAAAGCAGACATATGGGTATGTATAAAAACCGCTTAACATCATACAACTGGCCTGCAGCTTGCTTTCATTACTGTAATGACAGGGTAACTGTCTGGCTGGGGCTAACCTAGTTTCCGTAAGAGACTGGACAGTTTCTGAATAAAGAGCTCCTCTTCTTGACATTTCTGATGAGTTACTGCTGAGCAGGGTGGTTTGTGGATAAAACCTGCATGCTTCTTTGCATGCTACCTCCCATGTGGTTTTAATTTAGAACAGTGCAAACCTGATTTCATATCTTAAGAGTTAAACCAGAAAATTCAGAGTATTGTGACTTCTTGTGCCTGGGTTGGGTTGCAAGCGTGTGAAATCAAAGTTACCGGTCAGCCTTTAGTAGAAAACTGCAAAAATAGACCTCGCCCCAGGAGCAATCCTGGACAGTGTAACACAGGTCTGAGTTGTCAAACCTGGCCAAAGACCAACCTTTTGCACTGCTGTTTCTAATGATCAGTGCAATCTTGCCATGCTTTTCATCTTGAGAGCAAAATGCAACTGTGGTGTAATCCATTACTGGCTAACCTGATCAAGGATAGAAAGCTTCCCTTTAGTTGGGATGGAGATGAAAAAAAGTCTGTGCTGTTTGTAGTGGCAATTCAGCAAATGGGAGGTGTTTAAAATGCTAATTCAGTGCATGTTTGTATGGTTTCTGAAGCCCTGAGCTAGGAAGTAACAAGGCAGAAGCAGTATAAGGAGTTTTAATGTATCCTCAATAGCTCTGCATCTGCATATGCAAGAGGGAAAATTGCTGGTGTGACATCTGCTGGGAAGAGTCCTCTGTCCTCTCTGTGAGCTCTGTGAGCTTGGACTCAGGAATGCAGCAGCTCCTGTGGGGCTCTTGCACCGCTGAGTTCAGCAGGAGGTTTGTAGAACTGGGCCCTGTACCAGTGCCGGGTCACTCGCCTTGGTGTTAGAGACCCAGAGAGGGAAGGTTACAGCTGTAACAGCATGAAAAGATTGTCAGGCCCTCAAAGGCAGCCGGAGGAGAACCTAGGATTTGTGCTCCTTCCTGTGATAATGTGGAAAGGTGGAGACCCAAAGGCTGTCAAATAGCTCACCTCTTCCTGGCATGGAAGGAATTCTGTTCTGGTGACCCATGGAGTGTTTCCAAGCGAGCGTGTGGTGGTGTGCACACTGGGGCATCAATTTCAACGCCTGTTGCAGCACTTGTCCTGCTGGAAACCTCCGTCTCCTCAAACCTCATCGAGGTTATTTTAAACTAGAGTGCAATTTAATTGTGAAATCCTATGACAAGATATAAGCTGATGATGAGTTGCTTAGGATTAGGAAATGTTTCCCTCTCTCCCATCTGAGATGGTGGGAGTGTTTCATAATTAGCCCTTTGTGCAAAACTTGTATTTTCTTTTGAAATAGGTGGTGGTTCTTGCTGTCAAAAGCAGCACGGAAATAGATGGAAGGGTGATATAACCTAGCAGCCTGCAGACTTATCTGTATCTCTCTCCCTGGTATATATTTATAACGGTTGAAAGGTTGTTTGAACTTAAGCTTGGAAACAGTTTGGTTTTTTCTTTGTCAGAATAAATGTATTAAGGATGATGGTTATCATTTATTTTTGCTATTACTTTGCTTTTCCCTTCCAGTATGTGGCGGAAACAGGCTTTGCCTGTTTAATGGCGTGAAGAGTTACACTATGTGGAACTGTGGGGTGTGTGTGATGATACTCACACAATCCCCCAGATTACAGGATCTCAGCCTGGCGAGGGAGAGCTCTTCATGTATTTATCTTCCCATAAAGCTATGCTTGTTTTCAAGTCGATCACAGGGATGTTAAAATGTAGGCCTGACATCATGCAGGACCTCTATAGTAGAACAAGCTAGAGCACTTTCCCTGTTACTTACAGTGGTATTTGAATTGTACCATTGCCTGGTTTGCTTCAGTTTAAATCCTTTGCTCTGTTCTCTCTCTTCAGGCCCTTGGCTGTTTACTGTACAAGCTGTGTTACTTCACCTTGCCATTTGGGGAGAGTCAGGTGGCAATCTGTGATGGCAATTTCACCATTCCAGATAATTCTCGGCACTCGCAAGACATGCACTGCCTCATCCGTAAGTGTCTCTGACAGTGGCATAATCCACTTCTGCAGAATTAAAAAAAATAGCAGAGGTGTTTTGTTCCTATATTCCCTACTCCTACAGTAAAACAGCTGGTGTTTCTCTTCTTTTAAGAGACTTGCTTTATCCACAGGGGTGGATAAAGTGATCTTTTAGTAGCTTGGGAGATCACTCTTCGAAAGAAATTATGACGAAAAGAGATTTCTGTTTGGCTAGGCTGTAGTGAACTCTCTGGAAAGGCAGGAAAACAGGCAGCCATTCGGTTTAAGAGTCCTACAGAAACTTGCACAATGAGCCTATTTATGCAGAAACGTATTTCTCCAGTAATAAATCTATTTGGATAAGGAACTGAAAAGAACCACAGTGACTTAGACTAGTGATAAGAATTCATCTTCTATGAATTGAGAAACAGAACTGAAATGATTTATAAATAACCCACTGACTAGAGTGAATGTGTAATTAAGGGTACAATGCACTACTGGCAAAGCTGGGGCAGCTCCCTTGTTTTCAGCACAGCATTTAATTTTTTTTTTTTTTTTTTTTCCTTTTCCCTATTCCCTAGCCATGGTCTTGACTAACAGAGAGTTGAATGTGTTTGCAGAGCAGCCTGGTATTTTCTTTGCTTGTGTGGTCATATATGTGGCTGGCCTGTCTTCCTCCCCCCGACGCACTGGGGTTGGATCGAGCTCTTTTACTTTGGGTTCACTTGGAAATGCAGAGGTTGAAACCAATGCTATTCCCTGACCAGGCAGGCTGCATTTCCCCTCCTTGCCCTAGAGCCTTCGACAGCAGCTACAAATTGTTCACAGCTGTATTGAAAAATATCTCCTAGTCCATCCTGACTGTCTGTCTTGCCCCTTTCTTTCTGACCCTGATGATCAGCTCAGCCCCACTGACCACCGACCAGGTGCTTTGAAAGACACAGGGCACCCTATTAGCATCTGGTTATACCAAATGTAGCTCTGCCACAAATGGGTCATGTGAATCTGTCTGTTGTATTGCTGATAGTAGCATCTCTGTATTTTAAAGGGTATATGCTTGAGCCAGACCCAGATAAGAGACCTGATATTTATCAGGTCTCCTACTTTGCATTCAAACTGGCAAAGAAGGAATGCCCAGTCCAGAATGTCCAGGTGAGTAGCAAAGGAGTGGACTGATACAGGGCTTTGTGGGAAGAGACCAGGGGTGGCAATTGGTGAATATTGAGTATTCTGCCGTATTCTGTTGGTTGTTCTCCAGTCCTGTAATTAGGAGGGTCTGTCTTCTTTTTTTCTTTCTTTTTTTTTTTTTTTCATAACTAGCAGTACTGTTTGGGGTTGGGTTTTGGGGGATGGGGGCAGGAATCGGGGTTTTGTTTCATATGTTGTTTATTTCTGTTTGTCCCTGATTTACCTCCTCACCCAGTTACCAGCATGAGGCCAACCAAGAGATCTTGTGCACGTGAACATGGAAAATTAGGCCATGCTTGTGAAACTGATTTGATGTTCAGGCACACTTATTGCATGCATAATTTGTGCTGCAATTGGTTTTAAACATAGCAGTTTTGTCTGCTGTCTGGCTGGGACTAGCCAACTTGCATTTGAACCACATCAGACCTTACACAATTACCTGCCCCTTCTTAGTGTATCTTTATAGACTTCAGCTGAAAAAATAGAGTTGACAAGTATTTTCTTATGGTGTTAGGGACATCTGTGACATGACATTTTCTTTTGTTGTTTCCAGGTAAGAAGAAACCTTTTTTTTTTCCCCCCCCAAGTTTAGGTGGTTATTTATGGTCTTTCTGAATAAGACATGGTTTTAGTACTATTGTGCCTGTATTTTTTATAGCAGTATTAATAAGTATTGCTGCTATTGTCCCCAGGTTGTCTTTTAAAAATACCCGGGTTGTGCTACGAAGCTTTGTGTTCGGATTCCACGTGTAGTAAATGGTCAAAAAGCTGAACCGTATTTTTCCCTTGTAAAGACTATCCCAAACTACTGTCTTCTCATGACATTAACATTGAGGGCATTGTCCTGTGTCCAGCATGAGGAATAATTGCTTTGGGGATCCCCCAATATCCCCGTTTCATTGTGATGCTTTTGCAAATTTTTTCTGACTCTGTTTTCTGCCCTCAAAATACAAAATTCGGTGTTTTGGGGATCTGCAGAACTCTCCGATCCCCGCTAAACTCCCAGACCCGGTTAAAGCAAGTGAAGCTGCTGCAAAGAAGAGTCAACCAAAGGCCAGGTAAACACCTCTCTATTATGCTCAGCCCTCTCTCTTTTTATTGTCTGTTGTCTTTCTGCTGTTTATTAGGAAGGATGCTTGGTATATTTAGCTGCTTCCTTGTGGGCTTACATTTACACATGGAGACAAACATTGCAGTCCTGAGGCTTTTGCTTCAACGACATAAATAACCATTGATCTAATTGATCTGAAAGGCAGAAAATGCAGATATTGGGGGAAATTTTTCTGCATGGTGGGGGTGGGACTTTGACGATGCTCAGCGTGACTCAACATCTAGGCTTTTTGTACTGAAGACATTGCTTGATGGCAGCACTTGAAGTTCATGCACTTAGATGAATCTAGTGTGTCATCCATCTGGAGGCAGTACCTGGAGTACCTGAGAGCAAAGTCAGGAGAAAGACTGCAGCTGGCCTGCAGTGGGCCTGGAATTGGCCCGGAGACCATGAGTCTGCTGAGAAACTGCACTGGGGACTATTGCTGTTTGAGTTTGACCCTCGGCAGATGATAACCTGATGCAGTCATTACTGTATGAAATTGCTGTGATTTCTGCAAGAGTCCTACAATTTCTTCGGGGCGGGGGATGACGACGACACAGGGGGTGGGGAGCAGGACAACACACAAAAGCCCAACCAGTCTGTATCTGAAGAGCCCAATTAGTGGGGAAACCACTGTACTGCTGTGGTTTTCTCCTCTCCTGCTGCTGCTTGCACTGCTTATGATACTGTAATTGAGACTTGTAAATTCTGTTGGACAAAACCTGTACCTTATTTTACTGCAAAATGAGCAGTACAGCAGTGGGCACTCTAAAACCAGCAGTTTTCTTCAGACTCTGAAATAGGGCGTCTTTCCTCCTGTCTGTCAGTCCCAGGAGTCTGCTTTGTTTGTTTTTATAATTGAGTGCAGCTACTCTCACGTTAGTAGAACAACTTGATATCTAACAAGCAAATGTATCCACAGAAGGGCAGGGTGGTGTCTGCCTGCTTGGCTCTGTTGCTGTGAATTTTTGGAGCTCAGTAAATATCAAGCAAAGATCAGAAGACGTCCAATGACCTGATTCTGTAGTAGATGTACTAAAGTTAAGTTATGTCTAAAGATGGCAATTTAGACAACTCTGCCCAAAGGTACCGGCTGCTCTTAAGCTAATTTATGTCCTTCATCTGCTCATCTAGAGTTCTAAGTGGATTTAAACAATATTTGTAGCAAATATTCGAATGAGTTGAGTGATTTTGACAAGTTCCAGCTGTCCAGCAGGAGAAGATGCCACAATTGGCAAAGTTGTCAAAACAATAGTGTCAGGTTAATTGTTGTGAATGCATCCGTTTAAGTTTTACTAAGCTTGCAGTTTTCTGGAAAGGGTTGATGTGTGTGTCTGGATGCGCACAAATGCTTCACCTTTATTAGTCACATACTGCTAAAGTATGGATGAGTTTTTAAACCCCTACTGTGTCTTCCATGCACCAACTGTCAGGCAAACAAAGACTGTGCTCTTCCTTTTATTCCTTTCCTTATTTTGTAGGCTGACAGATCCCATCCCTACGACAGAAACTTCCATAGCACCTCGCCAGAGACCTAAAGCAGGACAGACACAACCCAACCCTGGAATTTTACCCATTCAGCCAGCCTTGACGCCTAGGAAGAGACCCACGGCTCAAGCAGCCATTCAGGCACAAGGTGAAACCATGATCCTTGTGTGGTGCTTTCCTGCCGGGCACTGCATACTGCAGAGCTGTGGTGCATGTTGTTGTAATGGATCTGTCTTTCCTCCCCCTGCCCTTACTAGTTGCAGGACCTGCTACCCTGGGCAGTGGTCAGCCTTCACTACCTGCAAGTGTCCCCCAGCAAAAAGCAGCACCTCAGCAGGCTCCAGCACAGCCACAAGCCAAGCAGGCACCAGCTCCACAGCAGGCCTCGCAGGCACAGCCCCAGGTCCCTTCTACTCAGCCACAAGCCACACCTCAGCATCAACAGCAGCTTTTCTTGAAGCAGCAGCTTCTGCAACAGCAGCAGCAGCAGCAGCAGGCTGCCTATTACCAGCAGCAGCAGATGATGCAAGCTCAGCAGGTAGGTGTGCATGGCCGTGTTTGTTGCATACTTACCGTGCTAGAGGTCTGCAAGGCCGTATCTTTGCGTTTATGGCAAGTGCCCTGTTTTTTTGGGGGGGATACATGCAGTTTTTAGGCATTTTCCAATGTGTCTAATGAGATTTTTTGCTACGCAAGGCTGGCATTTTTAACTGTCAACGTGGAAGGCCTTGGCATAGTTTTGTCATGTACAAACATAAAATAAGCAATGCTGGTTAAGTTTTTACAGCTCTAAGTGTTTTAGGGTCTTGAGGTCAATGCTCAACTGATGAGCAGAGGGGTACAATTTCTCTTCTGCTCTCTTTGTGGTACAAGAAGCCTGGCATGCCTTTTCAACGGTAAGATTCAGGTCTGTGAATGCATGAGGAGTTAGATGGGATGTGTCTAGATGACGGACTTGCGTGCTTAGCTTAGGTCTTTATAGCAGCACAGATCTCTGCTAAAGCATATTTAACAGTGGAAGCAAAGGGACAGTGAATCTTCCTATCTTGTGGAAAGGTTTGGAATTGATAAAAATGGAGAAAGGAGTTTGAGACCACAGGACAGTCTGTGCCATGGGACCCCCATACAGGCAGGTGTAACACAGAAAGGATCTAACGTTAGACCAGAAGGCCGTTTTCCACCACTCCTTTGCAGATGGTCTCCAAACCATTGCAGCCTATTACTGCTTTGCCACTTGCAGTGGCTGTAACTGTTCCTGTGACAGACCCTGAGTTCTGGTGGTGGTACCCCTGTTCCCAGCTGTGCAACAAGTGGCTCAACAACTGGTTGTTTCCCAGTTCCCAGTGATGCAGCAAGGAGCGCCAGCACAACAGCAGCTGATGCAGAACTATTACCAGCAGCAGCAGCAGCAACAGCAGCAGCAGATGATGGCCCAGCAGGCAGCAATGCAGCAGAAGACAGCAGTAGCAGCGGTTCAGCAAAAGCAACAAGCCCCGGCGCCACCGCAGCCCCAGGCCCAGCAAAGTGCAGCCCAGCCAGTGCAGCCACAGGAGCAAGTGGTAAGAGCCTTGCGGGAAGGAGTGGGGCAGCAGGATTTGGAGGACTGGCAAGTGTTCTCCTGCCAGGTCCTATATGCTGGGAACACCCCAGCAGGGTGGCTGGCTTTTCAGACCCACAGAGCCCAGGTAAATGGTGCTCTAGGGCCTGCTGGCCCCTAGTGCATTATTACTGAGTCGCACGTGTCGGCACTAACCTTGCTGCCTCAGACACACGTGTGGTTGTTTGGATTGCTCTTTCCAATGGGATGATGGACTCTGGAGTTGTGCTCTGGGTCCATAGAAAGAAGATGAGTAAATGATGAGTAGAAAGCAGATGAGAAGATATTCTCTCTATCCTTCCCCTGTCAAATTGTCCTAGAAGATGCGATAAACTCTTTGAAAAGTTATTTGTACTCAACGCATCAGGATGGGCACCGGGCAACAGAACTACTTTATGTTGCTGCTTGTTTGGAAAACTTCCATCTTGTATTCAGGGCTCTGATGCAAAGAAAGGTGCAAGCAGCCTTCCTGGTTGTTTTTGGCATTAGGATAACTTTTTCCTTTAATGAATACTATGGAAAGGAGACTTTTCAAAGCACTGTATCTAAAAATAAATAAATAAATCGGCCACTTTACCAATCATCTGAACAAGTGTCCAAAATAAATGCTCTTTACTTAATGGAAAATACGGCTGTCTGCAACAGGGAAATAGCCAGCTGTCCACAATGTTAAAGGCAGGGGAGCTGTGCCAGAGGGCAGGATCCCCATTGCCAAAGTGTCTCTGCAGTACCTGTGGGAGGAAGCTGTGCCTTTTGCTTTCATTCCTGTGCAATTCCCTCCACTCTTGCTTGTTTTTGGGAGTGCAAAGGGATGTCCCTAACTCTAGTTGAGTGTTGGAAAGAAAGCATGTGCAGGCACCAGACAAGGGGAAGCTGCCTGGTATTTTGCTGTACCAGGTTGCACGTGTGCAAAGCAAACAGTATCTGATAACAAACCACTTCAGGTACACAATGTTTGAGTCCAAACTAAGGGCAATTTGTGCTTGCTTGTTCATGAATTGCCAGTTATTCAGGGCCTAATTAATCTCTTGAGCATGCTTCCTTTAAAGTGACATCAGAAATTAATTTGACTAATAGACTCCATAAGCCAGTGACCTGAGCAATGCTGGGGATGCATTGTTTGTTTTGCTCTCTGGTGTGTCTTGGCACTCTGTCATATTCACCCCCTTTTCTTTTATATTAATTTTCAGCACTAAGCTGATTGTTAGGGTAGGTGACAAGCTTGGAGCTGTTGTGTTCCTGGTCTTGTTATTCTTTTGCTGAACGACCTGGGGCAAGTCAGTTTATTGAAATTGGTGGGAGATTTTCAGTGCATGCAGACAGGTTTTGGATGGTACCCATTATTACCCTGTTCCTTTTAGAGGAGAAATGCCTGAAACAGAGTATTGAAGTGCATCTCTTAAAGAGCTTTGCTGTGATTCACTAGCACAGAAACAGTCTTAATTTTATTAAATCAGCTAGATTGAAAATTAGCCTTATCCCCCTGGAAGGCTGATCAGAATGGACGTGTCTGGACACTTCTCCACTCCTGCAGCAGTCAGGCGGGAAAAAGCAGTGGTTGGCTCATTTAAAAAACGATAGTGATACATGGTCTCTACAGAGCAGAGTCACTGAGCAGAAGATACCAAGCCAGGACCCATCAAAACCTTTTCATGTTGTGAGACTTCAGCTTAATAAGCTCTGAATTCATTTCTGTGGCGATTTCGGCACTGCTTTTTTATTTCTCAGCACCAAATGTACTGTTCTGCAGTGACCTATATAGCAAGATGTAAGGTGGGTGCATCAGAAGCAGTCAGGTCAGTTTGCTTCTCAGCTGCAGTGAATTAGTCTGCCTGAAAATGCCAGATGAAAAGCAAGACAGCTAACTACTTTTTTGCCTTGTCCCACTGTAGTTAAGCACCACACGGGGGACATAACTCTTTTTCTCATTGCCCTCTTAGGTCTTTCCAAGTCTTTCATCTGTCTTCCTTGGTCAAAAATGGCCTGGGATGATATGGGATGGGGAACAGGGAGCTAGGGCCCAGGCAGTGAAGGTGATGTTCACAGCTTTCTGCTCTTTGCATTCTAGTTTTCCTGCTTTAAATCCAGCCATTATACTTCACTGACAGACAAATTTTGAAAAATCGCATAATTGGACGGGATGCTGTTGTTTATCACTACAAAACAGTATTTCAAGTATTTATGGGTTTGCGAGTTTAACACAAGAGTGAGGTAATGGAAAAATAAGATCAGTCTGAGGAAACCCCTTGAACTTTCTAGAGGGTTTGTGGCTGGGCTATCTTGGCTTACACCTAAACCAAACATGCCTGTTTTTCTCCTCCAGATTTTAATGATAAATGTTGCTCCTGTGGTCCTCGCTGGTTGTTTTGTTTTGTTGTTTGTTTTTTTGTTTTTTTTTTTTTCCTCCTAATAGAAATCTAAGAAAGCTTCTTGCACAAGATTTCTGCAGAAGACCTGTATTCCTTTAGGGATTTGACCCCAGTCACACATCTGCTGGAAGAAGCGCTGCTCCTCACCTTACCCCACTCCTTGTGTCCCTATGACAAGACTCCTGCACACTATGATCTTGATTTCTTTTTTTTACCTCTGTCCTGGATCTCAGCCTCTTTACCCATGAGCAAGTTTGAGACCAGCTAGCCTTTAATGACAAGCACTAATAGAGGCTTTGCCTCCAGAGTTACACCATAGAAAGGGGGAGAAAGTCTCTGCTTGTGCAATTGTAGTAATCCTGAAACAGTATAAATCTATGAATTACCTCCTGCCCCCGATTCTTTTGTTGGTTTGTTTTTTCCCCTCCAGACTATCCCCAATCCATCACTTGAAGGTCAGATCCTCCAGCATATAGCCATTTTTTCATCATGGCTGTTGTTCCTGAACAAGGACGTACCATTTTACTTTTTCTCCTAGATGCAGGCACAAATGAGGCAACAGCAAAAACCTCAAACCACGCCCCCCACAGCAGTGCAAGGTCAGAAGCTGGGCTCTCTCACCCCTCCGTCCTCTCCCAAGACGCAGCGTGCGGGACACAGGAGGATTCTGAGCGATGTGACCCACAGTGCGGTTTTTGGGGTTCCAGCCAGCAAGTCTACCCAGCTTCTTCAGGCAGCTGCTGCTGAAGCCAGTCTCAATAAGTCCAAGTAGGTGGCTGGTCAGTTGGTGTCAAAGGGTATGGAGGGGAGGGGGTAGATGAGGCTCTTCAGAGATTTCCTAGGTAGCTAGGAAATCAAGCTCTGAGATGAAGGTAGGCAGCAAACTCTGAGGTTTAAATTAGTCTTTGCCTTCCCAAGACAACAGTTTAGGGCTTGGTAGAAAGTTGCTGAAAAAATTCCCCAAGGGCAGAGGTCCTCTAGTGCTTCTGTGCTCCCCAAAAGCTAAGCAAGCAGCGTGTTCCTCTGGATTACAAAAGCTGGTGTTGTTTCAGCTGTTCCACCAGTAGCCCTGGTGCATGCTTCACGCTTGCTGCTTAGCATCAGCGCTTCCCCAGGAGTATTTGCTAGCTCACTTTTATAGTGCCTACAGGCAGGAAGCCTCCACGTGGGCAATGCAGAAAATTGTTTCAAATGGGATGCTTATGATGCTTGTTTTAATCCCTGACACCAGGATGCTCAACTAGATTAAGAGTAGATAAGGTTAATTGGTCCCAGGTTTCTGGGTATGCAAGTACAATAACTTGTGCTGAGTGTTTTAAGTAGGAAGTAATTATAATGCAGTAGCTTGGACCAGCTCGTAGTGCTGGCCAGAGGATTTCAGATGGGTTGTTAATGACTGTTGTTTGGTTGGGATGATCACATCCAGATCTGCTTCCACCACACCCTCGGGTTCCCCAAGGACCTCACAGCAGAATGTCTATAACCCGCCTGATGTCTCCACGTGGAATCCGTTTGACGATGATAACTTCTCCAAACTCACAGCTGAGGAGCTGCTGAACAAGGACTTTGCAAAGCTAGGTGATGGTAGGTTCATGGAGGTGGTTTAATGCCAGCCCAGTCTCAAAATGGAAGACGGCATGGAAAGATGATGCTTTTGGTCAGATGCTGCTGGGGTGCTGCCATATTATCATGGTCCTCTGTGCCTGTTAGAGCTAAATCCTTCCAATTTCCCTTCTCAGTCCCTGTCCTCTTTGAGCAATTACAATTAAATGAGTATGATCCTCAAAGGTAGAGGTACTAACTGCTTTTAAAGTGGCCTTGATCACTTGGTTGTAGAAGCTACAGTTTAAACTCTGCTTCACCTGCAAGGTATGATTTGCAGGAAGGGGCTTAAGTCACATGCTGGAATAGAGTCCTAAAAAATCTAGGTAAGCAACCTACCTTTGGAATGGAAGTTTTTCCCCTAAAACTGCATCTGGCATTTCAGGGAAAGCTCCGGAAAAGATGGGCAGTTCCACAGAGAACTTGATTCCAGGTTTCCAGCCGGCTTCATCTGCAACCCAGGCAGATGCATTTGGTGGCTCTTCCTTCACTGCTGGATCAGGTGAGTTTGTGAACATGTCCTATAGGACAATACCTTGGACAGTACTGCAGAAAAATGGCAACTCTTTGTCATAGCCTCTTTGAAAGGAAGGTAAAACTGATATAAATTGAGCTGGGCCTTGGCACTGAGAACTGCAGGATAGGGTTGGCACTTCAGTAAAGAAGGGAAGGTAGGAATGGCTCACGTACTTGTCACAGTTGGGTAGCAGAGACAGGAGGCACTGTCTATAGGCAAAGGTGAGGCTTTTGGTGAGGGAAGAAACTAAGTGAGCCTCTTAAGTTCGCAAGAAAGCTTCTTAACATGTTAAAGTTCCATGCAGTTCATAATTAGAAGTAAAATATAGAGTGTGCAATAAGGGAATTGGAGTCAGAGACATCGGTCAGACGTGCTGGAGGATATTCCTTGCCTGCAGTTGTTAGGCTGTATGAAGCAGGGGAGCAGGGATAATAACTTCTCTGCTGCAGAATGAGGAGAATAGCAGACACAGGAGTGCGCAGGGAAAATCCTCAGAGGAGAGCATGGTTAGTCTCATAATTGACATGTTAAATGGTGAAGGCAAGAAGTTTTGCACTGGCTGTGCTGTCTGGGTCCAGGGGCCAGGAGTCCTTGGCTGGTCTAAGGAGCTTTTCGGCAGGGGCCTCTGCATGCGTGACCTTGTCTGGTGCCTCCTTTGGTACTTTGGGTACCAAGATTTTGCCATGAGAAGCCCCTTCTGTGCCGAAAAAACTCTGTGAGTGCTGCTTCTTGTTTCTGTTTCTTCAGCATCAATTCTCACTGAATGCAGCAAAGACCTGCCAAGCACAGTATTGGAAAACTGCTTTCAGGAGCCCTAAATGCAAGTAATCCTCTCCCCTGTCTTCTGTAGCCTTTGTTACTGGTGACAAATGCAACTGTTTGATGCTTCCTCATGTAAGCGCACCAACCCTTGGTGAGAGGAGTCCTGGGAAGAGACTGAAGAATCCTTTGTGGGGCAAGAAGTGACAAATGCATTTACGCTTATTTCTATTTATAAAGAGAGATTTAGAGGAGCTTATAACTGAGCTTGGTATTGTTGACTCTTACCTGAGAATTAAGAAGTTGAAGTCCATGACGCAAGAGTGCTCTAGGGGGTTGCTTTCTGAGTTTGTCCAGCTGTTCAGTTCCCTGTGAACAGTTTATGATGTTCCATCAGTCTTTGTGGAGTGATGTTGAGTAGCAGCAGCTCCAGATTCAGCTGTAATGTACCTTCTGCAAAGCCTGAGAAATATCTGCACATTCCGGGCTTTCTGGACACCGTAACATTCAATTCTTTTAGTAGTTGTCTTTAAAATGTGCCCCTTGACTTTCCTGTCCTGCAGTTTGGCATAGGAAGGTGTCTTGGAAATTCTTTTGGTGCTGGCACTGGGCTGGGCACTTGAAGTCCTTTTCTTTTTCTTTCCTCATAGATAGGAGCCTGTCTGATGCAAGATGCTGTATCTTTTATTTCAGACAAAGAGGCCCAACATGGGGGCTGGCCTGCTGTGTGTCCTTTGTTAAGGCATTTCACCTTTTGTGCCGCTGTAAAGCGAGATAATAGTACTTCCCTTTCAAGGAATGTTTTGAGATCTGTGGGTTAAATTGTGTTGGAGAGCTACATGGTAATGGTTGTTTGGTTTTGGATTTTTTTTTCTTTACACTAGCAACATAAACTTGTTCTGAGCGTGGATGCGTGTGTCGTTCTTGTCAGGCTGTAGCTTGGACTCTGTAATATTGAGCAGTGTCTGTGCTGAGATTTTGCTCGATGCTTTCTGCTTTTCTCTCTTTGTTTCATTCTGCCTTTTGTCTTCCTGGTTAGCAGCTGAAAAAACGAAAGACGTTCTGAGTTTGGACACTAGCCCTCCTCTTCTGACTGTGCCTGATCCTTTCATTCCTCTCCCGTTATCCGACACGCCAGGTAACCAGAACTGAGTTTATGGAGGGGGGCAGATTCTTGTTGTTTGTTTTGTACTCTTAATCTTTCGGTTCTATTTCTAGGCACACCTGAAATCCTGGGCCTCAGTCAATGGTGCTGGGTACTGATAAGCTCTGCTGATCTTAGTGGTAGTAATGATGTGTAGTGCTTTCTGCCATTGAATATCTGTGTGTTGGTGGGAGCGGTGCTGAGCACAAGAGCCCTTAGTTTTCATGGCAGACCCTAGGGTTATCATATTTTTTTCTAATGACAACAATGTTGGTGTCTCTAAAGGTTCAGTATTCAAAGCCAAAAATAATCACTGGGTAATTACCTGTTCTGACCTAAGCCATTTTCAAATTGGTCTCCAACTTTGAAAGTGTAGTTTTTATTATTGTGAATCTTTCTTTCCTGTAAGAGTCAGTGTTTCTTTGGCTTCCAAGGTCTATTGCAAATGCGTGCTTCATGTGAAGCACAAGTTAAGATGTAACCTTTTCTGAATTGGCAAAATTTTCTGGTGCAGTTGGTAGCTATTTCCATTTACTTTGCAGTACTACTTAAGTCTTTCCTGTGTGCACATTTCTGACTGCAGCAGCCAACACTTTTTAGCACAAGATTATGTAAGTACTTAGGAGCTTATTTGCAAATCAGTGGATTTGGAATATGGGAATGTTTTTATCTTGGAGTTTCTCTAAGCCCTCTGGTGAATGTGTGTGACAGGTCCCTTCTTGTCAGCTAGCCCCAGAGGACAAATGCTTGTTACAGCTCTCACCCTTGTCCTTAGCTCAAGCTGTGGATTATTGGTGGTTTGACAGTAGAGGACCCAAGCTTCAAAACGACATGCTTGTAAAGATGGCATCTCTCCATGGAAAGTTAAGCAATTTGGGGAAAAAAAAAACAAAACTATTTTTTTCCATAACTCTGTGGAACTTGCTTCCTTTTGGTTGATGCTCAGAGAGCATGAGAAATGTGTTTTGGTTCAAAAGGGTTTTATTCATAGATGCTGCAGTTCGAGAAAAGAAGCAGAACTGTCTCTCCTCTGTGAGCGCTTGCCAGGAGCTGACCTGCCCAGCTATAATTTGAAAAGAACCTACAGGAGGCAGATGACTGCACGTTTTTCTCTGCCCACCCACCCCCCTCCCCCAATGCTATTGGAAGCATTTGGTTTTCCTGACTTGAAGTCTGTTGGCC
Organism: Haliaeetus albicilla; assembly: GCF_947461875.1. Taxonomy (NCBI): domain Eukaryota; kingdom Metazoa; phylum Chordata; class Aves; order Accipitriformes; family Accipitridae; genus Haliaeetus; species Haliaeetus albicilla. Next base: position 42,602,254 of record NC_091495.1, on the reverse strand, counting down.
CAGACTACTATTTAATCCTCTGCCAGCATGCTCAATGCATACAGTTGCACACCAAGACTGTTGTTTTCCTTATTGCCTTCTGCATTTTGATACAGCACAACCATACGAAGCAGCAGTTGCAGCCTTAGCAGTGGGAGCTCTGAAATTCTTTATAGTACAGAAGCCACTGCAGAGCAATTGCCTTTCAACCCTGCCCGTGGGTGCAAATAATCAGAGCAGCACTTGTCTGCAGTTTTTGTGGTGCCAGGTTGCTTGTCCCACAAATCTGTCCCTGACCAGTTGTGTATCTTTGCAGGCAGGTGCTAAACCTTCTTTTGCTAATCTCTCTGCCTGCATGTGTCTGGTCCTACTGAGTTCAGTGGATCTCATTCCATGGGGGCAAAGCCGTGGGCAAGGGCATGCAGGAGATCTGGCTGTGTTGGCTTCCTGCAGGTTTCTGCAAAGACATCTCTTGAATTTATTTTTTTTTTTTTTTTTTATTTTTAACATAAATGTTGAGGCCATGAGCTCATGAATGTTTTCAAGGAGCAGAGCTACAGACTTATCCTTAGCTTTGAAAACTGAGAGGGGTTATCTGTGCTTGTAAATTCAACAGAAAAGATAAAAATCCTGGATTTGGGCTTAGGTTTTCAATCTATGTGTTTTATCATGCAGAACAGAGTTGTCTTTGTTCTTCTGTGTCTGTGTTACCTGGGCAGAAACATCCCCAGAGCAAGCAGAGAGGTCTTGGATGAGAGGGATGTGCTGACTTGCATGTGAAAGGCATTCTTTTTGGTGTGCCCCTCGGGTCAGTAGAGCTGGGATTGACTTTAGTCTCTTAGTATATCAGCATCTCCAGTTGCACATCTCCAAGCTGTCTTAGTTTTGTGCAGAAGCAGATGAATTTTTGAATGCTTGCTAAATATTTGCGTTCTGTTTGGAACATTTTTATTTCTGAGAAGACCTTGATAGTGAATCTCATTGCTTTGAAAACATTTTACGTCTGTCTCTTTATGGACTGGGAGCATGCATAGCCCTTTCAGAAGTAAAAGCGTGAGTCTTTACCCCTTGGTTACAAGAGCAGTGTTGTTCAGGAAGGCTTTTAGTACAGGCATAAGTGAGGCTTTGATTTGGTATTTTCCCTATTTGTCATACAGAGCCAGTTTTGTTGGCTTTCTGTGCTCTAAACTCGTGACAGCTGAGGGTCTGGCTGAGAGCTCAGCTTCTTTTTTTGCTTAAGCCACAAACTTGCTCCCTTTGCTGGCACCTGAGGGTGCAGGTGGCATCACTTGAATGTTGGCCAGAGACTTCCTTGAGCTTTCCTACCTTTCCTCTGTTTGCTTGGAAGGACAGATGAGCCCTTCTATCACAGATTCCTGAGAAACAAGTAAATGATGCTTAACACATGACAAATAGCCATAGGGTGCATCCTTAGACAGCCTAAATATGTTCAAATGGAGGAGCGTACTGCCATGGAGCTACAGCCAACAGATATGGCTTTAAGTATGACTGCTTGCTTGTAGGTTTAGCAAGATCACACTTTTGGTTTTGTGTAGTCAGTTAAATGTGTACAGCAAGGACAAACCTTGGACAGCAGGTTCTAGCAGACTATCCTGTTTGTGTGGATCATGGCGCTGGAAATGCATAATATCCTAGAGGAGGTTGTTTTTTCATTTGTTGTGGGTGACAAGCTTTGCAGTAAGTGTGTCCAGAGAACAGGTAATGTAGTACCCTATAGAAGGCAGAAATACCAGCTCTGGACAGCAATCAAGTAGAAGTAGGATGGTTTTCAGTATATTCCTCCTTCTCCAATGTGTAATGGCTGCAATTCTTAATGGAATTGTAACTAGTAAGAGATGCTGGCAAGAGGGATGTAAAAATATGGCAAAACATCTGTTAAAATAAGGGAGAATTAAATATTCATGCTGAAAACATTTTTCCTTGTGCATGTATAGGAAAGTGAGCCAAGTTCTTCTTAATAAGCTTATTGCAGGCTTCACTGCTGGTTAATCATAATAGAGTATTTGATCAGAATGGTAATTTTTCTGCTACATGTGGCTACTTAATGTCTATCAGTATGAATTTAGCTCATGTGGGCATGGGAGGCTAAATTTTGCACAAGGTATTCTAGAGAGCTGAAATTAAATGGACTTATGAAGCTTCAAGGCAGATCTTTTCCTTTGTCATTGAGGCTTTGCTCCGTGAATAGTCCCAAGTCTAAAGTTTTTACACCTGTTATGTACAGCAGGATTTGTTTCTTTTGACTTAATTTCTATTGGCATGAATGAACTTTGGGCTCAATCCTGAAAACCTGCTTTGCAGAAGTATTTAATGAGAGGTTTCACCCAGAGCATGTGAATACTTCTGCTTTAGCCCACATCCCTTATTAACCACTGAAACTAAAATGCTTAAGCGCTGTCTTGATGTAGTTACCCGCACTCTTCAGACATCCATTAGTGTCAGGAAAGGTTTTAGATATATCCTCTTTACTCTAGAAACATCTGCTCAGATAAACAAGTTTTTGAGTAAGTGAAGGGTGGATCCAGTGCAATGCCCTCTGAGATACTGCCAAAAATACTCTTTTCCAATTGTTTCAGGGTTGGTTGGTTTGTTGGGGGGGGGGGGTCTCCTCCTTGCTCTAGTTCCAGATAAATGTTGTTCTCCCAGGTGGCCTGTGCTATCAGCAGTCCTGGCTTATTCTCTCCTCTCTGCAGAAAGAGGAGAGAGATGAGGTGGTGGGTTGGCAGCAGAGCAAGCAAAGAGCTGTTGTTGAGCAGCGGCACTGAGGTGTGAGAGCTGAGAAAAAGAAGCTCTGCTCCTCCATGTTACTGGATGGAGGACAAACTCCCCCGTGCTGCAGATTGCACCGCACTGATTCATGTGCGAGCCAAGTCCATGTGTGTGCAGGGTGGTGGTACTGGTGGCCTCTGCACATCAGTACTGAGTACAATACTGTCTTTGCACAATGAGTCAGTCTTTGTTACCCCTTTTCAAAAGAGAATGGATCATTCTTTGCGAATTTACACAACCATTTACTCCCTGCAATAATTCAGCACCTTGGCTGCAGCTGACACAAATGTGTCTTTAGTGTAGTTAGTTGTTTGAAGAACAGCAACATCAAGCGGCCTCTGCGACATTGTCTTGCCCGTAACAGAAAGTGAGATAAGAGAAATTCCATGTCCAGCACAGCTAAGTAAACATGCAGACATAGCTGGGGAAGGAAACACAGGCCAAGAAAGCACGCCTGTGCCATCTGGGCACACACTGGATTCTCATTTTTGATGAAAAGGCAAACAGCATTGCTTATTAAAGAGTCATTGTCATGTTGGAGCTCTCCAAAGCTTTTAAATAGCACTTTACAGATTATTTTTGCCTTTTTATTTCCTTCAAATACTCACAGACTTGTGTGGTTTTACATTAGCCTGAGAGGATGCTTATCAGGGCTAAGGAAGTAGGTATCTTGCAGTGCAATTTCGAAACAAAATGCATCCACACCCTTGGCCTGTTTCTAGAGCTAGCTATCAAAAACGTGTGGTCCTGATAACCATTCTGCTCAAAACATAATTAGCTTCAAAAGTAGGAGTTTTAAACAAAACTGGATTTTTCTGATTGTGTTCTAATGTGTGGCCTTCAGGAACTGGGTTTCCAAGCTTTCTCTGCAGGGTGCTAAAGCAGGATTGTGAGCTGGAGGTGAGTTTCAGCCTATTGCAATGTTTGAAGAACTGGAAATGGGAAAGAATCGTGAAGTGTTGAGATCAAATTGCTGAAGCTGGCAGTTTCTAGCACCTGGAAACATGAGCTAGGACTCAAACCATTGACATTCTTGTCAAAACACACAAGTTGAGCTGCTTTAACAGGGCCACTATTGCTAATGTAGGAGGGCTCTTTTATTTTTTTTTTTTTGGCACAAAATACTTGGTGACATGTTTTTCATCAGCATAACTCTCTCTACCCCAGGCCCATCAATTCTGAGAAGATAACTGTATGCTCACCTATGTCAGGGTGTTTATAACAACTGTAAAAGAAAAACTATATTTCTAATGAGAACTTATATTTGTTCCAAGGTGACCCATTGAGATAAAGTAATTGCAGACATGCACAAACACATATTGATGTGTACTAACGATCTGAGTTTACATCTTGAGTTGGAAGAATGCAGAAGGGGAGCTACTCATCTAGTAACTTGATGAATTAATTGTCATATTATTAACTGAGAGTATAATATAGTGTCTTGATGATTAGGAGCAGCAAAGCTGACAGACCACTCGATTACCAACTAAATGAGTGTAAATAGTATCTAGTGTTGTTTCTGTCTGGGTTTTGAGTTTCATCCAAAGGGATATTATTTTACAAATATTTGAGATCTTGAAAGTTAAACTAAAGTTTTTTGATTTTTGACCTCTTAAGGAGCCACTGTTAAATGTTGTCCTACTATTCTCTGTGGTTTTTACCAAGTCACGTGCGTGTGTATTTAAAGCATGCCAATCACTGTTTTTTTTTTCCTTCTCTTTCTATTTGTGCTATATAAGAAACAATTCATTTTCACAGAAACTCCATTAGGAAAATTAAAGTCCAGTGCCTTCCCTTGATTAGTCAAAGTCCTCTGTTGCTGAATAATGTGCAGGGCTTCCTTTAATCTCTAATACTTGATTAATCAATAGGCAGAAATCTTGGAGTGACTAATCTATACCTACCTTGGTAATTTGCCCTCCCACTTGCAGCACAGTTGACTTGGCAGGATTTTTACAACCTTGTCTTTCTTTCTCAGTTGACATCCGAAGAAAAGAACTCTGCTGTGTGCTCTATTGAATTGTCTTTCTTTTTGCTATTCCTCCACAGTACATGAGTGAGTAACATTCTTACTGTATGCAGTGCCTGGCTGGTGGACTTCTTTGGCTTTGAGATGTTGCATCTTGATCGTTCAGTGTGTTACCAACTTATGACGGATTTTTGCCCTCTGTTCCCTTTTTAACTTGCAAGTTTCTCAGGAATCTTTATTTTTTTCTAATAGCCTGCTCTAACTAAAAACCCATTTGCTTCCCTTGTCTCTTGATTTATATTTTTTTCATAACTCTAGTCCTTCTCAAAATGCTTTCTGCATATACTTTGTTGCTTAACAGGTATATCGCCAAGTATAAATGCAGCATGCTAACTTACAGTCTTTGGCAGTGGTGGTGTTGCAGATGCAAAATCTGTGCAAATTGACTAATTGTAAATCTCAAAAATCAGATGTGTGCATGTGTTAGAAGGGATCTGAAGAAAAAGGTCAAAATGTTCTCACTGGATTGTCCAAAGCTGTGCTGCTCAACCGATGCGTGGGGTTCGAACTTGCCTTCTTGTCCCATGATAGAAATGGATAATTAATTCTGCTAATGCTATATGGCATTACTTCCTTCTTAGGTTGGTGCAAATCAGAGGAAAGGCTCTTGCTTTTATTCCCAGAGGAAGTGATTTGGTTTTCCAGTCTCGGAAGCTACCAACATCTACCATTTGGGGATGCCTCTGAGAGCTGTTAGCTGTAGGCTCTTGCTTTGCTTTTTCTGCAGTGTGTTTTGCTTACTCTGACTATGATGGGAAACCATCAGTAATTTCTTACTGTAAGGAACTGGGAACTTAGGAAGAATGTGAAACATTTGTCTAAAGGCTGCAGTATGTGGCTGGGCTTTAGCTCTGGAAGGGGTTGATAGGGCACTTTTTAATCCCCCCTGCGTGCTTTTAAGCTTAGACACCTTCTTAAGACTTGCTAATGAATCTTGCCTACTCCACCAGTGTCTCTACTAGCTGATGCAAAGCCATAGGAAACTTGCTGCCATCCTGTCAGGACTGAAAATGGGCTAAGTAGAAAACCCGACAGAAAATGAAATACCAATGGTCAGATCAATCCTGAATCTGAATCAACCTTACTTTCCCTGTGACCTGGAAAGCATCTGGCAGATTTTCTGTAGGCTGTCTTGGGAAGAGGATGCCTCCTCATGTGAGAGCACAGTTATCAATTAAAGCACATGTTTCCCAGCTAAAGTTTGATAAAAGCCCTTCTTGACAGCCCTGCAGGAGCTATATGATATAAAATATTATTGTATTGGGTTACATTTTCTTAACCTTGTTTATCCTCATGCTTGTTCATATCTCTACATATGAATAATCTGGATATGTCTATTGGATTTGAGGCATGATACTATAAAATACTGAATTTAACTGCATGTTGATTGATACAGGATGTGTTTTGTCCTGTCATGTTCCAGTCTGAGCTCTATACAAGCACAAAATTAATTGCAATGGGGCCTGAAACTGCAGCATAGCAGAAGTTTTTATTTGTTTATTTCTTGTTCCATTGCTGTTTGCTGCATAACTGATCTTCTTTGCCATCATGACCACTTCTAAAATGCAGCTTGTAATTGTGTGCCCACATGCCCGGAGAGTCACAAGAAACTGGTACTGTAGTGGCAAAACATCTCTCTGGTTTTCCTCCAGCAGAAGATCTTTGCTAAGGGGATGGCAGATGTGAGACGGTGTTCTAGAGAAGTCCATACCTGAGGCTGTAGCCTTCATCTCTTTCTGCAAATGGCAGATACAAGCTGCATGCTGTTTGCTTTACTGGTGGAGCCCGTTCTGCAATTGATGATCTCTTCGTATATGTGTGACTTGAAACTGTTGCGTTTGTACAGATTCCCGAAAATGAGGCTAGTTATCCCAGCTTTTCCTTTTCTTGCACTGCTGTGTTTCTTACTCGGTCAAATTATTTAGTATTGCTGGCTTCTCACCATCTCAACCATGGCTTCACTTGCAGGTGAAGCAGCTTTTCTCTTGGAAATCAAAATTAAACTTCTCCTAGAGAATTCCCTTGGTAGCAGGACCCAAAACGCATTTTGGTATCATGAGAGGAGCCTATTTTTTCTTTCTAGGTCTGCATATAGTTAAACTGCAGCTGCCTAATGTTCATGCACAGGGAAACAGTCTAGTGTGCAGAAGATACCCTCTTTGAGTTACTGCTTTGATCATTGGAGCTATGGTGAAGCAGAGGCTTAAGAGCTGGGTTTATTTGCCACAGTGAAGGCATGTAGTGTTCTTGGACTTGAGTGTCTGATGTGGATTCAGAAAAACTTCCTTTAGTGTTTTTGTAGCGTGTCACGCTAAAAAGAACAAACCTAACTCTTGTAGAGAAGGTATTCCTGCTGACTAATGCAGAACCATGTTTTGCGCTGGGCCTCCGCTAACTGTTCCTTTGCTCCTAGTTGAACGTGAATTTCCCACCACTTAAAGCGACTGCTATTCCTTTATCTCTTATTCCTACCAGTTAGTACAAGATGTAACACAAAACAGAAACCAGGGAAATGAACTGCTAGGCCTCAAAATTGAATGAGGCATCTGATTTTTGTTACCTTTGTTATCTCCTTTCTCATTCATCCTGACACCTTCTTGTTTTTGTGGACCTCCTCAGCCTCACTCAAAAGCTATAAAGTTCCTTTTGATCATGACCTAAGAGATGCAGTGGCTATCTGTAACAGCATTGGCATATTAGCACCAACAATGAAGGAAATGAGAAGGGAGATCTCGTGAGACAAGTAACAAAATAAGACAAAGAACCACTGACAGTCTAAAGCTTTGCATAAAACCAATTGAGCCCAGGGGGCGGGAGGGAAAACTAACATGTAGAGAGAAGAACACCATGTTTATTCTCATAATTTCTGCATGTTTAAAAAGTGTGAGTGAGCTCAATAGGCATCTTTCTAGTACCTGACCAAAAGGCAGTTCTACTGTGTTAAATGGAAAGTCTGCAGTAATGAAAAAGGAGGAAACTTTGGAAAAGTAAGGCTGAAGGAGGGAGACTTCAGGGAGCAAGACACTTGGGATCATAAAAGGAATGATATATACTGTATATATGGGTTTGAAGATACAGGTTGATGCAAGCACCTTGGGAAGAGCTGGGCATTGGCAGACAGGCCTTCTGAGTCTGCCTTTAAAGGAGTATTTTAGGCCTGAATCACTAAAAGGTGAATACATTCACAATGTACATACATGTCACTTCATAGGTTAAAAACTTCATTTCAGAGTAGGAGCCGAAACCAATTTGAAAGTGCCCAACTCTGAGACAATCCATAATTTCTCCCACAGTTATGTGCTGTGCCTTGCTATATGGATTAATTGATTTAAAATGCTGTTTCAGTCAGCTGTACCCTGGGTTGGATACCTGTTATTTTACTGCCTCCTTTCTGGGAAAAGGAATTGAGCATGTTCCCTGTCATCTTGTCCCCATGTCTCTCTCCTGTGTTGTGTTATGTTTTCCCAACATGCTATAATCAGTTCCATGCTTCTTAGCCCCCTTTTGATAGCATCAACACCTCTTTCTGTTGCCAGGCCCCTGCTCCCAGCCTCTCCGTTCGTGTGAGGAAAAAGCCCCTCTTTGTACAGCTGAGAAGCCAAGGATGATACCTCTGCAGCTGGGGTGCATTTTCTTTGGGAAATCCAGCCTTTAAAATTGAGTATTCCTCATAGAGGTGGGAAGGTTTCAAGTACATTCAAAGCTGCTGTTCCCGTCAGGATTTTCCTTTCGGCTGACCTTCTTCAGGCCTTTAATGGTGTAACAGCTGCCTCTTGGGTTGCTTTTTAGGTTTCCTTGCCCACCTGGTTGCTTTAGTGTGTTGACTTCTGAAGTTTTTTGTGGGGAGTACAATTTGTCCTGCTTTGAATAAATAGTTCTAAAGCTGCTAGGCTATTTTATTATTTATATAGGGCAATAAAAAAGATTTATATTATTACCGTGTATGTAACAGTGCAACTAAAGCTTTTCTTTGGCTTTCTCAGCATGGTAAGTCTTTTATACAGCAGTATTCCAGAGCCTGTGCTTTTGTGCAGTTGTGAGCATGTTTTCTTTGGATAATAAATAATAACACCAGCCTTTGAACTCAAAACATAAAAGATAGATGTAAAAATTTTGTAAAGGTATAGCTGTGGCAGGGCCACAGCTCATTCTAATGTTAGATTATAAATGCAGTCATTTCAACAAGTTGAAATGGCCAGATTTGTCTGTGTAGAGCAAATTTTATCAGTGGTGTTCTACTGAAGGTGATTACTTCTAGCAAATCCTGAAAATGTTCTTCATCTTGTTCTGTGAAAGGTAAATAATTAAGCTCATTATTGATAAACCTGGTTAGTATGATTGCAAAATCACTCATCCACCAGATTAATAATTGAGACTAACTTTTTGCCCAGGCTATCTGGATTTCTTTGTGGGAAGGATGATGGGAACCACAGGAGTTGTACTGCTGAGAATGACGTGTCTCATTTGAAATGTGATGTTTGAAATAATTAACTAGGCAGCTGTTTAACCGAAGGACAAGTTCTGATGTCTGGCACTGTAGTGTCTCAATGTTTTCTGGTTTTGCTCAAGGTCTTAAGGGCTGTAAGTATTCCATTCTTGAGCAAATTAATAGGGGCATTGTATACCTAGCTCTAGCATTTTGGACTTCCGATCATCTCTTCCATTTCTTCTCATTATACAAAGACTTCCCCAGCGTAGGAAGGTGAGAAGGGAAAAATTTGCAGGTTTGTTTTTGTTTGGGTTTTTTTTAATTTGATTTTCAGTGGGTCATGTTAAGCTTTTGTGCTTTGGCTAGGAGTGAAAGAACTCCATGCTATTTTACAGCGGCTCCTTAGGGAGAGCAGTGCATAGTGGGTGAGGATGTTCTCAGTTGTCTTAGGTGACCATGACCAGCTGGTGAACAGCTGCCCTCATATATCTAAGTGATAGTGTTATTTGCACGCAAAATTGTGCAGATGCTCTTCTGAGGCTGACACACTGGACTATGAGCCACTGAATTGAGCACCTGATTAATGTTGTCTTTTCTTGTTTTTTTTGTTTTTGGTTTTTCTTTTCTTTTTTCTCTGTTGCCTGCCTTCCTCCTTTTCCCGCTTAACCCAGAAAAACTCATTGAGGGACTCAAATCTCCTGAGACTGCGCTTCTGCTCCCCGATATCCTGCCTCTCGCTGACCCCTTCGGTAGCACATCAGACGCTGTGAATGGTAAAAATAACTCAGGGCACCTCCTCTCCTCTGTCTTACATGGCATGTCTGGTCCTGCATGATAACTCTGCGTGTTTACCCCCACCGGCCTCTCAAAACAGCTGCTGATGTTGGTGAAATGCAATGTGATAGGAAGTTACAGATTATGCTGAGACAGATCTGCCTTTTCTCCATGAGACTAGCCTCTGAACAGCGAAGACTTGGTATTTGCATTTAAAATCTAGGCTTACTGATTTGGCTCAATAACATGGCATGGTTGTACCTTATGTGTTCTTCTGGTCTTGGTAGAAGGAAGTTAACTGTTGACTGAAGGAAAAGATGCAAAAGATCCCTCCATTTCTGCTGAAATGAACTGAAGGACTTCATGTGTAACCATGGCCCAGGCACTGAGCCTGTCTGTGTCTCCATCAACCCTCAGCAGGATGAGGACAGCATTGCCTTAGACCTGGGGCATATGCTGAGAATAAATGTGCTAGGCTGCTATAAGCCCAGATGCAGCAGGCTCCAGGCAGTATAAAGATTTTGGAGTGTTGCAGAATTGTATTTTGATCTACTTGCCAAATGTACAGAAGACTAATAACTGCAGGCTGCTGTTAGTTGCAATCAGCTGCTTTTGTGGTTTTGGGTACCAGCCAGGGTCCCCTGGCTAGCTGGTTGCAACCTTGTAGCTTTGAATAGAAAGGTAGGAAATGAGTCACTTTAAATAATAAGACTTTTTCTGCCTTTCACAATTTCTGGCAGTTGTCTGAGTACTCTTAGATAATGATCCTGCAAATCACACACACTGCTATGCAAACAAAAATATTCATTAATCTCTCTTAAGTTGGCTGACTAGACCATTTCTGGTCCTAGCATTTGAGTGCATCCTTGTTCTTTAACTTAACTTCTTGGTTATTACCCTGATGTTGGCCCTTGAGAAAGAGACACAGATAAGCATTATACCTGGCTGGTATGACTATGACAGTTACCCTCCATGTCTCTCCCCCTTCCATTTATGGTTTCTATAAAAAAAATCTTTCTATCCAGCCTTTGTAAACATCTCCTTTTTTATCCACTTCATGGACATCAACATTAGATGATACTGAGAACTGGTCTTTTCAGTAAGATGTTGAGTTCTAAAACTTTATCACCTCTCTGTAGGGTCTGCAATCTTTGCTCCACTGGGCAATCAAAATGAAAAAAGATCCTACAACTTGGCTTTTTACAAGCCTAACTGGGAATATGCTAAGGGCTCCACAGTAGGTATTTTAATGATCTGTTACTTCTAATGCAAGGGGACTCCTTCAAGGTCAGTGTTTTCCTTTTGCTGGAATAGGATCTTGCAAAAGCTTATAGTTATTTGCCCAGCCTCTGGCCTTCTGCTTAGCTGCAGGGCAGGCATTATTAACCTCCCATTCCACCCTCTGGATGTTTCACATTGGGCTTGCACAACTTAAAATAAATAAATAAAACACAGAAAAACCCAACAAACACTAATGTGTTACAGTCTTTCCTCATGATAAAATTAATATCAGTCTAACTTCAGCCTCTTGTTGCTGCCAGTATAGCTGACACATATTAAAGGGTCACTAAAGGATTCAGACAACTGCCGCCTTAGTTCTTTCTTATGCTGTGTCTTGCAAACTAACCTCTGGCTTCTTCTCTGCTCTGGTATTTTGCACATTTGGAAAGGAAAACCTGACGTAGCTGTTGAGAGTCTCATACCAGGCCTCGAGGCTCCATTGCCCCAACGCCTTGTGTCACAGACGGAGTCAGTTGCCTCCAACAGAACAGGTTGGTGAGGCAGAAGGGTGTCGGGGGGTAGGGATGCATCGTACTGGTGTGGGCTGTGTAAATCAGAAAGCACTGTCCGCTTAAACATAAGCATCTCTGCTGCTTTTCCCACCAGTGTAAACTGGGCTTGTAAGTGGATTCTGCATGGCTCCTTGAAGGTCAATGTTACTTGTCTCCTTGTGAAGAATGGCACAGTGTTCTTTCCAACTGTTACAGATCTATAGATGCCAGAGTATTGCTCCGATTAAGTGCTTTTGAAAACGGGAGCAGTCACTGATTTTTTTTTTTTTTTTTTTTTTTTTAATCTGTTCCATTGGGGTGTGGTAGTAAGCAATTTTTGTCCCTTTCTTACTGTGAAGGCCTTATCTGGCCACTTCTGCAGCAGATGGACTCGACCTCTTTTCAGAGGTCTCTTGTGAAATATGCAGCGCACTTTGTTTTGCCAGAGAGTCCCTGCAACTCCCTTCCCTCCCATGCTCCCCTTCACTGCCCCTACTTTAAACTGTCACTTGTGTGGGATTTCATTGTTCTATACTCAGCTTTAGAGGGCGGTTAACCCCAGAGAATGTGTTATATGTTCCTAAAGGTGTTGGGAATCCCTTTGCTCTTACTGCAGAGCGGTAAGAAATGTTTTTCATCACAAAAAATGGTAGCTTTTGTGCTGGTTTTGCATCAAAGCTCTGTTTGTACACTAAGTGGATGGGAACAGGAATGTGAGAATATGAGCTTAACAGTGTTTGTGTCCTGTTTAATGCTACCTTGCGGCCTTTGGATGCTAACTTGGATTCAGACTCTCTCACTGGGGAAGACTCTCTGCTTGACTGTTCTCTGCTTTCTAACCCTGCTGCTGACCTCTTGGATGAGTTTGCTCCTGTAGCTTTCGCAGCTCAACCTCACAAAGGTAAACTGTCCCTTTGTCTCTAACACCTAATCAGTCCTGGGATGTGGTCTTTAGCTGTTGTGAAGTGAAGCTGATACCGGTTTACACAAGCAGATGCTCTGACCCATGTTCTAGTGATGTGTGGTTTTTTGGTTTTGGTTTGGTTTGGTTGTTTTTTTTCCCCAAGCCATTGTTTTGTTTTCTTCCCAAGCTGGTGAAACTTGGAATGTACATTGAAGTACTAAGGGAAAAATAATAGATAAAAGTATTCAGCTTGACTGTAAAGACAAGGTTTGTCAAGACAGGTGGCATCTTTCATGAAACAGGGATACAGCAGAAGGGATACAGTAGGCTTAAAGGGTAGGATTTTGTATGCAACCCTTCTTCAGATTTGTAAGTGAAGGCAGTCTGGTTTTGCTTTTCGCACATGGGGTTTAAGACCTGCTTTTATGCTGCATTAATAATTCTGGAAGGGAGCCTGATAATCGTCTATACTGGTGTCACAGGTTTTTGAAACAAAAGGAATGTTTTTTTGGTTTATCAGAGTTACCGTCCAAGGCACGTGACTGAGCTCTTTCAGATCTAGAGAATGTTTTCCTTTTCAGAGGTTATCAGGAGGAGGTTCTTGAGTCAAACTGCAGTGTCACAGCAAACATGAATGAAAGTCTAAGTGCAGTATCCAACTGAAAAATGGAACAGTTTCATAGTAACAAAAAACCAGAGCTGAAGAAGAGAAGCAGACCATGTGTGGTAATTTCTAAGAGCTGCAGATCAGCCCTTGCAGTACATCAGTATTTGAGCTTGAGTGGAACTGTGGAAATACTGTGCAGTGACCAGAGTTCTGTTCTCTTTCCACTAACAAGCAAGAGTAGAGGACCCTGGGAAGCTGGGTCCTAACTCAGATGGCTTTTATTTTTTCCAAGCTGCAGAGTATCCAGCTGAAATCTGGGCCCTCTTCATGCAGTGTGGCTGGAACAGTGGCACTGGAATAGTTTGAAGAGCTATCAGCTGAAGTGTGACTTGTGTGGTGAACTTTTCCTGCTCCGTTCTGGCACAACCCTATTATGGGCTAAAGCAGTTGTGAGCAGTGCATGTGTCCCTTGGGGACAATGCCAGATGTTAGCAGATGACTCTCACATAAGCCAAGCTTGTAGTGAATACTGGGTAGTACGCATCCACCTGGGAGAGAGGGAAGACCAGGACTTCTGTGCTATTTATTGCCTTGAAAAGAGAGGCACGGAGCACACTGAGTGCTAGCTACTGAGTGTCCCTTGACGACAGGCTTTGCTTAGCTCATTTGGTAAGTATCCCTATAGCAACAGAAAATGATCTGTCCTCAGAGGAATCGCTGTAAAAACAGTCTGTAATCAATTTTTACACTTGATGGCACTTAAAAATGAGTTTGTTTTTTCATAGAGCTTTTGGGTTTAAACAAGCAGTTGTTCTAATTGCTCATTGCTATAATACACTTCCATGCCACTTTGTTTTGAGTAAATGGCTCAAAATGTATGTCGAGCAGTTATTACTCCATGTCTGGAACATACCAAAGCCAAAACATTGTCAGTGTGACTTAATGAGAAAATGAATTAACAGACTCCTGTGTGACTTCTCCCAGGCTGCCCTGCTGTTCCTTCTGGGATGAGAAAGGCTCACATTTGACAAGGAAAGTGAGACTTCTATTAGCAGGGTTGGGGGGCAAAATATTAAAATCTTCCAAAACTCATTTGTGGCTTGTTTTCAAACACTGCTTTTATAGCTCTGGGTGTGGTCATTAACCGTACATCTGTCTCAATCTTTTTTTGTTTGTTTGCTTTGTTTATCAAATGCTGGCTTTGGTGATGTAAATCACCTATGGGGCAGATGCTGCTGTCCATGGGTGTAATCAGCCTGTGGAACTGCAATGCTGCAAGTTATCAGTGGGTCCAGGAGGACTTGAAAAAGCAGCCATGGTCTGGGCATGGATTGATGTTCCAATTGTGCCATAGCATCCTTTCCTTCATCCTTTGCTAGGCTGTTTTCTGGCCTCTGAATTTTGTTCAGCCTTCAGGATTCCTTAATTTGCATTTTCTGAATACAGTACTAAGCTGCCTGTATGTGAGAGGGGAGGATTTTTCTACTTATGGTGGTGTACAGTCACTGAGGTGAGCTCAAACGCTTCTGAAGGAGTTTTGCCCACATAGGGACACTTGCCAGCCTTTCCCTCTCCTTAGGAAAGATAGTCCACAATTGAGCAGTGCTCCTTCAGTAGCTTCTTGTACAGCAAACTCCAGAGCTATGAGCAATTGTATGTATAAATAAAACGAAACAGAAATAGGATGCTTGCAAAGGCTCCCAGGTATCTTGAGAAGAGCCACAAATACATACCTCCAGAGACAGAGGGATGACAAGATGAGACTTTCCGTTAAGATGAAATGTCTTTGTGTTTCTGACACTTTACATGCTAGTCCCCAATAAAATTGTGGGTTTTTTTCCTGAGTCTGATCCTCCAGAGGACATTGTATTTCTACAAGTGGTTTCTTGCATCATTTTACCCCCCAAACCTGTTAGCATATTTGTCAGCTTTCGGTAAAAAGCTTATTCTTGATAGGAGTCAAACAGGAATGTTCCCGTTCCTTGGAAACCATCGACTCGTACATGTCCTTGCTAGGCTTTCAGAAATGTTTCATGTAGTAATTGAGGACCAGAATTTGGAAGGTATTTTAGGTGTCTAAAGTGTAACAAATAGTGATGCACAGTGAGAGTGTGAAAGTCCCTAAAGGTATGTAATTGCCTGATAAAGCAGATAAATGTCTCATCTACCGTGGAGACTGTTGAAAGTGCCTCCCACCAAGTGTCTAACTGCAGTTGACGTGGTTTGAAATCAATGGAATTATGTGCCAAAACTGCTCTAGGGGCCTTTAAAAAAATCTCTCTGTGTCTAGTTACATCTTCAGGCATTTAAACTCCTTGGAAATCTGACTTCATATTGCACTTGTTTTGTCACTTTAGGTGAAAGCTTAGGGGTTTTGTTTCACGTAGATGACTGGAATTTCTTCTGTGTGTGTCTTTTTTTTTTTTTTCTCCATCCCTTTTCTTCTCCCTGTGCATGAGAGCTGGTAGCTGGAGAGCCAGATTGCGCTCTCAAACTGTACTAATATTTCACAGCCGCTGGATGATGATAAAGAATACGTTCAACCCATGGGAGCTTAAGCCCCAGGCTTTTACCCCAGCTTTGAACTATGCCAATTGTTAAGCCTTCAGATTGGCCAAATTTTATTTTGGTTCTCATGACTTGGCTTGCTTTTTGTTTTGTTTTTTTTTCACCTCCACTTTTGTATTTAATTGGCTCTCTTACTTCTTACGTTCTTTACCAAAGACTTACCAACTTTATTTCACCTTTTAAATGAAACGCCTGCTTCTAAATCCTGTCTCTGAAAACATAAACGTGTTCTAACACTTTGTAGCAATTCTAACCAGCCTTCTCTGCTATCTTTGCTTCTTTACCTCTGTTTCTCCTTTATGCTGCAGAAGATACTAACCTGATATCAGGCTTTGATGCTCCTGAGGGCTCTGAAAAAGTGACAGAAGATGAGTTTGACCCAATTCCAGTGTTGATATCAAAAAACTCACAAGGTAAGCCAGGATGTGGGGGTGAGAAGGGAAGGAAAAAAGGAAACAATGAACATAAATTAGTTTGGGGGCAGTGGTGCTGCATCACATGTGAAGTAGATCAAATTGTAAACTGTAAGATACTATCATTGTAGTATTTAGTGAGCTTAGTCTTTCTCTGATTTACATTGGGCTTGAAATTTCTCTAGATTCTCTGTTTGTGACAAGATTGCGTGTCCAAAAAGATAATAGACGTGCAAGCATCTTTAGATCCCATGAAGTAATTTCTACCAGTCTGCCAGGCAGGGTACACAAATACCTCTGTGACTAAAGTGCAATGGAGAACTACATTCTCCAGTGTTCTTATTTACTGTTCAAGCCAAGGAAAGGAGGCCCTTTCACTTTTAAGTTAACTTGGCATGAGGCGCAAGAAAGGAAGATGATGGTAATCCTTTATAACTCTGAAACTCCTGCTGGAAGTGAGTTGTTTTCACTCCTGACTGATGCCTTTCAAAGGACCTTGCGGGAACTGAGAAGTTTGGTAGATGGTACCCACCTCCCTTGAAGAGCTCTGAGCAGAGACCTTAGGACAGAGACTGGAAAGTTTCTCATTTTATAGCATTCCTGTCACCTAGATCACATTAAAGTGATCTTTGCAAACAGTTCCAGCCTTATGTAGGGTTAAGTGTAAGAAGCAGCACTCTTTCCTTAAAAGAAATAATAGTGCTGCATTTTGTAGCTCTTGCAGGGACAGAAGTAGGCAGCATTTTGCAGTCTGGTCAGTCAAATAGGACTTCTCTCTGCAGTCACACCATGGAAAAGTTTTGATTACAGCTTTTGATATGCTAGCATAGGTTTAAAGACATACTCCAGGGCTCCCTTTTTTTGGTGTGGGTTTTTGTTCATTTTTTTGTTTGATCGTAGAACTTTGACTTCCCTACCTCCCACTTTTGTTTACAGCAGGAATGTGCTGTACACCTGTTCTGCATCTAATGCTAGCTTTCAAAGACTGGCACACATTAGAAAAAGTTCTCAGACATTAGAAACCCTGCTCCTGTTGAAAGTCAGAGAAGATTTCTGCCAAAGTTAGGCAAAGATAGGGTACCTTGTATAAAGGGGAGCATCTTTCCTTCAATATCAAAGTACCAGTTATAGAAAGCCACATGATAGCTCAACTCTCCTTGAGGTAGCTGGTAACTCAAAGATGCTCTTAAAACAGCAGCTAACTTTCAAGATTTAAAACTTTGAACAGTCCTTTCTATAGGTTATGGGAGTTCTTATAATTGCTTTGTAGATCCTTTAGTAAGGACAGAGTTCTGCAGTTTGGATGTAAACCTTGGGAAAAAGAAATGGTTTGTAGAGATTTGTTGGCTGCCGTGATGTTTTTCCATGCAAGTCTTGCGAGCTAGGTTTGGGGGGTGGGGAAAGGGTGGAAGACCAAGCAGGGGAATGTTGTTGCTATCATGATGCAAATAATGAGAAGAACTTGAGCAATTTTTCTGTTTTGCTTTGACTTTTTTCTTTCTTGCTTGATCTTGAACATCTGAAACTGTCGTGTGTGTGTGTCCTGTTCAATACTGAATTCCTATCTCTCACACTTTCAGGTGGGCATTCTAGAAACAACAGTGGAAGCTCTGAGTCCAGTCTTCCCAACATAGCCAGGTCTTTACTGCTGGTGGATCAGCTCATAGACCTGTAGCAGTGACACAGTAGCAGACGCAGTTTCTGTAATGTACCTAATCCTCCGTTTTCATTTCCAGAAGAGTTACCTTCAGTTGTGGTTCTTTGGGGCTTTTTTTTCTTTAATTAAAAGAAAAACAAATCTGCCAACAGGAGACAGTCACCCTCCTTTGTCCCTGTCTTCCCATGCCCTGGGAAAGATTCTGTCTCAGTTCTCCAAGTAGTCCTCTCTAATGCTGGTAAAAACCTGTTGTGGTTCCTTCTGCACCTGTCTTTAATAGCCTATGCCTAAAGGGAGCACCGTCCTTAGCCACCCTGCTGAGATGTACACATAGCACCATGGAAAGCCTAACTGTAAATGAATTAGATAATTGTAGCTGATGTATGATCCCTGCGTACAACAGACTCCTTTTTCCTTAGAGTAGTGTGTGAACAACTGTGTTTCAATCTTTGCGTTTGTGTTTTTGGGTTTGGTTTTTGTTTTGTTCCTGTTTTCTGATGAGTGGGCAGGAGGAAGGGGACAGGTGAAATAAGTAGGGACGTCCCTCTCCTGCAGAATACACGTTAGGAGAGCTGATGTTTCTAAATTGCCAGTATATGCTTCAGAGGAGGAGAAAGCACCCAATTCCTCTGAAGTAGTCTTGCCTAGTACCTCTGGTGATGGGTGCCTATGAAGAGAGTTTTCCGGACTGCCCCCAGCTAATGGTTTGCTGTTTAACAATCCTGCTTGTGAATGCACTGCGCTTCCTTGGGGGAGGGAAAAAAAAAAGAAAAAAAGAAAAAAACAAACCCGATTGTTAAAGTTGCAGAAATGACCCTAAGTGAAATATAACAAGGTTTTGAACCAAATACATGTAAGTATGGCTGTGACTAGCATTTTGTTGACCTTTTTTGGATGAAAAGGGCATTGTGGCAGCAGCAGATGTATTTTCTGTGACTACTTTTCTGTGTTTGACTGGAAAAAAAGAAAATCCCCCCAACCTACTGTAAATTGTGTATGAAACAAATTGTCCTACGGTTGTTTGTCTATTTTTAATCCTGGTTTTAGTCAAGCATCTGGTATCTGTTCTGGGTTCCCCGTTTTTTCTTGTAACTGCCTATAGTGCAAACCAGTTAAGTATGGAACCATTTGTTTCAGTAGACAAAGATGACTGTGGACTTTATTCCACTCTTAAGTCTTTGTGGAATAAGCATGCACTTGGTTCAGATGGTTTGAAATAAGTGCTGCTACAACTTGATGGGTTTTACCTTTTCTTTTTCCCTTCACATGCTTAGTTTGTCAACTAGCTGGATACGCTAAACTTGTTTTCATTGGCTTATGGTCATGAAGTCCGGAATTTCTATCTTGTATTTGAAAGCTCTTTCTGAACAGAAGGACTCTTCCTCTGTAGTGGAATAATTAATAGCTTACTGCTAACCTTGTGTATGTGTATGTAGCTGTATTAGTAAAAGTGCAGTTTCCCATGTGCGAAAGTATGAACGACTGAAATATGTATGTACTGACCTCTCGCTAAGAAAGAGAGGAATCAAAGTTCGTGACTACTCCTTTCCTATCTCCAGTCTCTCTGCTATTCCCCCACCCCAACACTTAGTTTAACAAATTCTGTAAATAGAACTACCATCAATTGTGTCTGCTCTACATTACTCTTCTTTTAAAACCTACACTTAATAATAAAAGTATTGCTTAAGTGTGTTGTATCATTACATGTGTATACTGCACTTTCCAAGAGAAGCTTTACATGAGAACTATGGAAATGACCTTAGTAAAATTGTGGATAGAACTTTATTATTTTTTTGTTTTATATTCCTAAAGCACAGGCAAGCTGGACTGGAAAACATGAAGACGCTATAGATAGAAAGTTATTGTATAGTCAGATACTGAGATTATATGAAAAGAGAATGGATTTTAAAAAGTAACCATCTACTGTATATTAGAAAAAAAGATTTCTGTGAATTAAAGTACTTTTAAAGAATGTTTAAGATTTTAAATCTAATGGCACTTGTTCAAGGGTTCTGGAAAAAATTATAAATGCACTGGGTTGTTAATAATGCTATTAAATAAGCAGATGTGAATGTTTATTTTATTGCTTTTTCAAGTAGCTATTCATGGATCTGGGTGGGAAATACAATACAATGGAAGCATATATTTTTAGACATGTCTATTATCTAGATCTCCTTCATCAGAAAATACTTGCCACTTATTTGCAGAATGAATGGAAAATGCAAGAGAGTTGAAATGGGTGGATATTGGGGATTAATTTTAAGCTCTCCAAAAAAATGTGACTGTCCTACAGCCATTAGGTTAGCGTTGGTGCGCTGCTCAAAAGTCGAGGAGTTTGTGTGAAAGCTGCCGCTGTGAAGGAACAAATTGAACTTTCATCCAGTGTCTGCATGGGAGACATTTGGTACCCAGCATTCCCAAAAGTGGTGTAAGAATGATTCTCTCTCATAGCTATGGTTGGAGCCTTGTCTGAAGCCATGAGAGATGTTTCTGTCCCCTTTTAAGGGTTGTAGGGTCAGGTGTGGTTAAGTAACATAATAGAAACCTACAGTCAGCAAAATCACAGCAGAGTGATTCTCCTCTCTGCCCGGTATGTGCTGGTCATTCATGTCGGTATGACAGAGGAGCCTTTCTGTCCTAACAGGCTGGAGCTTGTAGTAGTGTTTTATTAAAAAAAAATTAACTATTTTGGTGGATCCTCCTGATAGGATACTACAAATGCAACCACAGTATACAGAACAATTTCCTTTTGAGTCAAGGTTGTGCTTTGGATGCAAGAATAAATTCTGGTTTTGGGGTGGCAAGATGTTCAAATGAATAGTTGAAACTTAGATGTTGGTTCGCACTTACTCTGGAGGGGGCTTGGGCTTTGTGCTGCCCCTGCCTTTGGAAATCTCCCCAGTTCATCTTTTAACCGGATGAGCACAAGTGTCGCACCCACAATTCAGAAATCAGCAAATTTGTATTGTATCTGACAATATCCACTGCGTTTGGAGCATCTGTCCCCAAACCAGAAGGTGCTGCAGCTTCCTGAATTCTGGCTGTCCAAGTCTTCACAGGGTTCCTTGGGACTTGGCCAAGGATGAAGGACTTGGCCAGGGCTGCAGGCACTGTGCAACCTGCTGGAGAAATCTGAGATGGGTAGAAGAATCTTAGCACTGGTGGCTTTGTGGCAGACCTTCTCCATCCTCTAACAGCCCACTTACCAGAAGCGAATGGCAGCTTGAGTGAATCTCTGTGTAGAGCAAAATTATTTTTGGAGGGGGCTTTTTGTGAATAAATGAATGATGGTGGCATTGTTCAGCCTGAAAGCTCGCGGGATATTGCCTCCAGTGACTTTCCAAAACCACCTTATTTAAAAATAGATAAAAAAACCCATTTGTTATTAAAATGAAAGTTCAGATGTGATTGAGATCAAAAATGGAGATCAGCAAGTTTTGTGCTATCCAAACAAACGTAAAATGTGGAGCATGTGGGCCTCTGACTATGGAAAATGTCATCAAGCACATAGCTTGCTGCACTAGCATCTGAAGTGTGTGCATGTCTGTATGGAGTAAGATATTTTCTTTTTAGCCAATGCATTTTCTAGTTCAGGAACTCTCATGAGAATCAGTCACAGCTGGGGAGTAGCTGGGATGGATGTGGGGGAAGCGTGAATGTGACGTGGGGGAGTGCTCTGATGAATGAGGCTTATCAGTCAACTCAGTTACCAGTAGTTGGGTGAGACTAGTTCATGTGACTTTTTTCTTTTTTTTTTTTTTTTTTTTTCCCCCTGAGGTGTGTGGGCACTGCACATTAAAACTGCATCACTCTAGCAGGAAACATAGATGGGGGGGGGTGAGGGAGAGATTTTCTTTGTATTTGTTTTTGTTCCTGTGTAATTCCTGTAACTGAAAGAAGCAGTGCTCTGGGGACAGCCGTGCCTATGTACAGGAGCGCAGACTCTATGAACGGCAGCAGATCTCATTGTTCCTTGGGAGGAAGGGTGGGTTGCTGCTTGGCTGGGGTTGTTTTAAGGACATTACTGATGTGTGAGACTTGTGCTCCTACACTCCACAGGAGGGAGTTTAGCCCCTAGAAACTCGCCTTATGTTTTTCTTAGTCACAAACTGCATCTTAAAAATTACTTGCATACATAACACTTTGCTTATGCACAGGACAAACGAGGGGAAAACCAAACGATGCTGTTAGTCTCCAGTTGGTCAGTCTTGTTCATGAACTGCTGGAATGTGGTGTGTGGGGTTGGTGTGTTTAACACCCGCCCTGTCTCACTTTGCGTGGTGCAAATGACTGTACAAGCGTGCCAAAACCAGAACATTAAATTCCTTATCTTCTGGAACCGAAGAACCCTAGATCTGCTCCCATATCGGCCACTGTGCAGTGACTTTGGGCAGAAATGCTTGATTCTGCTGTCCAAATGGTTGTGTAGTGACGTAGTAATGGTGATGCTGACCTGTGGTGTTCTGCTTTGATACCTCCTCACTGAAAGCACAGTGTGGGGGTACTTCTGTACTGTTGTTTAATGATATTGTTTCTAGGAATCGGAATCCAAGGAAAAACTCCACCATTTCAAGAACAAAGGAATGAGAAGTCTTTTGACCCTTTTCAAATGCTAAACTAGTAATCTTGCATACTAGTAATTGTGCTGATTTTTAGCTACCTGTTACCATGTGTTGAGACCTTCTTGTCTTTGGCTTGGTGAAATCAGGAGAGTTATTCGGTGGAAGTGTAGCTTTAGACTCTAGGAATGCCTCTGTTTCCCCTAACTTTCTTGTTTGGGGCTCCAGAAATGAGATCATCTCCTCGGTGACCGCTCTGCCTCCTTGCGGCCCCTTGTAGTAGGGAGAGTGAATCTTTTATAGTTTTCCTGTCAGTTATTTCAGTACTTTGCCACTTCGGTGCACCGTTTTTTGTAAAAGATGAGGGAACCCTATGCGTCAGTGCTCTAACTTAGGGTAAATGGTCTTTTCTTCAGGTTGCTATCTGAATACATGCAGGGTGTATTCCTGGGGTACCAAGTGATAAGTGTTTTTATTACTAAGGTTCTCCCTGCAGAAAAGGAGCCTGAGTGTAGTTCAGGAATTGTGTCTTTAGTATGTATATTTGACCCTGCAATAAAAAAAATTATACATGGATGTTGTACAAGGGTAAGGAGAAACCTCATCTATAAACTTAAGCTTCTGTAAAGATTTTTATGCTGTAAAGCTTGCAGCTGTTAGGAGTGTATACATGCATTAAAACCTGAGCATTAATTGAAAACGTAAGGGATGCTTCCCCATGAAGTAACACACAGATCTCGGGAGTCCGGAGGAGGAGGGGACAAAAGAGGCAGCTGCCCCTTGACAGTGTCCATCTTGGTATAGGCAGATGTTAGGAAATGCTGCCTCTGCAAAAGAGGCATCTCTTTTTGCATGAGGGGTTGTGGGTGCTTTGTGTGTTGATTCAAGCCAACCATCTGCCTGTATCTTTTCAGGCCCCTTGCACAGTGTGCCCTTGGTATGAATGGGAGCCTAGTCATCACAGAGAAGGGGCAGGGCTTCAAACAAAAAGGCACTGTTTGAGTTTTGGGAGATTTGTCCTTTCCCCTCATGCTGTTACCAGCTCATGGAGTGACCCTTTCTCTCCTTTACTGTAACACAGAACAAAACTGTCATGCCTCTTCATGTGAAACCATCCCTTGAATGCTTCAGTCTCGGTCTCTGATCTTGGACCGGATGAAGCATCCATCAGCACTGGCTAACTTGAATTCTCAGTCGTCCTAAAAGTTATGCAGCATGTGCCTCTGAAACATTTGTCTGCAAAGCCTGTAGCTATGGCTGCTTATGGGAATGCACTGACCTTGTCTCGTTAGCTCTAACCTGACCTTTACACAAAGGGGTTTGGGTTTTTTTGGTTTGATTGCATAGTTTGGTGTCTAAGCATAGCTCGGAGCTTTTTTAACATACGAGATTAACAACTGTGAGAGGAGATGTCTAAGCCACTGTCTAGTTAGACATGGACTTGGATGTTAGCTAAAGTAAAATGCTGGTATGATGTTGTCTTCCTTGTTGTAGTGATGCTGCCATAGCTCCTTCTGGAACTGTCCCTTTGTTTTCTGCCAAAGGAAACAAGCTGAGGGAATCCAAGAACGTGGGAAAGAAAAGGTGTCTGAGATCCGTTACTGTGGGATGATGTCTGGAAGCCAGGTCTTTCTCCTTCAACATCAGAAAAATAGAACATGGGAGCATAGATGGTGCTCCTCTCTTGTCAGTAAATCCCCAAATTTCTCAGGTAACCCACTGTGTTTTACTATTGCTGTGCCCATTTTTGTTTTCAAATTATCAGGGCTCTTCCCTTCTTGCTGTATTGCCTAGCAGTTTTGAGTGAAACCAGCTCTTAACTGAAGGGTGGAACGAGTTCTACCTAAGCATCGCTTCATTTTTTCCTCCCAGAGTAATTCACAACTCCTGTACTGATCTTAGCAAGGGAGAAAACTGCTTCCAAGCATTCGGTGTCCTTATCACTTATGATGGGCAGAGAGAGCAAGAAAGCATCGGAAAAAGTAATTTTTCCAAAAATAGAGCATTCTGCCTATCATACAGTGCTTCCAAGTTCAGAGACGCTTGCTGCTCCTGTCCTAAGCAAGTGGGCTTATATCCTGTCAGCCTTTTTCTTCCTCTGTCCTAGATGACATCACTTACATGAACATAGACACCTACTAATACAAGTAACTCTTTAAAAAGAAAATTCTGATCAAATGACTTGTTTGTGCTGTTCTTGTGAAAAGTGGGTCATCGGTTTGCATTGGCATAATGTTCGCTATGATAAATGCCTTTTTCCTTTCCTTGTTTTCCTGTATGCTGTATTTCAGTGAGGACTGGGTAATTCAGAGGCATTTGCGTGATGTGGCAACTGGTCTTGCTCTGCTTCAGCCTGTATTCTCAAAATCTCACAATAATACCTGGTAAATATATAACCAGCCTCCTGGAAGAAAACAGCACCATAAACACACTGTTCCTGTCATCTGAGATTAGCATCTAAGGTTAAACCATTGCTGACAACATAGGCTTCAGGAAAGATAGATAGTATTTTTGTAGAGTAACTTACACAATGTTCACATATCTACACTGATTTATTTAGCAGTGTAATGTATCTAAGTGAATAGTTTCCCAATAAATACCGATTTTGATGCCTAATGAACGACTACTGTGTCTTTAATGGTGAGAAGTGACTGAGAACGGGTTAACTTGCATACGTCTATGGACTTGATCAAGAAATGATGCCTTGCGGGCTGCAATGGGTGTGCAAACATGAATGATTAACATGGGCAGACTATTAACCTGGGTGATGATGTTATTTTGTCACAGGAGGGTGGGTTGGCTAGTACCTCGTCCATCAGTCAGTGGATACCAAATAACCTTCTTATCCTCCTCATTCTTTCTGCAATTCATACTGCTTAGTTTTCATATGCCTTTTTCCTATCCTCTTGCTAACATGAGTCCAATGACATACTCCTAACCTGCCAATAGTTCTTTGAAGGTAAGATGTCTTCTGTTCTGTCTGTGTGAGTCGTAAGGCAAAGCCAACCTCATCTTGGGCTCTTGTAACTGGGTAAGAGCAGAACAGCAAGCCTCTCCCTGCACTGTCTGGTTACACTAACACAGAAGCAAGTCAGATCGTTATGTGAGATACTTGATGTGAAGTCACGGTATGGAGTGTTTAAAATCATTTCTCTTGCAGTGGTTTAAAATAATGCTGCTATAGTTACTAGGATTCATTAAAATCTATAGGCTGACCTTCATTCTTTGAAACGTGTATGTTATTTTAGCAGATTGTAGGGCATCTCTGTGTGTTTTACACGCCCGAGCGTAATTCCACACGTCTGTGGGATGGCTCACAGAAACAGAGGCTATGCCAAGTTATATATATCTGCTTGTAGGGCAGTCAATAAGCAACAGTGCAGAATGAAATGACAAAACTTGTCCATTTACTGGAGCTTCACTCCAGGAAGCAGTGTTATGAAGTGAAAACCTCTCCAGTGGTGGTCATCGTCATGGGTGGCAGAGAAATCCTTGTGGAATGGTGCTGAGAGAGTGCTGGGTGTGCCCATTCGTGTGTCAAACGTCTTCCATCTCTTTCGGAAAACTGGTACTTGTGGTGTCCCCAAGCTGTGAGGCAGCGCCGAGTTGTGTGTCAGTTCGTGTGTTGTAAATACCTCCCCTGGCATTTTTTTTTCTTTTATTTGCCCTCCCTCTCCTTCCCATTGTCCATGCGTGATGGTGGCTTAAATCTGAACGGCATGACATTTCTTGTGTAATAAGTACCTTTCATTCTTACTTATGACTAAAGAGATGGAGCTGGTTGAGTAACACTCTTCTCTTGCATTTTTAGGTCTGCAGAGGGATCCGGCCCTGTTCCCAGTTGTAGCTCTTGAACTCTGTAAAGGACCTTCTGGCAGTGACGGACTTGCTTTGTACAAAGGTCAGTCTGAGATACTGGAGGCAAAAGCGCAGCACAACTCAGAGTCGGACTACTTAACAAGAGATGGTCCTTCAAGCAACAGCTCCTTCTACAGCAGCGAAGGAGAGGGGACAGACCATGAAGGCGATATTTTGGATTGCAGTGGGTCCAGGCCGTTGCTGATGGATTCAGAAGAGGAGGAGGAAACCTGCAAGTTATGCACAGGGTTCCTGCAGTCTGCGCCCAGGGAAAAACATGAGGCCTCCAAAGAAGATCCCCGCTCCCAGTCTTCCCAGACTAGAGCAGGGGCGACACTCTTCCCTGCCTTCCAGTTGCATGCTGGGGAGGTTTTTAACGAACCAGATGTTTTTGCCACGGCTCCTTTCCGAAGCTCCAGAAAAGTGCCTGATGAAGTGGATGTCTTTACCAAAGCTCCTTTTATCTCCAAGGGCAACGTGGCACTTGGACATCCAGAAGAAGCAGATGTATTTCTGAGAGCCCCTTTCACTAAAAAGAAAAGCATGGAAGAGTTGACTTCCCATAGTATGTGTAAGGAACCATTCATACCAGCTGTTTTCCTAAGTCAAGGAGGCGATACCCAACACAGAGCTAACCTGATGTTCCCAAGCCTGGATTCGGCAATGGGTGGGTCCACGGCCTCGGCAAGATCTCAGTATCCTTCTGCTGGGTTTACTCAGCCAAGCAATCTTCATCCCTCTTCTGTAAGAGCCATGGAGTCCCAGGAAAACATCCCTTCTAAAGGTGTGCTGCAGGAGCAGGGGGGCACTGCCAGTGAGAGAAACCAAGGAGGACACGCACTGCCCCAGGAAGCCGTGCTGGGCTCCGTGGTTAACAAGCCTTTCCGTCCACAATCCTTATCAAAATATTCCCGTCACTACAGTCCAGAAGATGGGCAGGGTCTTGAAGTCAAGCCCATAGCTGCTTACAAAGTGGTTTCTCAGACCAACAGGCAGGTGATAGCAGGATCTGTCTCTGTTGCCCCTCTGTCTTCCAGGACTACAGAGCTGCCCGGCGGGGATCCCTTCGCTTCAGCACCCTTTCCTTCCAAAGCTGGAAAGCAAAAGCCTTAATCTGCTGTGAGCTGGGAGGTGTGCTTCCCGTAGGACCACCTCTCACAGGACCTTGAACCTCTTAGTTGAAATGAATGACATAGCAATATATATATATAAAAAAAATAATTATTATTTTTTGGTCAGAACTCTATTTGCAGTGATAAAATAGTTCAACTATTTTAAGTTATGTTAGTTAGTCTGAATGCCTGGCTCTCAGGATCTTCATATCCTTTTCAGTTGCTTTTTACCTTCCTCCTCTCACTGTCTTCTCCCCCATTTATTTTTTAGTTGCTTTTCCAAACCAGTAATATTCTGTATTTTCTGGTCCTGGCTGGGGAAATGCATTATAAGATGAATGAAAACGTTTATTAATTACAGAGCAAGTCAAGCGGGACTTGCTAGTGCTCTGGAAAGGAAGTGATTTCACAGGTTAAAGGGTTATTATGACTTCTTTCCTATCGGGGGGGGCTTGTGGAAGACAGCAAAGTTGTATATTCCTGCTGCTTGGCAGTGACGGCAAACCTGGCAGCCGTGGCTCCAGAGCGATTGTCGTGTGCGTTTGTAGGTTACGCGCACTCCGAGTGGGAGCCGCGCAGGCGATGTCTGGTACCAGGTTTGTGCGGTGCTGGCGCGGGCAGAGCCGTGGCATCGCGCGGGCAGCTCTTCTTGGCTCGCTGTGGCGTGTAGCACCTGGAAGTGCTTTTGCCCAGGGGCCTGTGCCGGAGCCCGGAGGAGTCGGCGGAAGGACTCACAGTGCCTTCAGTCGCTTGTCTTGCAAACTCTTGGATGCGTGAACTTCAGGAAAGCAATCTGTCGGGCTGTTACCGTTGCTTTGTTTGGAAAATTGAACGATCAGGCAAAGCTTTCGGTTTTCCATGGATATTTCCTGTCTGGTTAATGCCAAAGCGTAGGACCCAGAAATTTGCTTATGGTGTTGTGAAGGAGAGAGCTGTGCATTTTTACAGTATTAAAAATACGCCTTATGGAAAAATTTATTATGGAAACAACTCAATAGATGTCCTGATCTACATACCTCATTTGGTGTAATTCAGCATCGGCTGCAATCCGGTTAGAGGATTTTTAATAGCAGAGAACTTGACTCTACACTTGTAAATTCTGCCTTTTGTTTTCCTGTTGATTAAGGATGAACCTAAACAAAATCCATTCACGCTCCTTTGGTAACGTTTGCTCTACTTCTGAAATACTGTGCTTTCTACCGTATTCCCAAAGAGAAAGACAACTTCTGCTTGTTCAGTCATTGATGTAGTGAGTCCCAATATAGTGTTTGGAGGGAAAATTGCCCAGGCTGGTAGCTGGGCAGAAACAAAGCAGACTTTGCTCCCCTTTCTTTTCACTTAATATAGACAGAGATAGGAGTGAAACCTCTCATCTTTATTTTGTAAAATGCCTAATGCCTGGTTGCGTAAGTTGTCTTGGATCTGCTACTTCTGGCCTGCAAAAGCTACTTGTAAGCGTGGACTGGCTTTCAAAATACGGAATTATAGGGACTCTTTGGGCTCCCAGTCACTGATGAATCTTTGTGGTGCAGTAATCCTTCCCCCTAACAGGTGCTGTAGAATGTCTCCCAAGAAAAAATCTTGGTGGCTTTATTTTTAAGGACTTGATATCTATGGAAAAATCCCCATTGACTCCGGTAGCATGTGGCCAGGTCTCTTAAAAGCCTTGCGGTGGCCATTTCCCAAGGGAGTTGGTTCATTATCATGTGAGCTGGAGCCTTGCGCTGAGGGTAAAGGACATATTTTGCGTTTGGGGGTCTCCCGCAAGTGGCTTTCAGGTCTTTGGGTGTTTTCAGGGGAATTGTTGGAGCAATGGGTAGGTTGTTGAGATCAGGACCGTGCGTATGTAGAGCAGAGGTTCCTGCCCTGCTGGCTTTCTGATGTATTTGTACTCGGAGAGAAAGTACTGTGAGTACTGTCACGCTGAGAGAGGGAAGGAACAGCCGTAGGTCCCCCTAACTCACTGGAGTCACACGCGGGAGAGCTTCTGCAGCCGAAAATAGACCTCAGTCTGGTTTTGCAGGGGGGAAAAAACCTGACACCACCTCCCATATGTATCTTTGATGTCCAAATAATAAGCGTTAAAGGAATGCAGCAGGCATATTAAAGATGCACGTGAAGGCTGCTTAAACAAACCAGAACATCGCACAGTCCAGGGCTGACTCGCTGCTGACTTTTAAGCCCAGCAATGTAAGGGGAGGATGGATGGAAAAACCCTGAAGGCCAGGAGCTGACTAGCAAAGCATCTGCAAATAGGAGTTACTGACTGCTCCATGTTTCCTTTCCCCTCCCCGAGTTCAGTTCCCCTCCAAAATATCTCCAGTCGCAAGAGATGAGCCAAATGTTCTGCTGGATGTGCTCGGCATGGGCATTGCCTGGAAGGGAGAAGGAGAAGCTTGGACTGAGGTCTTAAAGCCCTGGGGTGGGGAGGGAGAACACTTGAAAGCAGGGAGGCTATGTTGGCTTGCGCAGCCCAGTTGCTGGCAAATAGTGACTTGTCAAGCCCAGGTCAGGTCGGGTTGTGTGGAGCTGGGAACCTTCTGCCCTGCTCTCCTGCGCTCGAAGTAATATTGGTGCATACTGGTGGTTTAGGGTTTTTTTCTGTCCTCCATCACCACCTTTTGAAAACAGAAGTACTGTAAAGACATTTCGGGGTCTCCCTCGAGATGTTTCTTCAGCGAAGCTGAGGCTGTTGTTTATTGTGTTTTGTTGTCATTTTCTGTTTAAATATATACTCAAAAGGCGGTTGTTGATTTTGTTTTAAATATATAACCCCCAAGTCAGTTGTTGCTGGATTGGATCAGTGAGAGATGCTGAGAATGACTGCGATAGCAAACTGTGAATTCAAGGGATACCAAGGAGTCTGAGCTCGAGGACCGAGATTTGTTTCAACATGCAACCTGTGTCATGGCCGTGCATGCAGCCAGGAGGCTGAATTCGTCCTCGAGCTGTTAAATTCGCTCGGGAAGCTGTTGGAAGGGAGGTCAAGCCTTGGCGGCGCAGGGATGAATCTGTGGAACAGGCAGATGCTTCGCTGGAGCGAGCAGATACCGTGTACAAATAAGATGTGGGTTCAAGGTATTACCTCTGCTAACTGGATTCAGGTTCTCCTTCCTTTTCCTTCATTTTTACTTGAAAAATTGCTTTGGGATAATTCTGTGAAACTTCTTTCAATGCCACGTCCAGGTCTCATTTAGCCGATGCTGGAGCAGCATGAGCCTGTTCCCCTTCATGCTCGGATCGGGGCCCCGTGTCTCTTGTGTGTGTGTTCGTGTCGGCGAGGTGGAGATGAGCTGCCTGTCGTTCAGACCTTGCTATCCTGCACTGCCAGCCGAGGGAGAAAGGGAAAATGCACCAAGGCGCAGCGAGGTGTGCGGGCTTGTTTACAGCCCTGATTCAGGTTGGGTCAGGCTGAATTTCCAGCTAGCATTTTGGCAGCTTTTATGTTCTTCAAGCACTTTACACAAAGAGCAATCTAACCGTGCCCCAGAAGCTAATGATCCTGCCAGCATACATCCAGTGCTTAAATGGTTTTAAAACTCTTTTTGGGGGGTGGAGGCAGCTTGTTTGTATCTCTGCATGTGACCTATAAAGTAATGGGACTTCTGGTTATGGTCAGAAAACTGAATTTCAATGCCTGTTAGTCTGACGTCCTTCTCATTTCCAGCCTGTATTCCTTCTAATCCTGCACTGCCAGTACTGCAGCTTCAGCGTGATGAATTGTAAGCGGAAATTTCATTTCCGTAGTCTCTGAAGCTTACTGTTTTTAATGAATGTGGAAGAATAATGCTAATTGTTTTCTTTGCCACACAACTGGTGATCTTAATGAAATAAGAGTGGTATGGCCTCAATGCTGCATTCTGAGGTCGGTTTTCTGAACAGAACCACTGGTTTCATCTTTTTTTAAAGCTGTAGTAAATTCTGTTAACTGCCCTGGGTCCTCATGCACAGCCAGAGGGCCGCAGTTACCGCTGCAGTCCTGTGACAATCTTAGATTCGTGCTGGGAAAGGGACTGGTTCTTACCCATTGCCAACTTCAGCTTGAATGCACTTAAAGTCTCTCTTCAAAGTGATTAATCAGTTTCTGCATGAAAAAAAAAAAAAAAAAAAAGCAGTTGGCTTGGCTCTCTGTGCCTCGCTGCCCTGATGTTTGTACAGTGCACGTCACGGGACCAGCTGCCGTGGTGGTAATCTGCACTTTCCGCAGCTTGCTGCAGTATTTTTGGGGGACCTTCCCCACATCTCCTCTTGCAGCCAGCTCAGCACTAGCTGTACATGGTATTAAGTTTACAATCTTAGTCTCTTGAAGCCAGCGCACACTCAATCTGTAATGCACCCTATGCATGGAGCACATAGGTGTTAGTAAGCTTGTAACGGCAAACCCGTGTAAGCAATCATGACACACAGCGCCTGAATCATGTGTTCAGCAGGACTTAAGCAAGGCTGAGCGAGATCTGTTTAATTGCTGAACTCTCAATCACTCCAAAGTGGTAATCGGTTACTTTAACTCAGCTTCCACCAAAGACTCTTGTGTTGGGGAGTTGAATTTTTGTGTTTGTGGTTTTTTTTTTTTTCTCATGGTGTTAAATCAAGGCCTTTCAGTACACCGAAAGACTCCAAAGCATTTTTACAGTAGTGTCTTGACAGTGAAATGCTGTTCCAGTTCTGAAACACATTCCTAAAACCTGATCAGCTCTGTTAGTGTTTCTAAAAATAAGCCACGACCTGTAGTTTCCATTGTAGGCAGGGTAACTACCCTCACACACGCCTAGAAATACTCCGCTGTGAAGTTAGAGGGATAACGATGATCCGCTGTTCCCCGATCCCTCCCTTCCAAAGGGAGACGATACTGCTCGCAGGGGTGGGGAGGGCAGGGTGCTCGATCCGTGCCGCAAGCTCCCATGTAGGATGCAGCTGGTAGAGCATCCCTACATGCCGAGTCCAGCAGCGAAAGAAAATCCCTTGTTTCTGCGTGGAGCGGGAAGCCGGAGCTGGGACCGTCCGTGGTCTCCGCTAACTGTGACAAACAATCTGTGACTCGTGTCCTAGGAGCAGTGTTTAGTTTGCACCGCACTGTTATTACGGTAATTCTTAGCGGTCTTGGAAGTACCTCTGACTTGCAGATTTGATGGAGTCAGGTTTTGCACTCCAGGTGTGATCATCTGTGTTTCTGGTAATCGTTATGAAGAAATGTTGAGTTGTAAACTTATGTACATTTTATTAAAACTGTATCTGATTACAATACATCTTGTCCGCTGTGCATTCCTTCTGCCCTCCCCGCATAAAATATTTTTGCTGGATACGAAGAATCTGGTTTTTAATGAGTTCTTCCTAGCAAGGTACTGAACTCTGTCTGTCCCTACTATTTTACCTGGCAGTCGGAAAGTCAGACTGATCTTACTGCTTTCAGCAGCGGATATTCCAGTTTACTGGAGAGAAACCTTCATGTCCAGGGCAATGCTACCAGACAGCGCAGAGCTATCGAGCCCTCCCTGCGAACCCAGGAGCTGCTGCTGCAAGAGAGGAGGTGCAGAACGAACCCATCCCCGGAGAGGATCTGCCATACGTGAGTGAAACGCTCTGTGCCGTGCTGACCACGCCGAGCGGCGGACGCGTGCCGGGGGGGCCGGGGGGATATCCAAGAATAGGTTTTGGCAAAGCCCAGGGAAAACGTGCTTTCTGTGAGCACAGCTGTGTGCCAAGGTACAGCGAATCCAGCAAGGAATGACTGAAAGGAAGGGCTTAAAGTTTGTTTGAAGAACTTTGTTGGATTTTTAGGTTGTATTAGTTAATTGTAAGAGAATAAGCAGCTATGATCGGCTTAACGTAAGTGACTTTCCGGTCCAAAATCGGCAGGACTATAATCGCACCAAAGGGAGGATAGGCAGCCATGGCCCAGACGCAAAGTGGAACCTCTTCATCGTGCTGAAATTGCAACTGTGTGTCCTTCCTCCCCAGGGAGACTCTTCCTCCTCTTGTTTCTTGTGCAACAGCCCTGAATGTTGACAGCGGCCGCCATCTGCAACATCGAGAACTTCCACCTCAAATATATTTTGATCAAAACAAACGCATTACTTCTAATGTTTTCTGCAGTCCCCACCTCTGAAAGGTCACTGGGCTAAATTTGCGATTTCTTGATGGCTTGTGAGAGTTGGGGGGAGAGGAGAGGGAGGCTTTTTGTGCATTACTGGGTGGTGAAACCTGGCCTGGAGGGGGCTGTTTCTAAGCGCTACGTGTGGTAACCCATGCTGCTCCTTCCGGGGGGGGAGAAAGCGATACCAGCAGCTCGACACAGCCATTAGGGCCTCATTGGTGCTGCAATGGTAAGAACAAAGTACCTGTTTTTAAAAAAAAAAAAAAAAAAAAAGTGTTGTCTTTGGGGGTGGTGCTTTGGTTTTAGGGGCGGGGGGAAGCATTTCTATATTTTTAGCAAACATGCCGGCTGTAGGAGATGTCCCCTGGGCGGCCAGGCCTTGCTCCGGGCGGGGGTGCAGGGGGGGAAAAGCAGATCGGCCCTGCGAGGCGGCCGGCGCGCGCCTCTCCCGCCAGGGGCCGCCGCGCCGCGGGCGGGGCGGGAGAAAGGGGCGGGGCGGGAGAAGGGGGCGTGGCGGCAGCGACCGCCGGCCCTGAGGAAGCGCCAAGATGGCGGCCGCGCGGTGGCTCGGCGCGGCTGCGGGGTTGGGCGGCCGGTAGGTGACCGCGGGGCTCCCTCGGCTTCTCGTTGCCCCGGCCCGGAGGAGGGAGCCCGGCTTTTTTTTTTTTTTTTTTTTCTTTTTTTTTTTGCCGGAGGGGTCCCCTCTCGCCTTTTCCCCTGGGGGGTGGTGGTGCGTGGGGGGGGGACGACGGCCATGTCGCAGTGAGCGGCACCGCGCCGGCCTCTCCTCCGTCTTCCCCTTTCCTTCCTCGCTGCAGCAGGGCGGACGAGGGTGAAGTTACTTCTTCCGACTCGTCGTTACAGACGGGCGGCGAGAGGCTGGCTCTTCCCCCGACCCCATTACAACGGCGAGGCGTTAATTCCCCCCGACTGGTAGGTGCTGAGGGCCTTCCCCTGAGGGACTGCTCGCCCCCCTCCGCACCGTGTGAGTGATGAGGGGGGATTCCCCTCACATGTACTCTGGACCATGCAACGAGGAGTAATTCCCCCCACCTGTGCTCAGGACGGTGCAACTAGGAGTAATTCCCTCTCCCCTCACGTGCACAGCATTATGCAATGAGGGGCAGTTAACTCTCCCACGTTTGTATCCTTAGGGCCAAGCAATAAGGGGAAATTCCTCCCCCTCGCCACCCCCCAGTTGCTAAAGACTGCAGTAAGGGGAAATTCAAAGGACTGCGTAGTGATGAGCACCCCTCCTGCCCTGTGTTGTGGACTGTAAAATGGACTATAATGTTTATTCCCCAAAGCTAAAGTGAGAAAGGAGAACTTTTCTCTTGGGGGACCTTCCTCGCACATCCTGTTGTGGTCTTTGTACCTGTTATCAAGATCACAAAAGTAAGCAAATAATGTGATTTAGACCTTTTCTGTATTCACGTCTCCCTCACTCACAGCAGAGAGGTCCATTTCATGAGACAGAGCTTTACTCCTGTTAACTGTGTTTGAGGAATCTGGGCCTAGGTGTAGTGCTTGTGTTCTGTTTTACGACTCCCTGAGAGAAGCAGCCTCCTCTGTTAGTAACAGCCCCTGCAGATATAATTTATTTAGTTTACCTGCTGAGGAGAAGAGAAACCAGATAATAATTAATCCTTTGTATGTAATATTTATCTGTGCTATGTGTGACACAAGGTGGCTTTTGGTTACATTTTCTGATTTTTCACTTTGCTCTGACATACACGGATGCTGTTGGCTGTGCATACATTTACAGAAATCAGATGTGCAAGCAAGTATTTACGCTTTTGAAAGAGGCCTGTTACTTTTTGCTTTTTGTCTTCACATTTTTTTCTCCCCCCCCATGCTCTCCCCCTTTTTAGCTTCATCTGAGCAGATGACACCACCCCTGTTTTGACTGCTAGTGTGAATTATGTGGCCAGTATGGAGCAGGGCCTCTTTTTAACTGGTCTGGTTTAATTCTGGAACAGTACTTGAGCGAGAATATACTGAACTTCTTTATTCCCCAAAGGGAAGAAATACATAGAGATGGGCAGGGGTGAGGTATGGCTTGGTATGTGTAGCTAGTGGAGTTTTTATCTTTTATCCAAATGTTGTCCTGGTATTTTTTTCTTAGCAGAATTGTTTGTATAAGAGTAGCTATTGCATTACCTTTTTAGCCTGTCTCATATCTTCTGAGAGTCTTACAGAAGAGCCTTATGTTTGACCAGTTAAACCCACAGAGTATAGGAGTAAATTCTGGCCTTGATTTAGCCTCAGGTGCTTGGGGTTGGATTCAGCTCAGCTGTCTTTAATCTTCTGAAAATTAGGTATTTAGCCCAAGTAGATTTCCAGGTGCTTGCTACTGTTGAAAGGAAGACAAAAGGCTTCCTTAGGGTGATTTATCCTCTTCTGTTATAGGTAAGTAAGGTGATTTGCCTGTCTTTAGTGACTGTGAAGGAGTCTAGGTTAATTTTTCAGGTGGCTAAAATTGGAGAGTTATGTCTTACTTTGTTACGAGAGAGAGGGAGCACTGAAAAGAGGAGAAAAGTAAGAGACGTTTTGTGATCTAGCCTGCGAGCTTGCTACATTATCTGAGAGGTTTAAGGCAGGTGAGTGGCTTGCTGAGTTCTGGGGTTGCTAGAAGCATGTGAAACGCTCTTTCTGTGTAACCTTGTAGTTTAGTAGTGTAAACTTGCAATTTAGAAATTGTTAGTAAAATTATTTTTCTCTAGGTTCTGTCGTACGATGTTAAAAGATCGTAATTTGACAACTCAACGGTCTTTCCACCAACTTGCACAAAAGAAACCATTTCTTCCATCTGCTGTATGGCATAATGCAGGTAAATACTAGTTAAAAATGAATAGGTGAGTCCATTGTGAGTTTTTGTGTCTTGTGGTAATAACGAAAGCCTACTATTCTTTCTGAAATCTGAGTGTGATAACATTTCCTAGGTGGTTTTTAATGAAGTGTTAGTGCATTTGGACATTTGGAGCCGGGGGAGATGATGTGGATGGCTCACAATGTGCTTGATTATACATGTTTTTTTCTGTATCATTCAGCTGCCAGGACTTATAAGGGGCTCTGTTAATGCAAAATATTTTTTGGGCTTTGCTGCACTTCTTAATTTAATTTCCATCTTAGTGTAAATGTATCTGTTGTGAAAGACTGTGTTGCTTTCTGTCCTGCTTCAGCTGCTGAGCTCTGCCAGATAAAATTGCTGGCCATCCAGATAGAACCTAGCAAGGATGAAAGCAAAGCCTTTCATTTTTATAGCTGCAATATTTTCTTTTTTTAATTTTCCCCCTCTTGAACATGCATCCATGTATGGTGCATTAATGATGTTCTCCATTAATATTATCTGCAACTTGGTATTACCCTGACAACATGATGTTTAAGATTGAGCTTGTTGTACCTAACATTTTCTTTGGTAGGATGGTAATGCTCAGAAAAGAAAAAAAAAATTAAAAAAAAAAAAAAATCTGTGAAACTTGCACCGCAGAAAAACATTGTGCTTTTATACCTGCCTGAGGGACTTAACTGCTCTCCAATGCTGTAGCAAAAAGAATCTGCAGGTGCTGTTGCATGGAATTAGTCACAAATGGAAATCTTATTTAAATGAGTCGCTCAGGCAGAAGTTTCTTTTTAATTTTGATTTCAGAGAAGTCCAATCTTGTCTGGTCCAGCACCATTTTTTGTATTTCAGTTCTAATCAACAGGCAGACTCTGATAAGTAGACTTAGTATTTTACCTGCTTCTGCAAGCGTCCTACTAAAGTCAGCCTCTCTTTGGTATCTTGAGCAGATGGCAGAACAGAATAACAAGCAGGTATACGCAGTGTTCCGCAGAGGTTTGAAAGAAATGATATAGATGCTAGATATAAATACAGCCCGTTACCAATGACTGAATAACAAATTCCAAATGAGTTATTCACAGCTGCGCAAAGAACTCTCCAGGTTGATTGACGATTGGAAAACCTGGTCTTCAGATCTGCAGATCTTCAACTGCAGAAGACACTTTTAAAATACAGAGCCTACCCATGTGGACACCTTTTCTGAGAGCTGATACAGCCATTTGTGTTTTAGGATGTTAGGAATGCTAGATGAACAACGTACGATAGCTGTTGGTGACTCACTGCTTTCAAAAAAAGGGCGGAGAGTACTCCATTTACACCATCCAAATACCCGTTGTTGCTTATTTGTTAACTACACTGTTACGCTGGATGTGATTTTTGCATGCCAGCTGTGTCTGGAAGATGAGTAGTTCTTCCATACCCATAGATAAAGCTGACTAGTTGCTTGCTCTGTCAGGATTATTCTTTTCATGTTGAAACTAAATGCTTCTGTGCTAAGTCTTTTTTTTCCTTTTAAAAAAAAAATAGAAAAGAAAACGTAGCCTGTGCGTACTTTCCCATTGTGTATGTTCAAGTCAAATGGATTGTTACCATGACAGGCACATGCAGTAACAATTTGGCAATATATAAATAGCGTGATTTGTCATCTAATACTAGGGAGTCATGAGCAAAATGGCAGTTTACGAAAATGAAAATGTCAGCTCTTTTTGCTGCTTTAAATTCCTCTATTGCATTTTTTTTGAAGTTATGTGAGCTTGTTTCTCAAGTATAATTTATCTATAAATATTAGTTCCTAGAGATTTTTGGTTTTAAAATGCATTTTTTTCTTTCCTGAATGTTCATTTATCACTTTGTTATTTGATGTGCAGGAAGAGTTAGGAAGAAGGAGAACTAGAAAGAGAATTAGAAGATGTGAGACTGTCCCTAGCTGATGTTCAACTTCAGTGGGACGTCAGGCATATGCTGTGTGGACATGTCTACAGGAAAATAAGCTATTAAATGCACACCGTTAAATGTAGAGTATTAAATTTTAGTCAAGATCAGTTTTTTTACACTATTCTAGTGAGACAGACCTGCGCTGCAAAAGGAACTTCATTTAAAATTTATCTTTTAAACATCTTTACTAGTGAATTGTAAATAATGTTATTTTTAATTGTTTGGTCAGTTCAGTTTCTGGAAGTTAACTGACAGTTTGCAGTAATTTTTCACTCTGAAAAATATAAGCAGGGCGCGGTTCACTGTAACTATTGCTATGCTTGTTTTTCTTTTTTTAGAGTGCTGAAAAATGAAATAAAAACCCCTATAAATTGTGTATCTTCGAGAGGGTTAGTAAAACTGATTATGCTTTGAACAGTAAGTGATAATGCTGGAGAAGGGACTTCACAGCATTTGAAGATCATAAAATAAAAAACCTAAATGCAACAGAGAAATGAAGGTTGGATCTCTTGGCCTTCAGTAGAAGGCGAGGATGGTACTGGCGTCATGCAGTTTGATGCTGTTGCAGTAGCATGCTTTTTAGTAAATGAAAATTAGTAAAAGAAGCAAAGACAGCTAAGCACCACACAGCCACTCGCTCACTCCTCTCCCCTCCCAGGAGGAAGGGGAGGAGAATTGGGGGGGGGAAGTAAAACTCATGGGTTGAGATAAGAACAGTTTAATAACTAAAATTAAAAAAAAACAAAAACCAGTAATAATAATTGTAATGAAAAGGAATATATTCAAAAAGACAGAAATTAGACCCAAGAAAAGACATGTGATGCACAATGCAATTGCTCACCACCCTCTGACCAATGCCTGAGCAGCAATCCACCCCTCCCAGCCAACTCCCCAGAGTTTGTATACTGAGCACAGTGTTCTATGGTATGGGATATCCCTTTGCCTAGTTCGGGTCAGCTGTCCTGGCCATGCTCCCTCCCAGCTTCTTGTACCACTGCTTGCTGGCAGACCACGGGAAACTGAAAAATCATTAACTTTGGATAAGCCCTACTTAGCAACAGCCAAAAAAATCAGTGTGTTACCAACATTATTCTCATACTAAATCCAAACCACGCTGTACCAGCTACTAGGAAGAAAATTAACTCTATCCCAGCCGAAACCAGGACAACAAGGTTCCATTTATCATCTTGTTCCCTGCGAGATAACATGCCTGGGTTTATCAGTCTTTGTGTCAGTCTGGAGGCTTTCATGGAACGCATTGCATTGTGTTTTTAAAGTATCATTGCTGCACAGGCTGCTGTTTGCTATAGCACAGTCATCACCCTGGTCTTTGTCTTTCTTTTAGGCTACTTAGGTTTGATTACATAATTTTATTTTTAATTTCCAGTAAGAGGCATGTTTATTCAAACTCAGGACACACCAAATCCAAATAGTTTGAAGTTTATTCCAGGGAAGGAAGTGCTGGAGTCAAGGACTATGGAGTTTTCCACACCAGCTGCAGCATTTTGCTCACCTTTAGCAAGGTATTACTAAACGTGTCATAATTTGTTTGGGGGGCCAGTATGGGCTGCATGTCTACAACTGATGGTTTTAAGCACAGCTTCTGGTCATTCTGTTCCTCCTTATACTCAGGAGCAGCTTGGTTGGGTTTAAGTTTTTAATGCTGCTTTACTTCTGCATAAAATTAAAGCTGGGAAGATTGTCATTACTGAAGTAGTCTTTCTGTGTGTCTGTACTCCCCACAGCTATATCACAGCAGAATGCATCACTGTCTAGTTTATGCAACTGGATTGAGTGGTATTATAAACCAGTATTCTTGAACAGTTGCTGCATCACAGGCGGGACCTCTGGGCCTGATTTTGCAAAATCATTCCCATCAGAATACACTTAATTCAAGTAGTTACTTGGAAAGCATGCAACTTTTCAGAATTGGGAAATAGATGGCATAAGGAAGTAAATAGTCCCCAAATACTACAAATTAAATGTAGTAGCTTGCTTGCTTTAGCAGATGTTGGTGCCAACCTGAACTTCAAAGCCAATGGATTTTTCTTTCACAGAAGATTTGTAAAGTTTCAGTCAAAGGAAGGCCAGTTTTGGTCCACTCTTTCAGGCTGGCTCTGTAACAGGTCTTGGGAGTTGCAGCTTTCAATACCAAAATGCATAATCTGGAGTAAGAATTGCTGAGCGGATAATCAATTCGTATCATCTTGGTATAGAAGGGGTTTGGAGCACCATCACAAGCCTCTCTGGGAATATTTGGAAGCATCCGTTTTGCATGTTTGTCATTGCTTTCACATTAGCATGTGAAAAGAAACTTTAGCCGTTACATGGGTGGAAGGGCTTCAATTTGAGGGTGAGATCTAGAAATGCTGCAGTAGGTTACCTCCAGAGATCCCAGTTTAAGATGTCTTTGTGCATATTGGAAGAATTACATGCAAAAGTAGAAGCTGTTTCATGTGACAGTCTCTCCAGGAACTGCAGGGTTATCAAACATGCAGCTCTGACATTTCCAAAGGTCTCTTGCAGAGTTGTTGGAGAGCAAACAGGATCGTTAGAAGCAAAGTTCTGTGACTTAAAGTAATAAATACAACATGGAAGGTTTTTGAGGACATCAAAACGTGTTAGCGGAATCCTGAAGCTGTGAGATATGATTATGCCAAAGTGCATCAGGTTGCAGAATGAAATCGACTGTCAGAAAGTGGCTTTTTGTTGTCATACATCTGCAAGTAGACGTTTTCATCAAAGAAGATATATGTGCTAGAATATGTACCATGGCAAAACAGCTTGATTGTGCATGTTGTACAGGTTAATGGTAAAAAATTGTCTACTGTATATCGTTAAACCCCAGATTATGTTTTTTGTAAATGGAATACTCTTTTCTTTTAAAAAGGAATATTCATTTTCCAAAGAAGTCATAAAAGCTTCATAAAGCGGAGGGGAGAATTATTTAATAGATCTAGGATGATTTGGGGCACTTGCATAATTCCATTGTTTAATGGTTTGGTTGGTTTAGTGATATAAAAGCCCAGTACGTGTGTAACTGTTTTATGTGTGGAAATTCTTTCAAACAGGTATTGTGAAATCTCTTCTGTCACCTTTCATCATGCATACCTTTATGATAAGATTTCCAGTTCCTGCATTCATGGCATTTTTGATGTTTTCCAGTCTTTCAGGAGAATATCTTACCCCCTGCCTTAATTACAAAAATGCTCTCAGAGCCTTATGCTCTATTTAATGCCAGGTGCTTCCTACTTTTAATGATTTTTTTTTTTTTTAAACTCTTCAGGAGTAGATTCATTTATTTATTCTGTAGATTAATTTGTTGGGTTTTATTTAACCATTTGTGGAAATTGGTGTTTACATTCTCATTCTGCTTTTTATACTTAAAATATTGTCAAAAACATGCTCTTTCCTATCATCTAAGTTCTTGTTTTGCTTTGAATGTGTGCTAATTTACCACCTGGTTGTTTGGTGCTGTTGGTGCTGTATGGGCCATCTCAAGCAATTTATTATGAATCTTGAGCCTTTACTAAATCTTCAAATTTTTCATGTGCCATGCAAATGACTAAAAATACTGAAGATTGCTCACAAAGTGAATTGGTGTGTTAAAGCCTGGTGGACTGCTTGGCACTAATCCTTTTATTTGGCAACAGAGTTGAAGGCAGTTTTTATAGAGCTGAATTACTTTAAATAACTTGCTTTAATCTAAGGAACATTCCTTGTGTTTGCACTAGCCCTACCTGAAACAATAGATATCTACTGGTTTTGTTGCTGAACAAATACCTTTTTATATACAGAATATAATTTTGCCTCTCAAAGAAGAACTGGAGAGAGAGTAACTCTTTCACACATCTTGTGGAAAAGTCCTGTAAGATGTGTTCAGTTTTACGATGTACACTGCTTCACAGCAGGATCTCCTGGCTCTTACTAAGCTGTAGGTGAAGTAACTCCAAGTTCCTGGTAATGGCTCTGGGTTTAGTGCTTATTTTTGTCTAGAAGTGTATTCTAGATGTTTATTTCTGTGACATTTGCCTGAAATGTATGTGCATTTTTTGATTTTTTTTGTTTTCCTAACAGGCAGTTATTCAAAATTGAAGGAGTTAAAAGTATTTTCTTTGGACCAGACTTCATCACAATCACCAAGGTGAGCAGAACAGAGATTCAAATGTACTAAAAGATGAGCTGAGACTCAGCTGTCTAATAGACGGCCATACAGAAGAGCTAGTCAGACTCCTGGACACGCGTAGCGAAAGTACCAGAGGCAATGTTCACAAGTGGCATAAAGGAAATTGACTTAAATATAAAAGAAAAAAAATCACAATGCATGGGTGAGCACTGGAATAGGTTGTCCAGGGAAGCTGTAGATTCTTTAATCTTAGAAGTGGTCGATGTTGGGCTAGATGAGGCCCTGTGCAATGTGGTCAAGGTGGAAGTTGGCTCTGCGTCAAACAGGAGGCAGGACTAGATGACATCCAGAGAATGCTTCCAAAGGAGATGATTGTATGACCAGGATGGAGTGTGTTGTAGGCAGTGTTGTGTTTACCCAAGGTGTGGAGCTTGTCAGCAGAGGTAAGGTGTTGCGTAGTAACTGTGCAGTTATGCTCTTACGTGTGAAGAGCAGAGGGCAATTCAGTGAATGATAATTTGGCTCGAAATTAAATGGAATCAAAGAATCTTGAGTCTCTGAAACAACTTGGTAAAAATATGTGTCAAATAATGTATTTAGGAGTCTGTCTTTTTCACCTCTTCTTAGGTAATATTTTAATAGCACTTGGCTTGCAAACAAGGAAACCTTTCTGTTGACTATTATAAATTGAGTCTTACTGAACTTTTTTGGCAAAGCTGGACTTGACAAAACTATGAAATAAAATTCATGCATCGCATGTGAGAGGCCATTATGATAATTTTAACATAAGAATCTCTGCCTAACTTATTGTTAGGAGGCAGATACTCTGTTTTCATTTTTTTTTTCCCCTCCCTTCTGATTCTCATAGGAGAGTGAAGACCTGGATTGGAATTTACTGAAACCAGATATTTATGCAACTATAATGGATTTCTTTGCCTCTGGCCTACCTGTAGTTACTGACGAGGCACCTAGGACAGATACAGGTAAATCAAACTCCTCAGGAAGACGCCAGTATCTGCCCTTGAGTTTAGTTTTTTGACATACAGAAGAGCCTCCACTTGGCCCTCAGAAAAGCATGCAGGAGAATTTAAAGTGAAAACTGCTAAAACCAACACAGGAGAGAATTTGTAGAATGTGCATGTTCTAGCAGAAGCAGTGCTGCACTGTCTAAAAGAGATGCTTACCCATGAATATAAAGCTTTGTTCTCATCTGCTGTAATATGAAGAGTAGATCTTCACAGGAGCTGTGCTGAACTATGTGTTTTGGCAGCGTGGACCATATTCTGTTATACTTTGTGTGTGTGAAATATTTTTGCAAGAACCAAGGCTGTCTTTAGAAAGCTATGGGGTGTTGCTGCATATCCTGTTTGTATGGGCACCTACAAAGGGTGTTATTTCCATCCTTAAATCAAAAAAGAGTGCTCAGGGTTAATGTCCATGTCTTAATGATAGGTTTATGGTCTTAAATGAACAAGATATAGTAAGAAGTCTTTTCCAAACTGTAACAGAAAGTAACTGAGACTAACTTATAATTTAACTCAAGGGCAGTATTTTGCCTTTAATTTTCTCATTTGCAACTTACAGACTTAAACAATTTTTCCAGTGTTTTAAGGAAGATGATGACTGTTGAATTCCTCTCTGCTCTGTTACGTCTGGATTTAATTTCAATATTAACATAGACTTCGTTTTATTTGAAAAAGTTGTCTTTAAAAATGCTTCTGCGGGACTAACACTGAGCTTAAAATTGCATCCAGAGCTGCTAAACTCCGACATGTTTATAATTCTTCTCCTGCTGAATTTTTTAAATTGCTAAAACTTTCCTTCTGAGGACCCTGCCTTAACCCATGCATCCTTATTGAATGTTAGTTCTTGCTTCCTTTCATGCATCCTTATTGAATGTT
Organism: Haliaeetus albicilla; assembly: GCF_947461875.1. Classification (NCBI taxonomy): domain Eukaryota; kingdom Metazoa; phylum Chordata; class Aves; order Accipitriformes; family Accipitridae; genus Haliaeetus; species Haliaeetus albicilla. The sequence continues at coordinate 42,557,905 of NC_091495.1, read as the reverse complement.
AGTTGTTGCTTCCTTTAAAAGGTGGCATTACTATTGTCTGTTAAGGCCTTTGCCTGTTGAGAACAACTCTGATCCAGTACTGGTTTTTGTTGGCAAAAGCCTGGGACGTAAACAAGGATAATGCAGAAAAAGATACTCTGAATTAAGACTTCTGCCTTTTGGTTTCAGTCATCTCAGCAATGTTTTTATGCTATTTCATTCTGCCATTATGGATATACAGTGTTAATAATCGGAATTCTCTCCAAGTTCTGATGTGCACATTTTTCTTTTCCCAAGCTGCATCAGAAGAAGATGATGAAGTTGTACTGATGATTAAAGAACTTCTGGATACAAGAATAAGGTAGGCTGGGAACATTACTGCTAGGTGGAGTGAGTTAGTCTTGGGTTTTGAGTTTATTTGGGGAACAGTGCGTTTTTCTTTCAGTATGTGCGATTTCGTGATTCCATATCTAGTGTGGGGGTTTGAAGTGCAAAATTGGCCAGAGCTGAGAATGCTGTTTCCTCTAATTGAAGACTTTCCACCAAGTTTTCCTGTTTAAGCAAACTATGTGCTGAACGGAGTCCGTATTGCTGAGTGATTTTTAGATCAGTGTATTAGTCTTACCCTCCTCCATAATGCATTTAAACAGGTCCATTGGGCTTAACCTGGCTATTTTTAAACAGGGAAAACAACACAATCTTTGCCTTTACGGTAACTCTTTTTTTCCCTTGTTGTATTCGTCTCTGTTGTATTTGTACTTGTCCTTCTCTTCCAAGTATTCCAAAGTAGTTTGTACTCTTCTGTTATACACCAAAGGAAAATTTACTCGTGGGTTTCCCTTGCTGTCTAGGCTTCAATGGATTTTGTCCTTGCATTCTGTTGCAATTTTATCGGTATTTTGACACAGCTTGAATTTAGAAACTGGTGGTAACTAATGAAGTCTCAAGAGTGGCTACGGATCGTGTTGTTCACCTGAAGTATATTTTTATGCTTGTTAATTGCCTTCCAAAGTGAACTGAAAGGAATAAGCAACTTGACATTTTAGATGCAGGGGAAAATGTCTGATGTGTTTCTGAAGCTGTGATATCCAATGGCAGCATCTTCCCCAGCTTGCAGATTGCAGGAACCAGAAATGTGTGTGTGGGTCAAAATCATGGAATTCAGTTTAATTTTTCCAGAAGCTATGACAAACTTTGGCTTTTTTATTTCTTTTTTTTTTTTTTTTTTTTAGATGCTGCATTTTAAAAGTGATATTTAAAAATACCATTTTGGTTATCTCACAGCTGACGCATGGTACTGGTTAATTTTCCTGAAAGGAAAGAAGGAGAAAAGCAGAAATAAGCTGGAACATTTTTCCCAAGCATATGTACTAAGTGTTGAAACGTGTAACCCAGTTACACTGTTGTACAAAGCCACGATAGAAACTAATATTAAGGAGGCCCTGCTCTTGCTGGGTTTGTGGTCATTGAAGCTCCCTCTGGTGTGTTAGTCCTTGATTTCCCAGTGGCCTTTTGTAACAGTTGCAGAATTTCTACCCAATTTTCTGGTTTTCCCCACCTATTTCTGTCATTCATTTCCTTCCCCCTCTGCCCCTCAGTGGATCAAGAAGCCATTGATGAGAATATTAGCAGTAGTGTATATTACTTCATTTTATAGCAGGGTAGTTTACAGAAGCTATATATAAACCAGTGGTACATACAGAGCATTTATTGTTTAGTCGATCAAAAATATGTGCAGAGAAGTTGTCAGAAGGTGCAGGATGGAGGGAATGTAGATCTGAAAGATCTTGTAGTGTGTCAAAAAAGTTAATTTCAAAGAAGAAAAATGGGATTTTTAGTCATGTTCTTTGGCTTTCTGGAATGGAGATAATTTGCTATGGTGAGCTGTTAATGAATGTGTCAGATTCATAGATTATTCTCTTAGGAGTGTAGTTCTCAGAGAGTTATTTTGGAAGTCAGTATAAAGAGCTTCTGTTAGAGTAACTTGATGGTTTTAGCTTGGTCTGGAAAAATGTTGCTATGGGGATACAGTTACAATGCTGGGCATTTGTTGCTTGCAAAAGGGGACCAGGCTGCAGAAATGCTAATAGTACGAGGATCTTATCAGATGCTGGTTTCTTCCCCCATTAGCAGGATTAAGCTTTTATATTTGGAGCTTTTTTCTGTCTTGTGTAAACTATGGTGAACTGCGTATTTATTTATGGAAGCACTTAAGGACTTCTTATCACTGTCCCTAGTCAGGTAACAGATGCACATGCATCATATAGTAGGACACACACCTGTTATATTTGGCACATAACTGAGGCAATTATTGTTACATGTGGGGAGGGCCTCAAGGCAAACCAGTATGCCTTTGCAGGCTGACTCAAGCTCTACTCTGAGGTGCTTACCCTCGCCCCTAGAATTTCAGCGATTCCTTCGTATGCTGCTGCATCCATTGCAAATATGTTTTGCTTAATTTTCCTACGGAAAAACAGTAGCCGTCAATGTGAGAGAGTCCAGCAAAGTATGAGGGGTTGGAAATTTGGACCAGGTGGTTGTAGAGAAAGAGGGCTTTAGTTACTGTCTTGACAGTTCTTTGTGTGTATTAAATTTGAGCTTTACTAAAGATTTCTGGAAGGAAACATATTTCAGCTATACTTGCTTTAAATTGAGTATCGTGTTCCATCAGGCCGACAGTGCAAGAAGATGGTGGTGATGTTATTTATAAAGGCTTTGAGGATGGGATTGTGCAGCTGAAGTTGCAGGGTTCATGCACCAGCTGTCCCAGTTCCATCATCACCTTGAAGAATGGGATACAGAACATGCTCCAGTTCTACATCCCTGAAGTAGAAGGCGTGGAACAGGTGGGTTGGTGTTTTCTTTTAAATGGCAAAGAAGGTCTTTGTTCCTTTCCAGCATGGACAGGCTGGCAATTTAAGCAAAAGTACAGGATGTATAGATGCAGTTTTTCCAAGTCAGAAGCTGTATTTTAGCAAAAGATACAGAACTCTGCAGAGTCCTGTACAACCCCCTTGCGCCAAAATGTGCTGGAGACTGCCTGGCTGGAAAGCAGCTTTGCAGAAAAGGACCTGGGGTCCTGGTGGATGCCAAGTTGAACTTGAGCCAGTGATGTGCCTTTACGGCGAAGGTGGCTGACGATCTCCCAGGCTGTATTAAGGAGAGTGTTGCCAGCAGGTTGAAGGAGGTGATCCCTCGTTGGACTCTCTCCAGTATGTCCACGTCCCTCCTCTACTGAGGAGCCCAGGATTGGACATGCTGTGTTTGCCAGTGATTGTTACCTTTGTGCTTTGGTGACTTTGTGTGATAATAAGGGACAAGCTTTTGTCCCCTAAAATGCAGATTCTTTTGCTTTCTTATTGAAAATCTGATATGCTGTAGTGATTGTTCTAGTGGCCTTTGTAATAACTTCACCAGCTCCTATTATTTCGGCCACGTTACCTCCTGGCATTTTTGATTGCAGGTTTTTCTTACCTCCCTCATGTGACCATTGTCATTCAGCGGTGTAGAATAACTGCTGTTCTTCTTGGGTCCAGCAAGGATTTAATGTAATAAATTCTCTATGCAGTCCTATGGGACTGAGAGTTTAATGTGTTTACCTAAGCTACTTGTGGATTTACTTTCAGGTTGTTGACGATGATGATGACCTGGAGAAAGAAGCAAATTCTACCTGAGCTAGCATCATCTATGGCCTCTTGGTGTATGTAAACTATCTTTGTGCTGAGGAACAACCAAATTTGCCTTTCTTTTCAGAAAAATAGTTGCACTTGTATCTGTGAAAATGTATCATCAGTTTAAGCAGTTTGTCCACTAATTTATTAAATGCCCTGCATTCAAAAAAGACTCCTTTTGCTTTACTTTGTACTATTTCTTAAGAAGGAAATGGTGGGCTTTAAAAATGGTGGTGCATCTCTCCATTGTTCTTTTGTACAAAAAATTTAAGAGTGGAAAAAAAACCCAGAAGGCAGAAGTAAAGTTTCTTGACTGTTTTTTGTGCAATAGAAATATTAAATGTTTATTCCCCCAAACCTCCTTATGGGGCTTGCAGGACTATCTGCCCTTGCTCTATAGCTGGGAAATTTGGGAATGTTAATTTATCAAGTCTTGTTAAAAAGCTTTTGATTCATATCAATTTTTTTGTGTGAAAAATAACCTATAACTTCAGCTGTTCCTTTTAGAGGATGTAATATTGCCATCACTTGTGGAAAGTTACCTACTTGCTCACTACCACTGTGCAAACAATAGCAACAGAAAGAAAAAACGTGAGTTGTTTGTTATAAAAATTGTATCTTTTAAAATAAATGTTAGAAGATGATCCTTATCAGCTTTAGTAAGTAGAGAGACTAATTAGCTTATTTAGAAGTAAAATTGTTCAGCCACCGTTAGCGGTCTGTTTAAACTTGCGAAAGATGATTTCTCAACGTAATACTCCAACATCAAGATGAATGTGCAGTGCTTAAGGGCATAAATTACATTCGTAGGGTAGCAAAGAAAATTAACGTGTTTACCTATGCCATATCCTGTTTGCTCCTTCTGCAGTGCCAAAGGGCACAGCATTATAACTTGGCTGCCCTGGCTGAGTGAGGGAAGACGTGGCAGAGCAGAACACGTTCCAGTTTTAAAGACTATGGGAAGAGAAATATTTATTAGTCTGAAATTGAAATACGTAAATCAGGCTTCGCAAGTACTTCTGTTTACTTGCCCACGTAGGACTTAATTTCTTCCTGGTGCCTAGCTTTAGCAGATGGCTTTGCTAATGGAAATACTATTTCTTCTTTGTGCTGCCATAATTGAGCCGAGTTTGTGGTCATTATTTGGCTTACGGTTATAATCATATTCCCTGCGTGCAAGGATTTGACAGCCTCCGGTATGTTCCCCTCTTCCACTCCTCGCCAGTGTAATTCCACTGAGTCCCTAAACAGGATCAATTAAGTCAGTGGAGAATCTTTTATATAGCATGCAGATCAGCATATGGTAGCCATAAACTTTGTATTACTTGTTAGAAATTTGAAAATAAATATTTTCGCAAAATATTTCTTCAGCTTTCATGGAGAGTAATAACCTACAGTCATTTAAATTACCCACTCAGGATTTGGAAATTGGTTTGAAATTATCATGTTTTCTTTACCCTGTTACGAAGTACGCGGTGCCTGATCTTACAAGTGTACTGATGACAAAATTCCCCTCGAGGTAGGCTCAGACTATCCAAAAGAGAGCTTGTGCAAACGTTATCGCCATGTTCTTCTTTGTCAGCAAACCATAGAATGGCGAGTAATGTTTCTGGTTTCTCAAAAATAGAGCTTTTTAGGCCTAATTTGTCAATTTAATGTACTATATAAGCCAAAACTTAAACAGCAGAGTAGCTGTTTTGTGTGTTAAATAAAAGGTGCCTCTTAAAGATGTGGTCTTTATTCTTCAATTGAGCAGTACTGATCTCTTCCAGGTACAGTAAGAATCCAGTTCTGCTGCTGTCTGTCTTTGTATTTCCAGTCTTGTTTTTAATGGGGTTTTGATTTGTACGAATAGGACCAAATTAAGCCTGCGTGTACTGAGGCTGAAGATTAAGCATCTTGTGATCTCGAGACTGAAGAGATTCCATGTCCAGCATGTATCCTGTGTGTCTTCAAGTTCCTCAAGCTCTGTCACGGAGAGAGAAGCGTGTAACGCTCGCATCCCATCCTTTTTTATCTGTTCTGTCCCACTACAAAGTAAGCTCTTTAGGGCAGTGGTTGCCTTTCTACAGCATAAGGCAATGGGGAGGGGGCTCTCCAGCTCTGGATAAACAAAAGCAGAGGGAGGGGGTTCAGTGCCAGTTCTCACTGGGGGAACAAAACAAAACCCAACTGTTTTTGCAGCATTGACAATAACCATAAACTCTAATACTATGATAGCCCAACGTGGTAAAATCGTCGGCCCAAATCATTAGGAGTTTCTGCGTGAACCTTTCAAGGTCTGTCTGGAACAGCTTAGTTCATGGAAAGAATCCCTGTTAGTGAGAGGTGTCCCGTCTCCTCTGCTCACCCAAAAAACCTTTCCCATTCACAGACACTGAGGCAAACAGGAATATAGTAATGACTGTTCCAACGTTTAGCTTGGGAGTTGATGAGGTGGCCAGCGTCCTCTGTGGCACTATGGTATGTAATGTGATGTTCTTGCAGTTCTTTTTTTAAAGAGGGCTCTTCAGTTAGGGGGTGGGAAGTTGGGCTGAACTGTAATGCTCAGGTCAGCAAGGTTTTTTTGACTGTGAGGTTTTTCTATAAAGTGCAGTTAGTCATTCCTTTTAAAATAGTAATGACTGCTTGAAATTATTCTGGTATTTTTTAAAGGAGAAAAGTACTTTGTTATTTTTGCTGTGCCATAGATAAGTGCAAAGTTACAGTCTGCCATTCAGCCATTTTTGTTTTCCCCCGTGTTGGATAGAGAAAACATGCAATCCATTCATGTTTCCTAAGCACTGTTTTAGCACTCTTTTACAGGAAAAGTTGATTACAGCTATCTAAACTCTTTTCATCTTGAAACTGTTCACAGGTGGACATGTGCTTTTTGTCAGGATGTGACTCATTGCATGCTTCTAGGAGAAATTAGCCTGTTTGTCTATAAGGCAGTCTTCCAATAGCACTGTAGTGTATGGTGCGAAGCAATCGACAGCCACAGCGTTCGCTGACAGCATTTTTGGAGCAGGTACTTTCAGTGTAGTAGGAGGAGGAAATAGCTCCCGTTACCTGATGTTAATATTCAAAATGCATTATGTCAGGGAACACAAAACATGCTCTTTTCCGGGGGTTGATAGTTTGCAGTCTATCTAAAAGGCGGGACTTCAGCCAAAACTTCTATTTGAAGTGAAGTGTGTTTTGCTTAGAGGAGAAGGAAGCAGGTATTGTTTTCCCAACCGTGACCCCTTTCTGTTAATTTTATAAAAGGCTCGGTTTGGGCAACTGCTTTCACATTTCTCCGTTTGGTAGTAAATTGCACATCCACGTCCGTGCTAACTATACATGGTAGTAAACCCATGTGCCATATGTACAGCAAGCCTCAGAATAAAGTAGCAGGTTGTGTAGGGGATAAATACTGGCTTGGGGTGGGGGGTGGCTAAATAGCCAAACACATGGAGCCATATTTCTGTATGTGTAAAATTCTGAGCAATTTGCACCCGATTAGTATATATGGCTGGATGAGTTAGCCTCAATGTGAGGGATGCATTTTTATAACATCGAGTATGGTATAGGTTTAAATTGTAAAGTTTGGTATTTGGTGTGCTGCTGATGTGAACTATGTATTTTGGGAGTGTTTGTCAGGCCTGTCCATGCTCCTTCAGGTCTGGGGCATCCCTCGTTATAAGTAGGGTCATATCTTTTCATTTGTCTTCAGACAAGGCGATCAGTTATTTTAGGTTTGTCGCGAATACCTTAAGAAATTCCACGAGCGGTAAGAAGTCATGAACTGGGAGCTACTGCAGGGCAGCAAAGAAACCCTCGATACAGAAATAAACCAGCAGATGAATCGGGTGTGCCGAGGAGATGGGTTCGAACAGTGGCCAGAGCAGTATTTCTGTTGGTCACCTTTTGGTTTGCGCTACTACGGTGGGTTTGTAGTCCCCTTCTCCTCTAGGAAATGAACTTCCACTGCCATGAGGCGTTCAGCTTCCTAATTAAAGGTGGTGGTGGGAGAGCAGAGTTTGAGGTCAGCCCTCTTCCACTTTCACAACTGACAGAGGGGAGATGAAGCACTGGGGGGTTTGGTTCCAGGTGGCCGCTCCGCACCAGCCGGTGGTAGGAACTGGGATGAACCGCCCCGGGTCGGTCCTGTGACGGCCTCGCCGCTGAGCAAGATCAGCGGTGCGGCCGGGCGTGCTGGCTGCGGACTTTCCGTGTTTCTTTGATCGGTGACCTTCCTGCTGGTGTTTGTTCAGACAGGTTCTTCTAGAACCAAATGCAAAATCCACCCCGGTCCTGGTGTTTTTTTATGTATGCTAAGGTTGTTGGTTGTTTTGTAGGCTTTTCAAGGAAATCTTTCTTTATTGACTTTCCAGTGTTGAGATCAGCAAACAGCGTTGTTCTTGAGAAGGGATTGTGCTATCTTTTTGCAGCCTTAGGCTTTTAATAAGTTATCCAAACAGTACGTGATGGCGGTAGTTACGTGTTGACGGCGTAACGGGGCCAGCCGGCTGTACGAACGGATGGCCGCGCCGGTCCCGGTTTGCTTTGCAGGTTCCTCTTGATGGTTCGGTTCCCTCTGCTCCTGCCCAGGTGCCATCATGGGGCGGTGACCGTGGGACGGGAGAAGACGGGCCACGTGGACGGGGGGGGAGGATGTCCCCCGTGTCGCGGCGGGGGGAGCGGAGCCTGGCGCGGCCGCCTCTCCACCGCCGGAGCTCGGAAAAGCCGGGGGAGGGGGGATGTTCAGCATTCCGCACTCGGTCCTCCCCGAGCGCCCGGTGCTCCGGCCCTCCCGCACGGTACAAGGAGGAGGGGGGGCGGGAAGCCTTTTGTCCGTGTGTGTCGTCCCGGTCCCGGTGCGGGGCCGCGGGCACCGCCCCGCCGGCGGACGCGGATCCGGCTGCCACGTCCCGGGGGGGGGACGACCGGGCGGGGCGTTCGGCGGGGCCCCAATGGCGGGGCGGGCGGCGCGCCTGCGCCCTGCGCTTCCCTCCCCGCCGCGGGGGGCGGGCGGCGCGGCCCCGGCGCGCAGAGGCAGCGCGGCCGCGGAGGGGAGCGCACCATGTGCGGTAAGGGGAGGGCAGGGCCGGGGGGGCGGGTAGCGCCTGCTGCGGGAGCTGCGAGCGGGGGGGGGGTCCCGGGCGGCGCGGGCAGGGTCCCTGCCCCCGCTTCCCCCGCCCCCGCCGCCGGAGGAGCAGCGCTAGGCCGGCCGGTGCCGAGGTGAAGGCGTGCGGCGGTGGAACAGCCCGACCCCCGGGGGCACGCACCCCCTCCTCGCCCCCCCCCCCCCCCCCCGGTAATTTGGGCGGGAAAAAAAAAAAAAAAAGGGAAGCCGGGCCGCTTCTGCGTTGCCTCGGTTATAGCGAGAAGGGTCGTCCGTCCCCCCCCCCCCGTCTCCGTTATCTGAAAATGTCATCGCCTCGTCCGCCCTCCGCGTACGCTTCTCCGGGGGAGGCGTCTTCCAACGTATTAATAACTTGAAAGGGCAAATTCTCCCGAAATTGCGAATGTGGCCGGAGCGTACGGAAGGCCAGCGCCCTCGGTCCGCCTGAGACCCGACAGTACTAAAAATATGCAGTTTTTCTCGGTGCAGGAGCCGTCAGGGCACTTGGGGATGTTGGTGGGGTTTGACTCTCCCGTGCCACGTCGGGTGGGGTCATAGGTTGTAGTTCTCAAAGAGCAACGAGGCGACCTAGGAGCCGAAGCCCCAGTGAACGTCAGTAACATCTACGTTATTGGAAAGGGAGACAGGTTTCACCGGTAGCGTTTCTAGACGTGGCTCTGGTCATATCAGAATAACCACTCCCACTTTTAGGTGAAAAGTGGTGTTTATTGTTATTTTTTTAGGCATTACAACTTCTGATGTGGATACTCTATATTTCTTCAAGTTTACTCCGCGTAGGTTGTGAGGCAGACAGGTAAATGGGTTTCACCGTGTCTTAGGAGTGTCTGTTGCAGGGTTGTGCACCAGCTCATCCCAGTCTGTTCACGGCCCGGCGGAGCTTCCCTGTGTTGAACACATGCCTTAAGCGAACTGGAGCATGAGCTAGTGAGGCTTGGTCTCCAAAATCACTTAGGTACTTTCCACTCCCGTTTGCCATATTAGTGCAGTTGCTCTACCTCATCTTTTGGACACAGGAATATAATTTATCCTTTCTCTTCCTTTTTTTTCTATTACGTCAGCTTTGTGTTTTTTCCATGGAAGTTTAAGCAGCAGTGACCTGTGGGCTCTTCTTATTTGTCTTTCCACGTTTCCTTTTTTGTTTTTTTTTTTCTGTATTTTTATATGCAAAATTAAAATGATGCTCTAAGTAAGACTATGGGTTTTATACTTAACATGCAAGTTGCCATTTCTTTCATTGTTTTTGTGAGATTGAACTGGTATCGCCTTCAAACTGTCAAGTCTGTGGATCGCTACGAAGAGGCAATCAGGAATTCGTACTTACATTTACCACTATGTTAATTTGTGTTAAAAGTACAAAGTGGAGCAAAGCTAAGAATAGAAAGGATAATTATAAATAGCTTGCTGCAAGAATAGGGATGGTTTTGGTGCCTTGTGCTTGCCTTATTTGAGGTCCAGCCTTTGAAATGTGCAATATTAACATTCTGCTCTTTGTCTTTTTAAGGGCAATAAGCCCTGAAAATGCTGTGGGTAGTTACTTAGTTGCATTCAAGATTTGATGTGTTTCTCCCCTTTTCAATATAAGCAAAGTTCTTCTTGGATATTGAAACATTTTATGGAGCAGTAAGAAAAGCATTAAGGATTATTGGCTCCCTTGTTGAGTCTTGCTCTTGGAGCCGGAGATATATCCTATAGTGACAAATGAGAAGAGGAGACCGTTAACTGAGCACATTAATACAGAAAAATAAGCTTTGGAAATGGTGGAGCTTCTGAATGCAGGAAGTGCACGGCTGAAGACAGTTAAGGTTTTTGTAGGGAACAGGAGGAGAAGTGTTTGGAGTCTGAGGGTGCTACCACATGGACTCTTGTGACTTGCGGTTAAGCGCAGAAACTAAGGAATACAGTCTCTGCTGCTGCCATTTGTGGTCTGGCTGGTGAGCGCAAGACAAACTTGCCGGTGGTCTCCGCTCACGTTAGGAAACGTTAATTGCAGTGGCAGTTTGGGCTTTTTTCCATACAGTAGCAGTAGACTCCAGCAAAGGAACAAGGTGAAGAAATTGAGGCGTTGCCCTCTCAGATGGTCCTGGAAGCGTCATAAATAGGCAGAGCTGGCTTGTAGGTAGCCTGAGCGCTTACATTAACAAGACTTAATTGTCTCTCCTAACTCAAGTCACAGGAGTCTACGTCTTGGAGTAGAGGGCTCTGATTTCTCATGCTGTGGCCTCTGCAAGGTCTGAGTAGCTGTGTCACGCAGTGTAGTGACAGATGTGCAAGCCTGCTTGTTTGTACAAACCCTCAGACAACATTTCTGTAATAGAATTGTAAGTCAGGATATACGTTGCTTTGTCTTGCCATGCTACCTGGTGGGTACATGGTCCATGTTCAGATTTTTATCCAGTCCATCTCAGATGGAAAGGTAGTTATCACGACAAATTTTTTTTAAAAAACTTGGTAATGCTGCTGCTGTTGTCTGAGTTCTCCCTATGACAGCTTCAAGGCTGGAATTAGCAACACAATGTTTTCAACATACTGATAATCCGATGTTCAGGTTTACATGTGTGTGCCCTTATGAAGTCATGTGAACTGATGTGCTCATACCGCTTGACAGGTAAAGGAAAGTAGCCTCAAAGTTCAGTTCCTTGATGCCTGGCACAAACGACAGGCCTGCTGTGTAGATGTGCTGGGTTTTTGTTTTTAATAGCATTAGTGAAAAGTAGGTTTTGTTCTTGGTGGGTATTACAAACTTGCAGTTTGAAGACCTAGCCAGGTATAAATTTGGTGTGCTTTGGTCTGAATGCACCAAACCAGTTCAATGGCATCTATGAAATTTGGAAAACAGGTTTTTCAAGGTAGTCAGGCTCCATAGACTGTTCTGTAAATAAATAAACCTGTTGTATGCCGTGACTGTTTTTAAGGACAAAAAGGGACTGTTGAACTTAGGTCTTGTGTTACTAGCGATTACTGAAGACAAAAATGGGCTTAAGAGAGACTTGAGTTTCAGGTTTTAGGGTTTGCAGGTTCATCAGTGGGGACTGCTGTCCCGCCTGCCCAAGTACCATTTGTACACCTAGGTGTATGCCTTCCTGTGAAGCACAGAGTAGCAGCTCTTGGCCAGAATGAGTCCTTAGAATTGATCCGCTGGTTGTTTACTGTAGACAGGAGAAATCCTGCCCTTTTTAGCTGGAGCGGTGCGTGTGGGTGGTAAAAGAAGCATCCAGTGGACAAATGTGGTCCTCCGTGGAGTGGATGTTTTTCTGCTTTGCTTTTTTCCCAGCGCAGACTCGATAAATTGAACGTGAACTCTCCCATATACAGCTAGCAGACGTAATGACGATAGCCTGCTTTTTTCTGACCTTGCGCTCATTCAAACTGTGCAGAATTAGCATCATTTCGGTACGCAGGGGTTGGCACAGCATTCTACCTCACTGAACCGCCAGGCAGCAAGTAATAGGAGCCCACAGCAAATAATAGGAGCCCGCTCCAGCAGGTTTTGAGCATCAGTTTGGGGACTTTTTTCTGTGCTACGGTTAATATCTGTGTTAGAACTTCCTGTTACTGCCTGGTGTCTCCCCTGCTGTAGTTTGAAGAAAAATACTTCTATCGGTTTCCCCAGTCTGTAATGTATATTAAGTCAGTGATATTTAGTAGCCTGCGTCTAATTTGTTGAAGACTTGAGGCCTAATAATAATCACCAGGATAAAAGATTCTTTGGAACTGCCAACTGGATGTACTGATAACATCGTCTGTTGAAATGGTTTTAAACAGTATATGGTATGGTATAAAGGAATTTGTAATTCCAACAGTAAACCTAGCCTGAAGGCTTTCGTGGGAAAAGGATTAGGAGAAGCTATTCCTGCGTAACTTCACGTATTCAAGACACTAGAGGTGATCATTTATTCTTACCTGGAAGCGGTGATTCATTTCATTTGCCTGTGAACTTACCATGAAATAAAGGAACGTGAGCCCCAAAAAGGTCATGGGAAAATGAAGGTCTCAGAAAAAGTATTTCAATGAGTGTCAACAATAGAAATAATGAACGTCTGTTTGGTAAACATGCTATTCTGTTAAAAATCTGTCACCTGTTATAGGGAATTCTTTCTGTAGCTGTCATTAAGAAGGCCTAGGTTTTGTGTTTGAACATTAAAAATTGGTTCGAAAAGAGTTGAGTTTCACAAGCAGCTGAATACCTGTTCTGCTGGTGGTTCACCAGATAAGGTTTTTAAGACAAACTTGCAAGAAAGGAAGTGTTTTATGTTTTAAATTATATTGTTCAAGATACTTCACTTAGGAGAAATACATACAGGACTTCTTACTACAGCAGGTCTTAGTGTGATTCAAGAATTGTATGATAAGCTGACATGCTTTGAACAAGTCTTTTCAGTCTGTGTGTACAAAGTCCTGTGTCAAGTTACTAGTTGAAATGTTTTATTATGTTCTAAAGCGTGACTGCTGTTCTAATCCTGAAGTATATTAGTGTCAAGTCCTGAAGTATATTAGTGTATTCCAGACCAGGGGTATTGTGTTTTCTGAGCCTGTCAGATCTAAATTCCTGTAGTATGCTTGCCGCTGTCTTATTTTAGCTGGGAATTCACAATTATAAACAATGCTGGACTAGGATGAAGTTCACAGGGGGGTGGTGGTTTTTTTGTCGCATAGCATGTATTTCACCTTGAACAATGCCAACTCCAGGCTTGTCAAGATAGCGTAATTAAATGCCATTCACTGGTTTTCTGTAATACTTCCTCTTTCTGGCTTGTTCCAGAGCGCAAGTTAGAGAGGGCAGATGCGGTGTTATTACTGAAAAACACTTGTGTTAAATAGTGTCTAAATGCGTAAGTTGAGCTGAAACTGAAACTCCTCTTTTCAAGTCTGCTAGGGACCTGAAATTCACGGTGGCTTGGTTTCAGGAACGTTCTGCTTGGACTTCAAGATTTCTATAGTTTCAGCACCTGGCATCTAGGCTGGCAAGGGGGATAAGCTGGTGGTGCACCAGATGGGACCCTGATGGAAATTTGCTCGATTTGCGTTGGAATTTTATCAAAACCAACATGTTTCCATTGACTGTTGTGATTTAAATGAATTGTCACTTTGACAGAAAAATTGGCGCTTTGTGACAGAGCGCTCCTCACAGAAGCCTTCAAGCAGCTGTAAAGATCTGTGCAGTTGATATCTTTTCATCTTTTGAATTGTCTAGATTGATTTGAATATAAGCACAGGGAGGGAGAGAGCAAGGCTTCAACAAGGCATTGTGATTTGAAAAAGAAAAAGTCTCTGCTGTGTGGTAGAAAGGTCTTTTATAGTACAAACTGCAAGGTTAAGAGTTGTTGTGTGCCACGTTCCACCTCAAGAGAAGGCTACATTTTGTAGCTGGATGAAGTGATCCTTTGTTCAGCTTTTGAGTAAAAAGAGGTTCTTTTCTTGAACGGCCAGGGCTTTGCGTCGTGCTGGGACGTGAGTATCACCTGAATGCCCTTTGACTCAGCACAACCGCCTTCCGTGCTGTACTTTTACACAGATGGGACCAAAGGCTTGAGGTCTAACTCCAGAGCAAAATTTTTACCTGTAGAGCCCTATTGGTGGCTGCTGGAAGAAGTAAACCTTTTTGAAAAATACACTTAGATCAGTGAAGCATAACAAGCATTTAATGCTTTGGGTCTTTTTTTTCTCATCAGTGTTTATGTCGAGGGTAGTGGAATTGTACTTAAAAATGGAAGTGATTACAAGGTGTGATTGCTCATATATTCCTGAATAACCCAATAGTTAGGGTAGAGCCAGTAAAAATGCCGATTTCTAAATGTGGATTGAAACTTTCTCCAGCTATGAAGAATCACGTCGTTATGGGATGTTTGAAAAGGGGAAGATGAAACGCATTTGAAAATATTTCCAGTAAATGAAACTGTTGTTTACACGTAATTCATCACGATCAAGTGTCATAAATGGGTGATAAGCCTTCAAATATGCTTGCAGATTAGTTAAGTCATGCGTTTAGGAAGACTCGTGTTCATTTTTGGCAGCCTTATTGTCCTATTTTTTACTTTAATTGTGCATAATTTTTACATAGTATTCTATTTATTTTTATTTCCTTTTTTTCCTGTTTTCTCTAAGATGAGTTTTAAACCTGCTTATCTTACTTGCCTTCTCATTTGTAAAATGTGTCGATCACAGGTGAGTTCTTAGCATTTTATTTTCATAGTGACGTCTCCATTATCACTCCAGCTCTTTTCCTGTCAAGATCTAAAAGCTGAACTGAATCAAAACTGAATCTCCCAATCTTTACATGGTCATCTTTTTTGAACAGTGTGTCCGCATATTTTGCAGCGGCAGTACTGTATTTGCATTTCTTTTACTTGGCTTGGTTTTCATAGTCTCTGTGTTTTCTGATAAGAAGCGCTGAATTCCTTGGTTTTGGGGTTTGGTTTTTTTTGTGGCATTCTTAGTCTTAGATTCAGATTTTTTTCACAGTCCTCATGAATAATCTTAATATAATTGTGCTGTAATTGATAGATTTTTTTTCAATGCCTGAGACAAATGCCAAGTTGGCTCCTTTCTAGATAGATGTTTTCTGTTTGTTTACAGTAAAAGTAGAAATAAACATTACTGTTTTTCAGTCTCATTCCAGATAAGCCATCCCTTCCTGGAGGAAGTCAGTTTCTACCTTGTGCCCATATTCAGTACATGGCATTTTGTTGTACACTGCTAGCAGTTGTGATCTGTGACAAGGAATCAAGTTTTGGGTTGTTGGTTGATTTTTTTTTTTTTTTTTTTTTAGTTGAAGTGTGACTGAACTTGTTAAAATGGGCAGAGAAAATAACTGTTGAAGCCACTGTCTGATTTAGATTAAGATTTAACAAAGATGTCCGAAGTCAGCCCTGCCTAGAGGGAAATCGTTCTGGTTTTAAGCCATTTTTCTGGTTCAGAATAAGTTGCGATCCTTGTGCCAGAAGCAGGATGGAAACTAAAATGATCAATTCACATTTACAAAAATATTTTATGAAAGGAAACTGAGTTTCTGCCTAATAATTGTGTCCATCTACTGAGTTAGACTCTTTTTTCACATGGAGGACTTCATTTTCGTGGCTTTGCTGGGGCACCAAGCGTCTGTGTGGAAAGTGCTGTGCAAAGTGATCTTCACTGGGGCTCTGAGCGAGATGCCGCAGTGTTTCCTTGGTGCCCCCCCGCCCGTTGGGGCTGTGTCTGTTTTATCAGTTCCAGATGCGTGGTGTTTACGAGGGGACGCACGCTCTGTGCTTTCTGCAGGGCTGCTGGGATGACTGCATTGGGCCCCCCCCCCCCAGTCTGCTTCACTGGAAAGTACTCTCATTAAAAATGCAATGTCGAGGCCTGGAAACAAGTTCGGTTTTTTGTAGCTGGATGCCTGGTGGTGTTACACGGGTGATGCCTGCTGTCCCCTGGGTGCGGGGTGGGGGGACGACTACCTTCACACACCTCTGGCACGCTGTTGTTTGGAGAGGCCTGGAGGTGCTGGTGGGCAGCCGTGGTGGGATGTAAGGTGGCAGAGCAGACTACCTGCGATCAGCTTACTGTCCTGTTCTACGCTACTTCCCCTCCATCTTTCCGACAGTCCTCTTTTCTTCTTCCTTCTTGGCAGGTGCCCATACCTATTGTCCCTTTTGCACGCAGTTCCTTCCCCAGTGGCTCTGTTTCACCCTTTGCATGCCAGCTCGACAGCCTGTTCCATTTTTGTTCCCCAGTCACCCAGCGTGATGTCCTGCCACTGAAGAAAGCCTCCTCTATGCTCCCATCAGTGAGGCTCTTGCGCCTCTCACACTGCTGCTGTTTGCTGGAAAGCACTTCCAGGAACTGTCTCCCTGTGGCCAGCCTGTCGTTCAAACTCCAGAGCACCTTAACGCTTGTCATCGGTCCCTGTTTGCTCAAAAGAGCATATCCCACTTGAGTGGCCTTTGGTGTTGTGCCGTGGTAGTGGAATAACTTCCTAGGAAGCTGTATGCCTGAGCGGGGCTGGTTATGCCATAGCGAGATAGCTGAAATGCCACCGAGGGGGATGCAGAGGTTGTAGGTGCTTCTGGAGAGTGGTTTGATGGTCCCAGCTAACGCCAGAGCGAGGAGCTGCCCGGCGCCATCAAAAAGAGGTCTAAGGCTCCAGGGTTTGGGTGGGAATGGGACCCTTGGCGTGTGCTTCCAAGGTGCATAAACATAAAACGTGGAAAGAGGTTTCAACTCTGAAATTAGTTAGCTAATTTGGAAAAATGTAAGCAGTGTTCGTGTTTCCATAATTATTCGTGCTGGTTATAATTATGCCTTCTGAAGTAGCTTTACTTTGGATGCCATGGTGGGTGGCTTTGGTGTAAAGGGAAATGTCAGGAACTGCTGGAACCCAGCCTGCCTTTTTAAAGACATCTTGTGTGCTTGTTTTCTCTGCTTTATGGTATACGCTTGTTATTTTATGTGTAATGCTACTGCTGCATTGGGCATCTGTTTGGGAGGTTTCTGGTAAATAGGGAGAGAGGGGCTTTTCCAGCTGCCTGCTAATAAAGCAGTCTGCTTTGTGCTCCTGTTGTAAGACCTGGAAGTCATGTAAAGGATTTTAGGCATCCAGGATGTAGCTGAAATGTGCCATCCTTCAGCCTGGATGACAGCTATTTGGAGTCAGTTCACTTGTAAACAGGGAGGTTGCTGTTTGCCTGAAGAATGCAGTTTTTAGAAACAGAGTGAACTAAGTATCTCAAATTGGAAAACTTTTTTTTTTGCCAGAAGGGTGGGGAGGAAGGTTTGGAGATTGAGAGTGTGGGGGAAGTATCCTTCAGAGGAAGCTTTTTGGAATACAGCAGAGGTTGTTAACTGCTGTCAGCATTTTAACTGTTGAGATTTTAGCTGTGAATTGTGAGGTGGTGGGGGGGGAACCTCACCCTGTCTGTGTAGTTACTGGAACCAATATTCAAGTTGAACAAATGCCATCTGGAGACAGCAGCAGCAGGCCTGTGGGCGTGATTGGTTTGGGATGTCAGGAGCAATGGAAGTGAAACCGCAAATTTTTATAAACTTGGTCCTGATAGTCTTGCAAGTGGTTATTGGGTTTTGGGGAAATGAAGGTAGAAGCTAAAGAAACAAAAAAAATCTCCTTTCCTCGCACTGCTTCATCTGACTAGGTGGTTTAAGAAAGAGGAACAATAGAACATGCATCTAATTTTTTCTAGCGATATGGAAGAAAATAAGTGAGACGTGGTATGCTCTTTTTGCAGCAGAACTGTAAGGAAATGTAACTTCTAGTGCTGGTGCTTTGGGAGTGGGCGGGTGAAGCTTATGACAGACTTGTCCCGAGACCTGTAGCCAAAGTCTGTGGAAGAGGGAGAAGGAATAGGAGAGCGTCAGGAGGGTACATGGCTGCGTGCGACCTTGTTGTCCCTGCTCAGGCCAAGAAGTCCCTTGTCAATGTTTCAGCACTTTGCTATGTGGTATTCAGTGCGTCCATCAACTCCGAGTAGCCTGTATTTCTACTTATAAAATAGATTCAGACATCAAAAGGCTTTGAATTATTTAGTTTAATTCCAAAACACAAACATCTTAAGAATGCAGTTTTCCAAATGTTCTTTAAAATAATCTGTGGGTAAACATAAAGATACATGTTGCAGAAATCATCTTGGGAGTAACATTTTTCACGTGAATAAGTTCGGGAACTGTGAGGCAAGGCTGTATGGCAGTACTATCAGGAAAAAATCAAAGATTTGGGATGCCTTTAAAAGGACTTTGTTTTTGTGTGTGCATGACTGAACTCTCTTCTCCTCAAAAGGTTTTGATAAAGTTTCTCAAATTACAAACCTTGAATAACCAGTCACTCACATATATGGCTGTTTGTGTGAAACCCGTCTTGCTTTTTTTCCATGGAGCTGTTTTTCTCCTTTAAAATGTTAGACAGGGTGAAATGGTAGATTTCAAGTACAGATATTTCTGGCATCCAGTAAATGTCTTCTCATGCTACTGTTTCATGATGACACCAAAGGAAATCTTTCTGAAATAGAGCCATAGTTAGCATCAGAGATCTAGGAATTTGTGTGTCCCCATCACTGCTTAAAAATAGAAGCAACAATTTATCTTCCTTTGCAACCTACAGAAAAAATAGCTCCATTAGTTTGAGGGTGTTCGTTTGCACGAGTTAAATGATTTTTTTTCTTAGTGAGTCTGTGGGAGGAACTTAGAGAAAGCTGTTCAAGGAAGAATTTCTTTTGAAGGTGGTTCTTCAGCATGTGAAGCTCAGCGTTAGCAAACCTTGAATTTTTCATCTGGAGTGATGAGTTTCCTGTCCCCTGCATCGTCTCCTGACAGCTCATTCTGTCGTGTAGGTCCAGCTCACGGGGAAATTCTTTCTCCCATCATACCCAGGCTTGTCCTGTTAGTTGCTTTCAGTGTTGTGAGAAGGATGCTGGCATTTTGTGGTTAGTTTTGATCTCTTCAGTGTTAGTGACATCTTCTCCGTTGGACCTCAGGTGGGGTAAGGAAAACACGGTGCAAACACAGTGGTGCCTTCCTGCAGGGGGTTCTTGGTACGAAGGCCTGTCTGAGTTTTATCTTAGTGTGCATACTAAGTGGATGGCACATACAGAGTTTCCTCAGCTGTGATTTTGTTCTAAAATTATGCTCTTTTCCCCCATACAGGCATCTTTGCTTACCTGAACTACCATGTTCCCCGGACAAGACGGGAGATCCTGGAGACCCTTATCAAAGGGCTCCAGCGGCTGGAGTACAGAGGCTATGATTCTGCAGGTAGCACTCTCTGAGCAACAGCGGTTCTTGTTTAAATTTTCACTTGTAAATGACGATTTTTGTGGTGTGCTTGTGAAATGTTTCGACTGTCATCTGCTTCTGAAGAAAGCTGAAACACAAATTGGATGTGCCTGTGATCATGTGGTCCGAAGTTTGGATTAACTTTTGGTATACAGATCTCTATAAATATTCTTGATGCCTGTTACCTAAGGCGTTAAAAATACCTTCAAGATGACAAGGGAAGACTCACTTCTAATCTAAGGGTTTTCTTGCCTTTATTTGGAGGGTCAGCTGTGGGGAGAAAGGGCACTGTAAAAAAAAAAAAAATTAAAAAATTGGCAGTATTTGTTTACATAAAATCTTGTAATATACTTTCTGCATTTGACACTCTTTCTTCATGTTCCATGGTGGTGCTCAGGTGTGGGAGTTGATGGCGGAAATGACAAAGACTGGGAAGCTAATGCTTGCAAAATCCAGCTTATCAAACAGAAGGGGAAAGTGAAAGCGCTGGATGAAGAGGTTCACAGTACGTATTTCCCTTTTGCTCTTTGCCTGCTCTCTTTCCCTGAAATGTCCTCTCATCTCATTTGCATTTTGAATATCATCTGTTTTACCCAGAAACACACTATTTCCAAATAACTTGTGTGCCATAGTTGTAAACACTCATGCATTTGCTGTGAAGAACCCACTGATCCTGGGGACGTTGTCATGAAGTTACAGAGAAGTCCTAATTTCTTAAGACAAATGAATCACATCCTGTTAAAGCAAAACAGACCTGGCATACATTTTGGAAAACAAGGCCAAAAAAAAAAACCCAAACAAAAAAACTCCTTAAACTGGGGAAAGGGGAATTACTGGGAGATAATTATCAGAGACTTAGAGCTTGGGCAAAAAAGATAAATGCTCTAATAACTTCACTGGTTGAATTTTAAATTTTCCTGTGTAATGCTTGTCCCAACTAAAGCTGTCCATACAAGTAGTGATGGGCTGAGCAATTGGCTTCAGGAAGTCACTAGTGTATGTGTGTGACTGTCAAGTTGATCAGGACGCAGAGAGTGAGGTCTTCTGCATCTGTTTCTGCCTCTTTGTGTTCCCTTGATTTAAACATTAGGTTCATTAAATCCAAGCACGACGTAAAGAAACACAGCGTTGTTGGGTGTGGAATACGGGTAAGCTGTGTGAGAACGGGAAGATGCTTTTCAGAGGAGTCAAGATCTCTAGTTTGTGTTCAGGAGCTACTGTGTTGTTGTAACTTAACTGTTTTTAACCCATGCTAGTGTTAACCTCAGGGTGCAGAGTGCTGTTCATCCTAAAGGAAGGTGGGCAGATCTAATCATAGTGTAGAGGAAACCAGGAACTGAAAAGGCCGGGCAAGGAGGTATGTGCATTACGGAAATAGAAGATAGACAAAATATTTCTGAGAAAATGTTTACCTGCTCAAGAAAATTGCAGGATATACAGTTTTAAAGAGATTGTGGATACACTTGTGGAATAAAAGGAATGTTTCTTTCCAGAGAAATATTAATGCTAATGGTATGCTTTCTAGAGACAAGGATTAGTGATGAATATTCTAACCACAGTGGTATGTAACCGTGAATTGGGCTGGTTTGGTCCAGCGTATGGCAGGTGACAGGATGGCAGGGTGCACCCCGAGAGATAAAATCAAGGTTGGATTCTCTCTTAAAAGTTGGGTTTTATTCTGGCAGGGTGAGGGATGCAGGGAGGTCGCTTGTGTGCATCTGCATTCTGAATCCTCTGAAAAGACTCTTGATGTTTTGTTGGATTTGCTGATCCTGTTTCTCCGTCAGTATTGCTGTCTCGTGGGACGCTGGAGGCCTGGTGATACTCCCGTGTTGACTTTGGGGTAGGGGCAGCCCCTCAGTACTAAAAACTTCTCCTACTTCTGCTGCAGAGCAACAGGACATGGACCTCGACATCGAGTTTGATGTACACCTTGGAATTGCCCACACGCGCTGGGCTACCCACGGCGAGCCCAGTCCGATCAACAGCCACCCGCAACGCTCAGATAAAAACAATGGTAAGTGTGTTTGCTTGAGGAACCGCGCGCTCCTCGACAGGTCTCAGAGCGTCTGGAAGAGCTTGCTGCCGTCTGCGATGCCTGGCGCGTCACAGGGAGGGGTGACTGGACCCAGGGCAGTGGGTTTATTGCGGGCCACGATGCCGAGCCCAGTTACTGTGAAGCCGGAGGGGTTTGGACGTCATTTCTGGGCGTGGGGTGTGTTTGCCACCATGAATGATCTCAGGAAGGACTGGAATTAGTGCCTGGAGGTTCGGTGAGTGCATGGGCACAGTGCAAGGAGGAGGTAAACACGGAATGAAACCAGATGGTAAGAATTTTCGTGGCTGTTCTTTGGAATGGAATTTTGTGTACTTTTTTTTCCTATTTATTTATGTTTCTTTCATAATTGCCACTGTATGGAAGGGGGTTGCTCTGCGCCACTGCAGCCGGCAGCTTGGTTAGTGTTGGGTGCAGCTGCCGGAGGAGCAGCACCCACGGGCTGGCAGGAGGAGCGCAGCGGTTAATTGCTTCCAGCAGGCTGGAAACTGCCAAGCTCTTAAGCGCCTCCAGAAACTTTGCAGGATCTCGGTAGCCCGAGTCCCACCCAGGTCTTGATTATCTTGTGCCATTACCAGCCATGCCCACTGGGGCAAAGCGAGGACATCGCACCAGGAGGTGAAACTCTTCTCTTAGTTCTGCCAAGTGCAGCTTCTCACAATAAAGCTTTGTGGTCTCTGCTGTCTGTGTTACGCGGCCGCGGGCGCCCGCTGCCAGGCTGGGGGCTGGTGCCGGGGCTGAGCGGGGCCTTTCCTCTGTCTCCAGAGTTCATTGTCATCCACAACGGCATCATCACCAACTACAAAGACCTGCGGAAGTTCCTGGTGAGTGACCTGTGTGTGTGTGTGACACTCACTCCCGCTCTCCCACTCACTTCTGCTCTCACACACTTCCCCGCTCACTCCCCCACTCACACTCCTCCACTCGCCCCCCGCCTCTCACACCCGCTCCCCCCACTCGCATTCACTCTCCTCCGTTTGTGTTCCCCCACTCGTATTTCCACTCACACTCACTCTCCCACTCATGTTTACACTCACAATCCTCCACTTACACTCTCGCGCTAGCTCTCCTACTCTGTATGTTCTCCCCCATCCCCTCTCTACTTCACTCACGCTCCCCCACTCACACTCACCACGTTCCCCCTCATATTCTCACATTCACACTCACTCCCTACTCACGTACCCCAAGCTACGCTCCCTCAATCCCTCACACCCCTCCTCACACTCACTCTCCTCTGTTCACCCTCCCCTACTCTTACTCCCACTCATGCTCCCCCACTTACACTCGCCCACTTAAGCTCCCTTCCTTCCACCCCCACCTCTCTCTCCCACTCACACCCTCCGCTCCTTCCCCACTCACTCTTTTCACACTCCCCACTTGCACACCCTTTATTATTGCACTCATCCACGCGCTCTCCCTCTCGAGAGCTCCCGCTCTCTCGCTCTCCTCACTCTCTTCCCCCCCACTCCTTCACTCATGCCCCCACTCACGCTCTTGCACTCACACTCACCTCTTGCCCCCCCTTGCTCCTCATTGCCCCCCTCATAGTCCACCCCCTGCTCCCATTCTCACACTTGCTCCCCCACTCAGACTCTCTCCCAAGCACTCCCCCCACTCACCTCACATTCATTACTCTCCTCCACTCACATTCTCCCACTCACTCACCTTCCGACACACCCTCCTCACTCTCCCACTCATTCCACCACTCACACTCACCCTCCCACTTACATTCCTCCTCACTCCCCCCACTCACTTGCCCCATTGCCCACTCGGTCTTCCTCTCCCACTCCCCCTCACGCTTACTCTCCCACTCGTATTCTCACACTTCCCCACTCACTCTAACTCGCCCTCCCACTTGTACTCCCCCACTCACACTCAATTCACTACTCACACTCCCCCACTCAAATGCCACCCCTCTGTCTCCCACCCCCCACTCTCACTTCCCACTCACCATCCCACTAACACTCCTCGCTCCCTACTCGCTCCCCACTCACTCACACTCCCCGTTCATGCTCTCCCGCTCACCCCCCACTCCTCTTACTCACACTCACTCTGACTCGCCCTCCTCATTCCCCCTCATTCTCACACTCAGTCTCACTCCCCCCTCACCTCACACTTGTCCATCCACCGCTCACACTCAACCTCCTCATTCTCACACTCACTCCCACTCCTCCCCCCACTCCCCACTTTGACTTGCCCTGCTCATTCCCACTCGCATTCTCACACTCGCTCTCCCACTTACACCCCCCCGACTCACACTCCCTTCTCGCCTCACACTTGCTCCTCATTCCCCCACTCACCCCTCCCCCTCTTCACTCCACTATTCACTCCCATTCCTATTCTCACGCTCGCCCTACTCTCCCACTCGCATTCCTCCCACTCTTTGGCATGCCGCCCCTCACGTTGCTCACAGTCTCCTGCTCACACTCCTTTACTCACTCCTCCCACACTCCTCCACACTCCCACCTCCCACCTTCCCTGCTCATACACACTCCTCCCACTCCTGCCCTCTCCCTCGCCCACTCACTGCTGCTTGTTCCCCTCCTGCGCTTTCCCCCACTCACACCCCCCCTGCACTCACCCCCACTCACACTCAGTCACCCATTCGCAGTCCCTTGCACACCCCAGCGAGCACTTCCACGCACACTTCCCCCAGTCACACGTTCTTGCACCCTCCCCGCTCCACTTGCACTCACACTCATCCTCGCACTCTCTGCACGTAGTCCCCACTCCCACTCGCATTCACCTCGCTCTCGCTCACACACTCTCCCCCCCCGTGCACCACTGTGTGTGCACTCACACTTGCTCTCCAATCCTCACTCCCAGTCGCTCACACTCACCTTGTACTTGCCCTCTCACACCCTCTCCCTCTCCCTCACACTAACGGAGTGGAAAGGCAGGAGGGAAGGAGAGGGAAAAGTAGGTACATCCAGATGGAGGAGAACAATGGAAGGGAAGAAGGAAGGAAATGGGAGGCAAGAGAAGGAAAGGAAGGAAAAGGAAATGGGAGGAAGGAAAAGGAGCCCAAGGGAAAGGGAAGGAAGGAAAAAAGAAGAGAAAGGAAAAGGCAGGAAAGGAGGAAGAAAGGAGAGGATATGCAGGAAAAGCAAAAATGAAGGAGGAAAGGAAGCAAAGAAGGGATGGGTGAGGAAGAAGGAAGGCCAGGAAAGAGGGAAGAAAAAATGAAACAAGGAAGAAAGCAGGAGAAGAGGGTAAGTCAGGGGAGAGGAAGAGTGAAGAAGGAAGAGGAAAAAAGGGAAGGAAAAGGAAAGGCAGGAATGAAGAAAGGAAAAAGGAGGAGGGAAGGATGGAAAAAGAAGAAAAAAGAAATGCAGTATGGAGGGATAAAAGCAAGGAAAGGCAGGAAAGAAAAAGGCGAGAAGGAGGAAAAGGAAAGGGGGGAGGAAGGCAGAAGAACAGGAAAGGCATGAGAAAAAGAGGGAAGGAAAAGTTGAAGGCAGGAAAGAAGGAAAGGCAGGAAAGAAGGAAAGGCAGGAGAAAGGAAGGAAAAGCAAGGTGGGAAGGGAAGGCAGAGGGCCCGTTGCCCAACGTGTGCTGTTGCTGCAGGAGAGCAAGGGCTACGACTTCGAGTCGGAGACGGACACGGAGAGCATCGCCAAGCTGGTCAAGTACATGTACGACAACCGGGACAGCGATGACATCAGCTTCACCACCCTGGTGGAGAGGGTCATCCAGCAGCTGGTAATGCTGGGAGCAGGGTGGGGACAGGGAGGGATGCGCGCACACACGCACGCACAAAAACCCCGACGACTGTACTCCAGTATTGCGCAGGGTAGCCTGGCTGGCCCAGCACTGCATCTGTGCCAGAGTGTGCCACCAGATGTTCTGCGGCACATGTTAAAGAGTGGTTTTGTTTTTCCTACCTCTGACCGTTCGTCTCGGTCATATGTTTGTTTAACATTAGTCAGTATACCTGTGGAAAACGGCCAGGTTTGGGGTGTGACAGCATCTCGAGGCAGACAGTCCCTGGTGTGTTGGGTGGCGAGCGTGGCCGGGGCGGGAGCTGGTGTGGGACAGCGCAGACAAGTCCGTTGTTCCAATCTTGCCTGAAACCCTCCGTCTGGAAGAGATGCTGACCCCTTGTGGGAACGTCACCGCACAGCCTGTGCTTCCTCGTGTCGGTTCTTACCGAGGTGTGTGCAGGAACAGGATCCACTGGCAACTTGCCTCTCGTCCCAGAGCACCTTGTTTGGGAGACAGTTTTTCAGTGATTTTTCCCTGGCAGGAGCTGTAGTAGGAACAGACCAAGAACACGTTTTGCTGGCAGGCTGTGGTGGCTCACCTGTATGTTTGGTGGCACCACGACACCTGAGCAAACGCCCCAAAGCTTTGGCGCTTCTTTTAGCAGGTCTTTGCCTTTGCACATCGCCTCACTGCACTCTGAACTAACACGGGGGTGCTTGCACGGGTAGCCAGTGATGTCCAAGTGCAGTGTCAGGGAGTTCGGAAGACTCATTAAGTGGTTGAGGAGGAGCTACCCAGGCTCAGGGGAGGGACTCCATCCCAGAATGCGGTGCCTGGAGCTTCTGGTTGTTCTGGAGACGGCTGTGAAGCCTTCTGTTCAGTATCTCTTGTTCAGAGAAACACGGTCCTGAAATGGTGGCCCAGGCCGCAAATGAAGGGTTACACAGTTTGTATTTCTCTTGTTCCAGGAAGGTGCTTTTGCCCTTGTGTTCAAAAGTGTTCATTATCCTGGTCAAGCAGTTGGTACCCGGTGAGTATTGCTGTGGGAAAGAACATTCTTGTTGCACCCTATATGTCGCTTGTTTTGGTGTGTCCCCCCCCAAGTTAGGAGACAATGGGGTAGCTGTTGTTCTCGTCACACTGTATATGCTGGGGTGAGGCTAGCTGTTGTTTCTCATTCTTTCTCTTGTTTTCCATTTGTCATAACAGAAAATTCCCCAAAATTATTTGAAAATGGCTTAGTGACCACCTGTATCACAACTCGTCTGGAACAGCTCTTTTTTTTTTTTGTAGATTCTGGTTGTGAGAGATTTGAAAGGAGATGGTTTTAACTTTGTATTTGCCGTTGTGGCAGTATTTGGGCAAGTCCTCTGTTGGACTTGAAGCTGGGCCAGCCTGGCGTTCAGGTTTTCTACTCCACTTCTAAACATCAGCATCGGTCGGGTTGGTTTAACCATACACGTGCCTAGCACAGGTTTTGAATTTCGATGCCGATAGCTGTTTGTAGATACGTACAGTGAGCAATAGCCAGCATGTTCCTGGTTCCAGTGTCCATGGGATTGCAGTACTCTTGCACAGTTGCGGCTAAATTTGAGACCAATTCCTTGTGTCCTTGCATTGTGTTTATTTGGAGATTCTTTCGCTCTGTCTTGTGGCCTCCCATGTTTGCAGCACCAACAACTGATCTGGGAGGAGCTCACTCTGTTTTAGTTCAGTTCGGTTGCTGTGCTGGAGAATAACAGTCCCTTCAGGTCGGGTGTCAAGGTGATGAATCTTCAGGTGCTGAGGGCTGTAACTCGATGTCTTCTTGCAGGCGAGGCAGCCCCCTGCTAATAGGAGTGCGCAGCGAGCACAAGCTCTCCACCGACCACATCCCGATACTCTACCGAACAGGTAAGTGTGAGCACCCCCTTCCCCAGAGGAACCACGGTCCAGTCACACTCAGACCAATGTACAAGCATCAGAGTTTTGCAAACAGTTGCGTGCTTTGGAATACACATAACACTTTTAAACTTTCATCTATAGATTCAGTCGTTACAAAAAAGAGATTTTTTTAAAGTAAGTTTTTAACCTCATGCTATACCATCATATACCTCAAGTTAGTCTCTAGTTTTATAATCAAAGCTTTAATGTCCAGAGGTTGCATGGAAAACACATCTTAATGCAGTAGAATAGAATAAAATAGAATAGAATAAAATAGAATAGAAAGAACAGTTCAGTATAGTAAAGTTAACAGTATAGTTAAACTTAGCTATTTAAGTTTCTGTGTGGCATGTTGGCATTCGTGGACTTGCTTGCTTTCAAGAACAAAACTGACTGTGTGTTGAAGGCTATAGGTGCTTCACTATCACAAACCTTTCCCCCACCCACTCAACATAATTTTTCAAAAGCAGAATGCTGTTAGCCTTTGTGTGGCAATCTATATTTATGTTGTCTGTCCATCTTTCTCTCACACCTGTGTTTTACTACTGTAGACACATAGTTGCACCCTTGAAAATGAAAAGTGGCTAAGAATTATCCCATAATTTAGCATTGTCAGAGGAGTCTGAACCCGTTCAGTTACTGGGCACTGGACTAGTTCTCTAAGCACTGCAGTGATCAAAAGGACTTACTGTCACAGTATGTCATACTACTTCCTAACGGTGTTGCTAACGATAGCTTGCTGCAATGTAACATGAAGAACCAGTCCCGGTAAGCTTCATCTGTGTTTACTCTTGGTTGATGTTGGGTAATTAGCAGTAATCCTGAATGTATGTATGTAATGCTTCCCCCCCCGATTATCTGAAGTTTGTTTGTTGTTTTTTTTTCCCAATTACACTTTCAGCTGTACAATCTATGGATCATTCTTTTGATGGAATATCCATAAAAATGGAGGAAGGTGCCTACCAGTGAAAATCTAATACTTGAAATTTCAGACAAATCATCCAGTTCCTTAGGAATGAATAAGACATATGCATTGTCTCTTTAATATGTGGTTATTGCTTTCTGTGTAGTGTAGTGAAACAAGTGGGATAATCAGAATTCCTTCTTGGTAGAAACACTATGAGCAACACACAGAAAAATCCACCCATCAGTGCACCCATCCCATTTCAAATATTCTGACATAATGCTCAGTGTATCTGCAAAATTGATGACTTAGTGCAGGTTGTCCAGAGTGCTCCCTGCAGCTCTGATTACAGAAGGAAACAGTAAATTACTGTAAAAAAAGCCAAAACAAAACAAGAGTGAAACCCTGTTAGGAGGTTGCTAATAATCCTAATGAAAGCATTCTCCAAAATTCCTTCTGGAGTTCAGATTGTCAAAGAGCTACATTCTCCCTCCTGATCATAGTGTGAATCTGAATTGCAGCTTCTGGTAGAAGCAGTAAGGTTGACCCTGAGGCTGGAACTTACTTCCCTTTGCTCATTTATCAGGGTAAACCATTTTTAATTCACATTAAGTACTTAATTTTTTTGAAGGCTAACCCATCACATGTGATGAACTAAGTTCACATCTGAAGCCGGAGAGCACTTTTCTCTAAGAGGAAAGGATCTGATTCTTAGCTACTCTAAATAAATGTGATTCCACCTTCAGCAGACAGTGGCTTCGGGCGCTGACAGCTCAGTGGGTGAAATTGGTGCTGCTGGAGGAGAAACAAACCTGTTTGTCGAAAGGTGAACTATGTCTGTTCTCTGTCAGGAGCTGGTTTACCTGAATCCAAACATTAGGTGAGGTTTTGCTTTTTTTGACCAAAAGTTTCTCTCAAGTCATTGTAAAGTGTTTAGAGTAAAATTTTGAAGTCAGGTTAACCTTAATTCCTTAAAGGTTAACCTTTAAGAACCAAAGTCCCTCAGCTGTCAGAGGCACTAGGGCTTTTCTGAAAAATTGACACCCCCCCCCCATTTTACTGTACCTGTGTTAATTCTCTGTGGTGTCTCCATTCTTTGATTTAGAAGGCAAGAGATTAAAAGATTACTTCTGTGTTGCTTCTAAATTCTAGTTAATGGGAGGTAGGTGCTGTAGAGCAACAATCCAGGTTTTTCATACATAAACGGACAATCTGTGGGCAAATCCGTAGATAACGTAACAGCCATCGTTGGCCGATAATACTCACAGTAACTTTCCAACCACTCCTTGGTGAGACAGATGTACAGTGCAAGTGTATGTGCACAATAAGACCACGTTCTGGTTATAAGCTCAGTGTAGAATCTGTACCACAGGAAAGCAATGCAACATAATAAAGTCAATGCAGAGAAGTGTTCTATTTTGAGAAACAAAATTTGCATGTTTTGATCAAGTATGGGTGTTTCTGTTGGAGAACGGCCGCTAACACCTTTGCTCTGTCCTTTCTGAACAACAAATCAGTCTGTCCTGTCTCAACAACAAAGGAGTTGTTTTCCTCATTTACTGACTTAACTGAAGCAGAGAGCTCTAAATTGTTGGCTGAGTGGAACCTTCTTATTATCAACATGAAAGCAGTATTTTTTCTTTATGTTTTCATCTGCAGACGTATAAATCTAAACATCATGAGCTCTACTTACATCACTGAATCAGATCGGTATCCAATCACCAATAGGTGAAACAACATTAGAGCTTATGGAATAAATATTTAAGAGTAACTTCAATGTTGTTATTCTTCAGCAATAATCACATTTTACTAGATAAGCTGATAAATCCTCCCCCACCCCTTACCATACTGTGCACAATGACTGGTAAATCATTTTGTTCGAGGTCAGTGCTGAGCAGTAGGTGTTTTGGTCCTCATCTGCATTCCTGATGTGCTTCGCGACTGAGAAGTATTTTCTGCAGTTAAAGAGGAGGCGGAGGATTAGAGAGTATTGGGAATTGCCAGAGTGCCTCCGAAAGGATCCCTGGTGAAACACTGAGCTTTTTTAAAGGCTTAGTACAAGTTTTTCAGAAGTTGACTCTTAGTTCTATGTCCTTCAGTACACCTAGATACTTCCCTGGCAATAGCGTAAGACTTGCAGCAGTTTACCAGCTGTACAATTTTTGGATTAGAATGAGGTGGTTGTATTTGATAGCTCAGGAACAACGCCGAGTACTTAATCATGGATTTCCTGACCTGTGCCTGAACACATGAGCTCAGCCAGACAAAAATAGGTTTGAGTTACATCTGCTGGTGCTCAGTGGAACAGTGTGGTTGCACAGGTGGCAGCTCTGAAAGAATTTCCCCAGTGCTGATAATAACTGACAAAGAGCAATCCTGCTTGATATCTCCAAGCCTCAGGAAAGTTAGTGAAACAGGAGCATGGGAGAAACTTCAAATGGTAAACAGGGCAGATTCAACTGGGAAAATGTGGGTAAATGTGACTGCTCATAAAGCAGCTTGAATTCGCTTCTCCTAGTGGAGCCACAGATAAATTTTCATTTGAATTTTTACTGGTATTTTCCTCTAAACTTAAAACTGCGCTACATTACGCTTGCGGACTTAATTTGAAAGCACGTAAAAACCTTGCAAGCAAACTGAGACAGGGCACAAAAATACGGGTGCTAGTATGCTGCCCTCTTCCATTGTCGCCGCTCAATTTACTGTGACCACCCTCAGTGATGAAAATAGTGCTTCATGTTGGTACTTGCCTTGGGACTTCTGGTGGGGACTGACATTGCAGCTGCGTTCCAGATTTGTCAGTATGTGCGGTACCTAATCCTTGTGTCTTCCAGGTAAAGACAAGAAGGGAAGTTGCAACCTGTCTCGTGTTGACAGTACCACCTGCCTTTTCCCCGTTGAGGAGAAAGCTGTGGAGTACTACTTTGCTTCTGACGCTAGGTAATGTTTTTCAGTATCTTCTAGTGTATATAAAAATATCCTGTTTAAAGCTGAGGCCTTGAACAAGAGGTGGGGAGGCTGTGGTTTCTTTATGAATAAAGTAAATTATGTCTATGTGGCCATTATTTTACAAACATTAACTAGTTACCGTATGCAGCTCTGAAAGAGAGGGAGGTGGATTAGGTGAGAGTTCCTGTTAAAGAAATGAACACTCGCTTTGGAATAGCGGTGTTATCCTTCTTCAAGCCCATCTGTTGATAAGATTTCTGAGGTGAGTGGTAGGAAACCTGAGAGAGTACTGACCTAAATTTAACAGGATAGATGCTAATTATCAGGAGGATTGTGTTGATTCTCCAGGGATCTCTGCACACGTGCAATTCCGTTATCATCAAAGGTGGCTTACTTTAATCCCAGTGGAGGGAGGAAAGACCAACTTGACAGCAGCCTTACCAGAGCTATTGGTTTTCTCTGTATTAGGGAAGTGAATGCTTGTTCCAGAAACATAAAAAAACTGCTGTGGCTGACTTCTGCAGCTCTTCTCGTCAGAGCATTTTGGAGAGTCTTAGGACACCCCAATGTGTTCTGATTTTAGAGAGCTTTTCAGTGACTTGCCCAAGGTCAGAACAAAAGCTACTAAAATAGGGAGCTGATGTATTTCAGTACAGCTTGCCTTGTTCAACTAAGAGAGAGTACAGACTAAAACCTGGCCAAAGATTTTAAACCCCACTGGTAATTTCGATACTGACGTTCCCCAAGTAAACTGCAGGCAGGGAAGGTATTCAATAGTACCTAAATCTTGGAGTGCTTCTAAACAGATCTCAGAGCACTTTAACAGGTGGCCAGGCTGTCCCCAGTTTTACAGATGGGGAAAATGAGATGCAGGGAGGGGCAGTGGCTTATCACTGGAAAAACCAAGAAAGGAATCTGCACCTGTAGTTGAGCACCCTGTGTGCTAGGGCAAATTACTGTCTTCCTGACTTCCACTCTCTAGCTCCTAACGGTTAGATCACATTGCTGCACATGCAGCTTTGAGGAATTCATAGTTTCTTCTTAAAGCAGGCACTGAAATTAATAATGAGGTAGGTGGAAAAAATCCAGTTATATTGGCAGTGTGGAAATGTACTTTACAGTGCTCCTCTTATTTTAAAAGAAATTCCATTGAAATGAGTAACTTTCTTGAATCGAAAGCTGTATGTCGGATTATAAATAGGGCTGTTGCCCTCATCTTCCTCTGAAGAATAACGTCTTATGGCAAATGGTGTATTCTTTTATAGTGCTGTCATTGAGCATACCAACAGAGTGATTTTCCTTGAAGATGATGATGTAGCAGCTGTGGTTGATGGCCGTCTTTCCATCCACCGGATTAAACGCACAGCAGGCGATCACCCCGGACGTGCTGTCCAAACTCTGCAGATGGAGCTTCAGCAAATTATGAAGGGTAAAATCTTCTGAATGTCACCTGTGTAGATGCACGGGTCCTCCTCGGACTCACAGAATAAGTCAGGTTGAAAAAGACCTCTGGAGATCATCTAGTCCAATCCCCATGTTAAGAGCAGGGCCGAGTAGATCAGAGTGTTAACGGGCCTTGTTTAGTTGAGTTTGGAGTATCTCCAAGGCCAGAAATCCACAGCCTGTCTGAGCACCTGTTTCAGTGCTTTACTACCCTCATGGTGAAAAAAGTCCTTACATCTATCTAATGGGACTTTCCCTCTAGCTGCTAACACCATAATGAGGAGAACTGTGGGGCTGAGGATTTTGCCTCCTGCTTGGGGGCATCTGTTTTGCCCAAGATTGATCCCTAGCAGGCTTGCCATTCCAGATCTGACCCTTCCTTGACATGTTTTAGTAACTTGAATCGAGCTCTCATGATGAGCTGATGCTTTGGCAGAAAAATAATAATTTCTGACTGGTAACTGGCCTGTTAGTGACTCTGGTCCAAGCTTTTCCCTATATACATAGGGAAAATGTAAATTACCAGGAGGTAATTTAAAGTGTTCTCATTTTTTTTTGTTTCTTCCTTTCTTTTGTAGGTAACTTCAGCTCATTTATGCAGAAGGAAATTTTTGAGCAGCCAGAATCTGTCGTTAATACGATGAGAGGAAGGGTCAACTTTGATGACTACACTGGTAACTGAGATTAAGCCTCCTTTATTTTTGACAGCTCAGTATCTAGTAGTTACTCAGAGTAGTTATAGAGGAGGAAGCAGGTGATGACATGGGAGATTAAAACATGCTGGTGTAAGATGATGTGTGTGTCTCACAGGGAGTGCTTCCAGAATTACATGCGCTGGTGGCAAGATTACTTTTTGTGATTTTTTTTTTTTTTTTTTTTTTTTTGCAAAGTGGTTGATGGAGACTGTAACACGATGTGTGCTAGCACCAGTAGTCTTGAGAATTTCTGCTACCTGGCCAGCCTAATTTTTTTCTCTGAATCTTGCTTACAGTAAATCTTGGTGGGTTGAAGGATCACATTAAGGAGATTCAGAGGTGTCGTCGTTTAATCCTTATTGCTTGTGGGACAAGTTACCATGCTGGAGTTGCAGTAAGTGGTCAGTCTTGGTCTGTTTGCGAACTGTAGCTTGAACTGAACAGTGGGCACAGTACTGCATGTGTCAAGCAGGTTAAGGATTGATTTAAGGTTAAGACTGAGCAAGTGCACACTGATGAATGAAGACCCTTCTGACAGCTGCGTACACCAGACTTTCAATTCACCAGCAACAGCAGTAGGAAATAAAAGCCGAAGAACTTGATTACTTAGGAAAATGTTGCCTGTGACTGTCATTGCTACGGAATGCTTTAAAAAACAAAACCTGCTCTGTCATAAAGGACAGTTGGCAGGGGAAGAGACAACGCAAGAGCAGAATGCAAATGCTGCAGCAAGGTAGGGACTGCTGTGAGCCAGACAGGATTTCCTCCTTTGCTATGTACGCCGACAGCGATGGCACCTGCTTAGAGATATCTCTGTGCTTGCCCAGTACAGTGAAGAGGTTTCACTTGGTTCCTTACGGAAGTACTGTCTGTGTGTACAGCCAGCATGTGATTTTTGTTTCGTCAAGGCCTGACGTAATCGTCGGTTAAAACACGATGGCTGTAGATGAAGCCTTTCTAGATTGTAGCTTGGCAGCCCATAATGTTGCAATTAAAAGTACTCCACAACTTCACAGAGGAATCCTTTAGCTTCTCTCAGAAATGCTGCAAAACACAGCTATGTTCACTGATTTACAAGGACCAGAAAAGAAAATTTGTGTTCATCTTGGCCAGCTCTGTAAGATAATGTTAACAGTAATCCATCGACTAGCCAAAACAAGTTTCTGGCTTGGCCTGGATGCAGGTGGTGTTTTCTGAGTTCTTCAGTAATACAAGTTATGGTACGATAGGAGGACACCCTGTATTATATAATATCTACGTAGTATTATGTAATAAGTAAGACTTATTTAAGAACAGTCTGTGTGTGAGG
This sequence comes from Haliaeetus albicilla, assembly GCF_947461875.1. Lineage (NCBI taxonomy): Eukaryota > Metazoa > Chordata > Aves > Accipitriformes > Accipitridae > Haliaeetus > Haliaeetus albicilla. The sequence continues at coordinate 42,523,403 of NC_091495.1, read as the reverse complement.
GAGGAGTTGGCCTCAGGCTTTTTGTGGTGCCAAAAGCAGGGTTGCTTTTCACGGGGGTAGTTGTGTGACTTGAGAATGGGTATACTGAGTAATTAAAATATAATCTAGCAGTAATTTTCAAATGGTATTTTGATAGTAATATTTTCCAGTGTATGGCAATTGGAAGGTTTTTTTCGTACTCCAAACACTGGGGTTTTTAAACACGATGTAACATGTTAACTTTCTGACATCTCCTGTTACCAGACCCGTCAGGTTCTGGAAGAACTGACTGAATTACCGGTTATGGTTGAACTAGCCAGTGACTTCTTGGACAGAAACACCCCTGTCTTCAGAGATGATGTTTGCTTTTTCCTCAGCCAGTCAGGTATGGTCTCGCTTTACCACCCACTCACTCCCTTCTTTCCTGTAAATGTTAGCTTGGGAGGGAAAAGGCAGCAGGGCCAAATTCTTGTGCCTGCCTGTAGGATTGCATGTGGTACGCGTGAGAGAAGAAATTGGCATACACATACTAGAAATGGGGAAAAAATAGAGTGGCTCTCCTCCTGTCCATCTGCGTGCTGGGGCAGGATTTTGTTCAGCTGAGTCTTACATATGGTAACAGTAGTTTTGTTTCCTTTCTCTGTGAGGAAATATTCCATCAATCAACAGACTAAAAAAAGTTACTGAGCTCTGGGTACAGGCAACTCGATAGTTTCTTTTGAATAGTTTTAGGTCTGTAGTTAAAGCACTACCAAATACTGAGCTCTACGGTAGATTGAGTCTATAAAAGAATTGAAACTACTACACACAAGTATCAAAAAATATAACAACTTGGGAATGGAATACCAGATAAAAGACACACTTAGGGATAAAAAAAAAAAAGCAGTGATGTATATCGCATTCAAAATATTTTCAAGGACAACTGCAGTGTGAAACTACAGTATCTTTTTTCCTCTTAGTTGCATTTACCTCTGTAGGTTTTTGTACTTACCTTCAGCTTTGATACCAAAACTACTCGTTACTTTTTCTCCTTAGGTTAAAATACTCTTTTGGTAGCAATTTTTTCTTCTCAGTATCAAGTAATTCAGAATATCCTCTCTTTGTAGGGGGCTCGTGTTCAAGTTTTCCCTGGGTTTTCTGAATACACATGCAGATGCTGCTTCTTCCCCTTAGAAACTTTCCTGCCCCAATCTAACAGGGAACATGACTGAGGACACTAGGAGATGCATCTTTCCCCTGAAGTGTTGGATGTGGCAAGCTAACAAAGATTTCCCTGGAACCTGAGCTTGGTTATCAGGCAATACAAAACCAAAGTAAATACTGAGCTCAAATAACCCCAGTTCCCCCCACCCATAAATCTGTTTTTCCAGCCTTAGATTCCCACCCTACACAACTTGCCTTAAGCAGTGCAGTATGCAGAGCAGTTTTTATGCATTGGTGTACTGCAGGAGAGGTGTACCAAACTAACCTTGGGAGTTTTTGTTCTCTCTTGTCACCTTACATGTGCAGGAGTACTCAAAAGAGGTATGTCCTTTTAGGACAAAAGCAAACTGGTAACACTAGATGGAATACACAGTAGCTTCTATTTCTAGTCCCATCTCTGCAGCTCAGCTGGCAAGCAGCACTGCTGGGATCTTCAGTGCAAGGTTTCCTCCCTGCCGCCATATTCATTTAAACCAACTTTTTCTGCTTCCTTTATATCTAGTGTTTTTTAACATTAAGTGAAGTCTTGATCTAAGCCAGCTTGTGTTTGCGTAGAGCAAACAACTTTGAACAGGGATCATTAGTTTTAGACATAACATCTTTGATAACAGATTTTGCAAGCTCTTGTGTTGTTGGTAAGCACCATCAGCCAAACAATTCCATGAGTTTCAGTGGCAGTAAGGTGGTGGGTGGACTCCAAAGGCTAGCTGTAACTTAATGCCATTGCATCCACTGTATGCTTCAGCTGGGTTATGTCCAGATATCCCCAATACATGTTTTCCCCCCACCCTGCTCTGCCCCAGGTGAATTTTTATTAACCAGGAGAAGAAAGTAAGTTGTTTGTGTTAAAGAAGACACACTTGAACTGCCTTTTTTAAACCATAGCAGAATACTGACTTTGCCTCACACCAAATACTGTTGTTAGGTTTTGTGTTTTCTGGATTTCACAGTCTTTGTTCTAGGGTTAAACCACAGTGTGCCGGGGATGGAATAACTACTAACTCCTTTGACTTGCAGGCAAATACAAACCTCTTGAGATTCTATTTGGGAAATCGCTGCAATTCTACATCTGCAGTAACCGATACTGAACTGCAGCATTGTCAATACCTGTTTTTTCAGGTGAGACAGCAGATACTTTGATGGGTCTTCGGTACTGCAAAGAGAGAGGAGCCTTAACCGTAGGAATAACTAACACAGTTGGCAGCTCTATATCACGAGAGACAGATTGTGGGGTCCATATCAATGCAGGACCAGAGATTGGGGTTGCCAGTACCAAGGTAAGTCATAAATTTATAGACCTCACTGATGATGATTATTGTTACTGAAATTTCTCCTGAAGGTGTTGGCTATATCATGGGTCCTCTGTTAAATGCTCCCTTTTTACCAGTTGCTATTGACAGTTGTGTAGTTAATGACCATGTGCCCAGCAACACTCTTCATTTTCTTTTTCTTGTATTGTGCAAAGGGCTTTTTTTTTTCTTTTTTTTGTAAACAAAATATTATGAAGGAAGCAATATTAAACATTGAAAGCAAAGGGGTCTCGGAGGAAAGAACTCCCCAAGAGACAAGAATTCTCTCCTCTTTGCCATCATTTGTCTTGAGGGGCAGACTCAGCTGAAACTAAGGTCTAAAGATAAAAAAAGAAATGAAAAGACAAGATTATGGAAACTTTGACCACATATAACTGCCCTTAATGGCACTGCTTTACTAAAGAAAGTGTGATATTAAAACTATACTTTCAGCAAGTGGGGGAATGGTCTTTTACAGAAAACCAGTATTTATGCCCACCTAACAGAATTACTCTGTGGCTGATGCATCTGGCTACATGTGATACAGTATAAAATGACTTGCTTTGCTGCATTTCATTTTGATGAAGTGCTTCTGCATGGTGAAATCTGCTTTGATTTAGTTATATTTAGAGGCGAGATGATGTCAATCTGTTACATAAATTCAGCCAAAAACCACATTTGAGTTTAATAGTTCACTGGGGAATTTGATCATGGAAAATTCATGAGTCTCTTACAAGAAACTCTTGAACGAGTTGTTTGTCCCTGGGTTGTTTTCACGTAGCCAACATTACAGTTTGGAGATAACTGAAAATGGCATTTTCTCTCTGGTGATGTGGGGAGTTACCAAAGTTGTGCATATATGAAATACAAACTTGAAAAGATTCTGCCCTAAGGTTGCCCAGAACTTCATTCTGAGAACATAATATAAACAACCCAAGCACTGTTAGCGCAACGGCTTAGTGCTCTCTACTTCCATAACCGTCAACTGCACCAAAACAAAGTAGATTGCGTTCCATATCAGACTCTGCTAGCCAGCATAACTGAAGCTTTTCTAGATTCCTTCAGAGCTATATAAATCTCCTCCAATATGACAACATGAAAGTTTGTTTGATCGTTGTTTAGGGAGGGACAGAAATACTATGAACCTTAATCTTATTTCTAAGCAACTTCAATCCCAGGCTGGCACCACAGACCATTTAATAACGTTTGTCTTGTAAGGACTTCAGAGGCTAGACTTTGCAATAGCTGCTTGATACTGTGCCTCAAATGTTTTTGTGAATAGAATTGCCCTGACTTGAGCACTAATTTCACTTGCCTGTGCAGTTGTTCTTCTGCAAAGTCAGTGATAGCAGTCACTATGGTCTTTTAGACAATATGGAACCTTACCAAGGTGAAGAGTTCAGACTCTGTTCTTAAAGAAGGGGAGTGGGAAATCACTTACATTTTCGGCTGCCTTTGTGTTCCTTGAATGTGGTCCAGAAAAATTTCAGCTAGCTGACTTGTGATGGCCAGATGTTAGTGGTGGGCTTCCACTGTACAGCTCCAGTTAACAGATCTGCATGTCTTCAGTGTTTTCAGCATTTACTTGCAGTAAAGAAGGACACAGGTATGGTCACAAAACAGGATTTAATAGTCGCCATGGAATCTTAGAAATACTCCATTTTGCTTGTTGTATCTTAATCTCTTGGAGTATAAGGAGATCATGCCATCGTATGCCTCCATTTGAGATTTGCTCAAATGAGATTTGCCCAAATGAGATTTGCCCTGTGAATTTCATGTTCATCTTTGCTACTTAATTGGAATGAAAGCTGCCATTCAGTATCATGTTAAGAATAAAGTCAATAACTAGTCTAAGGATTTTATGTAGTAGGTGACAGCTGTTTGGTTACTGTTGTAATGATGTGTTTTCTCTCTCTTCCCCCCCCTCCTCCCCCCTTATTAGGCCTATACCAGCCAGTTTGTCTCTCTGGTGATGTTTGCTCTGATGATGTGTGATGACAGAATTTCTATGCAGGAAAGGCGCAAGGAAATCATGCGTGGTCTAAAGGGACTGCCAGGTAGGAAACTGCTGCATTTATTGCATCTCACCAAGCGAAACTCAATAGCACAGATGAACTTTGCTTTGAAAGACCAAGGGGATCAGATATATGCAACGTGGCTATTGGCAATAACTTTTGCAACCACGTTCTCTCGAACGTCTTCAGACCACTAAATTGGACTACTAAAACACTGAGTCCAATTTTTATGCAAGTTACTGCTATCTGTGTATATGAAGTATAAACAGTATGTATAGTTTGAGAGGCACAAGCATATAAGCACACACAACCTGAATTCTCTTTCCTTCTAGACTTAATTAAAGAAGTGCTGAGTATGGATGATGAGATCCAGAAGCTAGCCACAGAGCTATACCATCAGAAGTCTGTTCTCATCATGGGACGTGGCTACCATTACGCTACATGTCTTGAGGGAGCTTTGGTAAGAGATTTCTTTATTTAAAGCTGGTTCAAACACACTTAGCTATGGGCTTCAGATTTCTGCACAGGAAACGACGCATGGCTACAAGTTGTTTTAAAAGCAGCTAACAGCTATGGTGTGGTGGCTGACATACTGGCTCAAATAGCTAAAACTCACCCTAACACTGCTGAGACTGCCACTTAAAGATACCCAAGTCACAGGTTATAGTGGGTTGAAAGGATGTGTTTTCCACATTCACACTGGGAATGCTTTACTGTGACAGTCTGGGCACCCTAATTAAATCAGTTCTTTGAACTGTTGGTGTGGCATTTCCATGAACGCTCAGCATCCAAAACTGAGCATGTACTTTCTAGAACCATATATTGCAGTTTTTACGTTTGAGGAGATTCCTGGTGTTGTAAGTGCTGTCACCCACTGACGTGCAAACACATCCTCTTTGCGTTTGCCTGCCCAGTTCAAGACTGTGATGATAGATATGTTGGCTGATGGTAAATCATAAGGCCTGTGGTAGGTTTGGTGTTAGAACTGTAAGTGTTGATGGCCTGCAAGCAGCTCAGCCCAGATGCACAACTTTGATCTAGGTTTTCAGGCTGGCTTGTCAACTTATTGGATCTGAGGAGAGCCAGAACGTGTTATTACAAAGTTACAAATAAAGTGGAGGTGGTTAAGAAAAATTACAAGTTTGCCCAAATCTCTACAAATGATTTTTTTCCCCATCTAGAAAATCAAAGAAATTACCTACATGCACTCTGAAGGGATATTGGCAGGTGAGCTGAAGCACGGCCCTCTCGCGCTGGTGGACAAACTCATGCCCGTCATCATGATCATCATGAGAGACCATACGTATGCCAAGTGCCAGAACGCTCTCCAGCAGGTCATTGCGCGGCAGGTAAGTACCTGCAAAGTGCATCAGAAATGTTTGGGTTTAATATAAAAACAGTTTACAGGGCGTGCAAACTATTTGCTTTAGTGTTACTGCCTAAAACATGAATTCAGTAGATATTCTGGGCATCTCAAGAGCAGTTTTGCAGAAGCCAAGTGTGGTTTGTCTATCCCTTAAAATATGCTACAGGGATGCCCATGGGGTGTTAAGCTGTTTTGTTCTAAATTAAGTAAAAAGTTCTTGCCACTGGTGCTCTGAACAGAAGTGGAAAAGAACCTTCCAGACCTGTTTTTCTTCAACATTTCCCTTTGTTGCAGGGGCGACCTGTCGTGATTTGTGATAAGGAAGACATCGAGACAATTAAGAACAATAAGAGAACAATCAAAGTTCCCCATTCAGTGGACTGTCTGCAGGGGATCCTGAGCGTTATCCCCCTTCAGCTTCTGGCTTTCCATCTTGCAGTTCTCAGAGGATACGATGTAAGTACAGTACTCCTTCCCTTCTGCACTCGTGTTTGCTATCTACAGATCTGGAAAAGATGCTTTGGGGGATGTCGGAAGCCTGCAGGGGTTGTCTGTATAATTGCTTGAGCTACTGGAATGACCAGGTTAAATGGTAAACCTGGCAATTACAGAAGCTTGTCGTGAACAAAACCTGAAGGCAGTCTAGTACACTTGGCTGAGTCTTGTGCAGTTTGAGTTTGGACATGTGTCTGTTTTCCGGTATGAGCGTACAGTTTCCGGAGGGCTGGTAGGAATATGAAAGGAAGGTAACAATCCACAGAAGAATATGTGAAAAATGGAGTCTGTTTGTGTTAGGTATTTGATCTTAATACAGACACTGGCCTCTACCTTTTATCACAGTGACCTTTTATCATTTGAGCACTGTAACAACATAGACTAAAGGGACTAACTCCTTAGTTCCTGACAGTGGAGTTGTTAACAATTGAGGTTTATGGACTTTTTTTGCACAGATAGTCCTAAATCAACAAGAAAATATGTTCAATCGTTTTCAATTTTAAACGCAGAACAAACGTTCCACACATGACAAAGTTATACACAAAGAAAGTGTGTAAATACTCACAAGCATGTTCTTTCTCCTCCCTCTCTGCAGGTTGATTTTCCAAGAAATCTGGCCAAGTCCGTAACTGTAGAGTGAAAGATCATCTGAATCATAGGGGCAAAGGGGAATTAAATGAAAGACTTTTTTTGGTACCAAAATAACTTGATTTTAAAGTCCCCTAGGTAAATCTTATTTTGGTAAATCACTGTTTGTGTATAAGATCACCGTAATTCCATTACATTAGTGATTGTCAAATTGATTCCACATGCTATGTCAATAGCTTTGGGGTTTTTTGAACAATAGACTTCCACGAAAGATGTTTAAATGGTTTTCTTTAAAGATTACTGAGTCTTCTAGGTAAGGGGCCCTCCACTTTACTTTAAGATAATGTCGTTGTTTCTTATCCGGTGTGGCTCATTCCAATTGTTGATGAGAAACCATTGAATGAATTACCTGTCATGCTCTGAGGCAGCGAAGCAGGATACCAGAATATACAACTGGAACAAGAGCTGTTACTGGTCATGCTTGTGCAGATATTTTAACAGTGAACAAAACTGTAAACAAGCATCTGGGGTCAATTTCTGCCTCATGTACAAAAGGGAATTCAACTGACCTGTCACAACCTCCTAAATTTTAGGCACATGGTAAATGTTTTAAGAAAATAACGTTGCTTCAGAAGGATTTTATCTATGCCAAATACCTAGCAAGTGACAATCTCATAGAGTCGGTGGGCCACAACGCACTGTGTAACACCAGCATATACCTGTAGTTGTGCCCATGAAGACAGTGGAACTCACGCCTTCGAGTGTAAATGGAAGCAGTGGCTGACTCAGTACAGATGCTTACCAAAGTGAGGGAAAAGAGGAATATGAACAGTGCTCAGTTTGTGTTGGTGTTTTGTTGTTGCTGTTGGTTTGGTTTTTTTTAAACAAGTAGAAGTCTTCTGTGTTGAGGATTTTTCCCCTTGAACTGAGCACTGAGGCACTATAAACACATCCTAAGCTTTATGCAGGTCACTTACTAGTCTGAAGGCGTAGAAGAATGTTTCTACCTTTTATCTCTCTGGCAGAGATGGCACTAAAGCTCCCTTTCTGAGGCTTACTATGTTAGCCAAAGTCCCTGGTTTATTTAGGAGCAGTTCGTATGTGACTTTTGTCAAATTCAGCTGGTTTAAAATTGGAGGGGATAAAAAAAGGCTTAATAGACACGACAGAAATACATACTTTGGTAATAGTTTTATAACAAGCTTGCAGAGAATCAGAAATTACAGAGAAAATACGCCTTCAAGACTTAACACTGACTTCCTCAAAGTCATTAAAGGGCAGTTAGCTATGTATTTCCAAATGCAAAAAGGTGAATTTCCTACCAGCTTGATGGGTTTTGAATTAGCTTTGCACACACACCTTAAAAAGAAAAACCCGCTACAAGGCGTAAAGCAATGCTTTTGCCAAGTGCTGGCAAATATTCCAGGTCACTTAGTGCCCCCAAAGAATTGCTTTAGCAAATGCAGCGCTTGGGGACTGTCCACTGCCCTTTAAAACCTAGTTCTCCTTGCACAGGATGACTATTGCTAAGCAGCAGCAATCCAGGCTGACTCATAAAATGGAAGATGACTGCTCAAACCGAGGTGTTTCCAAAGGCTATGTCTGTAGCAATTCTACTTCATATAAAACCGCAGTAACTATTTAACTTCAATTCCCTATCAGCTTAAGGCTTAGTTTTATTATGAGAAGGAAATGCTGCCTGCTTGGAAACAGCTTCTCAAAACCAATATATGTACGTTTATTAATACATAGTATTCAGACTATTAATTTAGGAACACATTGTGCTGCCAGTGTCTGTTTAAGAACAAAGTAGTAAATACTGCATTTTATTTATACAGCATTTGCTTATGAGGCACTAACTCATAACAGTTATGTGCCTCTGCCTAAACATGACCAGTAGACTTCCCTGCTTCATTTGAAGATGATACTTGTCCTTAAGGAAAAAACAACGCGTGTTCAACGCTAACAATTTGAAGACAGTTTCTTTTCCTCTTCCTCCCACTCAGCTTGCTTAAGAGAAGAGAAACTGGGCAAACCTTTCACATGAAGGGCTCGAACCAAGGCAGGTTTCCCCCCCATGTGCCTCCCCCCAGCACAACGACATAAGGACTTGCAGTATCACATCCTGTGTTCTCCTTAGCATGGGATCTCATGTGAAAGAACCCTGCCAGAGAATTATTTTAAGATCTTTTTCTCCTATTCCGCTCAGAAGCAGCACGCATTGCTTTTATCTAGCCTTGTACAGATGATTGTCCGCTAGCTTACCCAGTCTCCTAGCAAACAGGATGGTAGACATCCTCCTTAAAATACAAGTTGCTATTCAGTAAAAGTTTGATAATGCAGGCTGTTAAATATTTATGAAAGTAAGTTTGTATACAAAGAGGACCAAAGAACAGGAGTCTAAGTTAGAAATGTAAGTCTGACACTCTCATGTTGGGTGTAACTGTACAGATATTGCTGAGCTATTTGGTTTTATGCTGTGATAGACAAATACGTGTTCTTTGTGATTTAAGGCATTAAAACTCATGACAGATTCTTCATTGTCAGAAGTAAAGGTAGCATTCACCCCCTGCATTCTGCAAGTTGCCAGCAAACTGCCTGAAGCGTACAAAACTGCCTGCCAAAACAGAGGTTTAGTCGCTACTTGCAACTAGGCTGTCGGATGTTGTAATGCTTAATATCAAAGAATGCTGTGGAGCACACTTGCTATGAAGAATTTCTCTGATGAGCATGGTAGGGAATCCGTTAAGCATCTCGTTGTTAATTGCCATGCCTGTGTGAAGTGAGAATGTATAAAGGACTCTTCTTAGCTTTCCTTACCTCATTTTGTCTAGATGTGTTGCATTTTGATGAACAGATGATGTTTCTCTTTTCCTTAGAAAACTTTTAGAATGTCTTGTGATATTTATTAACAGCCAGTCAGTCTTCTGCTCTCCAAAATGAATGTTTTGCTTACTGAGCCAGTAAAATTCCCTCCTTCCTAATTGAGGTGTTTAAAAATTCAGTAGCCCTGTCACTAAAATTGAGCCACAGGTAAATGCAGATAAAGGCCTTTGCCGTTTGGAATAGCAGCTTCCTATTACTGCGTACTTTTGTCAGAATTTATTTTGGTTTCAGTAATGTTTTCCTCATCTATGTCTACAGAGGCTTAAAGGGAAGCACACGCCCATAGGTCTTAGGGTTTTTTAATGACCAAAGACCGGAGAACTTCAGGCTCAGCACATATTTCTGCCCAACAGAACTCAGACAAATTCCACACCGCTAGTAAGGTTATTCCACACACAATAGGAAATCAAGTTGTACTTGGAATATACTTCTGTCAGAAAGGTTTTCCCTCCTAGCTCTATTGAAGAAAGGCTATAGACAGTTCATTCCTGAATTTGTCACATGAGTAAGTACTGTCTGCATGCATATTCTTATAAAGAAGCCAAACCAGTATTTGGGTAGCCATGTCCATGCGTAAGGTGCAACAATGACATGGCAGATGCCATATCCTTTTTAGCGTGGTCTTACTGACTGGAAGGTAATTGCGTACCATTGATGTGGGGATGCCCTTCGAGCCAGAAAGCTACCTTGACACCTGTATTTGTGAAGTCTCAACCCCTCTGTACTGAAAGAGCTGAAGGCTTCACACAGACCATTTCCAAGTCAAGTGGGAGAGAGCTCATAGACATGACAGGACAGGTAATCATGCTCAGTTAGGAGCCTTAAGACTAGCCTAGACACGCTAGGTTTGGTTAAGCTGCAGATTGAAATGTGTAAAGGCATAAAGAAGACCAACGCATTAGTGCAAAATTAGGCTTTTCTCCTCTCTAGCCGTCACTAGTAGTCCTTAACGCCACAAGTAGGTGCCTGGCAGCAGCATGTCAGATGGAGGGAGGGACTGAAGTTCAGCACTTGAAGTAGCACATCAGTGTTTAGCTGTGGCTAATTTTAGATCCTACCTGAATGTACCAAACTTGCCTCAAAGCATGGAGTCCCTCCTCCGCATCAGAAACAGGAAGAAGAAGAAACAAAGAAGTATTTGGTTTGAATAAAAGGAAAGAAAACTATTTTATTTGCCTTCAATTCAGTTTATGTAAATAGACATTTGAAGTGGCAAATACCACCATTTCTTCCCTTCTAAATCTATTTGCCTCTGCTTGTACATATCCAGCTGGCTTGGTTTGTGGGGACCAGTCTGTATCTTGTTTCCTGTTGTGTGCTGTACGCAGAAGACGTCTCACTTCTGTCTGTAGTGTTTTATAATTTGGGTTTTGTCTTTTTGCTTATTTTTTTGTATCTCACCCTTTGAATAAAATCAAGTGCCCTACATTAAACAAACGGAATTACTGGTCTTCAGTTAAATCCATTCAAGAATAGGTAACCCCTATGAAAGTTAAGGGCAATATGTACAAAGCAGAAAAACACAGGGCTTAACTCACCTCTCTCCTAACCGGCCAGGCTTTTTTTCATGTCTGAGATAGAATATATTCTAACTGCCCTTTCCTAACCATGATCTTGCCATGAACAAAGAAGAAAGCCCATAAAATACCCCTAAGGCAGAACAGTCGGTATTACCTTCTGTACCTTAATTCTCATTTAACTACTCCTTTTCTGTCAGCGTCGCCCATACGCAACCCATGCTTAGCGAATACTAGTTACACTTTCTTTTGTAAGAATCCCATTTGGGTAACATACAGACAGGCTGCTTTGCAAAGCCAGCAGTGGAGGACTATGACACAGATGCTGAGATAGTACAATTAAGTGCATATTCTTGTAAGACAACAGCTGGGGGCTTAAGAGATTGTTCATGTCTAAAAAATGCCTGGATAACTCTAGAAGCAAACCCCACAATGACAAAAGCCTCTCTGAAATTCCACCCCTCCTCCAGTCAGAGCTGTTCATGGATTAATTTCCTCAGGGACCTTCACCTCCCCAGGGGAAGCATATCAAACATGATCATTTATTTTCCTAGATAACGTGAGCAGCTTGGAGCTGCTGTTCTCACAAATACCTCTCCTATACAAGTACCACTATTAAAAGGGCACAAGGCTACTTTTAAGGCTTATTGCCTTGAAACAATGCACATATGTCCTTAGTATCACAATAAAAGTCAGTGCCTATGCAGGTGTTGGGAGCAAGACTGTCCACTTTTGCTTGCTCTGATCTGCAAAAATAAACAGCAGATTTAGCTTGTATTACAGTGATAAACAAAAACAGGTCAAACAGCTCAAAGCTTTAGGCTTTCATGTCATAGCTGTAGGTCACATCTGCTCAGGACACTAAAGGAGCAGGGAATATTGCATGGAAAGTTGGCTGTGTGCAGAATCTTCCCAAAGTGACTCCAGGGCTGCTGCACCACCCTCAGTCCCTCATTTAGCGCAAGGCACTCGTTCTCAGGCTATGCACCGCAAAGCAGAGAGTTGAGATTCTCATCAGCTGCTGTCCGGGGCCGGCTGCATTTCCAGTCACACTGGGGAGGGGACAGGGCACCCCCATTTCTTTAATACATTCCAAGTACTATACTCTGAAGAGAAAGGGAGCTGTATGCTTAACAGGTAACTAGAAGACAGGGTTCTCATTTGCTCATTTCTCCATCCAGGCCATCTAAGCACACACATTATACAGCGCATTTAATTGAAGCTAATAAAAATGGCAGTGAGAAGACATGCAAAGGGACACATCCAGTGTCCTTAGCAAGTTGGTCCTGAGCTGTGGTTGCAAGAAAGCCATTTCCTTAAATCCTGATGTAGCTGAAAGCAGTAAGACAATGGGCAAAGGACCTGCAGGCCCTTTGCACAGAAACTCTTCAATACCACATAGAGTTCGTTTTATACAATATGGTATTTGAAAATAAATAAGCTCCCAGAAGCTAAGTGAGATTTACAGAAGAGCATAAGCATTTGGTTTGAATAAATCATAATGGATTGCCTGCTCCAAAGCGCTCCTAGGCCCCTCTAGGGCAACCTGCTTCCTGACATTTACCCTTCACATGCTCCCACAGCATGTTGGCCTTCAGCACAGCTTCAGTGCTAAGCCTCAAGCTGGTGACTATATGCATTCATGCAAATTTCTTTAATTTACCTATATTTACCTATTCTGCTCTAAAACAGTGCTCACTCTTGCTTGCAGGAGTACTGTGTGTAGCCAACACCCTGGGAACAGTGTTTATTCAACACCTTATTCTTCTCTTGCTCTCTGTTAAACTGTTTTTCACACCTGTAGACCTGTACAATAACTGCTTGCACAGAAAACACCCATGTGGCACCTGGGATCAGAGAAATGCCACCTGCCCCCACAAAAAAAGCCAGTTCTCAGGTCACTGTAAGATGCTCAATAGGGAAGCAACAGTCCATAGGTATGCTATGAGGAATTCCTGCCGCAGAGCCCCTTTAGACACTTAACAAGTTTGGAAAGAAAACGGTACACAGCAACATTTTTGCTGGATGTCTGCAGAACGAGGAGGGGGTGTTTTGCCTGTGAAATTGACTCCCGGTTACCAGGGTGCTGTTTCACAGAAACACTGACTAGCAGCGGAGCCATTCTTATGCATTAGCCTGATCCTCTGCCCAGGGCAGGCTGGTGCTTACAGACTGCACTTCTTAGTTTGAGAAAAGCAACCATTCTTTACACCAGCTCAGAAAGAAGTAAAAGCTATTTGCTTTCTTAGGGGGAAAAAATTAGAAGACAGACACACTCATCACAATGGCATGAGGACAGAGTGAACGAACTACCCCTGCTTTGTACACAGACCAGCAGCAGAGAGCACAAAGCATTCAGGGCAGCACACCGTTACCAAGTGGACAGCCCGAACTGTTGAGCTTGTGGGTCCTGAGCTCCTGGTGGTTTCGCCAGCCCCACAGCATCACCCTGCAGTGCCATAGCAACACTCTTGGCATTCAGAGCACTAATAAGGAGGATTTAAGGGCCTTAGCTTTAGTCACAGCTGACAGGACTTCCTGGGAAACTTTAAAAAACTCTGTATGGGGATGGAACTTCATCTCAGGGGAGCATCCTGGCCAGTTCCACTGTTGAGTAGTTGCCTTCCCCCTTGCCCACACACCCTCTTTGCTGGGCTGCTCTTCCAGCATCTCCTTGCTGCTATTTGTGGCTCGCCACGTTTCCAGCTCCTACAGCTTGGAAGGTCCAACAAGCAACACGCTGCAACAGCTCAGCTTCATCTCCCATCTCTGCTACAACTCCCTGTGCAGTCTCTGCCCACGCTGCCCCTGAGGCCGCCTGAACTTCCCATCAGAGGACTAACAGCATGCCAGGAGCCCACATTGCTCTGCGTGGCCTTATGCATTTCATTTATCAGATAGGAGACCATCGCTGTCCTTTTCCAAAGCAGCGAGAAAGTAAATCCTTAGGTACTGCTTTAGTGGCACAGTCAAACGCATAGAGAGAGAGAGACTGCAGAGGGCCGAGATCATTCACTACTATTGGAGGCACAGCCCATGCTCACACTTGGACAATCTGGCTTCTTCAGCGCCAGCTCAGGCGTGAAAGCAGTGTTTCTGACCTACTGCAAGCTGACCCAAAAGCTGCCTGTGTGCTTAAAAAGAGGCTATTTCTGGCCTATTTCTATGCATTTATCAGCTGATTGGAATATATCGCAGGCATTTGAAAAAACAAAGGAGAAGAAAAAAAGCAAGCCGACTTGCCAAGATGGTCCATTCAGTGCTGAAGAGGTTACCCAGCCTAAGAAGAAAATCAAACCCACAAATCAAACATGACGGGACTCCTTCCCCCCTCCTCAGTCTCATTCTTTATTGTTTAGGTCAAATAAAATATGTTCCCATGGTCCTTACAAATTCCTATGGAAACAAGTTTAAACAAACAAACTGCTAGCCTGTGTCTGGACAGCGAGTAGCAGCATTACTTTAACACAGGATCCTAAAAGCGGCGGTGAGCCCAGACGCACTGGAGACACTCACAATACCACCACAGCTCAGAGCTAAGAGCCAATTAGGCTCCCAAGGGCTCCTGTGCATCGGGAGATACATTCAGACCATGTGCAGGACAGGCGGCAGCATGGCGGGCCCAGCCAGCTCAGTCTGAGCGGTAGGAGGGCACCCAAAGACCTTATTAAGCATCAAATTACTCTGCACAGACAAACCCCGCACCTTGGCTGTACTGAAGTGATGCTTAGCTCCTGCTAAGCGGAACAATCAGCAAACCTGCACAGGATGCAGGCAAAACCTCCCCACTCCTCTCATTTCTGTCTCTGCCCAGAATTAAACTGCGCTAGATGAGAGCACGTGTTGAGGGGCAGGGGATGTGTGGGAACCTCCCGGCCGGTGCAGGCTGGCAGCAGACGTGCCAGCCCTGCCTCGACAGATCTCTGCATCCCCAGCAGAGCAGGGCATGGGACACAAGAGTGCTGCAGAGGATGGCACACGCCAGCAGCCTCTCCACTTTGGTGGTACCACACGCACCAGTGAGTCATCGCTAGGAAGGAGACACTGCCTCTCCTCCCTTCTGATGGCAGTTGCCACTTGAACAAGCCTTCCTCAAGCTCACAAGCAGGTGCCTTCTAGCACCCAATACTGGGCAAGACACTGCCTGCCCGCACAGGATGACTCGTGTCGCATTGGCAAACCCTGAGGACGTGCCTGGAAGTTGGTTTCATAACCAAAACCACCCTTCGGGGCTATCAGCATATGGCTACTGGCACACCTGCACTGGGAAAACCCAGCTTGAGCTACAAAACATCCTCTCCAGCACCTGCAGCCCCACCACGAGACCGGTGCAAGAGCACTACCAGAACAGACTGAATGGCCCCTGTAGTCACCAGCTGGACCGCTCTGCTGTAAACTGTGGCAGGGATTTACATTCCTTCTTGCATTTTTTGCAGCATCTCCTATCCTCCAGAAGACATGCTTTTCCAAGCCCAGCCAGAAACACTGCTGAAAATTAAAATTCTCTTCTAACCAAACAGTCCCAACTGGTCCTCCTTGGGAAAACTCAAGACACACATGCCCCATGCCAGGACAGGACGTTCATATTCAGAGGGTGACCTCCCTGGTAATGTAACATCCAGCCTGTGCCGCCAGCCATTGCCAGTTGGAATTTAGGGGGCATTTCAGAGTTGCACAAAGCTGGGAATTACGCACACAGGAAAAACTCCCACAGAGCCACACCGTGAGGAGTCACAGGTTTCTGTGACCTGGTGAATGTGTATTACACCCTCGCTGATCCTGTTGCTAAAGGAAAACGGTAGTCCTCATCCCCTTCCTCTCTACAGGTCAGGCTGGAGCCTACAGAACAGCCACATCACCTCCCTTAGCATAACTGGCAGATGGCCTTCAGGAAGGGCTCATGACAGGGCTCAAAATGTAGGATGAATTAATTGCTTCGAGGACTGTCCCTGCAGGACCGCATCCAAGTAAGTCAGGGGCCAAGTGGGTCTTGAGGCTGACATGAGCTAACCCAGAAAGGCACCTGCTTACAAGCAGAGCAGCTGGGATTAGGAAGGAATTTTTGCTGCTGGACACAAGAGTTGGGGTAGGGATCAGCAGGGACTGAAGCCATCTGCCCCTCATCCCCCTCCAGGCACTGCCAGCCAGGAACAAGGGCTTGTCACAGTCCCAAGCTTCATCCTGGGCTTTGCTAGCCTAGCTGAGAGAGGGCAGGAATGGGTTTAGGGAGTGCCTGCAGGCTGCGTCTCACCATGGTGAAGCCGGAGGACTGTACCCCCTCAAGGGGGAAGGAGGCAGAGGCCTGGGGGCAATCGTCTCTCCTCCCAGCACTGCTGGATCCAGAAAAGGACACCTGTCCTTTCCCCTCCTAATCTAGATTTGAAGGTTGTTGTTCAGTCACTAGATGCCACTTTGTGCAGTGTAAGGTGCCACTGAAAGGAAGGCATGGCTCCTGGTCAGCAGGCGAGACAAAGCAAGAGCTCAAACCTGCTCCTAAATCCATTGCAGCTTAAAATCTGTCTCATCTCTCTCAGAAGCATTCTGTATCTCAACACTTTACCCCTCCCATTTGGGTTACCACGTGTCCAAGTGGCATTGTGGCCAATGCCTACATGGAAAAGCAATAAAGCAAGTAATTTATTTGTAGCTGTCTTCAATTTAATGCACCAGCTGCATGCAACCAGCTGGTTTGTAGCAGGCCAGCAGCCAGGGGGTTGTGGATAACTGGAGGTACACTGGTCACAGCTCCGAGAAAAACTGTTCTTGAGTAGATGTGGGTGGTTGCTATTAGCATAGGAAAAAAGAGAGCTGCAGCAAGACGTGGGCTTTAACACCGTGGAAACTTCAGCTAGGAAACACTTTTCTCATCAGTAGGAACAAGCAGGGAAACGTTCAGCTGGGACAAGGGCTCACCAGCCTGGGAATGCTGTGTTCTTTGACATTTTCTGCTTGTTTCAGTGACTATGGAAAGCACTATATAAAGTCCCGTTCCAAAGGAAAATATCTGCCATTATTCTATAGCTGGAAAAAATAGAGGAAGAACTACAGCTGCTCCTAAGACCACGTAGCCTGGGTGGATGCTGCTTCCCAGAATGAAAACAGGTAGAAAAGCCCAAAGCGAGGGGTCCAGCGTGACCCCCAGGTAGTTTCAAAGCAGCACCCAACCTGGCACAGAGCCTGTAGCTGACACTGCTAATTACGCTGTCGACATCTGCGTTCCCCCAAATGAGTTTGGGAGTTCATGCCCCAGACTCTTGGTCCCTTCAGAGCCACAGCTCTACCAGAGGTGCACTGCAAAGTTGTTTCTCAGAGAAACAGCAGCCAAGACCAGGCCAGTTTCAGTGCTGGACTTGGAGCAAATGACCCGGTTTCCAGCCTGCCCAGCATGTTTCAACAGTAACTGTATCTCAGTGTCCCAAAAATACAATCTCCAATTCACAAACACCTGACTCCCCCCTAGGGCTGCACAGCTATTTGCAAGCTCCCACCATGGTCCCAACAGTGCAGAGGAGGTAGCACTAGTCTCCGTAGTCATTAACAGATAGGCAAGAAAAAGCAGCGGAGATATGCTACATCACGTGTCCCTGGAGAGCAAGGATTAACCCCCCCATCATGCTGAATTTTTCCTGTAGTATCTCAGTTACAGTGAGTAATCCCATTGTCTGGATTGTTATCCTGCACGCACAAAGTCCTCCTTTGTTTAAGCCCAGAATTAACACCACAGAAAGCAGATACCCTTATCTCCAGGGTTTTTCAAACCCCATGCTACTTTTCCTGTGGTTGACTGGGCTGAGCCACCGGCTGTCCACAGCAGTGCCCCCGTTTCTGGGTGCCAGATCAGCACAGCTGGTGTCAAAGCACGGCCGCACCTCCCTGCTCAAAGGGATGTCCTTTTTATGGCTGCCTGTCCTTTTTGCAGGTGGACCGCATTGCCGCCTCCAGAGATTGAACGCCATTGCCGCTTCGCCGTTGTGTGAGCAACTCGCCTTCCATGCAGCTGTCCGAGAGCCTCGAGGAGAAGGAGCGAGAGGGGTGAGCTGCCAGCAGCCAAAACAACGTGCCTGGGCTGCCACCTTCTCTGCCCACACCTGAGGGCCCTCCGTGGCAGCGACGAGCATCAGTCAGGTCCCATCTGCTCTGTGCAGCACAGGCTGGCAGCCCCAGATTTGAGTGTTTTGCACTGATTAAGGCATAAAAAAAAACCCCTAGATAAGTGACAGACAGTCACAGATTACTTGCTGGTTGCATTTTGCACTGCAGTTCTTGCCTTGTTTTTAGGTTTTAAACAATAAAAGTCTCCAAAGATGTCTTGATTTTTAAAGCAAATGCCAAAATCAGAGCGTTCTGCTTTAGAGATGCCAGTTTGTCTTTTCTTGGATGGTTTCCTCCCTTCTTGGCTTCTGCAGCCCAAGAAACAACACCAAGTTCATGACTCCCCCCTGCTCCCCCTTCTTTCCTTGTTCAATGACAGTTTTGATGGCTTAAGCCTACGTTGCTTTGACTTGAATTTCTAGCCTGCATGCTAGCATGGTGACGATGCGTCTTATACAGACAGCACGTGAAGGTTGGACCTTTAGACCTTGTGATGGTTTTGTCAAGAGCCTCGCTGGATAGTCCTGCACCTCGCTTTGTACAACCCACCAGTCCCATGCAGATGGGAACAGCTAGCCAAAAAAACCCCTGACCCAAAACCCTGCTGAAATGTCTATGGCAAGCTCCCAGGAGTGGAGAAAAACCATCGCCTTCCATATGATTAGATTAGAAAACTACAAAAGCAGTCTGAAACACAGAGGAGTGGTAGCTTGGTGTTAACATTGTGGGGCTGGGATGTCAAGAAATGCCTCTTGGCCCAGTGGGGAACATTGCCTACAGTGACCATCGTCACAGACAGGCTGAGGACACAGCTAAGAAGAGGCGAGGGGTCTGACTTGCAGAGGCATAAAGCTCCCACTGCTATAAACCTAGCGGATTATGAATTCCTGAAGATATCAAGGACCAAGCCAGCCTGAATAAACCCAGATCCCACTTGGTCCCTGGTCACAGGTCAGAGATCATCACTATCTGGTAGTTACTATCCCAGAAACAACCAGGATTCACCCAGACTATTTAGCTGTGACAATCACCAGCATTTTGCACGTGCAGTGTTCACACGGGTGCTGTTCAGGACTGATACTCTCTTGCAAAGTGCTTTGAGCTTTGATAACACAGATCTTGGCAAGGAAGTGAAGGAGGCTGGTGTGATACAAGGCAATAGTTAAGGCTGGCTTATACAACTACAAGATTTCGAAGGCAGTAAGTTTGGGAGCCTTCATTTGCCTCCCTCTGCTCGCAGCTTTTTGGAGCAAAAGATCAAGCTTTGCTATTTTTAAACACAACCCAAGATGCTCAGTCACACACCTCTAGGCACCAAAGCTTTAACAGACCTGTGATAATGCCATGAGAGAGAGGTGGGTGGCACGGTTGTGCCCAAGTCTGTCCACACACCTACACAGGACCTGCCACCACCCCCAAAGCACTTGCAATCTGCTGACAGGAGGTTTACCAGGGTCCCCATTTTCCTCGGGGCACCAAAGCACGGAGCGCACAGCCTGCCTATCAGTCCCCCATCATGCTCAGCTACATGAAGTCCAGCAACACCAGTGCTCTGGAGAGTATGGAAAACCCCTGGCACATGGTCCGTTTAAGTTATAAATCAGTCCTTATCCCAATTCAGTCAATATGACCTAGAATGTGGAAAAAAAAAAAAAACCACCTAAAATACAACAAATGAACACCCCAAAATGCAACTTCTAATGTTGTAGCTAACCCAAACCATTTCAGCTGGCCTGGGCTAGGAAACTGCACAGGCAGTTGTGCCTCCAGATCAAGGGCACATGATAAAAGACATGCAGATCTACAGAAGACAGTGGATGAGTTTTCTGCCTGACTCATAACGCTAATTTGCACAGGCACCCCAGTGGCAGCACAGATGCTTAGGGTCTGATGCAAGACATTGCAGTAAGGGGGAAATCTTTCCAGTTGCTTCAGCAAGCTTTGGATCAGGCTGTGCAGGGGGGATGCAGGACTGGAAGAGATCTCGTGCCTCTAAGCCCAACATCACCATGACACCTAATCCCAGCCTCAAGTCAAATGCTTACTCCTAAAACCAGGACAGTATGCTCCTGCTTGGGCACTGTTCCACATCAGCCCTGGAATAGCCTCACTTTTCCTGCCATCTGAACAAGAGCGTGGCTGCTGTTTGCCAGAACCACATTTTAGAATAACAAAGGACAGTTGTGTGTATGTGAAAGCAAATTTGTCCTCTCCTCCTTGCACTGTTTTCAAAAGCCTCACACACAGGCCTAAATAACCAAGCTGAACTGCACTCTGCGTACTGGCATCGGTCACTGTTGCGCAAGATGTTCACAGACACCATGGGCCAAATCTAGCACAAATCAGCTCCTCTGATTGAAATACATTTAAAAAAATTAATATAGAGCAAAAATGTTTCCAGCCTAAATTAGACTGACAAGGCAAAGCCGGAAAAAAAACTCGATGCTTCCCCACAAAACTTAAGACCCAACTGTGCAGAAGTGTGTCCAAAGGCTGCTTGAGTCCCTCCCACTCCAGTTCATCTGCCACTGAACAGCATAACCAGCAGATCCACTCCTGCTGCAAACCTGTGCAGCTGTGCAAGAAATTGCTACTTGAGACAACATCCCCCATCTTTCATGGCCTAAAGATCCTCTGAACGCCTCTAACAGCTTGAATATGTTCCTGTCTGCCCTGGAGCATGGAAAGCAACTGTGAAATCCTGCAGCATTTATGCATTAGCAAACTGCAGCATTTTGAACTCACCAGCACACAAGAGTATCCCACCCCCAGCTGCAAACCCTTCAGAGGAGCGGGGGTGAGTGTGGAAATGGCTTTCAGCGCAGCTCATCTCTTTCACGTCTTTTCTTCTACAGAAAGGGAGGGGAAGGGGGGGAAAAAAACCCCACCAACAACCCCAAAACCAAACCAACATCCTGAGCATCCAGTGAAGCGATTTATCACCGAGTTGGCTGCTAACAGACAGCTGTACATCACCATTGCAAATGAGTTCTGCTAACTGTCTCCCCAGTGGAGTTAGCTGTGATTAAATCATATTCCAACAATGGCAGAAAGGGAAGAAAAAAGAAGTCAGGAAGTTTTGGACAGGAAATACGTGGGAAGAGGTGGGGAAGGATTAAACAGGGGTGGCATATCAAGTGTGAAAGACGTGACCTGTTTACTGCTCTCTGGTGCCTAGCTTCTGCCTTCTACAGCAGTCTGGGGCAAGACTTTATTGCCACAGGGGCAGGAACCTGCTGGGAGCTGGGGGCCGCCGTCCCCCACTGCCACAGACTCCTCTCCTGATGGTGATGAAATCCCTCTCTCACCGAGGTCTGTGCAAGCTCAGCTGAGCTGCAAGCCCAGAAGGAGTTGGCATTACTTGAATCCACATTGCATTTCTGCAGGCATGTGCATGTTCCTCGGAACAAGGCTGGGAGTGCAGGAAAAGGAACCTCCTCACATAATTCACTATAGCCTTTCCTCTTACAGGCAAGGTCTTCTGCACATGAACACGCTTCCTGCGATTAAAACAATCCAAATGAACTTAAAAACAATTCTGTGTTTGTTTCAGCTCAGAATTATTTAAGAGGATTGCACTAAATTTACTTAGTTCCTGAACTGATTTCATTTGCAGGCAGGGATGACTCAAGGACCAGGACCACGCGTGGTGGCAGCAAAGTTCCCATCTCCATTGCAGGAGGAGCACACCATTGTGTGACACAGTTGTCCCCAGTTGTCACTGGCCTAACTGGTGTGGGGGGGAACCACTCAGAGAAACTATCCCACAGCCACCAGCCACAAGCACCCATCAGATGAGCCTTCTAGAGAAGGGATCGATCAGGCTGCATGAAAATTACTTGGCTCTGCCAAGTCTGACATGTTTTAGATGTGCATTAGAGCCTACAGTAACATTTGTCAGGTTAAAAAATACATTCAACCTTAAAAAGGTCTCTAGTAAAAAGAGGGGGAGAAAAAAAACCAGGGGGGGAGGAGGTTTCTTTTTCATTTTTGGCCACACCACAGTTTTCGGTAAATATTCTTTTTCAGATAAATAATTTGGTTTTGTTGTTTTAAAACAAATAAAACAAATAAAGCTCGCTTGTTAAAGCCCAAATCTTAATTACTTTTTAGGGAAATGAAAACATTTCCCTTGGGCTTTTCATCAGCATTCCCCTCCCCCCTCAATACTGCAGTAAACACAGACAAGTAAAGAAGATGTTCAAGAAAAAAATCCTGCCTCTGTGCAGACGGCTCTACCCTGCAAAATATCCGTGGTTGCCGCCAGCAGGTTTTGCAGCTCCACTTCATGTCCTTGTGCCCCGCAGAATTGCCGCCCCGTCTCCCACGCGTGCTCTGCTCTGGGAGCGCAGTCCCCAGCTCACCGCTGACCTTTGGAGCCACGGGGAAGTTTTGCTTCCTCCTTGGCAATCCTAGACAGCAATTTGTTTTAACGGATTTCCCCTCTTCCTGCTTTCAGAGCTGTTCTGCTGATGATGCTCAGAGGCATCAGCATTTGCAACAGTATGGTTCTTTCTCTAAATCTAGATTATTATGTTCTCATGACCTTCGCCTGCTAACACCTAAGTATTAAAGGACTCCATAAGCTAATGGGATCCCTACCTACCGTTCCAATCAAGATCTGCATTTATCCTACTGAATCAATAGATTCTCTGGCAAGTTTCCAGCAGTTCGTGCCTTCTTTTTTGTTTCTCACATTCTGGTCTGTTTCTTATTTATTTAATTTTATGTTGTGGGAATGTAAAAATGTGCCACAGTGGATTAGGCCAGTGGCCTGGGTGGTCCAGCACTTGGCCTCAGCTGGTGTCTGTTTCGGCCAAATTGTTTCAGTAAGAAATCATTTTGAAGAGGTATAAAGCAAATGCTAAATCCTAGTCCTTATTCAGGCAAAAATCCCTGCAGACCAGTGAGGGGCAGGATGCCCCAGCACTTACGGCACTGGCAGCCTTCTCCAGACACAAGAGCCTTCTCCAGCTCACTGCAACACAGACACCTGTGTCAGCATGGGACAAACTACCTCCACAGTCAGGAATCACGTAACTAGAGGTGGGGATGCACAAATTAAGGAAACAGGAAAATCTGTGCTAGAGAAAGGCACAGACAATGACACAGGACCCCTCTGATTTATGCCACCCAACTACTGAGGGGTACTTAGCCCTAATACCATAGGCTACAGGAACATATGTGTGATGATACTGTATTCTACTGCACCACAACAGATAGGAGGGATCTGCAAACACATCTCCCAACAGGGTGATAGCACAGGCCGGGTGGAGCCCCTCTGTATTTCCCTGGTGCATTTTGACTGTCTAAACAGCATGGAGAAAACCCTCTCACTCCAGAGGTCAACAGCCACCCGTTGTTACAAGCATATGAGAGAAACACTAGGCACAAAATTGCACTGTTGGTGCTTATAACCTGCTTGTAGCAGGTCCTTTGTAAAAGATGGACGGCACAAAGCAAACGTGGCATTTCTCTGGCATTCACGCGCATGCTTCTCTCAGCTGTCTGGTATATATGACACATGAGGCCCTTCTGTTTTATGAGGAAGTTTGTTATTGAAGGCCAGGCTTGGAAGGCTCTAAGCATGGCTATGGAGTCACAGCTGGAACAGGCATGAGATCAATATATCTGGAGACAAAGGGAAGCTCTTGCCAAGAGAAAAAATCAAAAGTTGTTTTGCGAGGGGAGCCAGATTCCCTTCTAAGGCTTCCTATAGATCAAGGTCTAAATGCTGGAGTGCTTGTCTTGGCCCAAGTCCTACTGTACCAACCTCCCAAACATACATCTATGCTACCTGGAGGACAAACAGCACCTCTGCAAAGCTCCGAGTGCTGCTGTGGCCTCTCCTACCTGCGCTGCCACAGGAAACAGCATGCCCGTGGCCTGCAATGGTGTACAGTGAAATGAGACTCAATTAGATACATTACATGCACATGCATCAAGATACGTTTGTACCATCACTTCACACTGTGTTCCAGACTAACGAGAAGTTTGGGGAGTTTTCGTGGTTTGCAGAGGACCTTCGGATCATAGGATACAGTTACTGGTGCTAGTCCTCCCATTTTCGAGATGCTTCTCAGGAATGTCTGAAAATCTTTTGGCTTTGGGAATAAAACCCAAGCCCTTGCCCCCCTTTAACATTTGCCTTTCATTTATTCCCACATGTCAGACAGAACAGCCCCACACAGGGAACTCCTTTGTCTGCTTGGCCTTTGCATGGAAACAAGACGGGATGGGGTACTGATAGCATCCAGTCACGATTAGCAGCCAGAGCAGGGCTTTCTTAGTCACTATCTCTGATGTCTTCCATTTATAATGGGCACTCTTTAAAACCTTGCCAATTTGGCGTCAGATAAGTAGAGTTACCTCCATACTTGCAGCATTACCTAAACTTTCCCCTGCCTGCTACAGAGAATGTTTGGATATTTAAAGAACCAGCAATCTGTTAACAGGAACTAATCCTGGGTTTCTTTTTCAAAAAGCCCCCAAAACTATGCAGTTGTGCTGGCCCTAACAGAACAGCAACGGAACTGAGATCAAGGTATAGGGGATGGCACTACTGCAAGGCTGAAGGACATGGGCACCATGAGGGATGACCAGGCTCTTTCACAAAGCCAGCACTGGACCTGGGGTCAGAAGCACAAACAACTTGAGTGTACATGTGCAACACCTGGTTTGAGTCGTTAACCATAAATGCTGAAGGAATGTGCACACCAGCTGGAAACAGCTTGTGAGGTAGCAAATGGCCAGGTTTTAACTATTAAAAAAACCAAGGCTTTCATTGTAACCTGTTATTCCCATCACCTGAGCTCCAATTTTATTTCTGGAGCAACGAGTGCCACCAACAACTCTGCTCCAGGACCTTTCTCCCTATATCCTCTAAATCTGGCTTTTCCCAAACCCGGGGGATGCTCCTATCCATGTGGGGCTGCCCCTTGGTGTCACACAGATTGCTGCTGTCCAGGAAACAGGTGGCTTCACCACTCATTGGATAGAAATGGTTTCTCTCGCTGCGGACGCACCTCCAGACTGGTTTGCACACAGGGAAAGAAACTGCACAGGAACCCGATTTTATAACATCACTGACCTCAGCCAGGGAAGCCCTATTGCTCTGTAAAGCCAGAGGGACTGGGAAAAAAAATTATTGAGGACTTTGTCTGGTTTTGTTGCCTCTGAAGACTGACAGTGCCATGTGTACTCTCAGTTCACCCAGTGTCATGGTCAAGAATTAAAACCGCATTTCTAACACACTGCATTATTTGGGTCAATGCAAATGACTCAGTGTCCTAAAAAAGCAGCTTATAAAATCTCCTACAACTGAAAAGAAGAAAACAATAGTTTGCTGTCATGTTTTGAGGACAGGCTGTTGTCATAGGAATCTAAGCACCTAGGATGCAAGTAATAGCTCTGCCAACAACTACCTCTTTCATCCTTGACAGGTCATTTATGTCCACATCCTTCTCTAACAAAACCCCCAATCTCTATTTTATTTTGCAAGCCACTCTGAGCCAATTATTTTCACCAGATTATCTCAAGCAGGCTGGGGGAGCAGTCTGGACTAAGCCATTCACATCCCTACCCAGACAGGAACAGAGTCAGAGACAGACAAGGGAGAATGACTTCAGAATCTGACCTTCTGAGCTGGACTGTTAAAAAAACAAACCAAAAACTGTCTGATGCTACTACTGTTATTTCAATACATTTTTAGCAACTGCAAATCTCTCCAGTTTCCATGACAGCCTGTGAAGTAGGCATCTGTAATCACTATTACCTTAAGCCAACAGTGTACCTCACAAACACACAGATAGACACTACTCTTAACACCCCCCGCCCCCCAAGTAACTACCATCAAATTCACAGTGTATCACATCAAAAAAGAAATTCCCAAGTTCTGCCCTATGGGCTCTTTTCTGGCAGTCAATGGAAATGCTGCCCATATATCCCATGCAGACTGCCTTGGCTTCCTGCTGCTGCACTGCATTAGAGACAACTAAAAATACCTTCGATCCATTCCTAGTATTTTTTCCACAGCTGCCGTTGCTGTAGTTACCAGAGAGCCTGCCATGCCATTCTGAACAGGGAGAGTGGGGCACTCTGCACAGCCATGAATGGTGAAGGAACCGTCCAGAAGCACAATCTCTCTATCAAATGCACCCTGTGAAACACTCCCAGCAGCTCCTCTGAGCACAGGCAGGATTTGCTATGGTTTCCCAGGAGCAGAGGCAAACCTGGAATCAGGCTCCATTAGCTGCAGGGGCTCTTCCCAAACCAGCAGCCACTGCCCCTTTGCTGTCCCCAAGAAATACCCCTTTGCTGATGCATACCTTGATCCCTGACCCTGCTGCCGGTGACTCCCCAGCTCTGATCCCCACCCCATGCCAACAGCATGGGTAAACATTTGAACACTGGGGCCAAACTAGGATGCAAGCAACTGAGTGGAAGGAACATTGATTCCTGATTTTCATTTGAAAATTATAATATCGCAGCCCATCAGGGCACTTGTGAGCCCTACCTTAACTAAAGCCTGGGAAACAAAACCAGCATTCTCTTCAGCCATACCACTTCAGTCCAGTCTGGAGCATTTGCAATGTACAGAAATTTTGAGTTTATCTGAACTCAGGCACTGCAGAGCCAAGATGAGTCAAAAAAAAAAATCTCACTTTCCCAGAGGATTTTTCCCAGCTTTTCTTTAAAACAGTTCAAGGTTTGCCTACGCATGTCACAGTAACGGCAAGATAGGATATTACATGGCAATGCTGACAGGCAGACAAACCTTTCTAAGGCCAAAGATGCTCACATTTCACATCACCCATGACCAAAAACAGATTTAAGGAATGCAGACATACTCTATTTCTGCCTGGCTTTTACTTTCACAGAGACTTTCCGTTGAGTAAGAAATACTTAGAAAAAGGATCCTGACACCCCCATTCCCAGTCGTCTACTAGTGAGCCCTGGATGTACAGAGACAAGATCTCATATGCAAGAAAAAATAAGCACTAAGCATCTTCTAGAAGCAGCTAAAGACATACACACCCTGAGGCACACAGCAGCAGGCCTCAAGGATATGCCAGGAAGGATTTTAAATGGGAATGGAAAGTGGAATATAGAAATCCCCAGCTTTCTTGCAAGTAAAAGTTATCTCATCTGCTAGGTTCAGTTTTCCACTCTCTGTGGTATTTTTGCATGCTATAGTTTCTCCATCCCTATTAATTCCTCCAGCTCTGGAAAAGGCCCCACGATTTAACATCTGTGAAGAACTAGAAAAATTCTTGTTTGGGCTGCAGCATGGTTAGCTCGTGAGATCATATGAGATCGCAGCTGAAGGCAGCACAGCACAGGTTACAGCTCCAGGCCACAGCCAGCATGAGCCGGGAAATTTCCTCAGTGGAGGGGACAGTCCTTCGCTATCAGGGACACATTTGGGCGACATCTACACTGACCTAGTGACATGAGAAAACACCTTCCCTGGTGCTCTGGACCTTTCAAAGATACTTTGCCTTCCCCTGCTAGCAAAAAGGACCTTTGAAAGCATTTAAATATTAAAAAGGTATTTAAATAATCTTAAGAAGTTTGTTCTGGCAATGTGCTACAGACTTTCAGCCACTGTATGTGTCTGATGTGATTTATTCTGTAGCTCATGTTACTTTTCCAAGTTATTTTATAGCTGTTTCTTCAGAAAAGTGCATTACACTCTCCAGCAACACTAACAACAAAAAGAGGATCCTACTACGCTTTGAGTCTCACTGGTGTTTCCATCAGCACCCATACAAAAGCCTTATCTATGATTCAGAAGGGACTTTCTCTGCCACAATTTGAGAAAACAGTAATTTCTTTCCCTGCCAAGCGAGGAACTCCTCAGCTGCCCAAAGCCAGGTGAGCCTTTGGAGGAACAAGCAGGGTTCATCTGCAAGGAGAGCCCTGTGAGCAGACCCCTCGCACAAGCACAACCACTGTTCAGGAAAGGGGCTGCTCCCTGCACCCCACTCATGTACCTGTGTGCTAAGGCAGGTATTGCTGACCACCATCTATCCCGGCACAGCCTCTAGACAGAGCTGCAAAGCCCAGGAGAAAGCAGTCTCTCTCCCTTACAGCCTCAACAGAAAAATAAAAGAAATTGCTGGAAATGGCCCAGCTAGAACTCACCATTTTGGCTTCTTCCAGCTGCTGCAGGTGCCATCCTGGCCTCCTTTACTTCCCCACTCTGTAGACAAGCTGGCTCCCAAGGCACTCTGTCACCAACCACTCCAAGATCACCTCATGCAGCCACAAAGCCACACATTCCCTCCCTCAGCAGCCCAGGCTCTGGAGCCCAGACCTGCTCACAGGTGAGGCTTGTTGAGGGAGACAGGTGGCTAATTAGGAGCCAGACCAAGATTGGGGGTAGCCGCACGCTCAGGGCTACTTAGCAGCCTTGCCTCTACATGTTCTTGCTTTGGAGCAGTTTTGCTCCCCCTCCGTTCTGTCTAGGGAAATGTCGTCTGGGGTGGGGGTGCATGCGGCGTGGTGGTGGTGGTGGTGATGATGATGATGATGATGATGATGATGATGATGAAGATGAAGTCTACCACGATGGTAGCACAATGCGGTTCCCTGAGCAGGGAACACTCTCAGGGAGCTGAGAGTTTCCTGAGGCAGTGGGGCTAGCAGCTGACTCAACGGGCAAACAAGCCTGACTGGGTGTCACTACAGTGTTTTCTCAGTTTTTTCCTCAGTGTAGTGATGGGACTTTATGCAAAGTCTAGTTGTGCAGCCACTTCTGTGTAAATGCATGCCCTGAAAGACCCAGAGCTACCATCAAGGCTTGGCAGGTTTGCATCATATCTTCTGAGTTTGGGCTATGCTGAGGTTTAACTTTCCTCGTGTTTTTTTTCACCTGTCATCTTCTGAGAAGAGCAACTATGATTTTTTTTGATAGTCTCCATTTAAAAAGCACCTTTTGTCTGAGCAAGAGAGCAGGACCTGTTGAGTACTGTGTCTTCCCTCTTTGCATTTACTAGATACAAGTTGGGTTTAAATAAAACGCAGCAAGAAAAATCCAGACTGACCCTAGGCTTGGAAGGTTTGATGTGCTGAGGAAACTGCTAGCTCACATTTTCAGAGGAAGCTAAAAAGACTGGGCTTGCGTGCTTTGCTGAAAGACAGCAGGGTGTTGAGGCTGAACTTCTTCATGCTCTGTTAATCTTCTTTATGGAATAAAATATTCCGACCATATCAAAATCCAGATGAGTTAGTGATAGTTAAGCAGAGAGGAAGAAAGGACTAGTAGCAAATGTGAGCGGAAACATGCTTAGTTATTTCTAGTAGTTGTTATGCTTTGTTAAAGGATGTCTTTGTTAAAGGTTGCCAAGTTAGCTGCATGAAATGAGAAGTTATCCTGCATTTGGAACGCGAGGCTCTGGGTATCAGCAGAGGAGCAGACAGTTTAGGCTTGTCACATCCAAATGAAAATAGCTTTTGTGTCAGGCAGAATGTGCTGTCAGGAAGAAAATCACCAAGTCTGAGTTCTCCAGGATGACAGAAAGCCAGTTTTATGAGAAAACTTGTTGACCAGGGTTCTCCTGCCTCCTGCTTTGTTCACTTTCCGAGTCAATGAATCTTATGGAGCTCAACACAAATTTGTGTAGTTCTTTAATAATAACATCAAGGTCAGCAAGAGTAATGACTGAATTTAACAAATGACACATGCAACAAACAGAGGGAGTAAAACATCATTGCACAGCACTGGCTGAACTGACAAAATGTAATTCAATATCAAAACAGAAGGCTTGTTTCTTTTCCTTTGCTGCATCAGCACCGCATATAAGGCAATGTTACCGACTGGTTACCCTCAAATGTTGCCAGAGCTCTCAGAAGCCAGACGTTCCCCCCCTTCCCCAAAATAAACAGTGACAGAAGATGCCTTCACACGCTAAGGAGTAGCGAGAGAATTCGGATGACCGCTAAGTTCATGTGGGTGAATGCTTCAAAATACAGCCAGTAACAATTTTTAACATTTTAGCAATTAAAAAAAAATCTGAATCTTTGTCAAATGCAGCTGCTTAGTCCTTTGAGGCTGCAAGACACACTGACAGAACGTTTTACATGAATGAAAAACAACAGGAGTAATCAAAGTGACCTATTTGGAGCAAATGAAAAACTGTTTATTTAATGCCATCAGACATCTGTTTATTGCTGTTTAGACCAGCCTATATAGGAGCATGTGCAACTAGTAAACAGTGAGACCTGCTGAAGTCTTTTGAAATTGCAGAGCAGATGTAGTGCCACTCAACTCCTTTTGATCTATAATGAACGTTTACTTAAAAATTGGCTAGTGTGGATTGATAGCCTGTGTAATGTGTTTCTAGGAAAGTTTTATAGACAGAGAATACATAGGATACCATATATCAGTATATGGTACACCAGCTAATTCAACCTCATTTACATAGCATTAATTGTCAGTGGAAGCTGATTTAAATTCAGGACCAAATTTTCACTCTTGATTGCCTTATGTTAAGTTCTTAAGTTAATCTTTAGGGACCAGCATAAAAGGAGTATGATTTTTAAAAGCATGTGCAGTACTTTTGGGAAGCCATTTTAGCAGCCACAATTAGGTTGATCCTAAACACAAGACGAGGTACAAAGACTGCCACCAACCGTGCTCTAATTTTTCTGAGAACATTAGCAAGGGTCCACCAAAACCAATTCACTGGAAGCAGCATGGGTGCTCTGCTTTGGCATCCAGTTACCCCACACCCATTTTGTTGTCCCTACCCTCTATGCTCTGGCCGTGTACCACCCTGGGTCGATGTGCAAAACTCTTTGCCAATGGATCGAGGCAGTGTATAGCCTGGAGCTCTAGTGCTTCAATTAATGCTATGTAAAATAGGTATTCGTCACTACAGGAAATATTTGTACATTTATAAAAAAGCAATACAACCATAAAGAAAAAAATACAACAAGCACAGCTTGATACGATAACATGCCATGAAATGTCATTGGCTTTATAATAATTTACTACAACTTGAAAAATGTTCTTTTATCCACAATGGATAGGAAATGCTTCCATCTAACATATGGTAAGCATGCAGTAACAATATGTACAACAAAAAATTTGGAGTTTGTCTTTTATTCATAAACTGGATGATTACATAGGGGCTATTTTAAAATTATGATTTTTCTAGCCTGATCTAGGTTTTATTTTGCTTCTTTAATACTGTAGGGGATTTTTTCCTTTAGTTCAGGGAGAATGAAAATTTCTATATACAACTGCAAGAAGTTAGCTTTAGTCATGGAGTATACACTGCTTCCCCCCCCCGCCCCCCAGCAGTAGGTTTAGATTTATTGGTTAATTAACACTTAAAAAAAATTCTCAATGCTGTATTGTTGAAAATCAATTTCCTTTCCAAACTTTTTCAAAATACTGAGGATCTGTTAAGAGAAATATCTATTGATCCTGTATTACACTACTCCCAGTTTTTACACCGTTCATCATGAAACCATATCAAACAGCTATTTAACTAGATCCCATCCATCACAAGAGGGAGTCTGACTAAACTTGTGTCAGGGTGTTAAAAGCTTCCCACTCCCACCTGCCAATCACAAAGTCATCTTGCTGAACTAACCATGGCCTGTAGCTGATACAATCTGAAATAGCTAGTAGCAAAAGTGTTGGGTTTGCTCCTAATTGGGGACTGCTCTGTGCTGCCTGCAGACAAAACAGTGTTGTGGGTGAATTAATCATCCTTTTTGCAGAACAGCCAGCCTTGGCTGTAGATCGAGTCTTCAGATCCATCGTGACTGATGTATTTATCTCATCTTATAGATGACATACTGACCTAGCAGTGGGTAAGGCTGGTGAATGACAACTAGACTGAGTCTCATGGTAAGGGTTCATTCACAAATGTCCTTACCAAAAGTGTCCCAGGTCAAGTCTCCACTGAGTCTTTTTTGTCCCTTTCCTCCTTGAGCATTTTTTTTCTTTTTCCTTTTTTCTTTTTTGCTAGAAAAGCTAGAATTAATATTTCCAACAGCACTGAAGTAAGTACTTGGCAAAGCATTTCTTTATCTGGTAAAAAATGATATGATTATGAGAACCCTTAGGTATTTATAGAACTGCAGCTACAAAGACAGTTTACCTCCTATGACTTCGCAATTTCCAGCGTTATTTCATGAGAACTGATCCAGACAGTAAATTAGAGAGCCAGAGGTTTGACTGAAGTGCTGAGTGATCTCACCTATTTCTACCACTGTGTTGCAAAGGCAGGTGCTCAGAAGGTTTGCTGTAGGATAAAAGATATGCGTACGCAATATTGTGGAAGATGGTGGGGGTCCCATGAAGGCAAGGAGAAAACATGAAGAAATGCAGCCAGTGCATTTCTTGGAAGACTGATTCCCATCTTGCATGTCCGGTGTGTTGGTTTTTGCCTTAGTCAACAACTGCTAATAGAAGTGATGTTGTTGAGAGTTGACAAGAGTGAGTAAGCACACTGGCTCTTCTTCACTACGAGTTTGGAAGGCATCTGCTACTTATTCAGGAAAGGAAAACAAAAAATAAAAATCCATGTGGAAACATTTCTAGGGTGAAAGAATGCAATTTACAGAAAAAACAGAAACGCATCAGTGGTAACCATTTCAAACTGACAATAACAAGGAGCCCAAGCAGACTGGATTTAGAGAAATCGATACCTAACCTCTTGTTTATATTCAGAAACTTTCCTTTTAAAATGGAAACCAGCATTAAATTACACTGCTGAACTGCAGAGCTATTAACTAGATGGACATAATTAGTCTAAACTGAATGCAAAGACTCTTCTGTCAACCATACCTTTCCCAGATTCCTTTGCTCAATTTTTATGAACTCCTCTGTCCCACTGGGAGCGCTGAAGGCTGACCTGTCGTCACTTATTCCTTGTCCTCAGGGGATGGGGTCAAAGCCTTGTGACATACCGACTGGTTTATTTTTCCATGTAATTTTTTTTCCTAGTGGCACTCCATTTTCATTCACCTGCACTTCCACACATGAACATACGCAAATCCAGACACCAGAGACCTACCCCTTCTCCTTTCCAGACCCTCCAAGATGACAATACCTTCCCTTCTCCAATTCATGGTCCATGGGAACAGCTGCCTGTCATCAATTCTTTTCAGATTTACAAGGGTTTCTGTACTTGCAGACCTGCTGTTGTCATTATTTGCTTGGCAGCTGGCGTGTGAGCGAGATGTGATCAGCTTTCTGTCATACCTTGAGTCTTGTACTGTGAAGTTTGTGCAGTTGTCTCCAGGTAGCTAGCTGGGATGTCTGCACTTGGAAGAGTCTTTTGCAGTCCTTCCCTGGGGAAATTGCCTTTCCGGAGAGCTTACTCTAGTTATTCATTCTTTTTTTTTTCAACGTATCCTGGAATCACCATGGTAAGGCACAGGGAAGTGTCCGGAACAAAGGGGGGGAGATCCTTGCTGAAATGGAACTCAGGTTATTTGCCTTGTTCTTGCAGTCTCTTGGCTTTTCTTGCTTCGATAGTTTGGTGGCACTGATGCACAAGGGATTTTAAAAATAAAAGAAAACTACAGGAGAAAGACGACTACAAAGTCGTTCATTCTGTTGTCACCCATTTCAAAAATGGTCCGGCTTCCTCTAGCCCCCCTACCCCCCCAGGAAGATGGATGTGATACAGTACTGCTGAAAAAGCCTCTCAAACGCTTGTGGAAGAGACGGGAGCAAGGCAGACCCCCTAGACTGTTGGGCGAGGTGGGGGCCGAGATGGAGGGGGGGCCCGGTTGGGTGGTGGGGCTTGGGGCGGTGGGGGGAGTGGTGGGAGCGTGGAGGATGGGGATGGGGTGTGTGGTGTGGATGAGCTGGGTGGAGGTGGGGTATAGATTGGAGCTGGGGGCGGGGGGTTGTAGATGGGTGCTGGAGGTGGAGATGATGGAGGGTACGCGTTGTTGAGTGGGTATTTGGGTGGGGCCTCTGTGTTCTTCACTCTGGTGAAATTGATGCAACGGCCCTAAAACAAAAGAGAACAAAGTGGAAAAGCACAGTTACTGATAGAGGCAATGGCATCACAGCTGAGACACCTTCCTGGCTGTGTGCAAATCTGATGTCAGTTTAAGTATTCCTGGGCACACTGCTTTGTTCCCTCTCTTTCTCAGAGACAGAGGTTATAAGAGCAAGTCCTGTGCTGAGCAACCAAGAGGTTAAACCCTAACAACAGCTTTTGTAGTGAAGGAGGATGAAATCCTCTCATACTGTTTTCTGACTTCAGGATGTTTAAACAGAGCATCATGTACTTCAAGTCATACTGAAGCTGCAAAAACTGGCAAGAGCCGTTCCTGTTCTTCCGAGATGGTGCCTGAGTCACTGCACGACCCTGTGGTCCCTGCCTCTACAGATGCCTCTTCCCAGACCTCAGTCTTAAGCTTCCAAGAGCATGAAATCTGGACATTGCACCATTGGAACCTCTCTCTCCTTCAAATACCTGGGTTTTGTGTCCTATTTCTAAACATTTACCGACAACGCAAAAGGGAAGATTTGTTTAACTAAGACACTTTCTTGCTCAGAATTTTTCCTGAAATAAATCCATTCTTCATTAGGATGTCTTGATATTCTAGTGCTCATGAGAAGCCAATAAACTGCTTTTCTCACTCTTCGGTGCTAAGCTACAGTTTGTTGTATATTTTTAAATAAAACCTTTGCCCTCCAAGCTGTTCTTTTTTTTTTTCCTAATTTCCACCTGTGAAAGATCCCACAGTAAATACTCAAATGTCAGAATCAGCACTATTGTATTATGGATTCATTCTTTTAGATATGAAATCATCCAAAAAGGCACTAGAGGATTTCTGAGTCCATACTTTGTTTTTGGATTTGTGAGTGAGCTTATCTTCTGTTTTCCTCTTTCCTCTCCCAAAGTAAATGTTTTTCCTGGTGAAAAAATGCCAAAGGGAACATTGAGCCCATGCAGGCTGGAGTAGATCTGTTGGGGTAACAACATCAGCCATTTTAATCCTCTGCACAGCTCTGTATCTTCTCCCTGCTGTACCCAGCCTAAGGGCAAATGCTCTGCAGAAGAGGGACCCAAAGTGAAGTAAGGGAGATGCTGGTAGAAAGGCAGAATGGTGCTGGAGAAGGATTTGACAGGGATGAGAGGAGCTGGTGCGGAAGGGGCTGACACATAAAGAGATACAGACAGCTCCTCTCCAAGAGCTCTGCCAATTATATCATCATGCTCTGTGGATATGAAGAAACATCTGTCTGAGCCTTAGCCATTCAGCCGAAGAAAGTGAATTCCTTGCTGAAGCGATGAAGTATGCAAAGCAGCCCACAGCTGAATGCAGGCTGTCTTGTGCAAGCAAAGGTCATTTAAGGAAAACAAAGATTTCACAGCGCCTTGAACTGCATCAAGTTCAAGATGAGAGCATCACCTCAGGGCTGCTGTGAGCGCGGTGGCAGTTGAACCCTCTCTGCATAGCTTGGCCCTGGCCTTCTGGCAGCAGGAAGAACCTCTGGCTTCAAGTCAGGCTGTCCTCGAGGAATCAGGTTCCGGGGCAGAGCAGAGACCCATGTAATGGTCATGAATACACCCATGGTAATGCCCCTCCTTGAGGATTAATGCTCTCTTGGTTAAGGCTTGTCCTTACAGCACGACAACATAGAGGGGAGAAGGGAGGAGAGGGTTGACAGCTGCTGTGTACTCTGTGCTACCATTAGCATCTGTGCGGTGGGGACAAGTTCTCCATCCCTTGCACAGGACAAAATGCCAATACAAAAGGAAGTGCCAGAGTGGGCAATGCCCCTGACCAGAAACACTGCACTCCCTCCGCAGCATCTCAGCATCTCTGGTGCTGACCAAAAAGGGGGCACCATCCCACAGGGAGAGGAAAGCCTGAAATAAGCACACCGCTGTCTCATCTCGGAGCGTCCCTGGTTCTATTTGCAATTTGTGGGCTGGTGTCTCTGCTTTAACGTTGTTTTAATGCACTTTGCTGTGATTTTATGTAAATATTGTGGGGCAGGCCTGCTGAGTGACTGAAAGTCTGAACCCCAAATTAACCAATTCTACTCAGAAAAAAACCCCATGAGAATGTTTTCCTTGTTCTAGTTCCACATCTCCTGCAATGCGACTTTAGTAGTTTCAGACTATTACTTGCATTAGTTTTGTTTTCTCTATTTATGTTGAAAATAAAATAAACCTGAACAAAAAGCAGCAGTCCAGGAATCCCAGCCAGAGAACAAAAAGTTGCAATTGTTTTTGTGTGGAGAGATACTCTGTCTGGATGCTCCAGGGGTGAGGTTATGGTGCTGTTGATCCAAACTGAACTGAGCACCGCCCTAAGAGCATTCAAGAGGGTGCAGTGAAGCTCAGAAATCTTTGGGGTTGGGGCTGGGGCAGGGCTTGAGGACTAAAAGCCATCTAATACTCATGGCAATGCCCAAGGGGTGGTCCGAAAGGGTAAGAGAGCACATCCTGTACATCCTGTCTGCTGGCAAAGATTTGACTTCTTACTGATGAAAAATGGCTTGGATAGATCAGCAGTGCCATTATCATAAAAAAGGTGCTAGCAATTCATACCAATGTGTAGCTGCACTGTGTTTGCACTATTTTTGTAATCAGCTACAACCTAGTGAGCCTGTGTTCATGAACTACTGCTTATATCCATGACTAATGATAACTCTTTTTCTCGAGTAATAGGGTTGCTTTGAAATTAGAGCACTCTTTTTTCAAACATGATTGAGTCTCCACAGTCCTTGATAACTATGCTTTAACACGGGCTTCTTGGACATGCTGTCTGGTCTGAACAAGTAGTTGGACTGGAGTCTGAGCATAAGCTGCTCAGATGCAGACCAGAGAACAGACAGCATGGGAGTGCAGACATCAGAGCCAGACTTGACCCAGAGCTAGCATAGCATGTAACTGTACTCATCAGATACAGCTTCCCCATTCCCTTGTGCATTATGCTGGTCTAACTTCAGAGTTCAAACCTTCTTCCCCTTAAAACAAGATAGAGTGTGCCTTTTTTTCAGCTCAAGCATACCGTTCCCTATCTCTTCCTATTTCCGTTGCTGCCTGGGTCAGTTGCTCTGCAGCGAACTGACAGTGACCTGTTTGGCAACACTTTCTACTACTGTGCAATGGGTAATTCTGCAGGGCATCCAACATGTGTGAAGGGTAGATACACAGTTCAGGCTTTCTCCGCCTTTCACGTGAACTGGCAGACCAAGGGAGTTCTTGTGTTTCATTGCTTGACATTTCTTTCACCCATGCAGATGGGGGAGGAGAATGCCAGATAGGAGTTTTCAGTCCAGATGGACTGAGATGGACTTTGGCAGCTACACTGCCTCAGAGGAGACAGAGAAGCCAACATCTCCTAGGGGAGAAGAATTGTCAGATTGAATGACAAGGAGATATCCAAGAAACGAATTACTATGCCATTGCACATGAGAGGCAGAAAACGTTTTACTAATGCCCTGGGTACAAATGCAAAGCAGACCCAGGAGGAAGAGAGCTACTTTAACCAAAAAGCTGGATGTTAGACAGGGCTCTCATCTTGTATCTGATAACAGACATAAAAGAGGAGAGGTTGTGCTAGCCAGAGTGTGACCACAAACAAGTAATCTTAGAGGTCTGGAAGACCCAGCTTTCTCTGAAATGCGTGGCAAGAGATGTGTTTTCCCACCTGCACTTACCAGAAGGGGGCCTTGATTCACAGCTGGCCTCTATACCATGCAATTGCAATAGAAAAATAAAACCAGCATCGTCGACCTCCTCCGTGGTTCAGTGCTGTTTTATCTGGAAAACTGTCTGGAAGAAGATCAAGTTGGCTGGCTAATCACCCATCCATTCAAGCTTTTACAGGGCTCTCCATTGCCAGCACAGTTCACTTCATCCCACAGATAACAGAAGTTGACGTGAGCAGTAACAGACCCCCTAAATAAATGGGCCCAAATGCCTTGTTCAGCCTTGGGATCTGGATGCAAAACCAGAGTGAGTGTCTGACATACTACAGGTAAGAGAAGTGCAGGATCTCTCTACAACCAGTAGAAACATAAGGACCCTCACATGACTGTGATTTTAGGAGGGTCTCAGTGGCCACCAGTTAGGAGCCCCTCTTGGCTACCCACGGAGGTTTATCACCTCATTTAGATGTTCAAATTTAGATGGGGTGGATGTGGAAGATGGTGGCAGAACATCCAGGAGACAGGAAATGAACCCATTTCCACTAATGCTACTTTGCATCCTTAAATGGAAGTCACCTTTGAACCCAGGAGAAGAAACTCCTTAACCAGATTATACCACAGCTTTGAGAATAAGAGGAGCCAATTCTACTAGTCTTTTTATCGGGGAGAGAGTAGCTGGAGATACAGAATGTATGAACATAGAAAACAGGCTGTATATTAAAAGTCTGCTGTGCTGAACGCCTTGGCTAGGTTTTATTTCCCTTTCTGCAGCCACAATGCTTCAGGAGGGAGAGTCACAGCTGTGCCTCAGAAGAGACAATTGAAGCAACATGGAGACATTATTAGTTCTGAAATTTAGTGGAATCAGCAAAATCAGTGCGGGCAATCCACTCTCGCATTTTATGTTGTTTTTCTAGAGAGTACTGCTCGCAGGCATATGCATAATGAATTCTGCTTGGAGTGGCCTTGCTCTTTCACCTTCAACAGCTAATTGTCTTAGGGATGAAGGCAGGCAGCACTGCCTTTAGGACAACAAAGCACTCAGCCGTGGGAGGCTCGTCTCCTCTGACCACGGGCCTCACCCTGCGAGCTCTTTGCATGTGGAGTGCCGTAGGGTTGCACACTTGATCCAACCTTTTCCTTTTGTTCTTCACATCTGGTTGACTGAGGAGCGCTGCCAGGGTTGAAAGAGAAGGGTGGGATGTGGGGTGAGGGGGACATTAGGCTACTGAGGCTGTAGCACAGGGTGGTGGTTGCTAAGCATTGAAGAGAGCGAGCTGGAGCTTTTATGTCTTGGACACGGATCTGGCAAGCAGAGGTGCAAAGAGCAGCAGATGCTTCAGCTAAGCTGTGGCATTTCCTAGGAACTCCAGAGCCTTGTCCAAGCCAATTCCCACCTCCTCCTGCCTCTCTTTCTGCCTTTATCTGAGTCTGGAAACTAACTGGGAGATGGACTGTCACTTAGAGCACAGTGCACAATGACCTGCCCAGACCTCTACCTGCACAGACTCATTGATTGGGATTCAGCATGTTGAATCCAGCTGTGGGGAGGATGGACCTTTCTCTTGGGACACTGCAGTATTTCTTTTTTCTCTAACCAGCTAGCTCTCCGGCCCCCATCACAGTAGGACTTAAACTAGGAGGAAGCTTTTTTTCTTTGTTTCATTTCAGCCCTGCTCTCTGTGGTTCCAGCTGTTCAGGGTAAGGCTCACACATGGCACAGTGGAAAGGTAATTTAGGAAAGGGAAGTCGGTCCCAGAGCAGTGGCATGCCCTCCACGGTACTGGAAAGATACCTCTTTAACAGAGGAAGATGGAGCACATTTTTCTGAAGTGAAGATGAAAAATGTTTCTGTTTCTCTTGGTTTCCTATCAAACTGGAATTAATACCTGGAAAAATATCAACATTTTAAGATCATAAAACACTGGGACTGGCTTCTGAGCTCCCGGGTTTAAAAAGAGGCACTGGAAAAGATATGATCCTTAATGTTGTTTTGTATGGGTCGTTAGTAATTCAGACTTTCCATAAACAATATCCTGGTTTACCTTGTTGTTATGACAAAGAGGAGAAAGAGATAAAAAGAAATACAGAAATAAAGAGAAGAGAAAGAGGAAGAGAAAAATAAAAAGAGAGATGGGGGGGGAGAAAGACATATAAAAATTAAACTGTGATTTGATACCTGATTCTGAATCAAGCATGCACAAAAACTTGTAGGAGATGCTGACTAAATTAATAACAGGCAAACATTAAATATATTAAATAAATGTGAGAGTTACCAGTAGTGTCTGCAAAGAGATGACTTGGAAAACTGTAGCTACTTTAAAAGCAAAGCACATACATGGATGTGAGAAACTAATGCTAAATTCTCCAAGCCAAACCCACCCTACCAAGGATCCCGGGTGCTTGATTTAAACCCAGTCCAGGCATGAAACTTCTACAAACATCTGTGAGGGTGATGAGTAGGGGGAGAAGGAGGAATAGAGTGGAGAGTCACAGTGGATCTGATAGCAGCTCTGAGCTCCACGGAGAGAGGAAGGCGGTAAACTGGCAGTTTGCCTGTCCGCAGCCTGCAAGAGCCAAATGGCACAGACAGCTCATGCTGCCTCTCCTGTGGCTACAGAGAGAAATTGCCTATAGCCAAAAAGGTGTGGATCCCCTCTTTTGAAAGTGGTCTTTGCATTGGGTATTTCATTAAACCTCTGTCCAGAAATGCATCCCTTTGTGCCTGGACAACGGTGATACTGGGAAAAGACCAGTGTGAGAATAATCAATATCTGCTTCCCAACAACATTTTGTCAGTTGTGAACAGCATTGGTCGGGGAACTCTTGGGCTCTCAGGGGGTTTTGCTGCTCCAAACCCCCATCAAGATAACTCCCAAAATCCCAGGTGGCTTCTGCTACATGGTAGGATTCTGTGAGCATGAAATATCCCTGCTTGCATGACCTGAGCTAGCAGTGTGCTGCCTTTTAAATCACACAAGGGTGTCTGGAAACAGTTTTAGGAAACTGTTAACTAGCTTCTAGGCTTTGTTAGCCAGCCTCTCTCAGTGAGATCAGTCTGTGTTGAGTATGCTTGGTAATGCCAGGAAACACTGCCTCCTGCAGCAAGCACGCTAATTATATGGCTACCTCTGTATCTGTTAGTCACCAAACAACTATTAAAACTGTCTCATTTCGTGATAAAACATCACCGCAACAAAACCATTCCCATCTGTGTCTCATTACTAAATACAGAGCCTAGAACTCAGCGTTGCTCATAAAACCTACCATTCCCGCCACCTTGGCCACTCAATAGAGAATAAATTGGAGGCTTGACCTGTTTTATCCCAAAATTAAGAGGAAGACTTCCATTGATAAGATCATCGCTCCAACAGGGGTCTAATAACCTGGTCTCTTATTGCAGAGGCAGCACTGAAAACTATGCGCTGTTATGGTTTACCTTAAAAGACCTTGTGAAAAATACTGCAGAGTGGTAAAGTTTGGAGCAAGATCCAGAGTTCTCTGTGGGCTCTCAGTACTATATGCCATACTATATGTGACTTTCTAACTCACAGGAACAGAGTGATACAAAATGGCGTTTCCTTCTGAAATCAGTAAGGAGATGGGATTTACCCCAAATGAGAATGATAAACACATTATTGAAACTAGTGATGAGTAATCTTACACATGGCCACTGAACTCCAATTATATCAGAGGCAGTTTCCTACACTGCAGACAAGCATCCTGTCTAAATTCAGAAGGAAAAAAGAAGCAGAAAAAAACTACCTAACTTTCTTTGGTGCCTTGATATGGTTTGGTCTATTCAGATGTTAAAGCGATGGTTTGTATTTGTATTTATATGATCCTGTTCTGTTCAAGCAACCCCAAAGCAGCATACATTGAAGAATAAACTACTTCAAACACCATGAAGTATTGCAACTTTTGCAGATCTTTCACAGAATTTGAAATAAGAGCTTATTTAGAATATCAGCTCAGTCATGTTTGCTTATGACTAAAGCTTGCATATACCTATGTATATAGCACTGTGCATCTGAGGGCCCCACAGTACAAAGAGTGGTTCTGCCAATTCAACCTCCAGTTGAAATCTTACTCATAAGCTTACTCATAACTTCTTGTCTGTGCCTGGCTCTTCAGAACTACCACAACTCAGATAATACACATTGCTCTGCCAGCCTCTAGCTCTTGATATCTGTAGCTACATTATGCAGGACTGAACCAGCTGGGGAACCTACTGAAA
This sequence comes from Haliaeetus albicilla, assembly GCF_947461875.1. NCBI lineage: Eukaryota > Metazoa > Chordata > Aves > Accipitriformes > Accipitridae > Haliaeetus > Haliaeetus albicilla. Next base: position 42,481,085 of record NC_091495.1, on the reverse strand, counting down.
AGAAAACATTCAGAGCAAACTCCTCCAAAAAGTGAAACAAGATGATACAGGCTTCTACCTTGCCAAATTCGAGCGTGGGAATGAGCTTAATAGCCTCAATCTTTGGCTTATGCCGGAGTTTGGGAGTGTGGCTCTTTCAGTGATGAGTGGGCATTTGTATGTCAGCAAACAGCCCTGATTACTTTTGCAGGAGCTAGTTTTGGCTTATTTACACTGTGGGATGGGTGTCATTTCCAGGAAGATCTGGTCATTCTTCCCATTGTCTTTCTGGAAAGAGGTAGCTAGTCTTGGAGAAATGCTGAGTGACACATCAAAGACACTGCCTCACACAGGACTGTAATCTTTCATCTGGATGTTGAATAACAAAGCCTATTGGGTATGAAGAAAAGAGAAAAATTCAAATCAAAAATGAAACACATTCTTTTGGTAGTGATAACTGGAACAACTAATCAAGGGCAGTGGTAAACATCCCTCTGGAGAGGAAAAATGAGCCTGCAGGATCTTGCAGCCTGCAGAAATCAGTGATCTGGGGAGGATCTCTCTGGGTGCAATTTGTCTTTGGGCAAAGAAGACAAAGCATGGTTCAGGACAGGATCTTCCACGATGTAAGCATGACAAGAACACAACACAATGGCTGTTTTCATGTTACATGACTCGGGAAAATTACCCTGTGCAGGGCAGTGATAATGGCTTGAGGAAACAGGAATTACTGTCTGCTGAATATTGTCCTACCTGTGTTTAGTGAGAAATAATTCCCATCCCTGCCATCCCTGTTTGCTAGATTTGCCTCGGCTTCTGAGGCAGATCTCTGACTGTCAATGTTAAAGGCATAACCTTGTAATTCCATCTAGGGTAAATTTTGCTCTGGATTGAGGTATGACTGGGATGCTCCCCTTTATGAGCTGGGTACTCCCTGCTTCAGACACAGAGGTCCAGCAGTTCAAGAGCCAGCTCTGTGCTTTGCTTTTACAGTAACGAGCAGTCTGCTTTGCAGTAGTCCTGCAAGCTGATGAGCATATCACTGGGCTTTTGGCTTTGGAGCTGTTAGTTCCAGGAAAAAGAGCTAATGTTTAGGTTAACTTTTCCATGGCTATTAATGGAAAACCACACAGCAATAGCATGTGCAAAAAGGTTACAATTTTTTTCTCAAGCTCTGCAACCTATCAATAGAACTCTGCTAGCTTAGACTTAATAATGGGTTAAACAATAGCTCCTTATTAGCGCTTGTGCATTTTTGAGTCTGTAGAAAGAAGAATCATTAAGCAAGTGCCTACATAGCAACGTATAGGCGTGCGGGGGGTGACTTGGGAGTCCGCACAGCTAGTTATATTCTCAAGTCTGAAAAGGGAACGTGATCTAGTGTTTAAAGCAGGGGAATTTGAAATCATATCTCCTGGTTTCTGTTCTTTGTTTCAGGAGGAGGTTTCTATTCATGACACTGAAACACCATTGTATGAAATCAGACAATTACCTTAAATGTGAATTTCCTCATCTCTAAAATAGAATCCTAATTCAAAATGAGAGGACCCAGGGGACTTTCCAGAATGATAGACTTTGCTCATGTGCTTCGTGATGTTCATAGTTAATTAGTAGTACCTAGCCTTCCCCATATTACCATTCATCTTGGCTACTCTATAATGAAACAGATTTCATGACTTTCAGTGAACTCACTGGAGGTTTGTGCGGCAGAAGTTGCTCCTCAGTATCCAATTATGAACAAATAATTACGGCTTTGGGTATGTTTTCATTGGATTTGTGCACTCCAAGCAAAGGCCCAGGCTAACTGCTACATTCCTTCTGTTTTTTTTTATATAGCTCTAATAACGCAGCCTTAAGTTAAAAACAGTATTCCTGTGTGCCAGCAATACTTAACGGGCTTTACAGTTCCTCATGAACCTGCTGATGGCTGACGACCAATCATTGGTACGAATGCTGAAATAAATTGCCTTTGTGCTCCCCGTGGTCTGTAAGTCACTGGTGGTACAAGGTGGGATGTAGGCCATGATTTACGAAGTATAGGTGCCTACTGCTTGTAGGGACATACAGGAAGAGGTTCTTCATTACTGGTAGAGTCCTGCACTCCTCTTTGAAAGAGACAGGGCTTTGCACATCCACTTGCCTTGGGCAAGGGGTGGCACACACCACACAGTACCTGCAGGCTTCAGTGGGACACCAGTTACAGCAGAGGTAGGAGGGAGAGCTGAAGCCCTGGCAGCAGAAAACTGTTACATAGAGCAGCAAAAGGCCAGCTGGAGTTACACTAGCGACCCACCGTGGGGTGGTTGCTGCCCTGCCATGCACCACCACGTCTCTCTATGGCTCTTCTGAAATACCTCTAGGTGTTTGGAATTTGTATGTGTATTAACAAAAACAAGATCAAGAAGCAGGGCTCTGCAGTTATTAGAACTTACACATGTGGAATGCCAGGGACAGCTGACCAGAGAGGTGTGGCTCTAATGCTACCAATGTTATGCTTCAACCTGTCTATTGTGTGACACACTGATATGGTATGAGCCACTCTACTGACTGTCCCACTCCTAGATTCACTGTGCCTTTGTCTTCACAACTTCCATCCTAACTCTTCTGTCTGACACTGTGTGCTCTTCTTGCACTTTGTGCAGGATATTTGCCCAGGGTCCTGCAGGTACCACATGCTTTCACATCCAGGATGGGGGCCTGACCAAGGAAAGCCAAGGATTGAATTAAGCTGTAGTTTAAGTCATCCCTTTCTGTGTGTTGGACTACAGGTGAAGCATCTGCTGTCGGTCCTTTTGTTTCTGGGTGGCTTTGCGTGCCTCGCAAGTCTCTGAGGGCCCTCTGATCGCTGATGTAAGACCTAGGGTTCCCCTCACAAGTTCTCAGTGCAGATGGACCCAGAAACAGTCCAAACTTTTCAGCTGGGGCTGCTGCTTATTTTTAGGAATTTATTGCAATCCCACAGGAAACAACGACCTTGCTTTCCCATAAGAAGAGTAAGTCCAGCCCACTGCTGAAAGCTGCATGGGGGGGACACAACACAAATGCAACATCAACATTCACTCAGCAAGAAACATGCATGGGAGAGATGGGTTTTCTAGACATCTGGCACAAGGTGATTCTCTCTGCATCAAAATCCTCTTATTTCTGTTATAGGAGTTTCACTTCCTATGTTTTTACTGATTTCTAAGAACCTAAACACCTACTGAAAAAATTTGCAATGTTTTCTGTGAGAATTTACATACCTAGACAGTTTTCTGCATCTGGTCTCCTGGGTTCTGCAATTCTACCCCCATAGCATAGCATTATTAGCATTGCACTGCTCCAGTAAGGGTTTTACTCCAGTAGTTATTTCATTTGCCCCACAGCTGCAGAACTAGTCACTCCATGCAGAGGAAAGTTTGCACTATGGTGTTCCATTGGCTTGTTTTGCCTTCTGCTCTTTAAAGCAGACTAGGAACCTCTTTTGTTTCTCAGCTCATTGTACTGAAGGCTGCCCTTTCCATGAGCCCCCACACAGGAATATCCTCCAAGCAGAGAGCCTGCCCAGTCCCTCACTGCTCTGAAAATCTCAAGTCAACACTTAAGTAGGCTAATTTCTTGCCTCTATTCAAATCATTCTTTACAGCAAAGCTCAGCACTTGTGACGGTTTCAGTGCTGTACTAAAATCTGGACAAACCCTGTTTCATACAGTTTCTCAGAGGAGCAAAAAGCAGTTTATGCTTGGGGCTAGGGAGGATGCGGGGGGGGAAGAGGAACCAGAGTGGAAACACAAGCACCTACCTTTGTATCAAGAGGGGAAGTGGTACTGAGTTAGGTGGAGAAATCCACATCACTATCTAAGTGCTTTCACCTAGACATCCGTCCTCTGGCAAACAAAAATATATTCTGCAAGTTTTGCACAGTTAGACACACCTGACAGTCTAATTCCCTGTCCCACTAGTCCAAAAGGGTATTGCTCTGACCCAGCAAGAGTTTTGCACTCTCCCCCTCCTATGACCCCATCTCCAGAGGCAGTGCCTGCTCCAGGCTCTAACACATGTGCATGCATGCATGCACATATATATTCAGTTTTGCCTGGAACTCTGCACTGCTCCTTCTTTGCAAGCTGCGTGGGAGATGTGCTGAGGGAGAATGAACTAGCAAGAAAAGTTGTTCCTTGTGGTTAAATGAAGATTTAAATTACATTAACAGATGATTCCAGCTGGTGGTATAGATCCACTGTTTAGCATTCAAATAAATTAATACTGCCACATTGTCTCAGTGTTTCTCATTGTATCTGTCTATACTTGCTCTTGCCCCTTACCTCAAACAAGGCTGAGATTCCAATTTTATTTTACATCTGTACAGGACCTGGCACAATGGGTTTGATTTAAGCTGATGCCTGGAGCATATAAATACACTGCTATGACAAACAAGGAGCAAGGCCCCAGGCTATGTGGCAGCATTGTCCCTCTCTTTTTAGTTCAGATTTAATTTCCTTCCATTTCAGCACTGTGTGGGAGTGAAAGACAATTAGTTATTTCTCAGATAGGTCTTTGCAAGTACACAGCTTTCTCCACAAGACAGGGGAAGTCACGGAAAGGAGACTTTGTTTTCTGAGTTTGAATTTGCCAGAAATAAAAAGACATTCACATTCCTCAAATGGCACAGCAGCCAATGCTAATCTCCTCTGTGAAATACCCAATTGCATGCAGCAGATTAAAGGTTTTCCAGGTTTTCCAAAGCATAAGAAGAGACAGAGAAGAAGGAAATTTCACTGTAATGTCATAATGATTCAGGCTGCTTTTTTCCTCCTCTGCATTTTTTTTTAGACACAATGATCATTGTTCACTCAGCTAAGAATGCTCAGGAGGGCTGTCCCATGAACTGAGTGAGAATCATGGTCTGCTGAAACAGGTCAACTCCTGACACATGTGCCAAAGATGGCATGTGGACAGAATTGGCAAAGCTAGCTCCTGGTTCCCACCGAGTTTCTTCTTGTAACGCCTCAGCTTGCAAAAGAAAAACGAACCATGTAAGAAACACTGCCAGACTTCTACTTCAAACTATCTGAGCATCATACAGGTCTAGAATGTACAGACCTGAATCTCTGTACCATTAGCACCATGTTGTAACCACGTGAACCCACAGGCCACTGTGCAAACCTATACACATACCTGCAAATACAGCTATCCCTGCCCACAGCCATGACTGTTGCTTTAAAATCCTTTAAATTTTATTACCGAGTTTCAGCCTTCATTTTCACAAATGCTTTGGGAAAGGAAATACATTGGATTAGCCTCATTTAGAGGACAGGAAAAGCCTCTGAGAAATGGAAGGTGATTAAGTGGCTTGGTCAAGGTCACTCTGTCTGCCCGTGGCAGAGACTGTAATGACTCTAGGCTTCAACTCCCAGTCTAGTGCCCAAACCTCAGATCTCTCTGCTGCCATATGAGAGTAGCCCACAAATCTCCAGCTCAGTTGGACATCTTAGATCTAGAATTACAATAGCAGGATACAAATTAAAAGAGATATCTATCTCTAGGCTTAAGACTTCCAGACCATTGTTGGCTGGGGTTGGACAGCTGTTTGCTGTCCCCTGTTACACAGATGTAGAGGTAGGCCCCCGGTCATCAGCACTGGAGCGCATGCTCCAGTGATTCTCCAGAAACGTAGTGGGACTTCACATGCAGGAGCAAGTTCTCGCTTTGCAGAATCGGGCCCTTCACAAAAAATGGTCATTTGGGATGAATGGCTGATATAATCCAGAGTGGTCATCTGAACTCCTTAAGCTGCACAAAACATTCACAGCGAAGCCTGAAATCAAGTTAATTTGAGGTTTTGGCATTTCACTGTAATATAAAACCATTAGTGTGATAGTAGGGCAGAGGGAGTTTTGTAAGCTTTTGTTAAAAAACAGTGCTTTTCTGTAGTGAAGATTCATGCAATTTGGCTGTAAACTCATCTTATTTCATACTCTGACTGTTCTGTTTATATAAAGATCAATTTTTTATGTCAGCACATGCATACACACACACACACGCATTCTTCCTTTGTCACTTCTTCCAGTGACAAGTAAAAAGAACAATTGTGATTACTTTAATGGGGATATTTTAAAGTATTTCGTAGCCTCATCCTCTCATCATAACTAACCACAATTTATACCAGAACCATATCACTGAGATCTAACAAGATATGACCTTATGTGATTTCACCAGTAAACTTGCAAAACTATATTAGTTCTGGAAAAAGCTCCTCTCCCTGCATCTTCATTAATTTAGGTAAGATTCATCTTTACACATAATTACACATGGTTTTGTTATACTTTTTCTCCATAATTATACCCAGCTATATCTATATTTACCTATACAAACACAAAACAAAAATTAAATTAATGCAATGCAATAAAAATTTAAAGCATAATTTCCTCCTAGATTGAGATGTTCCTGGCCAAGTCTGAGCTTGAAACACATTTTAATAATCTCCTCATAAATTCCTGACAGAACAATGTTTATCAAGGAAATGCAACTGACACTTCGAAGAGACACTAATTACGTGGATCCTGTGCTTAGTGAGCAATGTGCACAAACAAGCATTCCATGACTCCACGGTAAAAGCTATAAAGTTTTCTAAAAAATATATATATTTTTACATCACCCCTATCTGATGATGTTTTGAATGTAAAAATAACCTCATTAATGCTGACAAGAATGCAAACCTAGTCTCTCGAAAATGTGAGAAGACCACAGGAATCCCATGTGACTCTGACTTCCTTGCCTTATTGGAAACATCTGTGTCTGTTGGTAACTTCAGACCATTTCCAGGTTTGACTCCAAAAAAAAAATTTCACAACCTTTTTGTGCATCTCAGCCTCTCTGGGTGCACTTCAAAACAGGTCCTGAACATCCCTCTCTTTTCCTTTTGCTTTGGAACAAACGATGCGTTTTTAAAAGCCTTCTGCAAACCAGACCAAAGTTTGCTTCATGGTTTGCTCTGGCAAATGCGGCCAGTTGTTGCAGATACAACATACTGATCAGGACCTGTTGCTGATATTGACAGCCATAGCTTTCACAGAGCTACAGTGGTCAAAGTCAGGTAAGACTCTGGCTCAGACTGCTGCCACGCTATGGGCTGGCATCTTTTCTGGCATTTCTCCTTGAAGAGGTCTCAGCTCTCTGTTGCCCAGAAACATCTAACTCTGTAACCAGCACTTACTAGTCAGTTATTTCTGTAACTGTATCTTTTGCAGTGAAGACACAGTCCTAGAACAAGGCATCTCAACCTTGATTAGAGGGTTCAGCGCATGAACAGACAATAGGCAAAGACATGAGAAATGAGGTCACACAGAGGAGGAGGACTGGCATCTAAGCCACAGTCCCCACATTATTCACTGCAATGTATATAAATTGCAAATTTATTAGTCATTACTACCCTCGAACCAATGTCTTGTTACAGACTAATGTGAACTTCAGGGCAGGGGGTGTCTTCCTTGACAATTTGTATGGTACCTAGGAAGCTGCGTGGGCTACAGCAAATAAACAGTAACAATTAGTCAACACAAGGTTTGAAGCTGAATCCATGTTTCGTTCTGCGCAAGTGATCTTTTTGAACAGCTCAGCTAATGTGCTGGCAGTGGATAAAGTAACTGATTATAGCAAGGGATTGCTTATATATGAAAATGATGTAACCCTGGGATTAAGTCCAATTCTTTTTCAGGCTCCAAAGCAAACAGATATGCCTTTCAGTTATTTTTCATCTGGCTTTGCTTTTTTATGTTGGACCAGTGGGTGAACTAGGGTGCCCATTTGACACCACCAAGAGTCTGAAAACTGCTTCCGTCTTTTCTTCAGGAAAGAGACGGAAAGAGGTACAAATTGCTTTCAAAACAGCTCCTCCTTGTAATTTTTAGGAATATCATATGGTCAAAGGCTCCCATTTGCAAATTTCAGGCTACTCTTTACTAGCCATAAATTTTGCCTGCAAGGGTTTGAATATTTGTCTAGCCTGAGAATGCATCATGTGGTGGGTTTTTAATCTGGTGGCTCCATTTGAGGCTGCTGGTTACTGTACGATGCTTTGCTAATCACTGGTTCTCTCATTCCCAGGGCATGTCCATCCTGTAAAGACTGCTACAGCTGGCAGTTTGTATGTAGCTGGCAGCATGGGCATGCTAGTTTGCTGCTAAGCCTCTCTGGAGTATTTATTCAGCTTGAGTTGTGAAGTCTGCACCGAGTGACTGCACGGTACGATTGAAACTGAGCTAGTTAGTCTGAAACTCCTCTGGGTGACTGCCAAATAGACAAACCAGAGTGCCCAGCCCAGCCTCCACTGCCTAGCATTCCTACAGAGGACCTGGGATAAGAGTGATGGGTGGCCTGGTCCCCTGTGGCGCAGCAGACAGCATGCACCACAGCACGCTGTGAAAGGATGGCATTGGGATCAAGTTAGGCAGTCAGGAAAAAGCTGGAAAGCTGAAGGTGCCCTGCCTTGTGCAGCAATACCTCAAAGCCCTGCATCTGACTGCCTGAAGCTTCCTGTCTTCTGCAATTGGCAAGGCTGGGTTTACGCCAGTGCATCAGGGCTGGAGTTTCAAACCAGCTGTGCCTCCACTTTAAAACCACATGACTGGCTTCGAGTTGTCAGTACCAGCTCTGATGGGCCCCCTTTGCTGATGAGCTGGGTAGAGCACTCCTTTAACTACGCTTCCCAGTAGAACAGAATCAAATCCAGATTTGCCAGTGGACAGCTATGAAAGCCCGCAGACCTGCCACTGAAGGTTTTGCAACCTGGTGAGGACCAAGTCTGTCCTTGCTCTGCCCCTGGTCCACATTGCCTGGTCCAAAAGAGCTATTCGGAATCACAAGGAGAGGCCACAGGAATTTATAGCTGAGCTCACCACTGCCAAAACAACTCTTACAGCTCTACCCTGCTGGCTAATCTTTAGTGCTGGCAAACCCCACACCAGAAACACGTGGCTGGAAGAGCATCTAGGGGTGTGCGTGTGAATGTGCAGGGTTGCCTGGGTGTGAATGTTCTCCACAGTGCTGTTCTTCAGCATGTCCTGCACTAGGAAGATCTAAACCTGTTGGATATAGCCAGTTGGCCTCAGTCTGCATGCCAGGTCAAGGAGGTGACATGCCATATCTCAGAGCACTGTGTCAAAAGACACCCTCCTCACACTAGCTGTCAGCCATCAGACATACCATGTGCTTGGTGTGTATGTACACCAAGTACAGGTGTGCTTGGTGTATAAATGTGCCTGCTAAGTGACCCAGTGCACAGGCCATGCATCCATCACAAAAGCGGTCCTGTCTTTGGACAGCAAAGGGTTGAAATGCTGTTGCTCTGAGTGTTGTTGCAAGCTGGAGAGATGCCAAGAACTATGTCCCAGGTTGGATGAAGGAAATGATGAACAGGTTATTAAACTTACATTATCAAACATCCACTTCAGAGGAAGGGCTGTGTTTATAAGTAATCCAGAGGCCCTCTCATTGTGATACTGGTGAAAAGTGTCCAAGCTAATGGCAGGGATTGGATCCAAGCTCATCAAAACCAGCCTGGACTTCCCTGGCAGGGGATTCTGGCCACACAGTTGTTTTCATGGGTAGAAATTTCCCATCATTTCAGTGCAACACATCCAATGCTTTTCTTTTGCAACACTGTCCTACAGACACAGGTTTCGTTTCACAAAATATTTTCTGTGGAATTGCTCCTTTTCCTCGACATTTTTTCTTGCAAGGAAAGCAAACTGTTCACACTGACTCAGGACTATCTGCATTGAAGGCACTGACAGCTGCAGTCAACACTGGCAGATATTTCCATGCTGCTGTCCCCATCAATTCAGCACTGACCTTCCCACTGGGTTTCCAATCACACCAACACACTAACGTGTTTTATGAGATAATATTTGATGTTTGCTGACCTAGGAGAAGCCACTAGCCTTAAGGTAACCTGAATCATGCAGCCTTTGTATCCTAAGGTTTGGACATGCATTTAAATTTCTCTTAGAAGAACAGTGCCACAGAGAAGAATAGAGGGAGGTTGGCAGGGATCAAATAGGGCTTAGAGTTTCCTTGTTTTGTGAGGTGCAAATTCTTCAACCATTTTTGCAATCTTTTGCTTTTCTTTCTGACTAGTTTGTCTCCCAAGGCACAATTGTAGATTGTGGTAGTTCAGTTAACAGTAATATTGCCTCATTCCCTCCCAGCCCCTTTCACAGAAGCCTCTAAATGTTGTAAAGCCAACCTTCCTAATGCCCAGCTCTGGTAAAATCACTTTCTACATCTACAAAGGAGAAAGTGAAGTATGACAGACTAAAACCAGCATCCAAATCATGGGGAATGTCTAGAGCAAGATGGGAGATGACTCAGAAATCTCAAAGCTGAGGCCAGTGCTTGAAAGCTAGATTCTTCTCCCTACTTTAAATCTGGTGTAGGGAAACAAGCCCCACATTTTTGCTGAACAGGGAAGGGGAAAACCCTGCCTAATTCTGCCATTTCAGCTGTGTAAACTAATGAATGTCATTTCAGTGTTTTACAGTGAGTTCTCGTATTGGTTTTGCCTGTACTGTTGGGAGTGACATCACCAGGTAGTTATGTCACTACTGCAAAGGAATAAACATAAACTGCTCACTTAAGTCTGAAAGTGATTAAAAACATCAAGAGGGTCACACGTCATTCAGGCTCATAGTTTTGTTTACATGAAGGAAAACTAACATTCTAAGAGCAGTCTACCATCACAGAAAGTCCAAGAAGCACTTCATATCTACACAGGAAAGTGCCCAAATATTGCAAGTCTTCCAGGAATCAGCTGGAGAGAAACAGGTATTTTAGCAGCTATAAGCCTCAGTGCGTTTTCAGCGAGCTTCTCTTTCACACTAAATTATACTTGCACCGAAGTCAGAGATCCTTTATAGCACAGCAGAATCATAAAGAGCTTTATTTACTTCGAGGCTGGATCATAGAACACCTGTATGGGCTAATTCTACTATTACTTATGCTGGCAGGACACAGAACTGCATGTCTAAGAGATACATCACCAAAAAGGGATGGAGCCTGCTGTCAGTTGCACTAATATAAATTGCTGTTAACTATATCAGCTTCAGTTAAACTGCTCTGGATTTTCCCTAGCATAAATAGAAGTGACATCTTTCATGTAAATAATCTTAGCTTGTCAAGTCAAAAAAATTATTCATAGAATAGGCATTCTTCAAACCCTGACTTCTGTGGGAAAATTGCCAGGCATTAGCAAATCTGTATGTTACGAACTTTTCTCCCAGAAATCAATGTCACACTCAGTGAAGAAATTTTAGCAAATCTTCCCCCTAAAGGAATAAAATATTATACCTTTTTATTCACAAAACTTCATTGGTCCTGCATTCAATGGAAAACCTTACAGGGAGCCAAATTTTACAGAACTATGATTCTCCACCAAAAAATTACGTTTTGTTTCATGTGCAGTTGAGTTTCTTGAAGCCTTCAGAGTGCTACACAGTTACTTACACTTTGGGCCAAATATATTCCTGAAGCAACTCCAAGCTCCTTTGTTGATTTATGTCAGGGATGTGTAAACTGACCACATAAGACATTAATGTAACTGACATTTTTCACCATGAGGTGAATATGGACAGGAGCTCAGAGAGATGTTGAATCTCCACCCTTGGATTGGGAACAACCCTGGGCAACTGGGTGTAACTATCTAAATTGCAAGGAGTTAGGGGATGTCTTATGGCTACCATGGGGATTTCAATTCACCCACGTTGTGTACCTTGATCACAGACTAAATTGGCAAAGCTCAGGTGCACCTCTCACTCTCCCTTCCCAGCTGCAAGTCCCTGCGTGTCTGCTGGGTGCTTAGAGCTGAACGCAACATATGAGTGTGTGTTGGCCACTCCACTGCTCAGCTAGGTACCTCTAGAGATACTCAGGGATAACTGTCCTGAAATGCTTTAGGCAGCACCTAGACATTTAATTCCACTGAGTAGGAGGAGATTAGTACCTTGGAGATGAGTGGTAGCTCTATAGTATCCTGCTGTCATAGATGGTATCATTCCTGTAAAGTGACGTTAGTCCATTCACTTCAACGGCTTCTGTTTCCACCCATAAGCGCACATTAACAGATAGAAATTTGCACAAATCCAGTTTTTACTAGAAATATATGGGAATACTTCTCCCTCTCACACAACAGTCCAAACCTCATTCTCAAAATTTGCTTTGTGAAAGTGCTCATGAAGTTTAAATTTATGTAGCAAAGTGTATATATATATTTATGTGTATGTTCAGAGTGTTATTCCAGAATGTAAGATTTTAATGAAGGGCTCTTCAATGGGTATTTCTGTCACTGCACCTGGACAGTTTTCATACTTGAAACTGTATCAGTCAAACTGCATGAACTGCAGTTGCAAACAGAGCTGATGGACATGACTGAATTTTTGTTTCTAAGCTGTCATGAGTATCTGCCTTCAGTCCCGTAGGTAAAGGCGGTCAGAAACTTTAGAGGGATTTTATTTTTCCCTAGCTGTAAAAAAAAAAAAAAAAAAAAGTTTTCTTTTGAGGCACAGTACCTTGTCTCCTGGCTGTGGGCGCATCACAGATACACGGTCATAACCTTTCCGCAGCAAGACCCAGAGAGCATCCAATTTCCCCTGCAATCAAAAGAAACACAGTGTTATCTTCTGTGCAAGAATAAATGCACTGTGCAAAGTGCAGTGCAGGGACAACGCAGCTTAGACCTACACATTTTTTACTTAATCATTTCCTGTGCCTATACAAGATGCTGGAGAGCAATATTTTCTCTCACAGAAACTCACTCCAAACTTTCTGCAAGTGCAAAGGAAGAGGCTTTTGGATGAGCAATAAGCAGGTGTGTCTGACAGCCAACAGTATTCATGTGTCTAGCCTTTACATATTCTTCTGAAAAATCTCCAAAGGTAATAGGTGACTTAGAGACCTCCTGTGCTGAGAGAGAGTCTAATACCTACTCAGCTCCTGACATCATTGCTAGCAAAATGCTAAATCAATGCAGAAAGCGGTCAGGTGACTTTATATGATGCATTTCCTAACTATTCAGCCTCCTCCTTTGGCTGGTTGAGTGGCTTGCCTCTAGCTCTGGGTGACCACTGTGACATACTAGAAATAAAAAACCTGCCTCTCCACACAGCCAAGAGAGCTGAGTCACAGCTAGGTGCTGCGTAACAACCCACTTAATCTTTCATGTCAGCTATGTGTTAGCAAGAGAGTGACAGGTTACTGGGTCTCACACAAACTCCCCAGTCCCACCCCTATATGTCAGTTAATATTTGCACCTTTTCCAGGTAATAACACACATCTTTCAAAGTCCTCCATTCCTATGAGCTCAGTGTCAGCTGCCCTACAGATGCCACTCTCAACACATTGCACTTGTTTTGACAAGATGTTCGCCTCACTGTGTGGTCTCATACCCAACAGCCTGTACCCAAATGCACATGTGTGCACGTGCACAGAGCCAGAAGGGTTTTGCTGAAAACCCAATGTGTTGAAATCTCTTGTTGACAGAAAGTTTGGTTGAGATGTGGGGTTGGGCCCTCCTTGCCGTTCCCACAATGCTTCTCTGCAATGCAACAAAGCGTTCATTCCTGATTGAAATTCAGCAGTGACACAAAATGCCAAGCCTGTGGTTATTTTCCAAATGAGCTGAATGAGGCCAGAAGGAGCAGCACAGGGCTCTGCAATATAGAAATATCCACTGAATCATCTGCTCTGAAACATACATCTGCTGCTGAAGGATTCCCTGCTATATACCCATTCTAATTGGCCAGGGTTTCACTTTCAAAATGAATTCAGCTTCTGCGAGATATGCAGAAGGGTTTACATGAGTGCAGCATGTTGGCTCAGTGGAATGCTACAGATGTATTACAAGCTAAAGATTAATTTATCAAACTCTCTTCACGTTAACTTCATTTGACTCTTGGTCTGTTAAGTGCATGATAACCAGAAATGGGTAAAAGTTTCTTGAGAAGGTTAACAACAGACAGTATTTATTAAGCTTTCCATTAGTATTGTTCTGAATGCTACAAATGCTATGATATTAGAGCAGGCATCATGAGTGAAACTCCCACCAGTAATAGTAAACTTTATTGTATCTGTAGAGATGGAGACAAGCTACTCAGAACGTACAAAGCTGTCCCTTGGTACAAAATGATTTCCTGCAGTTGAGAGGATCAAACCCAGAGACCTAGCTACCCCTGGCTGGACTCAGAAACTCATGTATGATTGCTACCTCTTTCCTGGAAATAAAGGCTACAAAAATTTTACGATAGCAGAATTGTCTCATATAACTATAATGGGACAAAATTAAGCAAATGGAAGTGTAAGCTGAATATTGCAGTGATGGTGGGAAAAGAGCAAGTAGCTTCATTAACAGTAAGGAAGCTTGCTTTTCTGAGAGCTTGGGTCTCGTAGCTGATAGTAAACTTCAGCGTCTGTGGCGGTGAGACCTTCCTGACAGCCAGGGTATTTGTAAGGTCTTTCTATGACCTGGTTCTCTGCTATCTAATTAAAGACCCAAAGCACTCAATGTATACTCTTCCTTTCAGGGGGACACAGAGGCTTTCTCTTCCCTTTTCAAGAAACCAGTAGGGTCATAATCCTCTTTGAGACCTATATTGCTCAACCGGTGTGTTGAGCCAATGGTTCAAAGCTTATTTGGGAGTTGGAGGGACACATGGGTGGAGACAGAGAGACACACAGAATGACTGCATAGATCTTGTTTCCATAGGATACTGGAGAAAAGACTTCCTACGGTGAGAGCCAGGAAAGCCTGTAATTCTCAAAGGAAGAAGCAAGAAATTCCTCTGTCAGACTCTTCGGCATTTAGACAGCACAACCTCTTAGACCTGAGGAAAGCCATCCCTGTCTATCCCAATCCATCTTTCCCCCTACATCAGAGCTGGTTGAAGCTCTTGATCTCCTGTCCCCTCTGACAACTTAAGAAATAAGTAGCTTTTTCTTCCATTTCTCCTTTAGGAAAACAGAGGGAAAATTACAACTTTCCATGGAACAAGAAAGTCCTTTTTACTCTGCAGTCCTAATTTCCAAGAGCCTACCAAGATTTCTTGGGAAAAGCCAAGAGCTCCATCTTTGAGAGTCTCAGTGGAGCTTCAGGGTCTGCCTGAGACATCTGGGTGGAAGAGAGGGAGAGTGGATCATGGAAAGGATGATGTTGGTTGAAGAAATGAAAATGGCAATGCATTCACTTGGAAATATAAACGTGGGTGGGCTGTGTCTCTGTATTTGGGAACTCCTTTGCAACTGAAGCACAAGGTCGCTTGGAGGAAAAAAAGGTCTGGAGGCAAATAAAGCTTTGAGTTCTACTAGACATGAAGTTCAGAAAGGAGAAACAATAAGGGCAGATGACGAATGAAGGAGGGCATAGTTTCAGCCATTGCTTTAACATGAATGCATTCTCTTCCTGGATTAATGGTTAATTCACCGCTGTATTGACCCTGGTCTAGTGACTGACCTGACACCTAGAGTGCTCCTAAGACCTGGTATCTGGTGGTGTCAGTTAGAGGCAGTTTTGTAAGCTGCCTATAAATCCAAGCTGCTCTTGGGCCTCTTCTAGCAAGGAAGCTGTGCCATGTCAGCTTTGTAAATAAAGACAGGAGGGACAAAGGCTAGAAAATATGCCAGGAACACATGGCTTAGTAAATGCTTCAGTAGCCTCCACTTAGGAGTCACCTGAGGTTTCTTCCTGAGAGCACCAGTTGTTGCTTCAACCTCAGCCTTGAGGCAGGTCCTGTATGTGAGTTTTTGTGGGTGAACAGTGAGTTTAGCCTTGTCTTGTGGTCCCTTCTGCATTGTTTTTTAGAGGCTGGTCCTTTTGAAGTCAAACAAGCACTATAAATGCTCTGAGAAGGTGGAAAGGAGAGGTAGCTAGGTAGACAGGTAGATAAAAGCAGAGGTAGAAATAGAGATAGGAAGAAAGCTGCTAACCAAACCAAAGCATACAGAGCTGTGTGGCTGGCTGTAGGAGGGAGCATGCCCCAAACCAAATTAAAACGAAAGGCACGGTCCTTTACAATCCTTCACTTGCATCTATGATCTGTGCAGCCCTTTTCTCTGTCAGATGAACTGAGGATTTGGCAAGTTTCTTAAGAAGTTTTCAGACTTGTCATTCTCATTGGATTATTTGCACTGACTTTTCAAACTGTTGAAATGATACTTTAAAAGCAGGATAATCCAGTTGGTATTGTGCTAAGAAGTAGCAGCAGCAAATAATAATAATAATAATAACAACAACAATAATAATAATAATAATAATAATCACAATCTGTTAAGTGTCAGTAGCCACACTGGCAGCAAATAAATCTCTGGAGCATTTCAAAAGGCAATCTATCCACTCTCAGCTGTCTACCTACCTTATAAACGCAACTCTGGGAAGAGTAACAAAGAGATGGAAGAAAAACTCTGTCAGATAAACTGGCAAAAAGGCAGAACATTCTAAGTAGAAAGCCTGGCACTTGTGCTGCATGGAGAAAAGGAGGCTTGTTGGCCAGCAAGATGACTGGCCCTAAAATGTGAATTTCCTGGCTCTTTGTCAGATTCAAGCTACCTTGGTTCCCTGTTCCTGAGATTTAATTCCTTGCCCTCCTCTTTTACCAATGACTTTTTTAAAGTAGTTTGTTACATGCATTTTATCTACCTTCCGAAGAGGTGTTTCAACAAGTCCAGTGGAGTGGGTAGAAGTTTAACATCTGCTTTAACCAAAAGAGCCAAGTGCACTTGGAGCATGAGGATGAGGGAAAATTTAAGCTGAGTATCAGGAGACATTTCCTATGGGTGAGGTCTGGTAGACTGTGAAATATTCCCCCCTGAAAAGTGGTGGAAGCCTCTATGTTATTTTAAAAACCAGACTGGAAAAAGCAGTGAAGGATAGATTCGAATTAGCAGTCCTGCTTTGGCTGAGAGTACAGACCCAATGACCTAATAGGCTACCCCTCCTCGCCTCCCTCTGCCTGTTATGACTCTGTGATAGCTTCCCTGCATAACACAATGCAAACTTATATTCGTATGCTCACATCTTCAGGACAAGAGCTTCTGCCAAGAGTGCTGATGAATTTTGCCAATTTTGCTAATTCCTTACTGCACAGGAAGAGTAATAGCAGGACCCCTGATCTCCCCTCTTTCTGATGAGTGCTCATGACTGTACATGGGGAAAGTGTTGGATGCAGTTATCCCATCTGCATACACTGTCTTTTTGGGTGCAGTTCAGTAAGGGGTGTGGTGGCAATTAATAATTAGGTAAATTCTTGTCTACAGACAGACTCAGGCTGCTAAATACTATCCAGATGGGGAACACCCCAAAGTTCTGGGAGCATTTGGATATGGGGTCTTGGATTGGAACTGCCCTTATACTGTATACAATTTGAACGGTAGATAAGACGGATATTTTTAAAAGAAATAAGAATATACATCACCCATGAGATACTCCTAATATTTGTAGGCCCCCTTATAACTGAATTCTTGCTGTTACGAAGCAAAAGCTGTTCCTAGTCAGAACTGAACTTGAACCCTACATACATTGAATCTTTTCTCCAAGCCTCTCTTGAACATTGGAGAATTTCCAGCTGGGACACAGATCTGCAACAAACTTGACTCCTCTGTTCAGAACTGATTTCCTACCATGCAAAATAAACTCTGAAAATTAACTGAAAGGCTCCTGAGGCTGTAATCCAACAGCGTGAACCGGTGAAGGAGGAGGGGAAAAACTCAGCAGTATCGTCTATGGGAAAGCACCCAGCTTTCAACTAATGATCTTGGGTAGTTGTACCCACATGGATTCCAGCTGCCTGAGCACGTATTCAGGGCTCTTTGTGCTAAAAATCAGTGTTTCTGTCAGCTCCTCAGTGGTTAGAGTATAGCTTTGTGTGCTGTGCAGCCTTCTGATTGCAGCATGCAAAAAGCAACTGAGCTGTGTCTCTCAGCTAGATGAGGTCATTTCCATGAGCACACAGTAGGAGTGAAAATCTCTCAGATGGGATGACTGTGTTTTACAAATGCTTTGCACTGATGCAAAATGACAATGCAATGCATTTTTGGAACAAAGGAGCAGCTATATGGGATCGTGCTTACTGCATTCCCCACTCTGAACTGAAACAGTTGACTCTCTAACCTGTCCCACTGTGGGAATGAATAACCTTCATGAACACATGTTGAAGTCATTATAACACAATTGCAAATGACTTGTTGGTAGGTTATGTTTATTAGATGATAATCTTTAAGGGGGAAAAGAGAGAAGGCATTGGACTAAATTTTCAAAGAGGCTCACATTTCCGTATCCTCCGGAAACCACTCTTACTCCCTTGTGCATCCTTGCCATTCCCATCACTGGATGTGAACCAGCTGCAAGATCAATGACTGAGGAAAGCCAAAACACGTGACTTGCCCAAATTCCTATGAGCAATGCTTGGAGCTGATCAGTAACAAGACACAATGCAGGGAAACCTGGGTGTACTGCAGTGTAGTATAACTGCATTGCAATAACTGAGCTAATAGAATATGTCTGACTAGATTGACTGCTATTGGGGAGGAAGAAAACAGGAGAATAAACCCTCTGTTTTCCAGCAGTGAGGCACTTCCTCATTCCGCAGCATAAAGTTTAAGGTGAGCTCTATACACCAAAAGGTTTACTACATATGTTACACACACCCTTTTTGCAGACTACTTGCAGATAAATTGCCTGTAGAGGGTTTCTAAGACCCTAACCAGCATTGCTACTCTTCAAAATGAGATCCAAGCTCCAGTGGTGCAAGATTTGCACTTCGATATGAATTGGGCATTTTCAGTCTTTTCTGAGACTGATAACTACAGTGCTGCTACAAATATGTGTATGTATGCTACAATTACAGTCTGCTGCTCCAGGCTGAAGAGAGACGAGAAGAGTATTAGCATTTCCCAAAAGAGTTAAACCTGAGAATGGGAGCATGGAACTATTTTCTTTTTCTTTCATTAGAGTAGTTATACAGTAGTTAAGCTGTCCTCCTTTCCTGAGGACAGCTCAATTTGTCCTGAAAGCAAAAGATTAGCTTTCTGACATCGGAGTGCCCTCGTACCACGCCCTGGATGATGCAGTTAGTATCTGTTTTGTGTGGTTTGTTTCTCTTAATCCACAAGAAGCATTCACATGTGCAATGAAGAGTTTTGCTTCAGTGAACTATTCAGTTGCTTGCTTGTTTCCATTTTGTACACTGCCAACCATTTGTACTAGTGAAGACAAGCTGAAGAACAGCTGCCTGCCCTTGGGACAGATGGCAGAGAACAAGAGTCTTCCCAGTTCCTGTGGGCAACTATTGTGCAGCTCTGCATTGCTCATGACCCGATATCAGTGTGAATTTGACCTTCCACATCCGAGGCACTCTAACTCAGCCAAACGCTTCTTGCAGGGCATTCTCTCCTCAGAACCCGAGCATGCTGCCCAGCAGCAAGCTTGGCCCTGTGACCCATGCCTGCTGGCAGACATCCATATGCCGCACTGCAATCCTTGATCTGCTGAAGACAACCCTCCCTGATGACACTTAGTAGCAATTTTCTTCCTATTTTCTCCCCTCTTTCTAAGGAAAGAGGATGCTATTTATTCCCCACATCTTAGGCAATATGCAGCGTGGACTAAAGGCCCTGCCCTTGGAAGTGCCATTGAGTCTGTAAGCACTTTACAGAAGCTAGCTATGCCACCAGAAGAGATCAGGTCCCTATTCTGGTCTAAGCAAGCAATGGAACCCCAAAACCTGATCAACCTGGTGGGAAATTCCCATTGCCCCACAGCACCTCCCTAAACACATGTTCAGAGGGACTCCGTCATGCACAACTACTCCAGCAGCGTTTTGAGATCACAGGTTTGTGGACAGTTCTACATCTTAGCCTTGGATGTGAAAACACTTAATACAGATCTCCTGGAAAAATCCTATGCAGTACAACGCTGGACTGGACTTACCTTGATGGGAGAGTACCACTTCCGAGGAGAGGAAGGTCTGCGCATGTTGTTTGCAAGGTTCCTGGGTTCGGGGAACTCATATTCCTGTTCTGGCATCTTGACCCTGGCATTCTTGGCTTTCTCTAACTTAGCGCCCTCTTCTGTGGAGCCCTTTTCTCCCCAGCGCACCTGAAAAGATGGCATCAGGGCATATTACAATAGTAGCTTCTGCAGAGAGTTACATCCCTGGTGTAATAACTAGATCCTTGTCCATGTTTTCCCAGTGTCCAAATCCAAGGTGAAGAACAATAGATATTGGCACAGGCTGTGAAGCTTGTTTCTAGACTAGAGCCCAAACTTTGAACTTCTTTGTGATTTATGGGAAATGTGAGAGTGGGGAAGGTTTTCAGAAAAACTAAAAATATTTCCTTGCAATTTGCATGGCAACACTGCTCCTGTATTCCAGGCACTGGCCAGGATCTTACTGTGCTAGAGGAAAAAGATGGTTCTAAACTTCAGGAATCTATGTTTGGCCCTCAAATATTCCTATATAAAAATGACCTGGGCTCACATGTACAACAAAAGCTTAAAGAAGTTTGTGCCCATCTCCTGAGTTTCTGGGTAAGTTGCAGGGGAATATCACAGGTCGGTTCACAAATAAGAACTTGTGATACATGAACTGGTATCTAACTACCTCCATTCGTTTGATGCCTCCAACTCCTCGTCCGCCATAATAAGAGGCATCTACTGTTGGCCATTTCTTCTTTGGAAGGCCGTCATCATCTTCTTCCTACAAAACAGAAGGAAGGGGTTGCACTGTTAGGAAGCATGACTAGAGATGGAAAGGAATAAACAGTCACAGGCTATGTGGCCCTTTAAGCCTGCTAGAGCCAGTGTGGTCAAGGTTCTGGTCTCTCACTGGTTGTTTTCCAGAGGATGTACACTCATGAAAAGAAAATGTTTCATGATATAAACACCACCACCACTTGAAAGGTACAGACCTGCTCCAGCAAGAATGTGATTTTTGCCTTTTTTTTTTGTTTTGTTTTTAATTAAAAGAGGATCTGTCTTTCATCATCTTTAAATTCAGGGAAGTAAATTGTTTCCAAGTTGCAAAATCATTGAAGCAGCCACCAAAACAGCACTCAGCATAGCTCAAGAGCCGGGGTCCTTTGGCTGCAAGTCTGGTTGATATGCTAGCCACGAGTGATGGTAGCAGGGACTTAGCTCTTTGCCATCCCTTCACTTATTCCTGCAACTAGCGGGGGAACAGCTGCTGCTCTGAGGAGTGTTCCCTGACTCATGGCTCCCCATGCTGGAGGAACCCTTCAGGGCCCAGATAAATCATTGTATTGTAGTTCAGATTTGACAGAATGGGGGGAAAAGCATGAAAGCAAGCAAGTCAAATTTGCTCCTGAGCGAAGGCAAATTAGGAAACAACCCCAGCATGAATACGTGAATGCCCAACATGGAGATGAGTTTTTTTTTCAAATGAGCTGGCCAAGTGTAATAGGATGGAAAAGTCTAATGGAAAAGTTACAAGAACAGCATTAGCTCTTATAATGAACTTCTGCCTCCGCTAGGGAGGCTGCCCATGGAAGTCCATGTGGCTTCAGTGATTTTCATGGGCTTATACCAGCAAAAATTCAGGTTCTGTGTGAAAAATGAGACAATTTCTGTACAGATTTGAATGTGTTCTACCCCTACATACTGCAAGCAGAAACCTACAGTACATCACCATACACAAAGTTAAATGTGTTCAGGACCCTAGCCTTCATGATGACGCTCAGATATGGCCAAATTAACAAATCAAGAAAATATCCTTAAGTTTATTTAAAATGAGTCTAATTAAAGTTCTAGCAAATGTATTCTATATATTCTATATTCTTTGTTGCACTATATAACAACTCCACATAAGCTCTGACCTACATAGTGCCTGTCCCTTTAATTTCTGCAGTTCAGCCTGTGAACTGGCAAAGCAGAAAAGCAGAGTTCATCAAAAACGTGAAGTATTTCCTGTGAAAAATGTGGAGAGAAATGAAAAATGGTCCCTCTCTTTTTTTTTCTTTCTTTAATTTTTCACAGGGATTTGGCAAAACTCCAAAACTTAGGAGCTTTCCAAAACTGGAAAAGCCAAAAATACTTTGAAATTGAACCCCCTAGTAGGAAAAATGAAAAACTAGGGGAAAAAAATCCAAGACAAACTATGCTTTTCATGTCAAACAAAAGCATTTCTGTTTTTCAAAATACACATAAGTTCAGCTGCAAAATTTGTTCTGATCTAAAGGAAGAGTGAACAATTGAGTCATAAATGCAAGGTTCCTCTCCTTCGTAACTGACCTCTTTCTCTCGCTCTGGTTAGAGCTGCTGAGGCTCTTTGCTGCAACCTAAGAACTTAATATCTCTGCATGAAGTTTTCCATGAGGACTTTTTTAAAAAATTGGAATCAAAGCCATCTAAATATTTTCCTTCAGCAATTCTCTTTCTCTCTCTTCAGTTTAGCACAGACTGGACTTCTCACAACAGGAAATACCAAGGTTTAGGAAATCTTCCCCACAAGCCCTTAAAAGCCCTGCAAGTCACTTCAATCTAAGATAGGAGTGTTTCTGCCAGAACAACAACAGAAACAGCACACGCACAAAAAGACAACAGTGGACACTTGAAAAACAAAAGAGTCACAAGCTTTCTCCAGGATGAGTCTGTTTACATGTTTTGAAGGGCATAGGAGGTTTTGCAATACAAGCAAAAAAATCCCAAACCCACCAGTGACGTCCTACACACTTGGCAAATATGCTCACAACACACGTGTAGCTAAAGGAAAGCAATGGGAAACTTGGGGGTCAGGGCAGGGAGACAGCAGGAAAACAAGAAGGAAAAGGCATACAATCCCCATGTCCAGCATCCTAGCTCATTGCCCCATTCACAAGATGTAAGCCAATAAACCAGGGCTGAATTCTCTCATCCTGGCTCAGTTTTGCCTGTATTTTTCTACGCTTAGCTACAGTGGGGGTTTTGCCTGAAGAAGAACTGCATAAGCAACTTCAGCTCTGACCCAGCAGCAGTATAAAAAACAGCCCCGGAAAATTCAAGTGCATTTAAGGATGCTGGAAATTGGCTGTACAGAACTTGGCATCTTTCCACTCCCAAAATCTGCTTTAGATGGAGCTAGAGTTTCTTTTAAAAAATAAGAAGCAGGAGGACAGAGCTACATTTCACAGTCAGAGGTCCAGATTCATAACTGCTGGATTTCAGAAGACAAAGATCTGTGTTTATCTCAGAGTCCATGCCGGGCTCTTGTATACTTTGACCCTGACCTGAGGGAACCTCATCTGTGGGTAACACAAGGATAATTCAGGCTCCACTAGGGACATCTGAACCACTCAGGGTAAGAATTCAAACTCAATTTGGCCAGATATAAAAAAAGTTTGGACAACTTACCCCTCTCCCCACCCTTATAATTATTTTCACAGTTGTCTCTGCAATGCCTGAATCTTGTCAGAATTTAGCATTTATAGAGAGCTTTGCCTGCACAAAGTGCTGTAAGACACGGCAGGACAATCATTCCGCTGAGTAAGAGATGTTATTATCTAATTTTACAGCTGAGGAAACATGGAGGTGAATCCACTGTCCTCAAGGCTTCTGGCTCCTTACTGCTTGCTTTTTCTCCCAACGCCAGACTCATTTCCAAATTGCATGGCCATCTCTCAGACGCAAAGGCATTCTTACACTTTGAGGGCACCTTGCTCAGTTCTCAAGAAACTTTTTCTCCCTGCTGTGGAAGGTTTTGCTTGTTACATTATACTCTGCCAGGCATGTAAATCGCAACTGCATAAACTCATCACTTTGGTTTTTTTCATATCTTTGCCTGTCACTTGCCCAAGCCTGCAAACTACCATCAGAAAGCACTCACAGGTCACAAGAGCATCTAAAAGAAAATGTTCTACTGGTGCTCTACTAAGGAGCAGGCTGAAGAAAGACCTCAGATCTCATGAAGCACCAAAAATCCATGTATAAGCTTATCCTTGAGACACAAATGCTTAGAAAACCAGCCTTTGTTGGTCTTACTGATCACAGAAACTCCTAGTTTATCTATGGTACAGATTCTTAGAGATCCTGCCTGAAGTTATATCCTCCAAGTGCAAAGCACTGTATGCACACAGTTAAGAGAGAACCCCCGGTTTTGATAAAGAAGAAAGGACGTTGAGTTATTCCTGCTCTATAGCTCAGACACTGAGCTACAGGAAGATGAAATAAGATCTTAGATCTTATAAGGTCAAGGGAATTAACACTGGCTCTCCCATTGCAACTGTGATGTGATTAAACCCAACTTTTCACAGCCTCTACACTGAGTTTGCTGTGCTGGGCCTGCCTAGATATTTCACGTGAAATTTAGCTATAAAGCTCCACACCTTCATGGTGTAATACCTATACCTCATCTGTTAACAATAACATCCCAACTCTTTTTCTTTTAAATGACTGTCTCTTGAAAGGTTCTTTTTCTCCTCCTCCCATATTTCCCAACTCACTGTAAAAGGGGACTAAAAGGGAAGGAAAAGAGCTGGCATACCACTGTGACCTGGCTTTATTTCAGGAATAATAGAATACATTTCCTGCCTTGGTGTCTACAAAAAATTCCTATCAGATCCTTTCTCTGGAGCTTATTTTGCTGTCTCCCCAGCAAGGCTTTTCAGGAAGAGGAAAACAAGTTGGAAAAGATTAATAAACATCAGTAAGTGAGGGTGCAAGCAGCTCCCCAAGCAGATGAAACCCCTTTAGCCATTCTCTGGCCTTATAAATGTTCTGTTGTGGGAGAAAGAAGTTAGTGCACAAAGATCAAAGTGATTCAAGCTGAATAGGTGGTTTCATCTGTTGGCTTAACAATAACTGCCATGCAATGAGGTAAATTCCTCCTTTTCATGCTGGCCTCCCATGACAGTGATAATCGCCTTCAGCACCTCATGACTGTACTGCTGAATGGTCCTTTCTCTCCAGGACTTTCTTGTGTGTGTTTGCTTTGGTGTATGTGGGTAAGATGACAACAGACATAAGAATTATCCAGTTACAGGCTGGTTGGTGGCTTGGCTCTGGTGCCATGCTAAGGGTGACTGTGGAGCTTGGGTGATAGAGCAACATGTTAAAAACAGGTCTGAGTGATGAGGAAAGGGCATGCTCTGGTCATCTGGTAGATCTCCTGACTGGTTTTGCCAGATTTCAGGGAACTTTGTGTCCCTGAATCCCTACTGTGGAAGAAAGCACTGCCATGATGGAAAATGAAGATCCAGCAGTGTATTTTAACATTGCCTGATCTCTGTTTACAGAGCAAGGAAGCAATGAGAAGAGAGTGTGCCTCTTGGGGATACTTTGGAGGGCTCCAGTTTACGCACCCTCTGATTGCACTCAGAGACTGTCCTTCTGTGGGACTGACTAGCCGCAGACCTCTGGCATGGGTCAGGTAGTGAATAGGAAATTGTTGGAAGCTGTTAAGCCCTGCAGGTTGGGGTTTTTTTGATGTAGAAGATGAGTTGCTATAGTGAGAACCAGCCTCAGCCTCATGGTAAGCTTCTGGTCTGAGTTGAGTGAGAGTTGTTCCAGTAAGCCCAGCCTGAAGGTGACGGGACACATAAATAAAAGCAGTTGTGTCTTCCTCCAAGAGGGCTAGAAAAAGCCTTCCTATTCACTGGAGGTAGAAGAATGTGGTTTTGATCCACCACCAATGACTAATCACAGGCCAGAAAGGTGCTCGCTGGCTCCTTGAGGCATTCACCTCTTCCGATTGGCATTAACTCAATCTTTCCTGGCTGTAAGTAAAACCATCTGTCCTTCATCTGGGCTTAACCTCCTCCTGTATCCTGCGTTGTCCGAGGAGCACAGCAGTAAGTTGACGACATTTGCGATTTCTGAATGAATTAATTGGAAGTTTCTAGCCAATAATGATTTCCTTCACCAACAGTGAGTGTGTCTCCAATATGTCTCAAAAGGCCTTTAAAGTAGAGTTCAATAAAACCTTTGGCGGGTCTGACAGCAATGCTACTTTCCCTTCATTGTTACAGTATAATGCATTCTCCTTGCAGTGCAAAGACATATGGGCCTCAGCTCCCAAATCTGCTGATGCAAGAATTCCTCTTGTCTTTTTTTTGCCAAGATTTTTGGGAGAAGAAAAAAATAATAATAATCTTACTGTAACTGTAACGCTGCTGCTTAAGGGATTAGCACTCTTTCATGCTGGAGACAAGCAGTTGCTAGGTTTTCTGCAAGGAAGAAAGCTATCTGCAACACGTAAGAAAAACTGGATTGTAGAAAATCAGCTCCATCTTCTATTTGTTTTGAGCAAAGTAGAAAATCTTGAGTATGCAACCTTCTGTGAAAGCATCATACTACTGCCAATCCTGTTCTGTGGACCAGGCTCTATAAGAGTAAATGGGACCAATGAAATGCATCTTTTCAGAGCTTCTGCTATTTTTCCACTAGCAGGAAGCTCTTCTGTCTGGGAAAAAATGCATAGTACAAGCCACAGCTTCAAGCTTTACTAATCTTTGAGCGCTGCTTTGATGCTATACAGTTTCTAAAATAGTATAAACTACATTTTCCTTTCTAAGAAATATTTGGTTGCTAATTGTATGAGATGGCTACAGGATAACTGCTTAGGGGATGTGCTCTGGTGGAAAGTATGTGTGAAATTATAGCATGAGACTAGTCCTTACAATGTTGGCACACTGTTGTAACCAAAGACCCCCATCCCAGGGTCCCCAAACGGGAAGAATAATGGCCAAAAGATCATACAGCTCTCCTCATGTATTAACGAGGAAGCAGGTAACCAGGTATGCAGGTTACAGGTATTGAGCAGGAAGCAGGTTAGAGGTATGAGTTGATGCAATTTTTCAGGCCTTGTGCAGTACCTTACTCTAGGTGCAACTAAAGCCTGCACAAGTCTGCATTTAAAGCAGTCACCTCTGGGGAGCAAGCCTAAGAGCAAGCAGAACAACATTCTGCTTCTATACAAAGAAGATTTGCCCCATGTTCTCCACAGTACAAGACCAGGTTCATTTAAAATAAAAGCCAGTGGCAAATACATTGCTATAGGAAAGCTGTAAAAGACAGATGAATTGAGGACTGTTTCATCCAAAAGCTGCACAGACTGTTCCTCTCTGTCAGAATCATGGCTGAGAGAAAATATAACATGTCCAGAAATATCTTTAGCAGCTTAACTAAACGTAACCTGAGGCAAACATAACTGGTCTGCTGCAATTAGTTTATTTTGCAGCAATTGGTCTGCTTTTGCAGCACTTCCTGATTTGATAAAAGGCTTCCTTATACATGAAGCATGCTTTCTCTCTTAGCAGAGAGATGTAATTTCCCCTACCAGTCCTTGGCCAGTGAGCCAGCATTCCAGAATTATGTATTTTAATTAATTTCAGCAATTGAATCCCTTGGCTTGGAGACATGTGTGATGCAGAACAGAGCATGTGCAATTTTAGATTAATATTTTCCTTTTAATTCCGATAGAAGCTAACAAAGCTAGTGGATTTACATACAGCCCAAACAGAAACGTCTGCTTAGGAAAATAGGCCAGATGCCCACATATAGAGGCATGGGGAGCACTGGGTCCAAATGCAAATCTCCCTTGGGTCCAGGAACATTCAGATTGAGAGTTTTGCTTCAGGCCTGTTTTGAAGGGGACAAGTCCCACCAAGATGGAGGTTCTAGTACTGGCCTTGACTCCAGCAGCCCTGAACTATTTCTCTGTGCTCAGTGCAGGCAGAAGCTAGGCTGGATTCCACCTCCGTAGCGTTGCAGAGGACTGAGCTTTTAAGGGTGCCTGTCTGCCTTGGCACAGAGGACACTCACTGGGCCAGACTTTATGGAGAGCACAGAGAGAGGATCGTTTCAGCAAGCTTTTCCACTTGCAAGCTGAAGCAGGCAATGAATTTGTCTGCAGACGCAAAAAGCAAGGCAAACTAACCAACCAAATCACTCTGAGCATAGATCTAAGTCTTCTCTTTCTTGCACAGCTAAGAGGAACTGATCCAAACCCCACTGAAGTCAATGGAAAAACTCCCAGTGACATCAATACACCCAGAACACAGCCCAGTGACTTTTCAATGTAATCCCATGTGCAAAACAGTGAAAGCAAAGAAGAGACTCATTGCATGCTGAAAGCAGAAGGACATAGAAAGAGGCAGATGAAAAACTCAGCGTGTTTTTGGGCAGAGTCTACAAATTAAGTGATAGTGACATAGCTTTAAACCATTTGTACTAGGTTCATCTAAAAAGCATAAGCAGAATTAAGAGGAAGGGTTTATGTTGCTTTACCATTTCTCTCCATTAGAACTTCCCTGGCTAGTGCAGCTCTTCTGATGTCAAGACAATTTTACTGGGGTTTTACATCTGCTCAGAATCTGGGCCACTGTCTTCAGACATATTGCAAAGACCGTGGGCTGCCTTTACTCACAGCAACTGTAGTCCAAGGGATTAGCATCATGAGTCACCGCTCAGCTACCAAGAGCAGTTATATATGCTAAACCATCAAAATTATTACCACACCATTCCAGGAAGGCAGTTAAGCATATGTTTAGGTTCCATTAACTTAAAAGTTAAACATAAACTTAAGGGTTGTCCTTTTTGCGAATCACAGCCTAACTCTGTAGTGCTGTTCCGACAAAGTAGAAGTATTGTCTGCCTCTGTCCTCCTTTCCTACCTGCTCCATGGAGGTACTGTATACATAGATCTACACTCACTCTTAAGTAAATTAACACCACATCTCTACCTCTGTAGAAAGCAAAGTGAGCAGAGTTAAACACACATGGCAGACATCAGCTAAAAAGCCCCTAGTTTAGCTAAACCACTATTGACTTTAAGGCTACAGAGCTGAGCACAAAGGTTTCTCTTGTGAGAAGACTGAACAAAATTTTGTCCAAAACATTGAGGAAATCAGGTTGCCAGTGTTACTCACCTCACTGTCTTCTGCAGGAGGTGGGGGGGGCTCTTTGATGATCTAGAAGGATCAAAGAGAAACAGAATAGTAAATTCATACTTTGTTCTTTAGCGCAATTCAAATGTCAATTAAAAAAAACCAAATGAGAAAACAACAGGATATGCCACTGTGAACATCTCTGAACTTAGTTACAATACTGTATGATTACAGGGTGGCTATGTGTGCTGCTGGTGTCACAGTCATTGAGAGTAAGAGGGGAAACAGGAGGCGTCCCAAAGTCCTGCCACATAGACATTTCCTAATTACAGGTCCAGACTCATATTTCTCATTAGGTCACCCCTGCCCTATGTGAGGTAACAGCAAATTCAAAGTCATATATCCTTGATTCTCCAGCTTCCTAACCCCAGTAGGAGCCATAGTCAGTGCTGGCTCTAAGCAACAGATAGCAATCACTGTTTCACCTGAACAACCATGCTAAAATCAGCGTCTCCTTCTACTGGCCACTGCACACGTGTACAAATCCTGCCTTAAATAATTTACAGTCTGAACAAAGACTGGAAAGCGAAACCAGGGTGAACTAAAATGCCCTTGAGATGTTGCAAAGCAGTAATAAATCCCCAGCCTTTGTCTCCCAGGCCTGTACTTCATTCCAGAAGGCTGTGCCACCTCATGCTCTCACAAAAAATGCTTTTCACGTTATCAGGCTAATACAGTTCACTCTCATAAGCTTAAATAAATAAATAAATAAATACGCGCGCGCGCACACACACACACATTTGAGGCTCTCCCTGGGTTTCTAAAAAAGCAAGCAGGGTGAGGTTTTAGACTGATCCAGGATATTCTCCATAGAAACAATTTAAGTTTATGTGGGTGTGAGGCTATTATTTCATGCAAAAAGTTTGCATCTAGGGCTCAGCAGGCAGTTGGCTATTATCACAGCCCTCCACTCCAAGAGCAACAGAGAGCTTTCCAAAGAGAAAGCAGTTGCATACAGGCACGTCAAATATCTCTCCCTTACACACAATGGCTGCACAACAGCCATTGCAGTCAACAGATTGAATCCAGCCAGTCATGTCAATGCAATTGCTGCAGGGATTGATTTTCTCCAGTAGTTTTAAGTCCATCTGGATGAGGCAGCTCTTTCTTTACACACCAGGCCGTGAGTCAGATGCTGTCAGGGTGCTGAGTGCCTGTGGAGATAGCTCCAAATATCCTCAGCTCCTCTTATGACTGCGTGTATTAAGTGTAGAGGCTGCCTAGACATGGGGTACAGATGTGTAGGCTTAAAAATTACCCTTCAAAAGAAAAAAAAAATCACAGTCCCAAACAATAACATTTTGGCTGTTTAAATGCAGAAAGGGAAAACGACAATCACATTAAAGGCCCTGAAGATATAAATATTTACAACAATTCTTCTCACTCGTGTTTTTCCTTCTCTGATGAGCTCACTGTTTTTATTTTCCTCTGCAAATCCCGAGTCATGCAATGTGGCCATTAATGAAGAGCATGTGCCTCTGGCTAAGGAAGAGATCTTGGGCTGGATCAGTCCTTTGTTTGTATCTCAGCCTAGACCAATGATAGTTGTAGAGCTCTGCCACTACCTGTTCCTGGGCAGCAGGGCTTTTTTTTGGTGGCTTACAGTACGCCCTCAGGGAATGCCTGCTAAAGAATCTTCATGCTTTAGGAATCAACACTGAATCTTCATTTATATGCACAGAAGCACAAAGCACATGTGGAAGCATGAAATGACATTTGAGGAGCATGGTAGGTGCACCCACTGCCCTGCTCACAACATCACAGCAGAACTGTGCATCAGGCTGTGGCCGTAGAGCCACTGACCATGTTAGGGAGAAAGGAGGGATGATGCCCCAGAGGAGCTCAGGCTGACTAGCAGAGCTGGTGAACATCTCATACAGCATCCATCTCTCTCTCTCTCCCCTGCGATTCCTAGCTTGTTCTTGCAGCTCTGGGGGATACCAGCTCTTTCCCCGATGGAAAGCAAATGATGAAAAGTAGACGAAGAGTTGTCTGCATCAGAGTACTACTCTGTGGAAAGGAAGTAATGGGTATCAGCATGGTTTACTCAAAGTGCTGCTCCTTGGTTTAAGATGGAGACAGCATCATCTCTTACGCGTCTCTTGACACAATACTGACACAGTGTATACAAAGCACCAAAATACACAGAAGACTTTTCTAGCCACGTTTTCAGATACGTTTTGGTCAGTGTGAGGGGTGGCACTTGTCAACAGACCTCCTTTTGAACCATCCCCCTTAATCCAAACCCATTGGATGCTGAGAAACTTCAGATATCTGATCCAAAATATACCTACTGGAAGTGGCCTCATTCCCTCCTCTAACATTATTCTGGTGGAACATCATGGGTTTCAGTGGAGTTTCTCTCATTTGCATTGGCATGAAACATCAGGATGATCTGTCCAACATATTTGGTCCAGCTAAACATTCAAACACAACTTCTCAGCCAGTATCACTAGAAACTCTTGAGATTACAGACGAAATGAAGAGATGGCTGGTTTTCATACATTTGCATTCTTTCTCATAACATATGCATACACATACACGCAAACTGATTTCTATAAACAGATCAAGTTTTTTCTATCACAGTCCAAGGTGGGGGGTGTGGGGGAGATTCCTTCCATTTTTAAGTGCTACGTACTTCTAAGAGCCACTGGACACCCCATAAGTTGGCAGCACAGATTGATTAGTTTGGACAAGTCCAGAGATGGGGAGAGTTTCATCTTCTCTGCCTTTGAGCCTGTAGGAACTTTCAAAGTTCAAGCCTTAAAAAAAAATCTATTTTCTGTCTTGCCACCCAGGTCTGGAAAGGCTTTAGATCTACAAACAGTACAAATCTTTTCTTTCTCCCTTTCGAATTCTTACGGTTACAGCTGTATATGCATGAGACCCTTATTCTGGGGTACCGAAGGCAGTGAAGCAAATGTGCCATCTCACACAAGTGAGCAAAGCAAGCATCAAGTGCGAATAACAAGGTCCCAGAGCTGAAAGGCAGTGCCTTACACCTGCTCATTTTGCACAAATAGAAACAATTACTCAAGTACCAGAAAGAAAATGCTATTAACAGGGAACCCAGTGAGGATACAGCCCACACTGGCCACCACGTTTTGTTCTGGGCTGCACCTCTCGCCTTCCCTCTGCCTCGCCAGATGACACACATGGACCTGCTGAACGCAATCAGCTGGGAGCATGCTTGGCCAAGCAAAATGCTTAGGCTAGTTTAGCTTGGCAAGACTGAAGTGTTTGTTCATGTGTGCTGCAATTGTTTTGATAACCCCAAGCCATTTCTGTGATTGCTTCTGCAACTGTATCTCCTGTCCCTGTGTTTCAAAGAAGAAAAATATGATAGTTCAGCAACCATATTTGCTTGCTAGGTGAGGAATACCTGAGGGTTTCTATATCATTGCCATGCTATAAAAACCTTACAATGAGGTCTTTTGTTTTCAAGTAGTAAAGGCCTGTGGGATGGAGAGGTGGCTAGTGGCTTTTCTTGGCAGAGGAAGGAACTTCGAGGGTAGTTGTCAGCTTTTCTACACACTTAGCTGTGAAAATTCAGGACAGTAAAGTAATTCTTTGCCTTTCTATCGCCCTTCCTCACAGATCTTCAACATGCATGTGATTGACAGAGGTCTCTGTTAGCTGACCCACCCTGATGTCACAGATGCATGGAGAAGCAGCTGTTTCTGATGAATAATCCAGTGTAAAAGCAGAAGAATGCTATTAGCCACCTCCTACAAGTTTAAAAGCATTGGAGAGGACTGGTTTTCTGTTGCCCTGAAATTTCTGTAGCCATTCAGGCATAAGAGAGCACGTGTTGAACCCAAATTTTGCATATTTCAGGAATGTGTCTAGGATGTTTTCCATCTTGGGAGACCAGAAAACTCCACCACTTTACAGTGTGAGAGCAAGCACATACTCAGTAACTGTCCCTGGAGTTTTATATGATAAATAGGGGTAATATGTTTCTTGTCAGTGAAGTGTATCTGCTTTAAGATGGAACAGAGCATCATTTAAAATGAAGGCTACACGAGAAAACAATACGAAATAAGAAATAAAGGACTTTGCCTCTAATCAGGACGTATAATTTGGGAAGGGAGCATGCAGTTCACTGAGCAGATTTTTTTGTCCTTATTTACCTCCACTGTTCTGGAAAATACAAAGTATGTATTTTTGCTATCCTAATAAGCAGGGGTGGGGGTTATAGCATTAATTATGACCCATCTGACTAATGTTTATTTTTTCCCCTTACATATTTATAGTTTTGACCTCCTCTTAAGTCCTGTGACAGAGGTTCATAGTTTAGTTATGAGTTGGATAAAGGAACAGTTCCTTTTTATTTGTTTCATATCTGCTGTGTCTTCTAAGTACTCATTAAATCCTTGGAGATTTGGTCTACACTTCAAAGTTCCTAATACAAGCAGGAGCCTGTCCCTATTTCTTCATCTGCAATACAATACATTCTTCTTCCTAGACATACTAGTAAAAGGTAAATGAAGTTCAATAGGAAAACTAACTCATCCTTTTAAGATAACCTCTCTTGTCAGCCTGGAAGCAGATCCAGGAATCTCAATTTTAACTCACTAAAACTAGAAGACAAGCCTGTTTCACACCTAAGACTTCAAGCTGATGTGCACAAACCACATTCAATACAGATCATAGCACATGTCAAAGTCATACACTTATGAAAGACATGACACCACGGAGGAAAAAAAAGCCCTCCGATTAAGTAACCCTTGTACAGTTTGCAACTGAATGGGGCGGACCTGTAGTTCTCCAGGGAATGCATGGAAAAAAATGCAGCATCTGCAAAGGTCATTCCTTTTCCTAGGCTATTTCATTTACACAGATAAACAAGGCCAGAATGAGTGGGGTTTGCTCTAAGTGTCTGATGCACTTTCTTTGAAAAAACTATATAAATTAAATTTATTTTCTGGACTAAAGAAAAACATCATAGCTACTTTCAGCTATATGCAGAAGCCCTTGCCCTCAGTCTCTGATTGCTAGTGAATTTTCTGGTTAAGTAAGACTATGTCCTAAAGATCTATTTCTCCTTAGCTGGGCTGAGCCAACTTTCTTCGGAAGAGGTGAGAGGTGGCCAGGGAAAAAAACAAAGGAAGAAGTCACTTTTATTGAGTTAATTATTTCCCATGTAGGACTGGGGCAAAGAACAACAGTGCCTCCTTTGCATTAAGTATCTGTTGTGGTCTGGTCAAGATTAATATAATTGGTCATTGGATCTGGCCTTAAGGAAATGCATTAGCAAGTAAAACGGTTTGGGAATCTGAAGTCTAGGTATATCATCTAAAGGCAAATGGCTACCTTCCTAATTTTCAGAGGGCAATGCTTAGCACTTTCCAAAACGGGAACTCCATGAAGATCTTTCAGTTTGGGCACCCCAGAACTGATGGACACTTTAGAGAATTTGGCTTTAACTTTTTGGTAATGACACATCACAGCAGCACATCAAAGCACCCTAGTTCAGTGCCTGGCACACACACTATTCTACCAGCCCATTTCTCTACCTGGACTGCTGTAGAGCTGATGGTATTAGCCCAGGCAAAATGCCTCTGCTATGCTATTTTCAGGATTCATGCTAGCCTGTTTAAAGGTGGCCAGTTATAGAGCATTATATCCATATCTGAACCATTCTGATCTGACTGACAGGAGGCTGAGAGGAGCAGTGAACTGCTGTGGGTACTCTGGATGATTAATAAGACTGTCTTTATCCTACTGCTCCCATTTGTGCACAGCCATGGCAAAGTCAGGTTCTATTATTTACACTAATTTAAACCTACAATAACAGTACTACCTCCAAATGTTTTGGATTGACTGTGCTATAAATAAACTCATTTGTGGCAGCATGCATGAATTCAGGACTTGAATGTAACACACGACATTAAGCTCCAATAAATTTAGTGAAACTACCACATTATACTATGTGAGCGCTTGCCTCAATAGCTCAGACCTGAACCAAAGGCAGGAACCGTGCGGTGCACAAGCAAATTCTGCCTGCACATTTGTGCCTCTTTCTCTTGGTTTGCCTCAATAATGTTTCAGATGATTCGTGATCCTGTGCCCCCTTCTCCCCAAAGCATCCTAACTGCAGAAAAACTGTCCCTCGTACACATGGGAGCAGGTGGGAATCAGAATACGTGGACCCTTGCAAGTAATCTCCATCAAGCCAACCTGCACCATGTAATTTTATGACTCTTCAGGGTTGCTGTAGTCTATGCATTTCCTCTCCTCCTCTTCATCCAGTTTAGCTATGATTTTCACGTGGGTTTAATATATATTTTCTGTATTTTCTCTATCCAGCTTTTTGTTTCCAAAACTTCTGGTCAGCTGCAGTACAGACTGAGAGCCAAACAAATTGCTGGGTTCTTCCATGCTTCCTTCCAGAAAACAGCTTTAAAGTTAAAACTGGTGTTAGATACTTAAATACCAACACCTCATTTATATGCCAGCCACACCTCTGTATTTAAAAAAGCTGCAGCATAAAAATGAGTAAGATGGTGTATATATTCTAAGTGGGCAATTAACACAGACCAGCTTCTCATGCCCTCCTGCCTCAGGCCACACTGTATGGATGCATAAGGGAGGCAAAGACTCATGTTTACTTCATAAAACTGTAAGGAGATGTGATGTATGAGCATGTGGGGAAATGCTTTGAGTCTCAGTCTCAGCTGCACCAGGGAGATATTCCCACTCATATCCTCCGCATTTTATCTCCTGGACTGCCCTAGCTAAGATTCAGCCCAAGGCTCGGGGCAGGCTGATTGTAGCCACCACTTCAGCTATGCCAGGGCTAATATTTCATGCAGATCCTGTTCAGGTGCAAAGCATGGCCCAGACACAACTCGCACAGCCTGCCAATTTTAAGTGTCTATGGGAGACACTTGCTCAGTGTGGTGCTGCATATTGGCACAGGAAAACTGTCCCAGCACAGATGAGCCTTCCAACTATTGTATTAATTATGCCTTCACTACACATCCAAAGCACTTTAACCAGTTCCATTTCCAAGTCAATTTAATAACATGCCTGCAAAATCCTCCTTAAGATGGTTTTGGAGGCTTGTTATCTATTTGGTTTACATCTATATTAAAATCTATTTGGTTTACATCAATACTAATACTAAGCCTTATGTTGGCCTCCTACCTGGAACAATTTTACCCTTGGACACCTAACTAGCCTCTTGCACACACAGTTACAACTATGATCGCACAGAATCCTTCAGGTTATGCTGTGTTCAGGAAAGAGGACGAATGGGAAGACAACAGCAGAATACCCACTAACATCAGCGAGGCCAGGATCTGGCATCTGCTGTTTTGCTGATATGTTCAACTGAGGAACAGTGGGGTTGTCCTGTTATAGATGTCTTGGTATTTGTCATCATTCTTCTAACGTGTACAGTGTTGGGGTTGTCAGCTTAGCAGAATTGCTCTTCTTTGTTTTCTGTTGTTGAATAAACATCCTTGAAACCTTCTGAAAGGTTAGCACCTGGCTCCCATGCTTTTGTAATATTCCCTCCACAGATATCAAGGGAAATTTTGCCTGTGCTAGTATCAGGCACAGCAAAGACCTAATTATTGTTCTGATCCACTAAGCAACAATTGCATCTACTGTAAACCAAGTGGTAAATTCCAGACTTCATCCCAGAATACTTCTGAGACCAATAAACTTGGATACACTTGGAAACAGCATTTCTTGATGGGTGCATGCCAAGGAGATAGTGGGTTCCAGATAAATCTCCAGAGTAAGTCTATTGACTTCAGTCCATTTACTCCAGGGACAAAGCTGGCTTGGTGTCTTTCCTGAAGAACTGCTGGATAATAATGATTCTGATTTAATTAAAAAGCATGCCAAGAGGAATTTCAGGGTTTAGAAATGTGCTTGTCACTCAAACAAATTTATAGTTGGTAAGAAAAAAGTTTTTTTGTGTTTTTTCTTCCCCCCCCCCCGGACACATACACAATTATCTCTGAAATGTCCCTGGGCTTGAATCCACAGCAGTGTCTCTGGGCCTGTGGTTTGATTATTAGAGGTTATTGCTTGCCTGCCTCTCTTGTCTGTTGTGCAAGCCAGTTCCTCTGCCCTTAATTCACTCTGTTGCTTCTGACAACACTGCATTCCTTAACGTGCCATTACCAAACTAGTAAATAAGCACTGCTCTGCTCTCTTTCTCCCTACCCTAAGTCAAACAAGCTGGGTACTCCTCTGGATTTAACTTTATTTTTACAGAATCTTTAGGTAAGCAATACACAGTGAGGTATCTTAGCTGCTGATCTACTGCCAAACATACTGGACTGCCCTCCCAGAGAGATGGAAGAGGTTTCATACAGGCTCTTGAATTAAAATCTTTCCAGCAAGTAGAGAGATGTTTGACTTACATTTGGAAAATATCAGTGAGATAGTCCCCACTTGGAGACCTTGCTAAGAGGGAATGTGGGAGGTAAAGGAGGAGAAAGGGTGAGGAAAAGCTTTTATCTACAACAAATTTTTTAAGTACAGCATTTAAATCTGGAAAATATTAAGATTATAAAGTTTCATGTGGACAAGAGACTCCCTATCTCTGTTGCACTCGCCTTGCTTATCTGGACTGTATTTCTTACACTTTGAGAACACTGTTATACGACCATTATCCTCATATCATCCCACTGGAGCAGTACCATACTACCCTCTCAAGGCATAGCTCCATATTCTCTTTACTCCATGCCCTGCTGCTTTTATTTATGCCTTTTTCCTATCAGCTTCATCCTTCTCCTGTAACAGAACCTTAAAACGGCAGCATCACTTAGAGCCTTTCCTATCTATCACCTCAATTCTCCACCACATCCCAGTGTAAACTTCTGTACATGGCACATCTCCATTGACTTCTATGCAGATGTGCCAACAAAGAAGTTGGCCCAGCTTCTCTTGGAATGTGCCATCTAGTTTAGTCAAATAACTCTGAGCAGCCTACCACGCTGCTAATCCTTTGTCCACTTCTAGAACTGATTTTTTTTATTATTCTGAAAAGCCCAAATAAATATTTTTTCCTTTCTGGTTTTCATGTCAGGACAGAGGTGCCAAACTACTGTGAAAAGCAGCGTTTTACCCCCTACCATTTCCAGCCAGAAATAGAAATAGACAACTAAGATTTTTCCTGCGAGATTTCCATCCTTGTTCTGGATAGAGAAATACATCTCACCACAAAGACTCATCCTCAAATGTGACTGCTCCTGCAGTTTGTGGCTCCAAAGCTCTCGGCACCAGATCGTAGGTTTAGTACAACATGGTGCAAATTT
Source organism: Haliaeetus albicilla (assembly GCF_947461875.1). NCBI lineage: Eukaryota > Metazoa > Chordata > Aves > Accipitriformes > Accipitridae > Haliaeetus > Haliaeetus albicilla. The sequence goes on along the minus strand of NC_091495.1, from coordinate 42,442,929 downwards.
ACAACGCTGGGTAAGTGATTTAAAATCAGGAATAATGATAGTGACCCAGAAACTGCAGCCAGTTTGGCCAGTCTTAAAAGAAGCATCTGAAACATTACATACAGCCAGCCACCAAAACCAGACTCCAATTTTGCTGACATTTATACATCCCTAATTCTTGCTCTATATTTGCAGCACAAACAAGACCCAAAGCAAGAGCAGAGTTTCACTGTATTGTACATTCCACAATAACCAGCCTTTGCCCTGATCTTCATTGGGAAAAGGCAGCCCTAGGGGATGACAAGCAGAGATGTACAGGGGTATGACAGGTCCTTGCAGACAAAGAGCAGGGTCATGTGTGAGAGAAAAGTTTGTCTCAAGTCCTGTGATTTCATTCTTGCCTGCCTTGACCTCTTCCTTCTCTCCCGTTTTCTCCTGATTTCTGTCTGCCTTTTTTAATTATTAACTCTGTGACTGTGCTTTTTAACTCCATAGAACATTTTGTGAAAAAGCATGGAGGAAAGATATTGCTCAGTGAAGCATAGTCATACTTCTACTGAAACTGTCATTCGGATGTTTCAAAGTGCTTTTCAGACATGGTGAGACAGGAAAAAAAGTTAGTCTTGCAAAAATTTGCACACTTAGAAATGTCTTTTCCTTGTACCTGAGGCAGAACAAGGACTCCTGCCAGGGTTCAGCATGGCTGCCCTTCTACAGGAGCCCTCCAGCACTGGGACACTGACACAGGAATTGGAAAATCCAGAAAAGCTATTCCTTCCTAAAAAGGCATGGCAACTAATACATTTCTGCAAACCACTTCCATATTGTGAACAATGAATAAGACTAAAAGGCTCCTGACACGGTCCATGTGTTAGCAACGTTGCTATTTCATGGGTATAATCCAAAGGTCAGGCAGATGAAATAGATGCACAAAACAGCGCCAGCAATGGAAGAAACGCCATCTTGTTCAGTGACCAGTCCTACACTCTTTGTTACTGGAAAACTTTGCCTCCTTCCCATTCATTTCTTACATTCAGGCAACACTGAATTACTGTTTTGTGCTAATGATTTCTGTCACTTACCACTGTGCAGCAAAGAGGCCAGAACCACCAGAGAAGGACCAATGCCAGCAAGAGGAAGAGGATCAACAAAGCAATAGCCAGGATGGTCCCATCTGACTAGAAGAGAAACACAGAGAGTGAGTGAGCACTACTAACACAAAACTCCCCTCTCCATGGTACCTCTCCTGTGCATCCTGTTTCCAGGCAAGTACATGTCCCAAAGGCCATTACCATACTCCATTTACTTTTCAGGCAAAATGCAATTTTCCTCCCTCCTCATACACCCAAATGTGGCACCCACCCTTCCCACCTCCTTGCAAAGAAGCTGAGACCTCTAGTTCACTTCCCAGAGAGTTACAGGTTTTGCCTCAATTTTCTGAACCTCACAATTATGTAAAACACTTATTTCACTTCAGATCAAAACTAATGTAATATTCCTCAGATTATTGTGAAGCCAGAAAAAAAGATTTAAAAAAGAGCTCACAACACAATGTTTCATTGCAGTTTAACCATTCTCCTTTCTTTGCAACTCTCTTCCCCTCTTGCAGTATAAACTTGAAAGCAATGTTAGAATTCAAGTTTACTCCAAACAGGAAACTTGAAGCAAGATTTCCATGGGCCCTTGACTGAGATCATCCTGCTCTTCTTAGCAGTGCTGAGCCAGGGTAGATCTGCCATGAGCTTTTCGAGAAGATTTGAATATACACACCATCACAACAATATACAGGGTTTTTCTACATCAGAAGTCATTAACTCTAGAAGACCCTTTCCTCTCTAACTGGGAATACTTCCCTCATTTAAAAAGGAATTTGCAATTCTCTGATATCAATTAACAATGCAAACTGCTGCACAAGCCAGGTCAATATAGCAATCAAAACCAAATGTGCATTATTTCTTGTTGCTTAGATTTAACCCAAACCAGATGTTCTTGGCTTCCTGACGCATGCCAACTTCCCTATACCACTCCTCTCTCCAATATCATCCTATTCTGAGATAAGCAAGCAGTCCTGGTTTAAGCTTGTTTGAGATGTTCTTGATGTAAAAGCCAGACATTTTAAAAACCCCACCCAAGTGTCAAGATCACAATGCCAGATTAATGACACGTTCAAGAGCAGACTGACCTGTAGGATAGGAAAACTGGGTGCCTGCTTAAGTCACTGTAATTCAATGGCTGTATGATCTCCCATCATACCATAATGGGAAGAGTAATGGAAGAAACAATCAGGTTGAGAACAGTTTCCAAACTCTTTTCTGGTGTAGAAGGAATTTCTGGAGAACTTGGATCAAGACAACCTGATCTTTGACACTTGTAAACAAAAGAGAGGTAGTCCACACAGGAGAATAATTCACCCAAGACATCTCTGGGAATGGACCTTGGACCCCAACACAAAATAAAAGCTCATTTGAGAAGACAGAGCTGTACATTTGGTGCTGTTCCTCTAGACAGGCAGCATATAGTCACATCCATAATCTGCAAAATGGAACCTGCTGATATTCAATGCTTTAGAAAATGTGATCCTGACTCTCTGCTGTCATGAAATTGTAGAAGAAATAGGGCTTTTTATGTCTAATTGTTGTCTGCCCCTTTTGCCCCTATATTGTAACAAATATTTTGTCATTAAGAATATTCTAAAATCAATTTGCAAAAATGTGAAACAAATTAAGGTGGCCTTTTAACTGTTTTGTTCTGGGGATTGTTTGTTTGTTTTTAAAAACAGAATTTATTTTTACCTCCCCCCCCCCCAAGACTGTAAAGAACAATTTACATTACCCTAACACATCTGTTTCTCTGCAAGGCAGCTGATGTGGCCAGCTGGTATTCTGTGTATCACAGCAGCAAAACAGTCCAGAGGACATAGAAGGGTTTGATTTGCCAAATCTTACATTTCTCACTCAGGTAATGCCTCTCGCTAAAGTCAGCATTGCCAGCATTGCCTGGCAAGTCTGCAGGAATAAGCCCTCTTCAGATATCAAAACCAGACACCCCTGCTCCATCCCGTGTCCCCCTCCCCCCCAAATTCTTGCTAGATTAATTCATTTTCTTATATTTTAACAAACATAAAAAAATTCCAGACAAATATGAACTGAATTTTCTGGGCTCAGCCATAGCTACAAAGTGTCAAACCGAGACCCTTAATCAGGAACCACAAATCCTATCTTCATCTACTCTGCCTGTGCTGTCACTGCTGTAAACGAGGTTTTGAAGAAACCCTAGCAAGTCAGACCAGGACAAAGAATATATACACAATAAATCCTACTATAATCATCCAAAGTGGCCTGAAGTCTGTTTTTTGGTTTTATCTTTATTTTGTCAGTTTCCGCTAGAATTTAGCTAACATTCTGTGCAATATCTACAGTTTTATACAGCTAGAACTATGCTTAGATAGAAACTGCTACTTATCCAAGCTGAATAATAAACAAGAAGGAAAATATGCCTGCTGAAATAGTTTGCAAAAGTTCCACTGACATTTTGAAATCTTCCTGCCAGTCTTAGAGCTGGTTAAAAAGGGCTGAAGCATTTGAAATGTCTGTTTTCATTCCATTATTTTTTTAATCAAAATTTGGAAGAACAATACAAATGCTCATGGAAACACTGAACCATGGAATAATTCAATGAGCTGTGTTTAATACTTACTGAATAAAGGCTATCAACTGAAACCAAAAAAACAACATTCATTTTAAAGACAAAAAAAGGAGAATTTTAACACTAAACTAGTCAATTTTCCATTAAAAATATCCATGGAGACAAAGTGTGGCTAACCCCTAAATACACACAGTCATCTGAAATCAGTAGTGCTTTCCCATAGGGATTCATCTTGACTACTTACACTGAAATAAAACTGTGGTGCTCGTATCCATAGTGAGATCAACAGCCTAAAACTCCACTACACCTGACTGACTGAAAAAAGCCAGACAGCTAAGGTACTCGTCAGAGCTTCTGTCAAATGCTAAGTGTAAAACATTGGCAACTTGCTTCTTGACAGCTGTTGAAGACCTAGACGATGCCTGGAGTCATTGTTTTGAAATGCCTTACTATTACATCAAGAAACAGTCACATGAAAAAGAGCAGGGTCTTTAAATGACCTTTCAAGGTGCTACACATTCAACATGTTAAAACTACCATGTAGACTTTGAAACAAATAAGCTGGTAGAGAAAGGAAGGCAGCTGTGCCTTGAAGCCTCCTTTTCCCTGCCAGAGTCCAACAAGGCCAAGAAAATATACAAGTATTGCTGGCAGTTGAAGTACTGGAATGGAAAACAACCTCTGGAAGATACTGTAAAATATAAAGATATCAAGAAATCTGAAACAGGACAGATTAGAGGCATGTCCTCATACATAGGGGGGTGGAGGGGTGTGTGTGCATACACACACACACACACATATATGCTTTCACTCAGAAGTTATTGTAGAACTGTTATGGACTGTGAGAAGTCAGATTGTGACTGGGGGAATCCTCTTGTCACAAAATTGAAACCTCTTGGACTGTAGATACTCCCAGAGAGAAGAGGGGAGCGATGGCAGAGTCTGATCCAGTAAACAGCATGGGCTATTTCCTTAAATCTACCCAGAAACATTCAGATACGTGCTGTCCTACAAAGGACCACACTCCTCTAAGGCATGCATGCAATCTCTGGGAGAATCCTATCTAACAAAAAGGTTAGCGTAAACCAGGTGTAGGCACATTCCTTTAACAGCCAGGGAACAGGGATGACCACTCCAGTGATGGTCATGCCACAGAGGAAATGACTCATCCTCCAGAGTTCTTTTGCTATTGCCTGCTGAGATTGCTGCCTAAGACCAGGTTCCTAGAATTTTGCCCCGGGAAGCACGTAAACAATCATGCAGAGCGACAAAGCCAAGACAGGATCTGTGATTTTAAGCCCCCCTATTTTGTCTTAGGCATCCTCGAGGCTTCTAATATAGAAACAAACATAAATTGATTTATAAAGAAACATAAATCAGTTCATTGGCATTTCAATGGAACAATGGCTTATTTCTGAGGGTTTTAAAAAAAAAATGCTACTATGCACCAGATGGGCATTTTTTGTTGTGTTTGGTTTTGGTTTGGTTTGGTTTTTCCAATCTTCTTATTTTTGTTTAAGATTTTATTTCCTAGTTTCTCACTTTACTGCACTGGCGTTTGCAACATACATTAGCTCTTCCAGAAAGGTAACCTGGAATAACAACCCCAAAGTGCACGGACCCTCAAAAGCTTTGACTACTGACATTCAGGAATGATTAATGAAGTACTAGGTGCATCTAACAAATGCACTCATGTACTGTGGCTGACGAATTAATGCACTGATGATTAATAGGGAGAGGGAAGTGGGTAGCATGCATGCTTGTTACCACAGCAGTAAATGGATTTAACTTTAAGCATGTGTTTAAATGTGCTGACTTCATGCTGTGCCTAAGAGGGATGGACTTCTGTTAAATACATGCATCAAGCGCTTGGCTTTAGTAGGCCTTGAAGGCTGGGCTCAGTAAAAGGATTTAGTCTGAGCTCCTACAGACTTCACTGGAAAGTAAGAAGCCTAAATACTCTGTTTAATCTGGTTCTGCACTCACTACTCCAGCAAACGAAAGCGATGCACCCTATCAGCTAGCTGCTCTCAGGACTACAGGTAGTCTATCAGTCCCCTGTGTTGTGCAGAAGAGCTTGTGGGAGACTTTCCAGCTGTTAACTGCAGCAGAGGGCCTAAGGCTGGCATGCAGCCCCATGATGTCACCTCCACGGCAGGCTGGAAGGCTGCTGACATTACTGCGTCAGGGCTAGGAGTGCAGAACCATCTGCACTGCTACCAAGAACTGGGAACAGCAGTGCGAAGACAGCCATATAACCAAGTCTCACTTCAGAGTGACTCTATAGTAATAACAACTTAAATAACACTTATCACTGCTAAACCTTAGGTGCTTTACAAAGAGGAGAAACATGGTTAATGCCATTCCAGAGACAGGGAAGATGTGAATGGCTCCTGTATCCCAGTCCTTTCTTACATTTGCCAAGCAGGCAAAGAGCAATAACATGCTGAAAGACTTCAGAGATATTAGTAAAAAGAATGAAGTGCTTTTAAAAGCTTTATGAAATTCTTGAGTACAGGTTTGAATGAGCATCCAAAAATCAGACAGACGTTTTTTCCCTGGAGAGAAAGGAGAAACAGTTTTAATGCTCTTTATTCAATATGGGTGGGGAAGACAAAGGATGACCCTGCCTTTTCACACCAGAGAGACTCAGGCAGCTTTTATTGTGAAGGAAACACTCTCTATTTCTGCCCAACGCTCCTGAGGACTCTCCCATCACAGCAACAGAAACTGATGTCTATCATTTATTTTATCACACACAGGAACTTTTTTTAATATAACAGAAACAATCTGGCCTAATTTCTAAAAGGAAATGAAAACTCACTGAATGCACTGTTCTGCAATACTAGTCTCTGATCGGCATCTATGTGAGGCTGCTGGAGTGGGAGCCAAGCTCAGCAGGGGATGCGAGCAAGGAACACCTGTTCTGGGTCACCCAGTAGAGGTGTTCTCAGCTCCTTTTTTCCAAGTATACTGTGCTGTGAAATGAGACGCACCTCTGGCAATGATCTGTTTCCCTCCTCTCCTTCCAGTGCTGAAAGGAGATGAGAGCCTGCTTACAAAAGAATTTTCCAGCATCCTATGTTATTTGCTTTACAGGCCATCATAAACACCAGTGAAGCTTCACTCCACCATATGGTGTATAAACCCAGAGCAAGAGACAACCCTTGTCCTGAAGAGTTCACACTCCAAACAGAGCAGGCAAACACATGGAAAAAAGGAGGAGTAATCATTACTCCTTCTGTTACAAGGAAAAAAATCTTTGGTCAGGGAAAACAACTCTCTAATCCTTGATTGCTGTGTTTATGCTTACAAAAACAAGCTGTGCTTTTCCTTCAGAAGAAATACTTAAAAGTTTCCAGCTAAACAGAAGTGTTCGCAAGGCTTCTGAAAGGCAGATATGGCAGAAGTGATGGTAGAATTCAAGTTTGTCCAGTCCCAGGCTAGTGTAGTGCCTCACCCATAAGGCATTGCATCTGGGACCCTGCATTAAATACAGTAGGGTCTGGTGGGATAGTTTATGAAGAAACACATGGCAAAACCCTACAGTCTGATGAGCTTTCCCTCTTCAGTTGCATATAGTTTACATCAGTATTGGGATTCAGTAGTCTTCAGATGATAGGTGCCTCCCCATTCAGAGGTGTTGAGGTCCAAAGGCCTTTACCCACCTCTTTGGTTTTCCAGCTTCCTCAGACATCCCATCGGGTTTGGTAAAATGCTCCAAATTCTTTTACTGTTTCTGATACAAAGCTCCTGACCTCTGAATTTCACTGCCAAGAGACCTATTCTGAACCAAAGGCTAAAAATAGTGGTAAGACTTCATGCCATTGCACATCTGCTCAGGTCTCTCACTAGTCATGCCATTACCTGTCAATCATCAAACTTAAGGTGTCACAATTTTAACAGCCTCACTGCAGAAAGCAGCACAGATCAAAGGAAGCAGGGCCTCTTAGCTGCAAGCCTTCAAGCACACTAACTACAGATAAGCATCTTAATAATTACACCCTACAGCTACAGGCAGAGATCATAGCATCTTGTCAGGCCTCAAGTTTTGTCCTGGATGTGAGTGTGTGACCCTTGGCTTTGTGGCTGGGACATCACAGGCCTGAAATCAGCTAGCACAAAGGCAGAGGCCTCTTGAGCACTTTTTTTAGGTTCAATCTGCACACACACTTGCACTGAAATAATGCCAGCAGCTTGAGTGCTCCCCCCACGACAGTACATGTTTGGTTGTCGATGTTTCTGTTTAGATCGAGGAAGTACAAGGAGCTCCTATTCTGAAACAGCCATCTCTTGTCCGCCAACACTTGTAGCTAAACAACAAAACCTTTGAGGTGAAACCTAAGCAGTTATTTTGGTTTCCATTTGTGCCTGAAGGCAGTCCTTAACAAGTATCATCTTAAATCCATTTCAGGAGGTGAATAGCAACTGGAATAATAGCAGACAAAATTCTGTGGAATTAGATTTTGTCATAACAGCAACCATTTATGGTTTGACTTGAGTTTACTTCTTTGTGAGGGAGCAAAGGAAGGAAAACGGCATGCTACAGCTCTGGAATGTCTTGACTCTGTTCATGTCTATGAGATTTGTAGCATTTAAGCAGCACTTAAAAAAAAAATAAATCTCAGGAGCACCTTCCTTGAGCTAACACTCATGTATCCCCCACAAGCTGAACAGGAGAATTTCCTCACAGGCCATTACAGCATGCCAGCATGACCTGAACCCACACAACAAGACGTGTTTGGGATAAGTTTCCTTCTGAAACTCAGTTTAAATTGAAATCACATTTTCAACGGAAAAACATTTCAATAAAACAAAACATTTTGTTTCAAATGCACTGTTTCAAAGTGTTCTGTTTCAACTTAATGTTAAATGGGATTTCACTATTAGAGGTGTACATGCGTGCAGAGATTATAGCACATATTTTCTAGTTAATTTCAGCACTGTCACAGGAAAAAAGTCCGCATATCCACAAGTTATTTTGATGTTCCCAAATTAAATCTTTTCAAAACTTCCATTCTGTGATTCTGCTCCCACCTCCAATTTATTGGTCTCTTTTGTGAATCCCTACTTTCCAAACCATAGAAACATGCTGTTTGTAATATGCCTACCACGCTTAAGGGTATTATAAAACAGCCCACGTAGCAATATTAGAGTGAAATAATCTCTGCACATTTAACTCTAAGGGTGACCTGTGTTAGCAAAAACATTCACTGCCTATTATACTTGCAGCATAAAGCATTTAAGAGCAATTTCTTTTAGAAACAAACCTGAAATCATATGCCCTGGAATTCCCACAGAGCAATACCTCAACTAATAATATACAGGTCAAGGGCCTAGAAAAGTGCTCATTAAATTTACTCTGCAGTTTCATAAAGCCTCTATTGATACAATAGTGAATGCACTTTAATTGCCTGCAGAGTTAGAAACACTGGTAACTAGCAGAGCCTTAATTGTGCAGCCCAGAACAAAGTTGCAATTGAAAAAACCCTCCTTTAGCAGTGAACTACATTCCCTTTAAATAAAAAAAAAAAAACCACCTTCAGTGAAGGGCATCATTAGTTTTTACTACAAACTTGTAGTGCTTTCTTGATTTTCTAACTTTTTCTTTCTCCATATTTAAAGATCAAATCCACCCACTGTTGTTTAACTCAAAGGTGCAAATTCCTTCAGTTTCAAATAGCCACAGGAAGAAAACCAGGATACCCAGATGTAATAAAGCTGTGCCAGTACCCACATCCTTTTGTCAAATGCAAAGCCTGTCGAGGTTAAGAGGCCAAATTCTCCTTTTTAGCAGACTTCAATGGCTCCTGAACCCTTGCAACCGGAAGTGTGAGACCAGAGGGACTATTTCCTTCCAGAATGGTAGGCCTGTTCCCCACCTGTCACCTCACCAATCATCCCAAGCCATTTATCAATGGTTGCCACCAAGGTAACTGCTTCATTACAAGATAACCAGTTCTCTGATCTGCCTATGCAAGACTTTCTCTTTCCCCAAGTTGCTGTCAGGTGCAATAAGCCATTGCATCCATTCACTTCCACATTTACCATTTCAAGAAGCCCCTTTCCACAGCCAAGGACTGGCTTGGCCCAACTGCTGGCCAGCAGCTCTCCTCTGGTTTCCAAAATCTGGAATGGCTAACTGCCTGGCAGTGTGCTTAACCACCTTGAGATCTTCCCAGCCAAGAGTGGGTTTGGAGCACCAGCATCTCAGGTGAGGAGGGCCTGGTATCTACGAGCACTGGATAGGACCTTAGTTTACAAGGGTAAGCCTGGTTTAGGCACTGCATATGCCTCCCAAATGCAGTTGCTTCCCCAAACTGCCCTGACCCAACATGTCCCCTTTCAGCTGAAAGACACTCCTTTTTATAAGCATAACTCCCCTAGCCCTGAAGGAACAGGGCGTAACGCGGGAAGACATCCATTACGAACTAGATACACATGGCAAATAAAAATGAGTTTCAATCAATGCTAATCTAAGGCAAGTCTAACACCCTGCCACAGAAATGTTCTCCCAGGCCACGTGTGGGGACGTCCATTGTCTTGCCTTCTTGCAAAAAAGCATCACATGTTTCTCGCTAGGTGACATAAGGCGTATATGAATATCAGCTAGTGATGCTCCTTGCTCTTCCAGTCAAGAGCTGCCCAGGAAGACCTGTTTTACGCTGTCACTGCAGCCCTGCAGTTTTCACCTCCCTTCCAGTTTTGAGACTGAGAGTTACTAGTGCAAGAGGTCATTAGTGTTTTTTCCTCTTCTGGGAGCATTTTAGAAAACGAACAAAGACTTATTTTAATTCCCATCCTGGCTTCCCTCCGAGATACTCTTTTTGCACTGAAGAACTTGGCAGCAGCCCTCCAGTCAACAGAGTAGGACTGACTTCCTGCCTCTAAACTCTGCCTTATAAATTATTTCCTCTATTGTATATTCCCTTTCCTGACAATGCTTGGTGTGCAACCTGCTCTGTGCACATCTGCATGCATACATGTTCATAAAGCAGCATTTAATACTTTCTCCCTCTTTCAGTTCTTCAAAGTCCTAACATGGGAACAGGAGTAAATCCCTTTTTAAGAGCTTCCCAACTCCACCAGCCATTACTTGCTAATTCTTCTTCAAGCAGTGGGAAAACCACTGCAGCATACACTCCCCAGGCATTAACAGGTGCAAATGAAAGCAATGCACACTGTGTTCATACCACTAAAGCCTAATGTGAGACAACTTCACATAGGAAATTGGTGGTATGCTGAGACTAATAGCTGAAGAAGAAATAAATTTTTTTTTTTAATTTTTTTTTTTAGTCTTAGCACTAGTGGAAGCTGAGGATGCTCAGTTCCCATTGCATTTGTGGTCCTATGCCCTATATTATTGGTGTTACAAGATGAGGTTTTTACGTTTAGCAGAGAGTAAACTATAGTTCTTGGTGCCTCCAACTACTAAAGGTCCACTGATGTCAGCAATAGAATGAAACTACTTTTAAACTCTCATCATTAATTATCTGCCACCCAATTAAGATATTCTGGTCAGTCAGATAAAAAGTAGAAAGTGTGCAACCACACGATAACACCTGTAGCAATGTAAGTTGTCAACTTCCAGATTGGGACTGGAGATACATTAATCTTTATTTTCTGCCTTAATGCCTCTTTTGTAAATAGAGGCACATTAAAAAATTCTAGTATCAAAAGCTAAAGAGAGGAAACTGATCATGGCAACAGGAATTTAGTCTTTCATGCTATGTTAAAACATACTGTTCCCTTACTGTAAAGTCACGCCTAAATGTGTCCAATTGTTTTTGAAGTCCTTATTGTAATCACCGACAGCTTTATTCAGTTACTGCGTACTTTTGGCCTCTGCTAGCATACTGCACAGAGACCTCTGCAATGGAGAACAAAGGCACCTCATTTACCTGCAGAGCAGACAGCCCAGCCCGCCCTGAGAGATGATGTCTTTCTGAGGCACTGGAAAGCTCAGAGCGCTTGGCTGACAGCAAGAGCATTGTAACAATTTAAGTGAATAGCCTTGCTGCAAGAAGTTGAACAGAAGCAATTTGGGGGTAGGATATGCCTTTGTGTTCTGTGGTTACACAGCACCTAGAGCAAGTCAGTCCGTAATTGTGACTACAGTACAAAGGCCAAGCAAGAAAGAATATCAGCAGAAAGTGGGGGTGTATGTGTCTTGTCCCCAGAAGGGGCCTTTGTCTAATTTGAGTCAGGCAACAGAGACAGATAGTGACAAGTTCTGATAATTAAACATTATTTATAAACAGAATACCTCCTTGACACTCAGAACTGGAGGACCCAGCTGCTAAACAGCTGCGCAGGACACATCCACATCTTTAGCCTACTAAAGAATGCTTTCAAGAGTAGCCTCCTCCTGAAATCTCAAGTCCAAGCAGTCACAACTGATTCCAAGGGCTGGAAGGAAGAAGGGTTTTAAATCCACATTGGATTCTATAGAGGAGAGATTACCTTGTCCAAAAGAACACAGAGGAACAAGCCCAGCTTCTCTCAGGGCCAGTGCGATGTCACAGCCTTAAGAACATTCCTTTAGAAGCAATGCCCTGTCCCTAGGTGTGCCTGGCCTTTGCAGGCTTCAATATTCAGGGCTGCCATTTAGCACCTTCTGCAGCAGCAGAGGTCACCTGGATGTCCCTGCATGGTTTTGCTCTTTTTTGCTTAGGTAATGCAGTAACAACACAGACTCAGTGCTCTCTGTATGGAAGGGGGGATTCCTTCCCCCCACAGGGGAACATTCAAATGAAAGAAAAACATTATTTAAAAGGTACAGATATTGAAAAGCCAACTTCAGAGAAATAAATTAGTAACTCTCCAAGACAAGCAAGCTAAGAGACAAATTCATCAAATACTTCCAGCCAGCTGAGCTTTGTCATACTGGAGATGCTGGCACCTTATCCCCCAGCTAAGCATATAAACAGCATGCTGTCTCCAAACCTTAAGAGCACTCATTCCAGCCATTCCCCTGTTCTGTTGGGGTAGCTGCCAGTGGTCACATAGCCCAGGCCACATAACACCCTAAATTACACTCAGGACAGCCCTGTCTTAGTTAACTGGGTAATACGTAAATTAGTGGGGAGCAGGATTAAACTTCTGTCTGCAGCCCCTGATTTACACAGTGTTACCCTCTTGCTTCTGAAATAAACCCAGCCGCTGTTAGCAGCTTTACCAGAAGCCAGCCACTAATCCTCAGTCTGGGGTGTGCAGTCAGCAAAACTTTCGAATAAAAAATAGTATTAGCCATCCACAGAGAGGGCACAAGCAAGCTTGAAATTTACATGCAGTATCATTCTGCCCTAAGCTAGAGGGTCTCATCTGCATTCCATAATTTAATAAAACAAATGCTTTGCCCAACCAAACTCCTCCTGCGTCTGGCCCATTTTTGACTGATAAATGGAAATCACTGTATTCTTCCAACAAGCAAAACTCCTTTTTGTCCTCATTGCTCCTTACTGACACATGGGCCCCTGCCTACTGAGCCCAGCTCCCCAAGGGTGCTGCAGGCACCCTGCAAAGGTGAGCAGGACACAGCCTTCCCAGTTTCCTCCCCCCTGAAGTACATACCATCTCTTGCCCTGCACCACCGGGGGATCTGTGAGAATGTATGCTGCAGCCCCTAACCACCTGTGGAGACATGATTAAATGGGGTAGGCTTGGCCTTATGGTTTCATGGGTGCAATACCCCTGGTCTCTCTCCAGCATGCTGTTATTTTCCATCCCTGACAGACACATATATGCTCTGACACTTTTATCATCTTGAGGGCACCTGGCATTGTCCAGCTAGGTTTCCCATTAGTCTTTAGAGCCACCAAACCAGCAGAAAAGCCAACATGGTAGCAAAACACAACAAAAGCACTATTCCTGAGAAACTAACAAAAGGGTGGGAGAGGGAGTTGCATTCACCAAAACAAACAAAAACATCCTCCTCTGCTAACCTGGTTCTCTATTTTTTATTTCTTTCACTCTTCTTTGAGGTAAAGACTGCACTCTGAAAACTGAGCAGTCCCATGCAATTCCAGTCAATACTTTTTACCATGTCCAGAAAATGACAACTCCACCTTTAACTAAAGGCCTCTGCATGGGATTGGGGAATCGAGCTTTGTTCTGACTGATACTTCCTTATGCAGCAGATAGAAGATGGACCTTGCATTTGGACTTTCATTTGTTGGCTAACATGCCTGAGCAAATTCCAGACTGATACTTACCACAAGGGATTTAAAAGGGCCTCCTGTGTGTAATTGACTATCTTGCCTCTAAAAACTCATATTGAAAATACCAAGGAAGAAAAACAAAATAAAATCCCCAAAGACCTCCCCTGGACTGTTTCATACCTCACGCTTGAAAAGAACTGCGCCAACCTAGAATTTTGATTCTTTTTTAAATGGAGATTTTGCTCCACCTGATCCAGCCAAGATCACTTTTATGTGACTGCAAGCCTTCCCAAAATGTGCTTTAAAATGGAAAAGCTGAAAGATCCCCTGCAACAAAAGCATCTTTACAAGTCTCTCCCACACGTTCTTCTGGGTTTTTTTGTGAAATGAAAAAATCAATTACTTTTTGATAGAGAGGAAAGAATTGCAGTAAGTACCAGGAAAGCCTGGAGACTCACTTTAAAAAACAAAATTTAAGCACTTCTGGCAATTTTACTTTGGGAACCTAAACCAGCAATTCCTTGAGTCCCATGGAAAAGGAGGTTTAAGAGCATATACAGTCACACCTGTGCTCTGATATTGGAAAGCACAAACAATCGAGCAAAAGGCAGAATACAACAGAACCTATGCAGTTTAATTTCTGAGACCCCTTGCACTTTTTCTGGGGCTGCAAACCTTGAAGCCTGCCACCTTTCAGGAAGCTGAAAGCTAGGGAAAACAGAAGTCCCTCAAAGCACAACAGACCACTTGCAGTCCAGGACGTGGATTCCAAAGTGCCCAGTTTTCAAAGCATAGGTAGAAGCTCTGAGGCTGTTTTAGCTGTACATGTGACTCCTTTAAACAAAACAAAAACACCAAAACCCCAGCCAGCGTTCAAACAGTGAGGTCTAATTTGGTGTTGATAGATTTGACAAGTAGTATCACTTAATGCTGAAAAGTGAGATGTATTTAAGTGTGTCTCAGACTAAGGACGAGATGAAATCAGCAGTTACGTATGTCTTCATTTCTAACCTTCCCTCATTTTCTCCCCCTTGAAATGCTGTAGCAGATTTTACACCTCCAGGGGAAAAAATGAGTATAATTACCACAGTTAAGCAATATGGGCTCAAGCAAAAAGCTCTGCCTATTCCCAGAGGGAGTCAGTTTATACCAGAGACATATGCATTATGGCATTCAGAGACATAAAACAGTGACATTTCCTACAGGGGACAAGCGCACAGAACACTTTCTGCCACGCATTCAGTATTTGAATATGAAGGCAGCATAGTCTGTGAAAAGCACTTTTAACTGGCAACCTCACAAAAATTACAGCACTGGGCAAGACAAAAAATCCCAGTATCCCATTTTCAGCAGCTGGCACTCAGTGTTAGAAAACACAATGTGAGCACAGGAGTACTAAGCACTCTTCCCTCCCTGCTTCTGGCAGTCGCAGGAGTCAAGTCTTGCTGAGTTACAGCACTGAAGCTGTGATGCACTTCTAGAAAAGGCAAAGGTTTTGATCCCTTGTTTCTTCCCCAAAAGTGACCTATTTAAGGTGAAAAGTGTTTTCTTTCTTCTAGAGTTTTCACTGCTCGATAAAACTGACATGTATTTAGCTGCCTCATTCCTAGGAGTCTTTAGATATTAAATAAAGATTGGGACCTACGCTAGTAGAAAATAGCTTTGCTCTATTAACCTATGAGAAACTGAACGAGTATCCCTAGCATGAAAACCTACAGTAAAATTTTTGCTAGCTAGGGTGATAAAAAAAGCTTATTAGATAGTTCAATGTCTAGGCTCTATCTGTCCTGATCTTCAAATACCTATATTCATAACGTAGGAGTCAAAGTCTGACTGACTTTTGTGACTGTTCATTTTTGGCCTTTTCTTGCTGGGTATGTAGCTATCTGCTTCAGCTATGCTCCTAATTGAGTTTTCCCCCCTGGACTGCCTCCAGATTGTCCTTGAAAACTGATAGTTCATAGAACAGGACAGGTATTGTTTATAGGGAACACGGGATATTTGCGGATTATTTACATGTTGCATAGGAAGGTTTTGTTACGGAGCTACATAAGAAAATAAAGAAATGGTAAAGCTTCTCAGGCTGTCAAGCCCCTTGCTTTGTTCCTTCTCCCATTAAATAGCCATTTCTGGAGAGCAATGAGTTTTGTGTTTAAGGCACTCGCATCAAAGCAAGTGTGGGGCTGCCATGTTAAGTCACTGCCGATTGCCATCGGGGAAGCTTTTTGAAGATGACACTCCAGACCTCTTTCCAAACCTGATCATTTCTGAAATACAGCACAGAGAGGAAACGGAAAGCACTGATTTCTACTTTGCACATAGGGAAGAAAACCTTTTTTTTTTTTTCCCCTGTTTGTTACCATCACTTCATTCCACAGCTTTCTGACTGTCTCAATTTGGCTGCAGGTCTTCAAACAGACCTAACTTTCAGGTCTGAAGTCAATTAAACAAATCATTTGGTGCACATTTTGTATAGGGCTATTTCCAGGACTGGAGCCCTTGTAACCTTAATTAAAGAGGGGACTGTAGTCTTGGTAAACAGTTTCATCTTTAAAAAGAACTTGGAAAAACAAACCCCACTACTACAAAGAAAAAACGCCTGTTTACCCAGAAGTAACTTCTTCGATTAGTGAAGCCTGCGATATAATTTTCAAAGCAGCCACTGAATGTCACTGCATCTAGGTTTGGATGTAGGATCTGGGTTTGAATTCTGGCTGCTTAGCTGCACTGCAAATCCATTTTCCCAGTCTGGAGGCATCATAGTAGTAGGCGCTGCCGTGAAGTGTAAGTATTTTTGAAAGTTTCCTTACAGCTATTAAAACAAAAGAAAAGGAACAGGTATTTCATCTCTTATAACCTAGAAATAATAATTCTATCACCAGAAGAAAGCATATCAGGAAGGAATAATTTTTCTCTAAGAATTCTTTCCCAGGTCTTGCCTCCTGTGAACAAAACATAGGAAAATATTCCTGTAATTTGCCGACAACATGCAAATACATTTTTGCCAGTGAGCAAAGAGAACTTGAACCAAAAAATTAACTAATAAAATAAATTCCCTTCTTTTAAGGCATAAGGAAGTCTTTGTAAGTTTTGGAATATAACCTCTCATGTAAGCTCCGAAAACCGTCTCTCCATACAATCCTGTCCTTATTGAACGAGTATCAAGATCAAGTGACACAAAAGACTTCTCATCATGTGCATCAGACTTTGTGGACCACAGAAGACTGCCGGTAATCCCATGTTATACAACTTCACCTTTCACTTACTCTGTAGGGGAACATGATGTACCTTTACTAGATAGGGAGAAAAGCAGGCCATGGACAGATTTTCAAGTCTTTCTGGTGAGACTACCAGAAAGATTTTGGCTTCCCCAAAAAATAGTTTACTAAGTCAGTACACGGGAAAAGTAAAGCAGCACCTCAACCATTCCCTGTACAGAAGATAGGTCTTCCCATAGATGAATACAGCTGAATACACTGAAGCATGAAGAACTGCTCTGAACTCAAAGTTAATTCCTCCACTACCTCCTTCAGTGCAAGTCATTTCATGCTCTATTCCCAACAACCCTGACTTAGAAGAAGCAGCATCTTCAGCAATACCATGAATTATAAATGGCTTCGTTGTCCTTTGCCCGATTCCACCAGAGACTGAGTGCAGCAACTCACTACTGGCAATGAAGGATGCCAGCTGAAAGCCAGCTACTTCAGTGGAGAATCTCCTGCATTTTTTTGGCAACCATACTGGTTTCAGACAACGGGTGTGAGCACAACTGCCATATGCCTTTCACAACTAGCAGCACCATTGCTGTGGAGGAAACAGACTAGATAACAAAGCCAGCAGACCTGCTTCTTGTTCACTGTGCAGTGGACAAGCAGGCACAGACAGCTCCAGACCACTGGCTACTAGTCCTATTCTGGTCTGCATCCTACAGGAGATACAGAGTCCAAGGTGTTTACTGAAGACTCAAGAGCTTTGCCACATTATGGCACACATGATATACAAAATGTGATGTTACCACACTCACAAGCTCACCTTTAAAAGAGGGAAACGGATCCTCTGCACACGAGGCTTGCTCAGCTTGGAAGCCCTAATACCAGTATAACAAACATCTGTGGTTAAGTACCACCATCCTACTGAATCATTTTAGGCACACAAATCAAAACTTACACAGTGTGTGCTGGAGATGATGACGGAGCTAGAGATGAAGCTTAGACCATCATTCATACTGACTTGAAGAGCTGCTTCCCTGAAAAAAATCCACAAGAAACAAGTCAGGCCAGCTAGTCTATAATCCTCTACTAGATAATATCCTCTGGAACCTGGGCTCCTGATGCACAGAGAAGCCTTTTGTACAGATTAATTCACATTGATGGTGCTCTCTTCCCTGTGCTCCAATGCACAACTGCCAATTAACCCAACAAGCACAAAAGACAATGTCAGAATTAAATGCATATAAAAACAACAGAATAAAGTGAGATGACACAAACTCATTTTCCCACAGGCAAAGTAAATACTTGAGTATTTAGAAAACACATACATGCCAACTTCTCGTAGCACAGGTGCTGGGCAGAGTAAGTAGGTATCTTCCACTACAAAAGGCTTCTCATCTGGAAAAAAGAAATATTGGGATTTATTACCAGATCAGTAATACAGGCCTTAAAGGCCAAGCTTAAATAATGATTTTCCTTGCTCTTGATACACAAACAAGATCAAACACTGTCTGAGGGATAAAAAGCTACTGCACAGCAGTTGTTCTGAGGTAACTGTAGGCATGATTTTAGCTCATGGATTTACAGCATAAACACAAGATAAGAGCATAGACCCTGCATCTCAGGAAAAAAAAAAAAAAAAAAAAAAATTCAACACCTTGCATTTACTCCCCCCGCCCCTGAGAAAGATGGGGAAATGCAGCCGCTGACCCTCCTTTTTCATTTCTTTGCAGAGCCCTCATGAAAACTGTCTTGTTTTCAAGCTGCCACAGAGCTCTCTGTCATTCTCACTGTGAAATATCATTCCACAAAGCCCTTCGTGCTACCACTCCTATGAAAGGGCTGAGGACTACCTGCCCCTGCAGAGCTGAACACCTCAGGGCAATCAGAAGCCCTGTACTGCCTGTCACCCACATCTTGTATGCAGAACCTTCATCATTCCTACAGCTGCTCAGTGCTGTTGAAATCTATCATGCTACACATCTGAGCCACAACAAAACTGAAGATACAAGGGTTTTGGAATGGTCAGGGTAAATTATCACAGCCGCTCTATACAGGAGACCAGATGGAGTTGCAACAGATTACATGTAATTGGAAATAGCTGAGTTAAGAAAATTGTCTATTATGGGAAATTTTGCACTTCAAGGCAGACTTGTCTGAACCTAAATTAAACCTTCCAACCTAAATTATACTATGGTTTTAAAAGCGGAGCGAGAAAAATTATCAATAGGCAATTGCCTGGAAAACAGGAACATTAGCTAATACTCTTGTAGACTTAAATCAGAACTTTATACCCTCACTCTGGTGACCAGGCAGATGGGGATCCCAAGGAAGTTCTCAGCCCATTTGCCAGCTGACTAGAGATTGGGCAGATTGGCAAAAAATCAGGCAAACAGGCTGGGTGGTTTTTGTTTTTAGGACTGGAAACCACATATTCCCACAGAATGAGTTGATTCTGCTGAATCAGCATTTTCCAGAAGCACGTCACTGCATCAGAAAGCTTTCTACCAGCTGTACTTATAACCACCTCTAGGGCCTTCTATAGAGATGCTTATAGACCTGAAATGAGCTGTTACCAAGTATTACCAGCTTCCTAAAATTTTCCAGTTAAAATTTTCATTTTGTTTGAAAGCCCTTCCTCTCCTGACAGATTCCTTCCCCTTCAGCTCAAACCCATAGGTTTCAAATCTCATCTTCAATCCAAATCATCAGTCTTATCTCTATATACCACAGGGTGGAAAAGACGTTCATTCTGTGGGGCCATGAAACAGGAGTACAATTCATCACCACCTTGCTTTGCTATTTGAAACACAGACAGCAAACCTGGAGTCTCTAACCATCTAAAGTCTCTTCACAACTGCATAGCACACAATTTACTTCCCAGGGTGGACATGACACTGGCAACATGGAAGCAAGGTTACAGGGTTCAGGTCACCACTGACAGCAACAGGGAATGGAAAGGAGCAAGGATAAAATTTTAACCAAATTGTTAGCAATCTAATGAAGAGCTGAACTATTCTGACTGTCTGGTCTTTTGTTTTTGAGGAAACTTGTGCAAGTTACAATTCCATTTAAGGTGCCAGTAGAAAGAGGAAAAGCCATGAAGAGACACAAGCCAAAGAGAATGTGGCAACCTTCTCTGAAGTAATTTCTGCATCAGCTATGAGCCTTGTTCATTCTTCACTTGGCTGCCGAGATAAATTTGTTCACGTGGATGGTGTCTAATAATGATTAGGGCAACAGCAAAAGACCACTATTGATCTTGGCCCCATTCTCAGTGGTTAGCTCAGCAGGGTTCACTCAGAAGCAGAGTCACGCAGCATATTTTACTGCAGTGGATGAGGCATAAAGATAAGATACAGACTGCGAGAGTTTGTCCCCTCATGCAGAACCAGGACTCACCAAGTCAAGCATTCTTTCCCAGACATTCCTAAAAGAGAGGTTTCCACTGAATACAAATTTTAGAAAGCAGTAATATTGCTCTAGTAATTCCTATCACACATTGTAATCCCTATTTCATCCTGGTGTTATTTCTTTGCTTTGGCAGCAGTATAAAAGATGATTTCCTCAGGCAGGTTAGGAAATGTTTATTTTTTACACTCCATTAAAAAAAATGAAATGGTAATGAGAAGTTGTAACCTTCCCTGAAGTTTTCCTTATGTTTCCAGCTTCCAGCAGATCCCATGCCTACATATACACACTAGAATTTTTGGGTTACCCACAGCAGTTATTTTGTTAAGGACTGTTTGACACAGGCAAACAGCTGAAAGTGAAACATTTTAGCCAGCCCTAGGGTTTTCAGAGGCAGGCTTTGCTTCTGCATCATGGCTCACCTACTTCAAGCTTCTGTGATCCCTCTAGATCCCTGCTTATGCTGCTGGCCTGGAAAGTACCATATTACTGCTGTTTTCCCACAGCCTCAGTGCAAGAATACATAACAAACATTTGCACTAGGCTAAACATTAGGAGCAGATGTTTTTAGCACAGGGTATTCCTTTGCTAGCCCCATACTAACTAGAAGATTACTTCGTCACTGAAAGAGGCAGACAGACAATAGGCATTTCAAGCATGCACTGTAGTGATACAATGCACATCCCTCACTTCTTATTGCCTACAGCACAGGCACTAGATTTATGATGAGCTTGCATCATATACAAGCACTCAGTTTTGCAATGGAGTTACCAAATCAAACCAGCAGCATTTCCCACTTTGCACAAGCAAAGCAGATGCACAGTGGTGGTGAATCTGGCCCTACAGTTCTGTTGTCACCCTGCTTTATGAAGATATCATTAACTCCCATAAATTTATGACATTGTCTCAGTGCACACATGCCACAAGAATGAAGACCAATGTCTTGTTTTCTCCTTTGCTAACACTGGCAGCAAAGGCCAAAGGATTCTCCATGCCAGCATTCACTAAAACAAAAGCTGGCTTAAATTTTGCCAGGCCTTTTACTTAGATCTCATTAGCTTTTTGTTTCTCTTTCTCTCCCTTCCCACCCCCAGCTTGCACTAAAGTCTATGCCTCTAGAAAGTTTATCAGACTCAGAGTCCCAAGAGGGAACTCATGGCTGGCCAGGCTGGCTACAGGGAGAGATTATTTTGTTTGGAGAATGTTTGTGTTTCACCACAAAAATGAGTGACTATTTTCCTTTGCTCTAAACAAAAGAAGATCCATTTGGTTTGCATAACTCTGGCCATCTGACTCCTTCCTGGAAAACTTACATAGGGAAACCAAACAAAACAACGCTTCTCATCTGCTATTGCATCTCTATCTGCAGGATGCATTTGAAAGAACGCCGCTTTTCTTGTTGGCTACAGAAAAAACTTGCCGTATTCCTGTGCAGCAAGAGATGGGCCTGAATGCTCCCAAACTCTAGATCTCATGCCAAAATCTGAATTTTGTGGTTTGGACTCCTCTCAGCTGACTATACTAGTGGAAGTGCTGTGGAAGGTGGGGGGCCGAGCACTCGACTCTATGTCGCTGACTTTGCTGCCCAGGAAGCGATTTCCATTCTCAGCTCGGCTGCTAGCTGGCTGTGTAACCATGAAGAAATCACTTTGCCTCCTTTGCCAATTTTATAGAAAGGATGCACAAGCCTTGATTGCATCTCAGACACTAATCAAGGGAAGAGGCTGGACATCTTCAGGAAGTATTGCGATGCCTCACTTTTGAGAAAGTCTGCCCACAGTAATGGGCACAATTTGCCCCTTACCTGTGCACCAATAATCACTCCATCAAGCAAAATAAGGTTCTCACCCCCCCACCTCCCTCAGGACAGAGCACATATAGGCAACTAAAACTAGTCAGTCTTGAGGCATAAGCCATTCAGAACAGTGTGCAGAAATGGAGAAGGGTCAAACATCTCACACAAATACATTTGTTTTCTGTGGATGCCCTTTCAACATGGTACTTTCTACTGCTCATATTCCTGTAATTTGCTACCCAGCATTCCTATACCTTTTAACAACTATCTGTAGCCTGTAAAATCTATTAGTCCCAGCATTAGTGAATAGTTTCTTTCGCCATTAGCAGGGTGTAACCTTCTGGCAAGCCAGGACTTGGAGTACTTCCCAACCATAATAATAAAAGCCTCAATATATGCATGATGTTTTAACACAGAAAAGCAAACCTCAATAAGAGAGAGGTACAAAAACCCAAAGAAGGTGACCAAGACAGATAGGAGTACTTTCTTTTAGTCATATAACCAAGCTAAAAATAACAGCATTTTCTTTGGGTAATGGTTCATCCAAGAACCAATTGTCATACTGAAAACTGACTGCAAAGATCCCTTACAGAAGAGTTTAAGAAAGCACATTTTCAAATTGCCACCAAATATCGCAAGTGCTGCTTGTTGGACTCACAATATCAGCAATATTTTAGTCCAGAAAAGGCTGCAAAAGCTGTTTGCCAAACTTCCCATATATCACAGACCAGCAATTTCCTTCTGTTATCCCTGTATTTATGATTTGCGTTCAACTAAAGTACATCTCAGAAAATGCTTTGACATAGTCTTCTGTTTCTGCAGGAGAGAAGACTCTTGTTCATTAGACTAGTACAGCCAAATTGGGGGTGGGAGTCTGGCTGCTCTCACATAAAACTCCCTCAGGACCATCTGTGCTAGGAAGGCTGTTGTCTGTACCTTGGCCCACTGGAGACTGGTAGCCCTGAGCACTTCCACTGTCCCTTTATCACCTCAGATGAGACAAAATACCTCCATAATTGTCTGCACCGCCTACCAAAGCACAATCTCTGTTCATCCTGGCTGACTCCTCCTCTTATGCCATTCCTTGTGACAACTCTGCAAGCAAAGGTTTATTTTTCAAACCCATTCTGTGGGGAAATAGGAATGTAGAAAGACACTGGAACACTCTCTGAGCTAGAGAAACTGCCTACAAGAAAGACCCATAAATAAGAAATGTTTTGTTAATGCTGTAATGAAAACCACATTTGAGATCATGCTATAATTGCTCTGCTTTGTGTAGGGACACATGAGCTTTGAATGCCAAAGCCACTCAGAGCAGTTAGGGGATGGGGGGAAGAGACAGATAAGCCCAGAACAATGATATCATATTCATAACAATCTGTAGATGGAGAGAAGGAATCTGGAAGGGAATCGCTTTTTCTCTGATGGGTTCATCTGCTGTGCATACAATTCTGTTCAACAAGCACACAGCTTTAAGGCTACTAATAGAACTTGGCAAAGCACCACGATATTAATTTGCTTACACTCACAACTGGCAGCTCAGGAGAGCAGCCCATGCTGCAGTACAACAGGGTCACTCCCAGGCAGTAGTCTTTGTCCAGCACTGCAACAGCTCCACTCCAATCTCAGAGCTGTTACCATAAGCCCTGTCATGCTTATTTGCACAGATATACTAATGTCACAGTGAAAGACCATCTTGATCCCCCAGCAGCATACAGTATAAATAAGTGAGCTTGGTAAAGCACTCCACATTGCACAGCGATTCTCCTCCTCACTCAGCCCAAGTTTCCTGATTGCTCTGTGCTTGTTCCTCCACACTCGGCCTGGACAGCCGCAGAGAAGTCTGCTGGAGGTAAACACACAGGAATCCTGTTTTAAAGTCTCCTAAACTGCAATTTGTTGGAGATTAGGAAAGCATTTGAGAGAAGTGTAACCATTTCTTCTGTTTTCATATTCTTTGTCAAGAAATGATGTGAGCCACCCTTAAAAACAGGATGCCAAGCTCACCTTGGTGTATGTTGTCACATAGGAAAAATTAGAGGCATAGGTTGTGTCCTTCTTAAAGGTCACATTTCCAAAAACATGTGATGGAATTTGTACACAGCGATCAACATTCTCTAGTACCACAGTAGAAAGAGGGAAAAGCTACTGTAATAAAGTAAAAGGAAAAAATTCAGTGGAGGGTTGAAGTGACATGATCAACAGGGGAGAATCAGGGATTGGAGAGTGGAACTGCAAAGCAAAACGTTCCAGTGCTAAGAGTGACCAGGGTGTGAGAAAGTAAAGATGATATCACAAGAGAAGTACTGTGCTGCCAGGAAAAAGGAAAGATGGGGAAAATGGAGCAACCTATTAGGCTTTGAAAACAGAAGACAATTTTTAGAAGACATTTGTTGGGCAGTTTTGGGATACAGTTCCCTATATGGTTCACCCTCCACTGATACCTGGCAAAGCCCTGCTCCCACCATATTTGCCTCATTTTCCCTTGGTTCTGGTACTTGGTGTTGGGGCGGGGGGGGAAGTCAAGCTAGTTTCTGCAAAGGATTGGTTTTGGCCAAGTGTCCAGAGCATCCACTAGAATGCAAAAGATCTAGCTCCACCTCTGCTGTGGTGCATGCTGTTTCCTCACCAACTTTTCGTCTCTCTTTTCAGTTTTAAATTGCCTAGGACGGAGCTCGCCTCTATGCCCAGAACTATCTTTGCTGGATCCTGCACAACCTGGGCAGACAAAGACATTTTAGCACCACAAAGCAGTCATAAGTCACTGCACTGGATAATTACTTTTAACTCTGTGCAGTCTGAAACTAATTCTCCTAGGTCCTGGCTGCTGGCAGAAAACACCCTGCTGTCGAACATGCATCTGATTACAGTTCTGCTCAGCCAAATATTCTCCATGATTTCAACAGATGTTCCTTTTTTTTATCCCATAGCTATGAACATTATGAGCCGATGCTCTCTTCACCTGCCACTTTTCTGTGCCAATAATCCCAATAAAAATCTATTAGCTCATGCCCTTAACCTCAGCAAGTCCTAGCTGTGCTGGTCTACATCTCATCTGGGATAATTTAAGGTTTCGGGAACTGTTGGCTTAGTGTTATCTTTAAAAATACCTCCCTCCCTGATACAATCAGAGGTTGAGAGGTTTCAAGCAAACAAAAACAGCTGAGCTAGTCAATCTCCATAAGGTTTCCATAAACTTCTCATTCGGTTAACTCTTACTGTAACTCTGTGTGCCGCTAAGTGCCACAAAGGCACACTGAGAACACAGGCTAGAGCTGCAGGCTCCAGTAAAGCAAAACACTGAAGTACATTCTCACACAGAGCAACTTAAACTTAACAGAGCTGTGGCAGTTCCCACTCGGAGAGACTTGGGTTTGAGAACATTGATGAGCGACTGTTGAGTTCCCTCAATCAGGGAACTGTTTGAACTCAGAAACTGAGTTTGTGGTCTCTTGCTTCCAGGTCACTGCATCAAACAATCTAGGGCTGTGCAAAACAGAGAAGTCTTGGTGCAGTGCCAAGGAGAATGAGCTCACTTTTCACCTATGCATTGATTCAGGACACAATGAATGCATCAGGTTGGAGGGCAGGAAATATGTTTGGCCCTTATCCTCATTTTCCACAGTCATCTTGTGGACACAGGAAGGCAGCTTCAAATAAGAAAAGCCCAGGGGTTACACTAAAATAAGCTGATCTTGCCTGAAAGCTACTATGAAATTATGACAGGCACCATAATAAATTACTTAGCTAGACAAGCAGTCAGCACACAAAAAGAGAGGAAGGAGTCTTCCTCCTCACCCCCACAGACACCAGGTCACAGCGTTTGGGAGTGAGGTAACCCTCGCAAACAGCTCCTCCCATTGGCAATACTGGATGTTTTTGTGTCTCCATAGACAGGACATACTGAATAGTGGAAAGCTGATGGGTGACATTCTTAGCTCTGTGAAGACTTTAGGATGTTTCCAGGAATGAATGCCTTGCTCCAGAGCCAGCCAGCTCCGAGGAAGCTGAGCTGAGAAGCAATTGGGATGCAACAGCAGGTCACAGCTAGCATAGCCTCAGGTAACAGAGGTGACTTTCAAGCTAATGACAAGGAAGAAAGTAGTCTTCTCCGGAGAAAAAAGTGGAACAGCAAATCAAGTGATGAAAAGACTTTACATAGGAGAGAAAAGGAGGATAGCATTAATCTCACTTCCTTACCTCACAAAGCTGGCAGGGACAGTAGCTACTTTTACCTTCCATTCAGGCTCAGAGTCCTGTCTTGGACTCACAATGCAAAGGGGGCCATAAGGAGGACAATTGTTGGATGGATATGGAGGCAGAAATGCATGAAGAACAGGCAATCAAGAAAGGAGGCATGCACCAAATCTCTAGCTTCTGAAGGGGCCCCATAAACCAGTAGGAAGAGTACTAGGCTGGGTGTCAGGACATCCGCATGCTTGTCTGCTATTACCTCACTTGGAGCACCTACCTTCAGTACTGTAACTTCAGTTTCCCCGTCTGTAAACCAGGGGTAGTAGAGTTTACTCATTTCATATATAGCTTCCAATGCTTTTTCTCCTCAAGATACAGATCTATTTTAAAGCTCCTAATAAAAAGTTCAAATTAAGCCCAAGATCCAAGTTCTTCAGGCCTTCTGAACTCACACTCAAAGACCTTTGCGCTACAGCTCTTGAAAGCAATTTATAGAAGAAATGAAAAGCAATTTGGGGAAATAGAGTAATGATGACCTTCCACTAAGGAGGGACCAAACCTAGCTCTTATCCCCTCCCACACAGGTTGCAAATCTGGCCCCTGGTGGTCCTAAAACTGAAACACTGCACACATTGACCCAATCAGTCTTGCTTTAGAAACCACCAACAGCACAAGTCTCTTGAAGGGATATCTGGTCTGAGGAATGTTCAGGACTTAAAACAAGGCCAGTCCAAGCTACAGCAGGGTGATGTGGGTACTCCTAAACCTTGCAGCTTCAGGGGCTTCTGTCAGGCTGAGTGGTGGTCTTGTAACTCCTGTAACTTCTATTATACATGTCCACACATTTCTTATCATAAAATACAGCTGCTTGAAAAATCCTCCACTAACTTCTCTCTTGAGTTTAAAGTAGCTCCTCCACAAAGTGGAAGCTTTCACCCAAATTATGTGTTTAATATGGAATATTCACATTTTAATTGAAAAAAAGACAGCAGACTTGCAAACTAAGAATGCTAGAAACTGTCTGCTTCCAGCAACTGAACCCAAAGGCTGTTGGGTTTGCACCACATGGCTTCAGACTTTTCATGAAAAGAAAACTTTTAAATATTTGAACAGCAATTTCATTTCCATTGGAACCTTCCATGTGGAGAGAAGGGAAGGTTTCCTGCCCAGCTCTGGAGAACTACAGGAGACTTTGTAACACGTATGATCCAAATGAAACTTTGGACCTTAACTCTGGGGAGAAACCAGACATGGTTCAACACCTAAATGCAGCCATGATGCGGATTTAAGCATTTCTGGCCACATGTCAGGTTTGGGTCAAATTTATGGAGCTTAAAAGGAAAAGCATGAATGTGTGGCTGCCTCTGCTGTTCTTTTTTGAAAGCCACCTCTCACTTGTTCACACACCTCCAGGCTGCATGGAAACTCCTCCAAACCAGTTAATTCACTGTATTCCCCCCACCTCAGTGCTTTTACTCAGATCCTTCTCCTTCCCTATTCCCACCCTCCAGTGCCACCGGCTCCTCCGTGGACACTTAGCCCTCCAGTTTCTGCTCTTCATGTCCTCAATACTCACCATATCCGAATGAAGCAAACATGAACCACAGCCAGCCAAGCTTTCTGCTTAGTGACACAAGAGTTGGCAATTCCAGAACCTGCCTACTATAGAGGGGGCCAGCATAAAGCCATTCAGGACAAATTACATACACTCACTGTCCTATAAACATATCTGCCCTGAATGCTCAGTGGCATTCCTCACAGCACAAACAGCCTTAGCAAACTGTTCCCCTGCTCCAAAGAGCAAATTACACAGATGCTCAAAGCACGAGCAAGTCCAATGTTGAGCCATTAGGCTTTCACATGTCTAATTCATAATAGACTAATTCATGCATTTATTTTATACTCAAAATGGTCAGGACCACCTCCAAAACAATCAGCTTCTGAACAGATTCCATGCTAGAAAAGATGAATTCTACTGTCACTGATAGTATTAACTATGAGTTATGCTGTCTGGTTTCCTAGGTGGGTTTGCAGGCATGACAGGTGAGAACAATAGGATCATTAGTTCTTCCAGCTAAATGGCTTTCAGTAAACTTCACAAAAAGACCAGACACTCAGGGTCTAATTTACTTCTCTTACTTTGGTTCTTCTGCTTGGTGAACATGGTAGAGGAAACATCTTTCCAAGCTGTATCCACAGAATCACAGCAGTGCCTTAGCCCCTGCTCCAATACAGCTTCCAACA
Source organism: Haliaeetus albicilla (assembly GCF_947461875.1). Lineage (NCBI taxonomy): Eukaryota > Metazoa > Chordata > Aves > Accipitriformes > Accipitridae > Haliaeetus > Haliaeetus albicilla. Next base: position 42,414,292 of record NC_091495.1, on the reverse strand, counting down.
GTAGTGTTTATTTAAGCTGCATGACCAGGCCTGCTAAGTACCACAAAATATAGGGAAGGAGGAAAACAGACCTGATCTCACTATATACTTAACCCAGCAAGAAACATATAGATAACTCTTTACAGGCAAGTTTCTTATCTTCTGTATGTCGTCCTCTCCACTGCCCAAGCTTATCTATTCAGATACTTGCTGTCAGAGTCACAGCATATAATACCACCAGCAATTTTCCCCTAAAAAAAAAAAAATCAATCTCTTCTGCATTCTGCAAATTTAATAGCTCATTGTCCCATAATTATTACCTTGACAGTCAACATATTTGGAGATCCAAAATGTTTTCCAAGCAAATGCGTGCCAGTGCAGGGTCAGATAAAGTAAAAAAATAAAAACAGCTTACTGAGAGTAACCGTGTCATTGATCCTGAAACTGCAGAGCACTCTGTCAACATTACGGGCATGTCGAAATCCGTTTCCTCTCACGACAACCTGAAATGACTCTGTGGCAAAAGAGACAGTAGATTATTGATATATAGTGAGGCAAAGAATGGTCATTTAGACAAGGCATGTATGTCAAAAGTTTTTACTTGAGATCTCTTGAGCTAAAATTTGCAGTTTAACAATTTTTAAATTTAAAAATTGTTAAGATCCACTCTCTCCCTACACAATTTCAGCTTGAGCTTTTAGAAACAGGAAATAATACACAACATAAACATTTTCACTGACCTGCAGTGAAAACATTAAGCTTCAGAGACACTGAGCTTTCCCCTCCCCAGGTTGCCATTTTAAATGGCAGAAAGTTTTGGGTGAAGAAAGGCAAAAGTATCTGTCCATGGAAAGAAAAAAAATCTTCTAGTGACAGACAACTTGGAGAAGTTCAAGTGCTACTTTCCTAGCTAACTGCAAAATTTTATCAGTTGCCATGGGTTTTGTCACATCCTGCCCTACTAACCTGTACAATGACCATGAGTCCCTGGCTGGACTCATTTCTATACAATGACTGGGGATTTCATCAACCGACCAGCTTTCTAGTCTCTGGACAAAGGCTATGATCTCAGAGACTGTGGGCATTTCTCCAAGTCTTCCTCTTTGCTATTCTTCCAGATCAACTCTACAAGGTCACTGCAAGCTGCGGCGCAAGCAGAAAGCATCAAGGAGTCACCAACACCTCAGTGCTGAACTGAGCGGTTCTTTTTGGAACAAGCAGGGCTTAGGAATGAGATCATATCCTCACAAGTCTTTCAGACCACTCTCTACCGTTCCTTGTTATTCCAACTACTTGAACCTAGTACTGGGAAAGGTTTACAAACTTCCTGCAGCCACCAGCATTAAGACTGCCTTGCAAGGAAAGCACCATTTTCAGACTTCCAGATTTTGAAACAGTGCCACAGTTACAGAAAAGTTCTGGCAGCAGACATAGAAACTCAAACTCTGCAGTTCCCCATGGCGAAGAAAACAGCCCCCACAATTCCTGTTACTATCTAGGAGAGGCACTCAGATAATGCTCACCAATGCTTTGCTGGTGAATGTGGTTTGAACGCAAAATGTTTCTCCATCCAAGACAATTCAGAAGTAATCACAGGTGCATCAGAAACACCACCTTGGTTTTAAAATTCTCAGGAGCAACAAGGAACCTAGTTTTTGCAGATTCAAAGTTTTTGCCTTGCACTTTACAGTCCCCATCTTCTTTCATCTCCCTTAAGGACTCACACACTGTACTTGTCAAAAAAAGCAGATTTGCTCTGGAATCTGGGCTCTCTTCCAGGTCCCACTCGTTTACAGCCAAGTTGCAAATCATCCCGCCACATCTAGCCAGGGAAGCTGCCTCACAGGCCCATTATGTGTTGTCCAAGAGCATTTGGGAAGAACGGGGGAGAGGAGCTCTGTTCTGGAGTGTGGGGGCTGATGAATACTTAGGAGAAATCATAGAAGTCTCAAATGCTGGGGAACGAGAGTTCAAGTACAGTCAAAGAACAGCATATCAATGATGTCAGATTAACCACGGGGATCCTGTCTCTGCTTGAGACTGAAATGAACAGATACAGTATGCACCCTGCATGTCTCTACTGATCCAAAACCAAATCATCAAGAAACTAGATTTTCAGAATGATATGTTGCTGCTGAAATTCATTACTTAAGTGTCTGGGACCAGTCTGCAGTGCAAGACTGGGCTCAGGTAACATGGACCCCTCATGTCCTCTCCTTCCAAACAAACAAACAAAAAAACCCAAACCCCCAAACTGCCACCACCCTTCAAGAATGTGCACAGAAACATGAAAACACAAGGTATCAGAGCTCTATCTGCAAAAATTTATTTAAAAAAAAAGACACTAATGCACATTACTTCCATATTCAATGGCACTTTCATTAGTCTCAAAGTCTTAAATGATTAAACTACCTGCAGTTCGAGAGCAATGGAGTATTTGCCCAAACTCAGAGATTAGGTCTTGAATTGAGCATCTAAATAGCTGTTGGCATTTTTCAAACTTAACATTGCTCCTCTTGTGAAGTACTGGCCAAATTCTGATGTGAACGGTTTATATAAAACCCCTCTACATTTCTCCTCAGCTGGCTCTGCTTGATACAGCTGTACATTACCCCTACATTGTCACTGAGACACAATGACTGGGAGTGATAAGATATATAAGCAACTGACAAGCATATTAGAGAGCGTTAAAGATAGTTATAAATGATCCTTATAAGTCATCTTCTGGCTTATGACATTACACAAGCACCATTGTTTATCGCTTGTGTAAGTATGTAAATATATTTAAAAAAAACCCCAAAACTATAAGCGTAAAGTGGATCTGAATCTTCACACAATTTCATTTCCTTTCCCAAGCATTTATGGAACATCACTGCACTGTATCAGAGACTGTCATGGCAACAATCATCTACCATGCTCAGGTAGACAGAGCCCTGTTTTGGAACCTTACAGGAATACATTAATACAGGAACTATTTAATTGGCCAGCCAAAATGAGAAATAGATGACTAAGTAATATAATTCATGTCAATTATGCCATCCTGGCTTCGAAAAAAACTACTGTAGTGGCACGCATGGAATGCAAAACTGATACCTGGTACTTACTGGGCATTTAGCATCTGTCTTGCATCTGCTAGGAAAATATGACTACCTATATATGTTTAAGTATACAGGCAGTTGCTTCAGGAACAGGAGATGCAGGAAGGATGATTAAAGCAGCTGGTTTGGAAGTGAAAACAAAGAAGGAATGATAACTGGCTTTCTTATTTGGACTACTGATTTAAGAAAAAGGAAGATGCTGAATTTGTCAGGGACTTGTCCTTCTCTACAAACCTCAGCTCTGCTCACAACCTCTCTACTTAGTGAGTTGCTACACATTCAACAAACAGTTAGGATACACTTCATAAAATGTGAAGAATTCACAGGAAGCACACGGAAGAGGCCAAAATGGTTCTCAAGCTTTCTTTGAAAAAGGCTGGGTTCTGCTGAATGCAAAAATGCTTGCCAGAACTTTAAAGCCACTATGTACGTAGCACAATCATATTTGAACAAGCACACAAAGAGGGGGAAGTACCATTCACACAAGTCAGCTGAATTATGTTTAAATTCTAGTCCTCAGTCACTGTATCAACCCTAAAAGCCTAAGAAACATTCCAAGAATATTACAAGCCTTTAGATCAAAGTGTACTCATTTGACTTTCTTGCTAGTTTCTTAAGAAGCACTTCCCCAACAATCCTTTGAGGTGATGAATTTGCAAAACTCTAAACCTAATCAAAGCATTATTTTCTGATTTGGTTTGTAATTTTGCAGCATATCTACTTCAAGTTTGGCACAGTCCGAGTAAGACAGACTGGTTTGACTAAAAAAAAGTTAGGCAAAACTGTGAAATTCAAGCCTTTTCTGTAAGAAAAACCCATTTGACGTCATTTGGCAGAAATGGGAAATGTGCAAGCTACTGAAAGATGAAAAAGAAAGTCACAAAAAAAGCAAAAGATTTACCTCCAGTTAATCAGTTCCTTTTGTACTCTCCAGCAATTAGAGATGGACAGAAAGATGTATTTTAGGCAACATGAACAACTAGGGCCTCAATTTATACTTACCCCCTGCACATATACTGGAAGGCTCTGCTGCCAGAATTTCTATACAGGATTTCTTCAAAATCTAAAAGACAGGAAAAAAATGTCATGAAGTATCTCAGATTTGTTTCTATAGAAACACAAAGCTGAAAGTGTGAGAAAGAAGGTGCACTTGTTCTCACATAAATGCTTAACTCCACATTGCACTTCGCATTCATATCACAATTATGCCATCTTAGCTTTTCACTTTAAACCAACCACACCAGTGTCATTGCTCTTCCACAGCAACCTATTGCTATGGAGGAAGGCAGCAGATGCCAACACTCTCCCGTATCTCAGCACAAGCTTGCCTTTGTCTGTGGTACAAGTTATTATGCAGACTACGATCCATAACAACTAAGGTGCACTCTGAACGGTTAGCGAGGCAACGTCATTGCCCTCCCTTTGCAGTCACACCTCCCTCTCCAAAATTATTCTGGAGCCCAAAACTCCAAATAAAACATCACAAGTTTAAGCTAAGCTGTTTACCTTTGCATTGAAACATCCTAGGAATATCTATATAGCCACTTCTCAAGTCTCAGCATAGGGGTTCAAACTTCTTATGTTTTTAATCTGATCAATGAGAGTGTACCTGAGTGCATCCTCAAAGTTGCACTGTCATTTCAAATCAAGATGTATGGACAGTTATTCTTTACTTAAACCAAACTTAAATTAAGCAGTATGTCTTCATAACAGTTGGCACCACCTTTAACCACTTTACATGTAGACAGTGATTTACACAAATACTTCAGCATCAGGCTTGGCAGACTGCTTGCAAGGCACAAGGAGCATGCTGGAGTTGGATACTGTTTATTCCCATACAGTGCTAAAACTGCTCAAGCTGTTATTTGCATGCAGCAGCCTTTCCCCTGCTCTAAAGACCAACTCAAATTCTTCACTGCATGCAGTCAGCAAACTTGTGACAGTGTCCATAAGCTCCTGTGAGAACAGCAGCAGCGTCTGAGAGCTGTGGGTGTTCAGCACTGGGCTAAGCAGCCCCTAGACGAGGTAATACTGATCAAAATTTAGGTCAGCTCCAAAGAGGCAAGTAAATGTCAGCCAAGCATCATGACTCAAATCCAACATGAAAACTATTTTCCCAACTTTAAATTGAAACATCTGTAAGGAAAGAACAGCAACCAATACAATAAATTCTGCAAGAAAAAGATAATCTATTTTTTCTCCACAATCATGGCACTCTGCCTCAAATACCTAATTGCAAAAGGTACAGAGAACCATGAGTTTTTTTAAAAATTTTTGTTTAAAAGTTTGAGTTACTCAGAAGCCGGGCTGGTAGAGACTGAAGGAGTACCAAGGGACTGAAGGAACCAGGATGATCTGAACTGCTGGCAGCCTGACAAGTGAGGAGAAAGAATATTTGCAGGAACAAGGTTATACAGGAACTGTCAAGCAGAAAGAAGAGAAAGTCAACAGTTGAGAACACAACTGAAAAGCACTAAAAGAATTTGAAAAACAGAATAAGGAAAAAACACAAAAAATAGAGAGGACTGTAAGAACACTCTTCCAAAGTATCTGTCTGTAGCTATCCATCCAACCATCTCCGGTCAGTCCTCTACTACCCGCCCCTTACTCATTCCAGCTTCTGCTTCTCTGAAGATACAGCATTTTTTGCCCAAAGTGACTGCCAGGGCTAATAAGCACAACTAAGAGTTGATGTTTTTCCAAGTATTTTTCCTCTCCACTGAAAAATGTCTCCTTTAAGAAGAGAATCTTTTCACATTTTTCCAAATTTCTCCTTAGATTCTGTTCCACTCTCCCTCAGCATCCCCAAATGTTTTAATGTATATTACTACTCTTCATTGCCTTTCAGCAATGAAGTGAAAGAAGTAGGCAAATGAGTTGGAGAACAAATGCATGAAAAAATACAATCAATGCTTTCATTTTCTAAAAAAAAAAAATCAAGTAAAATCTCACATGACTAAGTTTGAAATTCATGACTTCTATTCAGTCATTTGCAAACGTTCATGCTGTAAGCCAACTCGGACAGGGGGGTGGATTAGCAGGTGTCTCAATTAGATGATGCAGAGCTCCCTTTCAGCCCAATCCATTTACATGACTATAAAAAGCTGGCCTTAACAGCTTTTTACAGTGCCAACTGCAACATTTATTTTTATTTAGAATAATAATAAGTTTCCAATGCTCCAAGCACCCACCCTAACTTGAAGTGAAAACTGGGCAGCAGTAACTTGCAAAAGAATTCCTTTATGTCTCTTCCTCATTATAAAAATACATTCAGAAAGGACTTCAACATATTCATCGTAGAAGATTACATCAAATCTTCTCTGTTCTCTCATTTCCTGAGGACTGCACAGCCTTGTGTGGGCTGTAGGTGCACCTCATTCACTGCAGGCTGGCTCCCCAGGAAAGCAAAATAACATGCAAGAGTGGTGATGCAATCTCCCAGCTCAATGCCTATAAACTGCTCCAACAGCATAGATGGGAGAACTGACTCCACATCCTCATTTTCATAGGGAGAACTACAACAGTTCTGGTTTACTTGGTAACTAATTGCAGGCCTCAAGGCAGCTTGCCTTGGTATCCATGCAGAAAAGTATTTGAAGCACGTGCTCACTCTTGGTGAGGAAGCACCCCATTGTCTTTAGCAACACACGCTTAATGACCAAGCTCAGATTCCCAAATCAGTCTCCTGCTGTACTCTGTGGGGCTCTAATTATGCTCCAGCTTCACACAGGCTCCTGGGAGGATCACTTGTTAATATTTGTTGACATGCCAAATAAAAAATGCAACACATCCTAGTGAAAGCATGGCTTTATTTGTCACAGTTATCTCTATCAGGACAGAACTGGATTGAGCACTACCTGTGACTAGTTTAGCTTTCTGCTAGGCAACTCATTAAAGGCCGAGAACCAGGAGGGGTCCTGCAGGTCACCAGGGCCCTTTTAGAAACAAAGGGAAGAAGGGGAGTGAAATTCTGCAGCTGCTGGAAGTTTTCATTGGTATTCTGGTCCACAAGCATGCAGACAGATTACTTCACCACAGCAGCTGCATATTTCTTATAAATTTTTTTTCACCAAATTTGGGAATTCTAATTAGCAAACAGGATGCTGAAGTTTAATAGAAGGTTACTGCCTAATCAGTGCTAGTGTGAATGACCTACAGTCTGGGGCTAGGTACTCATTATCAAGCTCTGTTGAATTACTAAATAACAAAGTCTGTTGCCAATTACAAAACAGTAATTTATTTATGAAGTGTTTCCTGGCCAATAATATCTGCATGAGCTAAGTAAAATAAATATATTTAAGTCCTTTTTAAAGATGCATTTGGGGGAAGAAAGAAGTAGAAAGCACGATCATATACCACTAAAAGTAACGAGAAACACAATACAGTTGAGACTGGGGGTTCACATCCTCTACTTTAGATGGGTAAGCTAGCTACCCAAGCCAAGATGCTTGAGTTGTTGACTTTCTCCTTGGCCTATGTAGAAAGCCTGGCTCCGACAGAGGACAGATTCAAAATTTCTACGTGAAGCTCCTGCTCCAAATTGCCCTCTGGAGATCCCACCCTTCTTTACTGGCTGCAGGAGCTTAAAGAGCTCAGCTTGCTGACCCTGGGCAGTGTACATGTACAGCTCAGACTACAATTTAGCAGCAAGGCAGACAGCTGACAGACATTTTGTGTACATTACAGATTTTGAACATACAGGACATGTCTTGCAAAGGAAGTAATTTTCTCTCACCTCTCTCCCCCATTCATGGAGTCTCAGCCCTTCTCCCTGCACCAGGGAATATACAGTTTATCTATTTGCAAGTGAAGCTTGAACAGCTAGCTCAGGATGAGTACGTAAAAGCATCGTGTTTCTCATACTTCGTCTACCAGACACTCACATCAAGATCTCACAAAAGTTACCACGCTAAACATACCAAGCACTGTGGTTTGTGTAACAGAAGTACTCAGAGACAGTGTATTTCCAAGCTAAAATTTCTTGGGGTGAAGGAGTCCATTGAACTGCCATGTCAACTCTAAGATCTGAGGCAAGACCTGAAAAATACTGAGGGTAGGTGGACACCGTTGCAAGATGATCTGAAAGGAGTACACAGGAAATTAAACTTAAAAAGATGAATGATTTGCACAATTTGCACAGATTGGAGACAGTCCCACGAACTAGTTCATACTATTTCATTTCTTATACATCACAACTGCTTCATGAGGCTTTCTGCAGCTCACTCAGAGAATCCTTTCTAAGGGACCCACAATTACATCTCTATTTGAGATAAGCTCTGAGCTAGTGCCACTGTTTAACACATGGCAAGGATCAAGGAGTATTCTTGTTCCAAGTGACTGCTCTTGCAGTCAGTTTCTGTTAAAGGCTCGAAGCAAATCAATGATCCTGACTTTCATGTTGCTTCACATTCCATTGCCTCCAGCACTCCTACCAAAGACATACAGAGCAGTAGATGAAGTTGAGTTTCAGGTTTTCCTTCTAAGACTTGCTCCATTTGCTTTAAATTGACAGGTTATGATCTGCAGAAATTTTTCACAGCAAAGAAAAATTTAATAAATTATTTCAGTTCCTTCCATTTGTTTCCCAGCCTATAGCAATCAGATGTCTGCTTCTCTACCAGATACTTCCCTCCTAACAAAATCAAAATTCCCATTAAACATGGCAGAAGCTGAAGTTTTAGCAGTGGCTTTTTCACGATGAGGGAGAAAAAGCAATTGGTTTAATAGAAAAGTCACACTGGAACTCACAGGAGAGAAAGGACCAAAACCTATAGTGCACTAAATACCTTCAGCTCCCACTAAGAATCATGTTTTTAAGCACAACTTCAGCACAGAACTATATTTTCAGCTCATTTAAGTACAGCCTCCAGGGCACAGCCTGAATAGCTTGCTGGTGCTGAGTGGGAGACAGTCCTCCTCAGAAAGCACTGAGCAGATCTCCCTGCAGCTGCTAACTCAAAACATGCTGGCTCCCACAGAAAAGGAAGGGCAGGTGTACCGAAACATTTTCAGACCCACCACCTTGAACATCTTTGCTCAGCAGATGTAGAGACCCAGCAGAGGCAAGCCTCAAGCTCCACCACTCCCAGATCCCACCCTTTTCCTCACTCCAGAGGAACTTCTAAGTCCACCGCCCCTGCACAGGCAGAGGGTTGAAAAAGTTCTATTCCTCAAGACAAGGGGAGGAGGGAAGAGTCAGGCCGCCTCAGTGGGAATACAAGGCAGTTCACACCAAATTGCTGCAGACCAGAACAGGCCCGGGTCTTCACATCTCTAGAGTGTTTTCAAGCACTAATCTCCTGCAGACTCATAATTTTCTCTTTCCTTCCCCTGCTATATGAACCAGCAGCGGGTAGCCTAACCAATCCCCTCTACACATGGATGAGCATCCTCATTATACTGTTACACAGGAATTGAAACAAACTTCCAAATCTCATGGCCCTTTGAACATTAAAATGCTTTCAAGTGAACACAAATGCCTTGTTCATTTTCTCAAAGACAGAGGTGCTTTCAAGGACAAGAAAAGAAGGAATGAGGGAGCTTATTTTCAGGCTAGAACAGGAATCTACAGATTCTTCGTCATTCTACAGAGCAATTAATGTCCTTCTTGCCATTCCTTTTACACACCTTCTTTCTACCCAATCTATTGCAATCACTCCACTCAAATGCAAGTGACCAGGTCACAGATTCATTACTGTACAGTTACACCTCCTTGTGAGCCTCCTTCTCAGGGCTGGTAAATCTTGCACCAGTCAGCTGAAGAAGTTCTTGACTAGGTTCCTGGAGGCTGAACTCTTCCCGTTCTGTTCAGTATAACTGGAAAGGGAGTCAGAACCGCTGCTGGAATTCATTAAAAACAGCTGCAAAGGGAATGCAGGACTGGGAAACAAACTAGGGGTTTTTGTTGTTTTGTTGCTTTCTTAAATGACATGCAACACCTGATTGTCCAAGAGAATTGAGGCAGTAGCCCCACACTTGGACAGTGCCAGGAAAACCAATAAGCAAGGGATTGTATTCCATCTACATGCAAGAGTAATAGTGAAAACTGAGCCTGTGCTGAGGGAACAGTTTTGCTTGGTACTACATGGTCAGAATAGTGTGTAACCACTGTAAACACAGAAATCTGAGACCCCCCTGGTGAACCTACCCTCCTTAGCTTCAAGTTGTATATTTCATCTGTGTTTTATCGACTAAAAATCCTATACCAAAATGAACAGAACACGTGTCCTTAAAAGGATTTCCCATCCTTCTCTGCAGCCATGGGAAGCAATCTAATTAGAACAGTTATGGGATACGACTGAGCAAAAGGAACAGAAAAATACTGAAAGCTACCTGAAAGCATACTGTTTCCTAGTGAACACTTGGCATGTTTTACACTTATAATGAAAATGGCACACACACCCTCTCATATAATGCCTTTCCTGCTCAGTCAAGGGAAGCGTTGGTTCTAGGTGAGACAGTATTAGGCCACTCAAAGTTTTAGAGCTAGAAATAGGGATGCCTTATCCTTATTTGCTGGTAAAGACATGGAACCATTTGCATGACTTTGACACAAGCCATAGGAAAGGAATCTATCTATGGCCCTCCCTCTGTCAGCTGAACTACTAGCTCTTATCCCAGCTACTCAGGAACAGCCCAGCTCTTATATGCTGCACTCAACCCTTAGAGGAAATGCCAGGAATTGATCAATCTGAATTGGGAAACCTAGGTCTGGAGGGGAAAAAGGAAAAAAAAAAATAGCCCATTTGTTAGGAGGCTGAATGTAGAAAGCCAAGTTTTTGGGATTGTGGCACACATAGCAGGATCCCTTCCTCCATTCTAAACAGGTAAGCAGCACAGCACATCCTTTGGGACAGAAAAGATGCTACTCAAGCAGAAGGCTGGAGATCAAAGAGTGCCCTAATCCTTCATACAGAATGTGCTCTAACACATCTCTGTTTTCCCAGTGTGTGGCAGCCATTTTATTAACTGTCACCATATGCCTAGTCCATTCAGTCAGTTACTTCCCATCAAGGAGGGAGACATACAAAGGTAATATTGGGGCTCAAGGCTTCCAGTATTGTGACCTGTTGATAAACACTACCTTGAAGTAGCAATATTAGTATAAAAAAGGTCAGTTTCTTTGGACCAAATGTTTAAGTGATTTATTAGCAGCCAGCAGGTCCTAGTGAACACAGGAAAACTAAACCTTCAACTGTGCAAGCTAACACAAACTAACATGCACACATGCAAACACATGATTAAAAATACTTACAGAGTCTATGATCCCCTGAAGGGCTTCAAAACCGTCATTCACTGGAAAGACATGATCTTTGCTGTCGGCAATTCTAGCCAGCTGACCAAGCAGTAAAAGTAAATAAAACAGAAATGCAAAGAATGAGATAAATTAGCCAGCAGGCAGCAAGTTAAGACTTCTCCAGACTCATCCACTTACAAATAAAAAACCCAAATACTCCAAGTACTCTGTATGGATTGCTGGTGCATTATAATTTGCCAAGCATTGAAAAGTTTATCTCTTTAGCCTGATTGGTTTTAGAAGGCTCTCTTTTGGGAATCAGAAAAGGTTTCCCTTACCTTTGAAGACAAGATAGAATGTGGCTTTCACTGATGCCCAGAGCCTAATGATCTTCATTGCAAAAAAATATCTCCCACATGATTGTAAATCACCCAGCACAGTAACTCCCTAACCAAAATAGGCCACAGCATCAACAGGACATGCCATTAATGCAGCAAAACACTTCAGCACATACATAATTTAAACCAGGGAACTAATCAAAATGATTCAGTATTTTTACACATAGAGAAGACTAATGAAAACTACAGCCTATCTGGAGATATAGGCCTGATTCACCTTTCCTGTCAGGACAGAGATTTGACTGTTTGTCCTAGGCTCAACCATTAGAGAGCCAAGAAGAAAGCAGAGAGCTATAACAGGATATATTTTCTGAGTGGGGGGAAAAAGGGAGCAGAAGAGTATTTGGAAGCCTACATGACAAGGAAAAGGGCCATTCATAAGGTGCTGGTAAGATAAGGGGAACCAGGACATCACCTGTAAAGAGCTACATGCAGGTTCACTTGTCAATAGCACGCTAAGGGTTAAGGTTAAGACAAAAATATAAGCCCAATTCACAAGTAATGAGCTCTCCATGCATCTGCTGGAGCAGAATCAAGTTTTACTGCTGCAAGGCCGTTTGTTATAGTAATTCTCTCCCATGCAGAGGTAGCATCAACCCAGCAGGCCTCTGGCGTTTCCTGTAGCATTGCAAATTGGAGGCAGCAGACTAGCCACACATTCTTCCCTAAACCCCACTGGCTCCACCTTTCCAGCTCATGCCACTCAGAACTCCTACTTCTCAAGCAAAACACCAAACTGCCAGCCTCCTGGTTTGCACCCAGAGAAATACTCCAAGCAACTTTCCTCTGCCTGCTCTGAGAAGAGTAGTAAAACTGCTTACGGTTTGTTGGCCGAGATACAGCACCTTCTGTAAACCAGGATGTTTACAGTTTCCTCAACTCATTCCACATAGTCATCCTCCTAGTGCATTCTGGGACTTCAGACACAGTCATCTAATTCCAGTTAATTTCTTCAGCATCTAAATGACATCAAGTAGCAGCTGTCTTTAAGGTCTGCTACTTTAGATCTAGTCTCTTTGCCATTTTTATTCCCTCCTTGCTTTTTCTATGACTAACTCCGGGTTACACTAGTCTCTGGTTTTGATTCAAAGGAGATTGTTCTTAGCCAATTTTGTTTTGACTCCTTTTTGAATCAGTGTTTGAAGCTTTGTTACAAAGCTGAAAACCTGGAATAGCTCTATCCAATAAGTATTTCAGCACTCCACTTAAGAGCCGTACCAGTGTTTCACTAATGTTAGAAAAATACAGTGTCAACTCTTACACTTGGTGTGAAACGGAATTCATGGACGTACTAACACTCATATGATAAATTTAGAAGCCAGAGTACCAAATGGGAAAATGCTGTAAAATATTAGTGTTGCTAATGAAGCTGGTTGCTTTTTACAGAATTGTGTTCCTGTGAAAGAAAAGCTGGACTGAAACTGAAGTGTTATATGACAATACGTCAATTTTAAGGGGGGGGCGGGGGGGGAGTCCCCACAATCTCCTTCTGCTTACAGCTTAAGCCAGACTGATTTGATATTCTTCATGTGTCTTTTCTCTGCTTTTCTCCACCATTAGCAAGAGTCATTGTGGCATGCAGAGAGAGGGAGAGTTCTCCACATATGGAGATTAAGACAGAAAGGGGCTTAAACCCAACACCCAGACCAAGACACTTCAGACCGTCAAACAATCAACAGAAGGAGAGGAAGACCACTTGAGAAAGTGATTTGGGAGCATGTGCCTCTGTTCAACATGTACCTTTGCCAAGTACCTCAGTAAACACTAGTGCCTCATTTACCTGGGTCTCATTGAAGTCTTTCACACCAACACAATATACTGTTGCTCCCAGGTCACGTGACCGATTAGCCTGGAACAAGGAAAGATAAGATGACATGGATGCAAACATGATGAGATGCAGGTTTCTGAAAGGTCTTAATCATAAATTTAGTCTTCCTCTGTAAAACGAGCAATGGGGGGGCTTGACCACAGAAAGCTTTTAAAAGCTTTCCTCCCTGATTCTGCAAAAACAGGTTTTATCTGCTACTAATTGTTTAGTAAAGCAAAACCCAAAGTATTTGGTGGGGTTTTCAAACCCAGTTAGCTCACCTTCCTAGCTATTCCAACTTCCTAACATTTCTCCGTCCACCAGATGTAAGACAGTCTAAATCCATTTTCTTTTCATCATTTAGGACACATCCCAGTATAATAGTAACCCAAAATGTTTCAGTGTTTGCTATTTCAGACATGTGTGCCTGGACTCATGATATCCATAGGTGAAGAGACATTTCATTCCATCTGCTGCAAAACTATATCACTCCCACTACTTACACAGCATCTCGAACTAATAAAGGCAGAACATCCACAGGTTTGATTTTTCCAAGCTATTTCTTTGACATGCAGATGAATTTGCATTTGCTATTCAAAAAGCAACTGTTCTAAATGCTCTTGCCTGTGTTTAAGTATGAATTAAGTCATTTAATTGTATTTCATTAGAACAGGAACACCTGACCGAAAACCCATTCCCAGAAAAGATGGTAGAAAATCAGATTATATCAGAAGACAATAGTAGTTCAAATTGTTAGATAGCCAAGTGCTTTACAAGAAAAGCGTCATTCCAGTTTTACACTGAGAAGCTTAAACTGAAACAACTGAAACAACTCACAGTGTAAGAGCTGAGCTCAGGATCTCCATTCTACTAGCTCACTAACTGTACCTCCCCAAACCAAAACTAATATAACACTTCTGACCTCTCAACATGTTCATTCACCTCTAAAAATAAACTTGTTTTTCTTGTGCATTTTTTATTTCAGAAGGGAAAAAAAGGGAGATGAACAGTAAGGAGGGGAACTCTAGATTAATGACGTTTGCTTGTGCTGTAGCAATATTAGTTTTATTCTACAAAACCATTCTTTTTGTTGTTACTGGATTTAAAGCTGCACTTTGGAGAGATTGAGAGGAAAAAAATCTGTCCATAGCAAATTCACGTAACAATAACATCTTCCAAGTTTAGGTCATCTTAATTTGTTTGACTGACAAGTGCAAATTGGTTCATCTCTTCAGAGATGACTATCAAAAGGACATCAGTAGAAACACTATACAGCATAGCTTTCAAGTGCTCGACCTGCTGTTTATCTAACATTTTGCATAATACGCTGACTTAATGAGGGTGTTGAGAATACACACTTGAATCTTGGAAACACTTGCGGAAATTTTGGATTTGATCATCTGAAAGGCTTTCTGATGTGACAGAAGATTATAGGAACAACAGTCATCCTTTGTCTGCAGTCTTTACTTTTTGTGAAAGAAGAAATGTCAAAGTGAGAAGATTCAGGTATTTCCCAGAACAATCCAGTAAATACTGAAAGCTTTCAGCTGTGAGCTATTCCTTCCTTCGCATTCGTTTGGTTTTTTTTTAACTGGAAGTTTAAACCTTCATCCATTCCCGTGAAAGGTCTCAGTTTTGATGAGTCAGAAGCGTTGCTGCTGTTAATGTTTATCCTTAAGATTCATGTCTAAAGAGCACCAAAGTGAAGCTTTGTTACTAGGGAAGAAGGTTTTCCCTATCTTTTGCCTTCAAAGCAGCAAGCCCAGACATTGCACTGTCTCCGTGGCTAAAAAAATGTGTAAGACACTTACCTCCCTTTCAGAGTAGAAAAACAGGTCTTCATGGAGTTCTCCATCTGTCAATGCAATGATGACACTTGCAGTTCTGTAACCTAAATACACAAACTTCTTTAGTCCCTTGTTTTTGAGTTGTATTTGCTAAACTAGCTTAGAAAACATCCTGCTAGTGACCTGTTAGCACACTTAAAGGACCAGAAATAGTGGACAGCAAGCCCAGGTCCTTACCTCCTTTCATCCAACCAGTTTTCAGAAGACATGAATTTTCCATGTCTTCTGCACACTTTTTCCACTCAGGCACCTGCCTTCAATACCAGTTTTATACCACACTCCTTTGATGTGTCAATGATTTTTAATTGACAGCTCCTCATAACTATTTCAATATTTCAGATGAGTAGATTAGACAGCAGCCATCAAAAAAACAGTGCAAACTGTTCCTCGTTTTTTTTTTCCTGATTTTATTAACGCTGTCAGTTCAAGAAATCCAGAGATTTTTTTCAGCTTGTGATAAAAAGCTCATGGGATTTAAATAGATATGGTAGGAAAATGGCCTAAAGTCTTCAACCTTCCTATGTAACATATTTCAGCAACGCAGTTAACCCTTGCAGTCTTCCCCTTGTATTGATTATAGCTTGGGTTTTACAGCTTTGTATTAGTTTTCAGGAGTGGCCAAATAGAATTAATTCATATTTCTGACAAGAGACGTGCTACAGATCTGAAGGAGCTCTGTAGGTACATCTTGCACAAACACTGTTATGGAAAGATAAAGGCTAAGTATATCAAGGTGTGTAAATTATCAACCTTTAAATTTCTTCAGACTTCTAGGGCATTTTCTTATCATTACAGGGAGCTGTGCCTTTAACAAGCTGTTGCTGAAGAAACAAAAATCCAAACAAGCAACTTCTTCAATTACTGCAGAACAGAGATCCAATACCTAATTTTCTTGGTGTCACTTAGAAATCACCGGTTTTAAATAATGTGGTAATGATGCAACAAGAAAGTCGAGTGCTTGAGGAACAATAAGCAATATGCACAGTCATTCATGTTGCAGATGCCTAACTCAAGTACCTAGCCTCTTTCTGTAGGAAATGGAGAAAAGTGAGCACTTCTTGTACAAACTTAGGAGCCCAAATGACCTCCAGAGATGCCCTTCTCCCTCCATTGACTACTGCAGGAGCCTTTGGACCTACTGCAGATGGTATAAACACTCCTTTTAGTGCAGCAAGGACAAACACACAGAACTAAAAGACAAAATACACAGGCCAACATTCAGACTTGAGGACCCAGTTGCCCACTGCTTCTTGTATATGGTGGCAACCTGTTTACTTGCCATATGTATGCCAGCATGTAAAAGCATTATCAATCCCAAATCGAATTGTTCTAGCTATCTATTCCATTCTGCTGCAGTCATATTTTACAGATGAGTCCCAAAGCTGTGCAGACTTAGTCACTACATTTTATTCATGAGTGGCCCTGCAAAAGTATTAGGACTGGCTTTGTACTCAAACATCTGGTCACCTGTCCTTTGGTTTTCAACCAGCAATGTTTATAGTTGTACTTCAGGCTTTGCAGTGCAGAAAGTTTTTACATTAATTACAAGGAAGCAAAGGACAAAGATTTTTGCAATTGTCTGCACTTACTTCTGGATTTAATAATTGCTTATTGAAAAAAGACCTTTTACCTAACAGCACCTCTGCATAATCATGTTTCAGAACAAAGAAGAAATGACTACCTGAGTCCTCAAACAAAATGAACAAAATAAGGTACCAGACAGTTTTGGTAAGAGTAGGCACCTTCAGTCAGCCCAGCTTCGCACTTTTGGCCTGAAACGCATTCAGTCCAGCTCCAGATCCTTAATGCTCCACCTGTTCTTTTTTCTTTTCAGAAACAACTACCCTGAAGAGCACTGCATTCCTGTAAGAATAGAAGCCACCCCCCACCTTTCCCACAGTGAAGCTGCATTTCAAATCTATTAAAGTTATCAGCCAAAAAGAGAAAAAAAAAATTCAATGGATCAAGAAAGTCTCTCACCGTGAACATTTTCATAGTAAATCTGTTCACTTGCCTGAAATTAAATCAGAAGATTATTAGCAATAAATGAATAATAATACTTTGTGGGCATCTACACATGCACCAGAAAGAAAGAGAAGATGGCAATGATGATGTCATGATTGTAGTCCGCACATAACCTCTGCTTTCAGAGATACCTGCTTCACAGAACAAGTTTCCTGCGTATGGTTTTGATTCCATTACTTCAAGGTCTTATCTAAAGCATAACTCAGTCAAACCAATCCTAAGGCCATTGGCCAACAATAAAGTAGTCTCCCACTATTTTGTTATCTGAAAAATCACATTCACCTTCCTCCTTGAGAAACATCCTAGGTCCATTGATAAATATTCCCCAGCACCTCTAGATCAACTACTCTAATTGCAAATAAACCAACTGCAGAGAGATATTCTTGTGCTTCTACCTCCCACTTGATCTATCGATAAGCATATACTGCAAGGTAGAAGGGCAAATGCTTCAGTGAGCATTAAAAATTAAAAAGTAGGCCACCCTGAACATATTTGGCTTACAAATTTAATTTCTGTTCTGAATTTAAATTTGATTTTTTGGACTTCTTCTGCAAAGTCTCTGAAGTCACCAAACTCTGGGATTTGGTTCTGGACTCCTAGTTAAGAGCCAGCATCTCTGTCAGGTCACCTGAATTTTTGTTGTGTGTTCACATGCATTTTCAATAGGCACACAGTTCCACAATCCTCCCAAATGCATGCATAGCACAGAAGTGGGAGTGGGGTCAGGAGTTCAGGTTTAGAGAAACTCCTGAGCTTGTAAAATATACAGAAGGAGAAGATCAGAGCAGGCAATAACCTCTATGCAGCATTATTTGTCCACCAGCGACAACAGGTTAGAGCCATGGCCTCAACCCCCACCCCACTCTGACAAGCCTACTATAGCATCCGTACTATAGCTTTCCACCCTTCGTGAACATGGTCCCATGTGGGATTACAATGCCAAAGCCTTCTTGCCTTGTCTCAAGCTGAAAAGGCAGCTCCCCCCATAAAAGCTGGAGGCAAAAAGAAAGTAGCAGGGTTTGCAGCTCCCTTGTACCAGCTCCTACACTGAATGTGTACACTTAGTGTACTTATTGCATACAAGAGAAATAGCCCCACTTACCTACCAAAGAATTATTAACCATATTCCTCTGTTTAACATTTCCTGAGGAGCACCCAAACACAGTTTAGAGGCACTATAACATGCATCTAGTTACCCTTTCAAATCCTTCATGCATGTATGTGTCACCTCCTGGAAGGACTTTCTGCAGCTCTTCTAGACCCTGGCGTATCTGTTCCCTGAAATTAATGCAGATCATTGTTAGATCCAAGATCAAATTTATCGGGAGCCAATATCCAGGTGAAGACAGGCATGGCAGAACCAGATACAGAGAGGGGAAAAAAAGAGTTAACCCAATGTTTATTTAGGCTAAGGTAATGTCTGGGTAGATATCTTTCTAAGGATGTGGAAAATAGAGCAGATGCGCTGCCAGTGTTCCCACAGCCTGGGGAAAGCATCACAACAGCAGCATCCATCTCCTTGGTCAATATCCATACATTTCTTTCTAAATAAATATTCCCTGTGTAACCCTGGTCAAACCTCTGATGCAGAAGCAGAGCAGCTGACTTGCACCTGGCTCACTTTCCTTACTTATGCTTGCTGACTTGACTATACACACACAATCGAACAGCCACAAAAAATGACTGTATTGGGTTTGCGTGGCAAGGTTTTGGTAGCAGGGGGGCTACAGGGGTGGCTGCTGTGAGAATCTGTTAGAAGCTTCCCCTGTGTCCGACAGGGTCAATGCCAGCTGGCTCTGAGATGGACCCGCCACTGGCCAAGGCCAAGCCCATCAGCAGTGGCGGTAGTGCCTCTGGGATATCAGATTTAAGAAGGGGGAAAAGTTGCTGTGCCACAGAAATTGCAGCTGGAGAGAGGAATGAGAATATGAGAAACAACCCTGCAGACCCCCAGGTCAGTGAAGAAGGAGGGGAGGAGGTGCTCCAAGTGCCAGAGCAGAGATTCCCCTGCAGCCTGTGGGGAAGACCATGATGAGGCAGGCTGTCCCCCTGCACCCCATGGAGGTCCACAGTCGAGCAGATCTCCACTTGCAGCCTGGGGAGGACCCCATGTCAGAGCAGAGGGATGCCCAAAGGAGGCTGTGACCCTGTGGGAAGCCCGTGCTGGAGCAGGCTCCTGCCGGGACCTGCAGACCCATGGAGACAGGAGCCCATCCTGGCAACTCCAGTTTATTTGGACATTACACCTTCAGTTCCTGTTCAAACTGACTTGAAGATTAAAGCTTTTCGCAATAGCTTGTTGTGATTCAGGGTATCTGTTTTAATTTTTCTAGAAATCCCAGGCACACTGACAAATCAACTGCAGGCTAAATGGGATGGGGACCCATTTGTCGTTCCACTGAGTTGCAGACACCAAACTCTGGAAGCCAAGTACAGGCCAGAAGTCTTTAATACCAAGATAAAACCCTGCAATATGTGGGGTGTCTCTCTGAGCAAACTATACAATCTTCATGGGAAGCAGATTAAGTCACTGCATGTAGGACCACACTGACATTCATAGAATCATAGAATCATTTAGGTTGGAAAAGACCTTCAAGATCATCAAGTCCAACCATTAACCATGCCCACTAAACCATGTCCTGAAGTAGCCTGTCCACTCGCTGTTTGAATATTTCCAGGGATGGTGACTCAACCACTTCCCTGGGCAGCCCATTCCAATGTTTGACAACCTTCTCAGTAAAAAAATTTTTCCTAATATCTAACCTAAATCTCCCCTGCCTCAACTTGAGGCCATTTCCTCTTGTCCTATCTCCAGCCACCTGACAGAAAAGACCAGCACCCACATCAACCCCCTTTCAGGTATTTGTAGAGAGCGATAAGGTCTCCCCTCAGCCTCCTCTTTTCTAGACTAAACAGCCCCAGTTCCCTCACCCGCTCCTCATAAGACTTATGCTCCAGGCCCCTCACCAACTTGGTTGCCCTCCTCCGAACATGCTCCAGCAACTCAATGTCTTTCCTAAAGACTGAATGCCAGAAGTCAGTTTTTTCCCTGCATTTTTCAACTCCTTCAGAAAATCCAGTTTGTGTGACCATCACATATTCTATCTGACATTTGTGAGGCTGATTGCAGCAGTGCATTAACATTATTCAGTCTACAGAGCAGAAACTCCCACAGGGAGAAAAGAGTATCTGCTTTTGCAGTAGGTTGAATTATCAAACTTTCAAGAACTCTTTCTGTACCTGCAATATCCCAAACTAGTTAGACACTGAACTGTGTATCACAGGTGGGCTAGGGGCAGATATTTCCTCCATTCGGCTACCCATGCACATACCAAGCCAAAGCTGTATATAAAAATCAAAAGCATTTCCTGCGATCAGAACTATTTTTCAAACTTGAACACTGAAATTTTAAAATAAACAGCAAAAGTCTTTAATATGTCAATCCAGTACCATTAGATGCACAGAGTTTTTCCAAAAAGGGATGCTAAGCACCTTCAGTTTTCACATTCAGGTGCTGATACAGCACATGGAGGCACGGCCAAGGTAGAAGAGGTTTTGCCACTACTCCAGCTTCCAGATTAAGAAAGGCCAGTGTTAACTAAAGGACCTGCACAAAGCCCACACCTTGTTCATCAGTCCTCCAATAAAAACCAGCAGCTCTCCAGTCAGCTGGCTTTTAGACTAATACCATATCAATATCCTGTTCCCAGTCAACATTTCTAGGACAGCTGGATAAATATGAAATACATTTCCACATGGGAAACACTGAAGTCTCATAGTTTAGAGCCTTAACGGACTAGAGATCTTTGCAATGGGGTGTGCTCACAGGGTGGGGGACAGAAAGAGGCAGGGAACAGGTTTTCCTCTGACACCAAGTTAGATACAGTTCACTCTCTTTATACATATAGTAGCAATAAGTGACAAGAGATGCTTAGGCTGGCTGGGTTTAATGACATTTTTCAAGGTTGATATGTATGTGGACTGCTCTTTAGGAAAGCAGCCAGTTTCCTATTCATTCCTCTATAGTAGCTGCTCTGGTATGCAATTTCATAGACATCCAATATGTAAAACACATGCTGACTTATACAGCCTTCACATGTGTTACATATATTTTTGCTCCACGTGGCAATGAAGTTAACAGAGGAAGCAAGAGCGATTAAAGGACCTCATCCAGCTCTCCTTGAAGTCAGAGTGAAAAAAAAAAAATCCATCCCATAGATTTTACAGGATTAACTTGGGGATCTACAAGGGGATGACAGGAACATGCTTCAGAAACATGGCAATCAAATTGTCATTGCCAAAAAACATACACCCTTGCAATCCATCCTAGACACTTTGCCTATAACATACCTTCAGACCTCCAAAGAAATCATGTTCACCTCTACCTCAAGAGTATGGGTATCACCTACAGCTTTCAAGTTTATTTTTATTGGAAAGGAGTTTCACCTTTTTGTTTGCAGAAGAAACTCCCTAAGGATGTTTCAAAGGCAACAAGGCTCTTGTTCTCTGACAAAAGTCTGGAAATCTGTGGCAGGCAGACTCCCTCAATGAAAGCAGTTTGAGTTAAAACCCTAATTGCTGAAAGACAGACATTTAGAAGTTAAAATTAAGAAGGCAACCTCTGCCTCAAGAGGCCTTAATGCATTCTAGCAGGATGATTGTCATACGTGAAAATGGGCAGGTGATTCAAACAATTAAATTGAGAAGCACAAAGGTGTCACAACACTGCTCACAGTGGACTGGAAATCATTGAGCAAGGAAGGTGAAGGAAGCTACAAAAAGGACACAAAAGCTGCTGTACACCTTTAAATCTCTTCTTACCTGTCTTCTGTTAACCTCATTAGAATTGTCCCTCTAGTTGAAAAAACAATGAAGGACATCCTCAGCTGAGGGCTGGAAAAGGGGAGAAAAGAGTAAATTATTTTGGTGGTCCAGAC
This sequence comes from Haliaeetus albicilla, assembly GCF_947461875.1. Classification (NCBI taxonomy): domain Eukaryota; kingdom Metazoa; phylum Chordata; class Aves; order Accipitriformes; family Accipitridae; genus Haliaeetus; species Haliaeetus albicilla. The sequence continues at coordinate 42,391,965 of NC_091495.1, read as the reverse complement.
CAAAGCTGACTGTACGCATAACAGCAAACACACAGGGCGCTCTGATTGCTATCTAGATTATAACTCAACAGGATGAAAGACAAAACTGAGCAGCAAAAGGTGTTTTGTCCTGGGCCTTCTTAGTCAAGGCAAACCACAAGGAATCCTTCTAAAAGACGTAAATAGCATTTGCATCATGACCTTAGGATTGCTAAAGGAAGAAAAGCTTAAATGCATCCTGGTATCACCATGGAGACAAAGGAAGGCTAATAATGTTTATCATAACACATTCCACCCACTGGCCTGGAGGATTTTTCATCCAGTCTCAAGGCATTCTGTGCCTGAAAGGTACAGCCTCAGGCCTCTCCCTTCAGACCCAGACTTCTGTACCTCAAGCAGTAGACAGCCATCTCAAACAAGAGGATTCCTTCCCCACAAAAATATGATTTGATCCATAGAAGTCAGGCAGGAAAAAAGGGAACAATTAGCTTATCTACTCCTTTTTCCTGCATGACAGAAATCTGGGGAAAAGCAATCAATGGGATGATCTGAGAAAAGCATTAAGAACTCTCTCTCCACCAGGGGACTGGCACCAGCATGTGCTGCTTCTCTGCAACTGAGAGCTCATCTCCCAGCTGCTGGCACACACACACCTCCTCATTCAGTTATCTGCAAAGGTGCACTTCTTACCTTATGAATTTGCGGGCCAAATGTTCCACAAAATGATATATTTCATTCCAATGGTGCAGGACACTTCCTGATCTAGGGAAACAATGATTACAGGAGTTATTAGTTTAATTGCTGCTATTGTAGTTTTCCCAGCCTAATGTTTCTTATACATTGCTCAGCTAGTCATTTCTTTTTATTTTCTTTAACACTCACTATCCATATTCTTCCTTTAAAGATATATTAAACTGTAAATTACATTTCCTACTTAACTTTGAAAAGCAAGAACAAGTTATACCTCATGCAAGTGTTTGAAGCTACACTTGGCAATAACATATGGCAGTTACGCTAGACCTTTAGCACAGCCTTAAACAAGTAAACCCTGAGTGAAGACCTGTGTCTCTGCACAGTATGTTAGACTAACTCCACCAACTCATTTGCCATACCATTATGCAGAGCTTTTAGCTCAAGTATAATTTGAGAATAAAATGCAGTTGCAGGAACAAATTATTAAACTTCTCTAGGATTTCCACTGTGCTAGAGGCTATGAAAAGCAAAACACCTTAGGTCCACATCTCAACTGTCTGGCTAATTCTTTCACACCTCAGTTAAAGGCAAAACAAACTAACTTTGCTCCTCAGAAAAATAAACCATAGACTATAATGGGATTGGATTATTCTTCTTTATGTTGCAAGAACCAGGAAAAAATTAGGTTAATCAGAATCTTTCAGCACTAAATGCCCCTTCTGGCATAAACACTTCTATGAACACTGGAATATTAATATTGGGAAAAAATTTCTTCCTAAAGTTGGAAAATAAATGTGTCATCACTTAATTCATTGACTACAATTAAAAATATTTCTAGGGGAAATAACCATTCTAGCTTTAATAGAAACTTCATTGATCTGCAGCCTGAGGAAGGAAAGATGCAAGTTTGAGAAGATGTTTTTTCACTTCACAGAAAGAAAAGGCATCTGACCCGACTCTGTTCTACCTTAGATCTGAGAATGCAAAGGAATAGCCATGAATAGATTCACCCAAGTACTGCACACCTGGTACAGCCAACCCCAGCCTGGCTGCAGAGAGCATTACTTCACTTCCTAGCAGCACAGCAAGCATGCAAACCATATTGTGCAGGTCATACAAATTTCCTTCCCTACCCTCCCCACACCTGGTTTTCATTTACAGCCATTCAGTAAAAACCTTGGCCTTACCCACTTGCTCCATGATACCTTAAGCCATTCTTTCTGCGTATGACCCCGATATGTCCTAAGGCAACCTTAGACAACATGCAGTGAGGACTCTTGCACAGGTACAAGAGCATATGGTCCATCTGTGAAAACAGTGAACTCTCCAGCTCTCATTGCACAAAGGACCTGATACCAAATGCACCTCTTTAAAGATAACCTTACAGGCACCTCTGGTTTTTTCCATGATTGTAAGGGACAGATTGTGGAGGAGACTTGTTCATAAGCAAATGCTAATAGTACTAGATTACTTCTTGGCTCTCTTTACTTTCATCAGACCCGGACTTGAAATCATTACTTGCTCTCCATGCAAATGTGTATCACAGAGGACCAAAGAATCACCAACAGTAAGGGTCTTATAAACTAATTAAGCCACACAGCAGGAAAATTGGTGTCTTATCACAGATGAAGGGCAATGTACATCACAACTTACTCTCAAACAAGAAACTTAACCCCTGCTGCATCCAAACTGCAAACTGATAGGAGACACAAAGTTAACCGCAGGTACAAGTGGAATAACTCTGAGACCTTGAATGTAACAGGCACTCCAGTTCCATCAATGCCAAATAGCCCAAATAATTTCTGAGAACTGGTCTGGAAAATAAGTATTTATTGTCTTTATATGGTGAGGCATAAAAGAAATACTTGACTTTATAACAATAGTTACATCAGTCTCCAGAAGACACATAAAGCCAAGGCTTTGTTAACCATAAAACAATTACTACCTCCTTCAGTGAAATGTATGTTGCTTTAGACCATATATCCACCTCTCAAAAAAAGTACACTTCATCAGAGCTTCACATGCCTTTGGAGCCATCTGGTAGCAGACACATGTAGCTAGGACCCTTTCACAAGCATACCCTTACCCACCTTCTCCTAGCCATCAGATAAGATGGCCATACTACACTTCATGTTAAGGGAAAACTTAGCTCTCAGCCTCTGCCAATACAGAAGCTCTAGCCAGCCCCTGCTTGCAAAAGGACGCTGCCCTAGAAGCTACATTAGCCTTGAAAAGTATGATTATTTCTTCACCTCTGAACAAAAGTTGATCATCACTTAAATGTACTATTGCAGCAAGGCAGCTGCAAGGAATGAGATCCAGCCACAGAGCACATAAGGTATGTAGGTCGCCATATAAAACTCCTGTCATTTTCCACGGCTCTGAGAAGTCATGCATTTTTTGAAAAGAACATTTGCCAGAATAAAGCTTACAAACCAATAGCTCTGTTCAATGATGTGCCTGTCAATAAGTCAATAGCACATCCTCTTTAAGTGTTTGCCTTTTCAGGTAAGCAATGCTTTTTAATTCTTCACACAAGTATGGCTTCAGCTCCTGCTGCACTTCCTCCTTCATCATCCTCACTCTGTTCTCCCACCAACAGTCCCATCTTTATGCCCTCTGGAACAAAACTCCAAGCATCTGAAGTTATAGCTCTTTTTCCATGAAACCTTCCCACACATCTATTAACGCACAAAAGGAACAAGCTGAAGTTCAAGAGCAGCAGAATGTTAAACATCTATTCTAAGGAAACTTCTTACCATTGCTATAATCATAAAAACAAACCTACTCTACTCCACAAAAGGAGGATGGTTTCTGCTCTCAGTTCCAAAGTCACTGAAGTGGGGTAATTGGAATAGTCTACAATCCATTTATTCTTCCGCTCTACCAGAGTGAGCTATAAAAGGGTCCCAAAACAAAGACTCATACTTTTGCTGACCATACATCGTTCCTCCTAGCACAGCAAGTTTTCCATCTGTAGCTAGACAGCTAGCAGTCTACTTGCAGCTAATTTCTCCATCTAGTCAAGCCCAGGTGTGAGTGGCCATAAATGCCCAGGTCTGCATTTAGAAAAAAGTACTCCTCTAACACATAAAATATATCTTCTGAAACACACTTCAGACTTCTTACAGTCTTCACTTGGCATAAAATGGACAAAAGCAATAAAACTATCCTTTCTGCAGTCAACAGAAAGTTTACAAAACCAACATTAGCTTACTGTGTTCACCTCCACAGCTTTCAGCTGTGTTATTCAGAAGCCCTGCAGTGAAAGACACTTGTCACTTGTAAAGCCTCTCATAAGGCAGGCCAAGACTCTGAGCAGGACAAGTATTTCTAAAGCCTAACTGTAAGACAATAAAAGCCAAATTTAAAATCGTTATCTCTTCATATTCCCAAAGAGAAACAAGTTGATCAGTGAGCCAACACTTTGCAGCTGAATGGTTGATGCTGTAAACTTGCAATTTACCAAAAGGCTCGTTGCGAGGATGCCAAATTCTCTTGCTGGAGAAAAGCCCAATAAATGGAAATTAAGACTAACTAAACCATTAAGCCTTTAACAAAAGAATGATACATTCTGTGGTCAACTGTGCTGGCATTTTGTACACGTGAACTAAATGCAAGGGTGAGAGACACACTCCATGTGGCTCTGTGGTTCCAGACACTGAGAGCCACATGCTGGCTAAACCCTGCCCTCCAGCAGGTGCTTTTCTTCTACTCACTGTGACAAGATGCACCGTAACCCAAAGCTGCAGCAACCCAAACCTCCTTACAGTTTAAACTCTGTATTTCCATTTTTGGCATTGTACCTTCTTAGAATACCCATGGTTTTATTTAACTCACAAGCTAGAAGAAAACAGAATCAGGCTCACAAACTCTTACACAAAGACTTCACGCCAGTTACGTGCACTGCAGCTGACAGAAGTACATAAACACACCTGATTCAGAGACTGATATTGACCCAAATTCTCCTTAAACTTGCACATTTTTGGACTAACTTCAGGAAGTCTCATAGCTGTCAGAGGTGGCATTGACCCAGGAAGTTTTGCAGCATCTTTTTATTGAGCTCTTTAAAAAATATACAAATCAGCCAAAATGTGTCCTTTGTCTTTCCAAATACTTCAGGAGCAATTCTGAAAACACTACATAACACAAAAATGTTAGAGATGTGATGCATCTTTGAGGAAACACTACTATCTTGTGCCACACTTCACATGAGACAGGTCACCAGAGATACTGTCAAACATTTCAGATACAGGGTCTATAGAGGTCCAGTTCAGAGCAGGATCAGCCTCTAAGCCCAATCACAGTCCAAGAACATTCTTCTTTTCCTGCTTGGCACGGGATATGTAAAAAAACAACTAATAAACAAGTAACCATGGACTGAATTTATATCAAGCAGTAGATAAGTGCGGAGTGCTGCAGGCATACGCTTAATCCTGAATGTAAGGTAGCTCCAACCCATCCCTTTTACTAAGGAATAGTTAACTTAGATTCACCACTGGGTAAAAAACATGTACACAGGTCTTGACAGGCAAGGATTTAAAATATTAATATAGCTCATTGCAATTGCATGCCTACAGCAGACTTAGAAGTTAATTACATTCCTTCAGGCAACGAGCAAAAAGACACAAGAATGTGCAAATTTCTCCACCCTACCTTGCTAACATCCCTCAAACCTCATGCTAAAACAAAGAAAAACTATGCCTCCATATACTTGCAACCCCCTGCCATCCAAACAAAATGCATACATTGCTCTGGATTCAGGCCTGTGATTCCAGAAAAGCAGTCAAGGAATCACTAGCTAGGTCAATGAAGATCAGAGATTATTTTGAATCTATTTCTGCAGATGTTCAATTTTACAATTACCTACTAAAGATTTGTATTTCTTCACATTACAGCAGCTAGAGTATTATTCAGCTCTGTAAGGGTCCTGTGGTTAGCTCCGTTGGAGGGCTTCCATTTCCCAGGGGAAGAGTCACTACTACCAGAAGCGGTTCATCAGGTCAGTCTCCCTGCCTGGTGATGCAGAGCGTCTGTCTGCTTTCCATCCCACTGTGGCCCCTATATGCTTCCATACTCTGAGTGTAAATCTGTACTTAGTCCTGCTTAAGTCATGGTAACTGCAGCTACTAAAGCTAGATTCAGAGAAACAACCATTAGCCTCTCTAGAGCAGGAGTTTCACTTCAATACAACTGGTTAAAAATAGATCAGCTGTCTGGCTGAATAACGAAGGGATCACAGAAAACAGCTTGGATTACTGGCTTCATTTTGCCAAGGATCTTTTAGAGCCAAGTTTTCTTTCACACATGTACAGCTCCTTGTGTGTTTTCTGCACATGGTTATAAAATGCCTACTATTTGCACACAACAGGCAAGGCCATAAGAAATAACACCTTTGACATACAGAGGATATAGTAAAAGATTACTGAGACGCTTACTCATTGTTATTCCTTCCTCCCTACCTGCAAATAAATTAATCGGGGAGCTGCCTCTAAATGTTCCAACCGTGCTTGTGGAGGGTGGTTACTACAGCACTAGATACCATGTCAGTTAGGAGATGGGTCATAGTCTTCATAGTCACGTGGATGATATTTTTAGAATAACTGGACGACATCAGCAAAACCAAATGTTTGCTTTTTTACCAACATCTCACTGCTTCCTCATTCATCCTTCTTAATGAAGGCCCTGTTCACATCAGTGTAAATTCTTTGGCACCATCTTCTGCCATATGTTTTGCTACCATTCAGTCTATGGGACCCTCAATCCATGAAACCCTTCAGCACCACAGTAACACAAAAGGACATGCCATCTAGGACCAGCTCTCCCAACAATTCTCCCAAGATAAGCCAGCCTTACGTTCCACAACACTGGGCTCATCTTGGTATGACCTCCACTTTGAGATGCTCAGCACCCTGTATGACTAGATCCCAGACAAACAGGGGATCAGGCCCAGCCAGCATGGATTCATGAAAGGTAGGTCTGTGCTTGACCAACCTGATCTCCTTCTATGACCAGGTGACCCACCTAGTGGATGAGGGAAAGGTTGTGGATGTTGTCTACCTGCACTTTAGTAAGGCCTTTGACACTGTCTCTCACAGCACACTCCTTGAGAAGCTGGCAGCTCATGGCTTAGACAAGTGTACTCTTCGCTGGGTGAAAAACTGGCTGGCTGGACGAGCCCAGAGGGTTGTAGTGAACAGAGCTAAACCCAGTTGGTGCCCGGTCACGAGTGGTGTTACCCAGGTCTCAGTTTTGGGGCCAGTTCTCTTTATTATCTTTATCAACGATCTGGACAAGGGGATTCAGTGCACCCCAAGCAAGTTTGCAGACGATGCCAAGTTGGGAGGGAGGGTCGATCTGCTCGAGGGTAGGAAGGCTCTACAGAGGGATCCAGACAGGCTGGATCCGTGGGCCAAGGCCAACCGTATGAGGTTCAACAACATCAAGTGCCGGGTCCTGCACTTCGGTCACAACAACCCCATGCGACGCTACGGGCTTGGGGAAGAGTGACTCGAAAGCTGCCCGACAGAAAAAGACCCGGGGGTGCCAGTAGGCAGCCGGCTAAATACGAGCCAGCAGTGTGCCCAGGTGGCCAGGAAGGTCAACGGCATCCTGGCCCATATCAGAAAGAGCGTGGCCAGCAGGACCAGGGAGGTGATCGTTCCCCTGTACTCAGCACTGGTGAGGCCGCACCTCGAGTCCTGTGTTCAGTTTTGGGCCCCTCACTACAGGAAAGACATGGAGGTGCTGGAACATGTCCAGAGAAGAGCAACCAAGCTGGTGAGGGGCCTGGAGCACAAATCTTACGAGGAGCAGCTGAGGGGACTGGGGTGGTTTAGTCTGGAGAAGAGGAGGCTGAGGGGAGACCTGATCGCTCCCTACAACTACCTGAAAGGAGGTTGTAGTGATGTGGGTGCTGGTCTCTTCTACCAAGTAACTAGTGATAGGACAAGAGGAAATGGCCTCAAGTTGCGCCAAGGGAGGTTTAGATTGGATATTAGGAAACATTTCTTTACTGAAAGGGTTGTCAGGCATGGGAACAGGCTGCCCAGGGAAGTGGTGGAGTCACCACCCCTGGAGGCGTTCAAAAAACGCATAGACATGGCACTTCAGGACATGGTTTAGTGGGCATGGTGGTATTGGGTTATCGGTTGGACGTGATGATCTTAGAGGTCTTTTCCAAACTTAATGATTCTGATCCTGTGTATACAACTGTACTCTAAATAGCATACAGCTTGAGTTGTAGCCCCTCTCCACCTTCCCCCCCCCCCCCCCAACAATCAGAGCACAAGAGAAATGGATTAATCCAGTCTTAATTCATGGAAGACAATTCCTTCACTAAAACTGCTGTCAGGCAGCTCAGAATTTCAGGTTAGGTGTTTCTGCGTGTAACACTATTTTTGTCCTTTTAAGTTTGCTGCATGTCAAGCAGCAATTTTCAACAGAGCTGGCAAACCATAGTTTTCTCCAAAGTTGGAGCACTGCACCAACAACAGCGTGACAACATCAGTTTCATTCAGCAAGGAGTTTGCCCAACTCGAACTGCAGTCCTCTGGGGTGTCTTTGCATCACTTTTGGAACATAACTCTGCTAGCCTGAGGTCCAACAGTCACAGCATGAAAGGCCTTCTCTATTGCTACCTAAGCTCTGTGAGAACTCTTAGAAGCGATAAAGGACATGCAAGTGCATGCACAAAGATTAAGGATGCTATTGTAACCTAGCAAGCACATCTGGTATCATTCAAGTTTTTGTTCTGTTTGGTACATGTACATCAAGGCTGTGTAGCATAACAGGATTATTTCTGAATGGCTGAATACTGGATTTTCTTCTACTTCATGCCCATGAGAAATGGGAGATTTGCTTCAGGTCCTCTAAGCATGCCATCTGCAGGAAGTCATGTGTCCAGCCATCTGCAGATGGCCAGAGGAAACCTGGTTTCCATTCAACAGTTCACACAGCAAGTTTGCAGGAGTCTCCCAAGGAGAATGCTGCAGGGAGCTAGAGCATCACTTCATGAGAACAGCCTATAACACGTGTCCCTTCCCCAGTGGGTTAGGTGTTCACTTTGATGGGGCTTCTTGTGGCCAGAAGTATGCTTCAGGAGCCAGCACTGTGACAAGGACTGCATACAGTGCGGCAGCTGGAACACATCCTATGAGCAGCACAGATACAGGGTGCTAAACGGACTGAGTAGTCACTAAATCCAATCAGGCACTGAGGCAAAAGGGTCAGTAGAGGGCTCTAGCAGTGGTGCCTTCCAGGGCTGTGTTTATTGTTTTTATATTACTCCTTTGATCCCAGAAAGCAGGTTGCTTAATATTTTAATGGCTTTCTTCCACCATTGAAACTAACATTTGATGTTTAAAAATCTGTATCTCTTCTGCTTCAGTGTCCTTTATGACTTTTAATAGTTTTTGAAATAGCTCTAAAAATTATTAAAGAAAAGCAGTGAGCCCTGAACTATTACTTCATAGTTTGCCTGAAGGCCTCTATAGGCATCACCTCTCTCTGCATTCAGGACTTCAGCAGCATTTTTCAAAACATTGTCTAGACAATTAGAAGGTAGAAAAATCCAGGCTAAATAAGACTCAATTTTTTTAGAACTTCAGCTTAGCCTCTGCAGAATGTAAGAAAGTTTTAAAGATAAAGGATATGGGATAATCTACTCCACCACAGTAAGTCTTTCATCAGCCTCCTCAAAGGCTAAACAATTAGGTCCACACCATGTTGTACACACTAGTAGCTTAAACACCATAAACCCTCCTCCAAATTCCACTGGAGACCAAGGACATTTTTACATCAGATTGTGTACATTTCTGCACCAGAAAAATCCCAGAAATAGAAATCTTGCAAGTGTCAAAGCAGGATTTTTTGTTGGATACTTGGATACATACGCTGAGGTAAACCTGCCTACTTTAAAGTTTATGCCAAGCCTCATATTTCCACCCAAATTCATAATCCCTTCAGCAAGCCTAGAAAGTCATGCCTTTTAGTAAGAGGACAGCACAGAACTTGAAATAAGTGACTGTTAAAATTACATTAGCTCTGAGGTGTAACACAGCACAACCATCAGATTTGAGAAAACCTTCAATTCTGCTTCAACTTTCACGGAAATGCAGTTTGCAAAGCCATCTGCAGTACAAATCATGCTCTTTTTTTTCTTTTTTTTTTTTTCCATATGCAGCAATAAAAGTATTCCAGCTAATAACTAAACAGCCAAAGCAACAAAATGCATTAGACAGGTAGATATTTCCACTGAATAAAGTAAAAAAAAAAAAAATCTTCCCCCTGAAGCATTAGAACAACTGACATACTAAAATATCCAGTGTCTCAGTATTACATTTTACCCAGTATTTTGTAATAAAGTGTTATGTAATTCCAAGTCATTTATACTAACGGAATGTGGGAGCTACTGCAAAACACTCAAGAGGATCAGTCAGAAAGCTTCGTCTGTGAGCACTTTTGGCAACTTGCAAATACTTTCCTGTCTCTGAAATTTATGGTTAATAATGTCAGTACCATGGCTCTGGCATGCATACTCCCCAGTATTTCCAAACCTTTGGCTCAAAACAACTACTCTTAATCAAGAAAATTAGGAGAATCATTTTAGCTAGTACTTTTTAATACTTTTTTGTAAATTTTTTAATTACTTCAATACGAAGCTTTCCAAAACTCAGCACATACCTATTTCACACTGCTCCACCTACAATCTAAAGGCCTGTAAAGAGGCAAACTTACCAGTGCCAAGAAGATGACACTATCACAATTAGTGATAAAAAAAGTGAGGTAGAAGTTATCTGCAGTATAAACAGTTAAGCAGTCAAAAATATGCATTTGATTAGCAGGAAACAAAGAAAATGTGACTCAGCGTAAGGAAAATAAAGCTCTCTTTAAATAAGGCATTCTAGCTGTTTTCCATCACAATGGCCAAAATTGGACCCTTTCAAAGAGAGCAGCCACCTCTCAGAGCCTGGTCTTTACCTGCAAGTTGCTGCTCTAGAACGTTCAGAGCTAAGGAGCAAGCAGTACAGAAGCAGACCTGCAGGCAGGCGAGCATTTCCTCCACGTTTTCAGCTACAGAATTAATGCCTGCAATAATAACTCTCCAGCCCCTGCTTTCGTGTGTGCCTCAACCTTCATGGTTCATAGGGAAACTAGAGGTGACCAGGGTGCTGCCCTCCTCCCAACCACTCTTTTAAGAAACTACAGGGTCAAGTACACAATAAAGCTTCTATATCAGCCACAGCAAAATTTATAACAATTTAATTTACAGAGCACAATGGGATTACATAGTAGACCTACCAAAAAAGTTACCACAACAAAAACAAAGCTAGAGTAGTAAGGAGTTTCTCAGGTCCCTTGGGGACTTCTACAAAACCAAAATCCAAATAAAACCTCCTCAGTATCAGTATATGCCATTCCAGTTCATGCCTAGAGAAAGATTTCTCTGAAAAAGAACAGAGTAGAATTGACTTACTTGTCTAGAATGAAATACAAATCAAATCCTCCGTAACAGGCAGGACCACCATTCTCTCTCTTTCCACCTTGTCCATCACAGGCTAGCATAAAAGTTGCTAGGAAGAGACATTTGAAGCCAAATCTCAAGATGCTTTGCTTTGCAATGGCCATTATATCCAGAGATGAGGAGAAAAAGAAATCTCTTCTTCCAAGGCTCCTTTATTTCATAGGTTTCTCCACAAAAGCCATTCAATGACCTTTAAATATATATATATATGTGTATTTTAATCCTTAAAACTCCACTTGCAACAGTTGTCCTCAGGAATTGCAAGACTTTCCCCCTTGTTTCCCTTGCACTTCTGTTTCTTGGTTTCAGATTTCAAGATGCACAATACTGTATTTAACTTTTTTTTTTTTTAAAGGGACTTGACCCTCAGTCTCACTTGCAGCTCTCTGAAAGCAGCACCATTGTTTTGCAAGAGAAGGAGCAGCCTCCTAACAAATCTTGCTTTGTCACAGACTTCAGAAAACACAGGGAGGGTTTGAGGTCCCGTGTCCCCCCCCCCCAATTATTATTGTTATTATTAAGGATGGTAAGTTTTATTTTCCCTTAGCAAAAAAGGCTCAGAGAATGCCACCTTGTGGCCAAAACTCAAGCTGACTGGAGTCTCTAGTTTCAAGCATCTCATTCGTGCACCGAGCACACAGCGCACACATACCACAGCAGCTTTAGCTACGAACATAGAAGCAGTTTTCTTACAGCAGTCACACAGTACTGTGCAAAGATATCTTTGTTTCCCACGTAGGCAACATCTGAGTTTAAAGACCTTTAAAGACCTGGAGTAGCTTCACAAAGGTTAAAGTGACAGGCCACACCAGGTTTCATCCCTTGTTTTCTCAGCCCTGAGAAATATCAAGCTATATCTGTGCCTGTGAAACAGGCTTCCCCCTCTTACCATCCTTCGCAAACTCATTTCAGCTACTAGAGCCTAAACCCTTCCTCTTCCAAGAAAACTTGCTGGAAAATGTAACTTCAGCTACACTTGCATTTTCTGTCTCCTTCCCCAAACAGCACCACAAACTCCAAAACCTAAGCAAGACAGCTCAAGAGCAAGAGCATTCCCCAATCAGAGCAGCCCCCCTACCAACAAAAGCTAAACTAAAGATCCCAGGAGCAGGGGCTCCTAGCCTTCCCTCTCAAATCCTCTCAGGCTATAGCAACACACCTGTTCTCCCAGTACTAACTGCTGGTTAGTAGAGCAGCTTCAGGTGTTGCATCAAGTGCAGGGGGACCAAGTCAGGTTTCTGACAGGAGATGCAAGTGCACTTGAGTCAGGCTTTCAAGCTGTTCTTCATCGCTTAAAGAGTTAAATTTGTCTTTAAAAAATTCTTAGCAAAAGCAAACAATCTGAGGAAAGACCAGGAAATGTAGCAGGATAGGTTTAAAGGGAAAATGACAAACAGCATGATAACAGACTTGTGACCGAAGTGGAAACACCTGGATTACAAATTAGTCAGGCACCTTGCTGCATTGATGATTAAAACTTTGGCAGTGTTCTCCCTCCCACACCTGGCTATGCTCAGCAAATACACCAGCTCCATCACCCCTAATGTGGATAATACAGAGACATGGGCAAATGGTACCTCCTCGGTCCTGCTGTCAAATCCTGATCAGACCTGAAAGAAGTGGAGATCCCTTGGAAGTCAAAGCTTCTCTAGGGCTAGACAGGAGCAGAACCAGGTGTTTTGTCGGTGTATATTCTGCGCTTCCATACCTAAACTCAAGGGGAGCTGGGAGTGCGGGTATGAGTCTTGTCATTTATCTCTTAGCCTGAAACGAGAGTAGTAACACAGCTCATTACCAAATAGGCAAAAGATCTATATCAGGTTTTCTATAAGGAACAGAAATAAAGCACAATGTCAGAAACATATATGAGAGCTTTTTGCTGAGGTAGCTGTGGTGCTGCCCAAACTGAGGGTTAGCACCTGCACCAGGCTTGCGCAGGCAAAATGTGAGGGCAGGTGCTCCTTTCTGTGTAGTTGTGGAAAAGAGGTGGAGCTGCCACCTGCTGATTTGCATATCTGAGTGATGTGGTTGCTTACATCCTGTGACAGGAGGCTGCTGGGAGATATTATAAAGTGTAGAGCTGTGGCTCCTGTAGCCAGCATAGGTGTGTTAGGTAAGCAGGTAGTATTTGAGGATTTTAAAGTTTCATATGGATGCTCTGGAACAAATCTGTTTGTAGTTATGAAGCTTGAATTGCACAAACCATGAGGTTATGTGTAGAGAGTTTTGTGTGTGTCTTTGAAGGTTGTACTGCCCTGGGGAAGGGAATGAGACTAGTCCATGGATTCTTTTTTGGTATTTTAAAAGAAAATGAGCTGAATGGAGGATGTAAAAAAAATAGGAGGGGTAGAAGAAAAGCTTCCTCTCTAGGGACTGATGTGCTGGTTTTGAGAAATTTTGGAAAAGTACTTAGGGCCAGGTTGTGATCTGAGGTACAGCTAAGGCTCCTGCCGCAGCTGGATAAAGTATCTTTTTGTCACTAGCTTATGACCTGTGTCTGCCTAAAGATTAAAAACAGACTAATAGTCTCTTTCATTTGTTTCTGACTGGCCCCAAGATGAATAAATATATAGAGATTAAAAAGGAAAAAAACAAACAAACAAACAAAAACCAAAAAAACAATGAAAAAAACCCTGTACCTCAGGAAAATAACTTTGGCCTGAAGCTAGCTGGGGGAATGGAGGAGGAGATCAGATTCTCTGTGTAGCTGTGGATTCAGGCTGACAGAAGGCCTGGGAAAGCTTGGGGAAAAGCCAAGGAATGAGGCATCAGATGAAGCTTAGAGCACTCTGAGATGGACGGAGCTGCTGACAAAATGAAACATCATTCTTTGTGCTGTAACTCTCATTTTCTCCAGGGCTAGTCCTCTTCATATGCTTAAGAATGTGTCTTTTTGTTTATGATCTGGTAATAGCACCATCAACACTCTAAGAAAAGCAGCTCCATAATGGGAAGCTCATGTGAGACACAGGAGAGGGCGTTGGAATTTCTGTCTGTCCCTCCCTCACTAAAAATGCTAGAAACAAAAACATTATGAAGACTATAGCTTTTGTGTGAAATACCTAACAGTTCTTGGAGAGACTGGGTGTGTTGTATTTTTTTTGCATGAAAGTGACAAGAAATAAGGTGTTTTAATTGCACAGCAGTTCAATGGTTAATTAAGCTCCTGCTGATGCCCATGGTGTGTGAATAGAATTTGCATATGTAAATGATGGGGGAAGTGGTATCAGCAGGTTTTCTTATCTACTCCCTTATATGTATCTGTGGGCCCTCTTCTGAAACTTGCAGCTTGGAAGAAGCCAGTTCTGTCAGATTGCAGTAACAGTGGTGTTGCTGATAGGTGAGACCTAGCACATAACAGCATCATGTGGGTTTTGTGAGCACTCACTCGGCTGTCTTTGGGGCTGATTCCCTTTGGCTCACAAATGTCTGGCCCGTATGGTGGATAATGGTTTCTGTCAAGATCTCAAAATCATGTTCCCTAGTTTTCATGGCACTTCAGGAAGCTGTTACAGCGCTGCATAGATAATCAAGATGTAACAAATTGCCTATACTGACCAATGTTATTACCACAAATATATTATCACTGTACAGGAATTATTTCCTTGTTGTCAATGTAGACATGTCTTTAAATTCACTGGCCGTATCTTTAAATGGTGTCATTCAGCACGGCTTTGTTAGTATCAGCAGAGCTACAGTGTCTTATGTGGTGTAGGACAACAGGCTTCCGCGGGTACGACTTGTGTGCCTTTACATTTCAACTGTACAACATATAACTCAAGGCTGACGCCTAGTGGCCAAGAAGGCCTTTTTCTTCCCTGGATTGCTTTATTTTTTCAAGGGAACAGTAACTCCCTTCCTTGTCTCTTGCTTTTATCTGACTTTGCCCTGCTTTGATTTTTATTTGCCTCTGCTGCAACATGTAAGGCTGTATTGCATTATTTTCCTGGTGATTAGAGTTCGTTCCACTAGCTTTTTTAACAAGGGCTGCTAACTCTGCATATGTATGTAACCTCTTCCTGAAGAAGACTATTATGCCAAGTATAGAGATGAAAATATATGGTTTGTAATGTATTAAATAAAATAGGAGACAATATGGTGTAGGGAATAATTCTGCTATAATCTCAGAAGGCCATGCCATTGCTTTCCAAGTCTTGTTTTTTAATTCCTGCCTAAACCTGCCCAGGAGCAAGGGGTGCAGTCAAGCTATTGTCCCCTTTGGTTAGTGCTGTAGGAAATAGGATTATGTCATAAGGCTATGCACTTCTCAACAGCTTCCCTATTCTACTCAGTGTTGCATGTATATTGCTTTTGTTTGCCTTTAACCATTTCCAAGCACATTGCCAGGGCCAGAGCATCCTTGCAGCACCCCTACGAGTGTTTGGGGTTTGTTTTGTTTTTGTTCTTTTTACATTTGCTTACAGCTGGACAAAATTCAGCCTGGTCTACTCAAAGGGGCATCTATCATTAGTGGTATCTTTCTCTCTGATTGAATTTAGACAAAGATGATCAGCGTGGTTCCCTCTGACCCTGAGTTTGGAGCAAATGTTGAGGAAATCATTAGGGGCTGCCAGTTTTCAGCACTTCTGAAAATGCGGTGGCTGAATTTGATCTCCCTTCTTAAATGAAAGCACTTGGTGAAAAGTATTTTCTAAGAATCTGAGCTTAAAACTCTGAATGCTCTAATGACCAAGTCCAAACCACAGCCCAGGTGTCTGGATTCTCAGTCCCCTGTGACTCACAAGAACGCAAACTCAGTATTCTCCTTAGGAGTCTGTTCAATTTGATTAGTTATTTAAACAGCAGTAACTAACACCTTGGAGAAATCAAGGCCTGAACACAAATAGGATCTTAAGCAACTAAGTCTAAGGTAACAATGATTATCTAGAAACATGCATCTAACTTAGAGCAAGTGAATATGCAAGCAGCACTGATGAAGCGCTGTTTGTTTAAATGAGTATTAAGACCTTCTGTGGTTTGGTTTCCACTGGTTTTAAGGCGAAAGGATAAGCACACATGCCCAGCAGGAGGGAGCAGAGCTGCGCAGAATGAAAGATTCATATTTACTGACTACATTTCACATAATCTGATGGGATTTAAAAATAAATCCTACCGCACTGTTGGATTTCCAGTGTCTGACTCATCCTTTTCAAAGTGCTGTAAACATGGAGAATGTGACCATTTATCTATGAGGCAAGTCCTTGTATCTTAACTGATCCTGTTCTTCCTTGAAGACTTGCTTTGGAAGAGGTTAATTATACTGACATGTGCTCCAAACTGGAGTTCGGACTGGAGTGAAAAATGGAACAATTTTCCCTCTTCAGCCTGTGCTGTGTTAAATCATCCTTCTCCTAAGCATGCTTAGAGATTTCCTTTGACCGAGCATTGTCTACTGTCTTTAGTACTGCACCTATCAGTGCATGCTTTAGATTTTGTGGGACAAAATGCAGCCGAGTACATGCAGGGTGCAACTGTGGATTTTTAAAATCCCAAATCATTGCACAGCAGAGCCTGGGAGATGGCTTTGTGGACATCTGCCATGAACTGCTCTTGGCTGTTAAATGTCACCTGCTGGACTACAGTAATCTCCTGCAGTGCTAGAGGATGGTATGGCTGGAAGATTTGTAGTGAGGCTGTTCTTGCTGTATTTGTTCTTCAGAACTCTCATCCCAGCAGTGTGAAACAAGTGTCTACATATGCTGTGGGGTGTTCTGGCAGGCCCAGACTCTGGGCTGGGGTAACAAGACATAGAACAGCTCCACTTGATAACAAGCAATAAAATTTCTGTTGGAGCATCAGGTTTATTTGAGGGCTTGTCTTAACTCTGTTTCTTCAGGTTGCTTATACTCCAGTTTTGCATTAAGCATCACAGGTGTATTTTAGTTGCTGCTGAGGAGTTTCTTTGGTTTGTTAGGTGGCTGAAGTTTCCTTTTCTTTCACTCATGTATGTTTGGCATTAAAACGCACATATTGGTACTAAAAAGTTTCTTTCCAGTCCCTACTGGAAAGTGACTTAAATAGGGAAATGCCAATAAGAAGGTAAAGTAGGGCATGACAAGAGCTGAAAGATTTTGTTAGGATACTGTATAATGGCGAAAAATAAGTGAAAATCCCTCCTAAAACTTTGATTCTTGCCTCCTCCTGTCATACTTAGCCTCAGCCTGAGCAAAATGAGAACTGATGGTGTGTGAGGGAATTAAAAGAATGTGTCTAATACCAAAAAGGAAGGAGAATAGCAGCAACAAACTACTGCCTGTCTCTCTCCTCTGCTGGGACTGATGTGTGCTAATCCAGACAATTCAGATGCTTTTGCGTGAGATGTGCCTAAGTGAACTCTATATCCTTTCAAACTGCTACAGAATAAATCCTCTGGGGACCAGTGAGAGGGTCATAGAAATTGAGGGATGTTGTATGGCTGGTATTCTTCTTAAATACAGACTTGTAGTCAGATGGATGACCCAGGGCATCCTGCTGGTTTTGTTAGAACAGAGGAAATAATCTTGATTTTAAAGTTGTGAGCAATAGGGACCTTGCCTTACTGAAGCTTTAGTGTTTAATGGCCCTACTCTTTTTTTAAAGATTGTACTTTAATTCCCCTCTGAACTTCTCTACTTCCAAATATTTAGGATGGGCTTCTTACTCTATAAGGTTTTGAGTTTTTTCTATGACAGTGGCTTGACCATATAAGAAATTTGAGTTCAGGTGTCCACTGCAGGATTGGGGAGGGGAAAATTGTTGTTAGGTGACAACAGTCCAAGATAAATGCATACTTCCAGTCCCTGCCTTTTTTTTTTTTTTTTAAAAAAAAAAGGTTAACTTTTTAACAGCAAGCTTTGTGCTGGGTCAAAGTAGACAGGGGATTGTTTGTCTTGGGCTAGAGCTGACAAATCTGGCATAAACACTTTGTCAAATGCCCTTGTTAATTCAGCAGAAACATTACTGTATTCCTAGGTTGATTCACGTCAAATTTATGCTACTGGAAGATGGGACATACAGAGAATCTGGGACTAGCTACCAGGAAAGTGCAAAGGCTCTTTCTACATGTCCCTGGCAGCATAAATGGAATAAATCTTTCATCTCCCTTTACAGTGCCATTGCAGCACTAAGGAAAACTAAACCTGGGTTTTTTGCATCTTCAAGGCTGAGTTAGAGGAGTTTGGGAGGAGGCAGCTGGGAATCTTGCACTGTCCTATGTGGAGCAATAATTGTGTTTATATTGTGCATGCATCTTTGAAGCAAAGCTTCATCCACCTGAGTGATCAATGTGATGCCTCTAGCCAGTCCTCACCATGCACTGGAAGAAATGGACTATTTTAGGAACAGAACAACTCTAAATCCTACAAATTAGATTCCTCTTCCCCTAAAAAAGGCAAATACGTTGCATTCTCCTTTCTACCTTTCGTGCCACATGAATCAAGATTTTCAGTGTGAGGCATCTTTCCCTGAAAAGGGAAATGAAGGTCTTAATTCTGTACGGCTTATTTGTAATATACATACTCTGATGCTTGCCCACCTTCATGGGTGTGCCCTATGTTAAGAGCAGGCTTTTAAAAGAGCATTCAAAGGGATCAAAAGGAGTAGCAGAGAAGCCATCCAAAGAATTTTCTGGATGCATTCATAGATGATAAAGGATATAGTAATGAGAAACTAGCCAGAGTTAATCCATGCTAAAGGCCTTTAATTGAAAGATATGGTCACCAATTGATCTGTTTCAGTATCTGAACCATCAAGAACAAAACTCTCAAAGGAGGTGATGTCAGGGAAGAACAGCATTGGGGTTGCTTCGTGCAGCAGTTATCGAGCATCTGTACTTGGTTCAAGAAAGATAAGATTTTCACACTGTGGTATTGCCACGACAGTAGTTAAGGCCCAAAAGATGCAGGACATCAAGTCTAATGCATGATCCTTGACTGTGTGTATATTGGGATTCTTTAAAAACAAGAAAAGAAAAAAAAAATACCATGAGGTAATACTTACATTGGTGTTAAGTGATCTGTGCATTCATTGGCAGTCCTTAATATCTAGCACATAGCACTTGCATTTTTAATCAAATTGAGCCATCTCAAGTACCAAAGCAATTATCAAAGCAAGCAGTGAGTAGGTGGAAATGCTGCTATGACAGAATGCAATATCCTGTGCCTGATCTGTAAAGCATCTTTCTCGTGACAGGGTTTGCAGACAATCAGCTTGCAGTAAGGCTCAGAGCACATTGCTGGTGCTTCAGGATTAACTCTGTTCCTTTATATATATTTTAAAAGAATTTATTTTTTCCCCACAATACAAGAAATTCTATTGCAAGTGATCAAAATATGATTATGGTACCCACAGCAAGACAGTTTATTTATACTAGTCTCCATAGCAATAGCTGGCATTCTACAACAGTGTATTCTTATTGCTCTGACTGAGCAATGTTTTGAATAACTGCTGCAATAGAAATATTTTGCATGTATGAGTGAAAGATTCTTTTGTAGTCACCAAACACAACTGGATCTTTAACTCAGAAAGGAATGATCATAAAGACATGCTATTTAATAGTCTTTTGGTTTTCCAGTTCAGATGGGCACTATTGTACTCTATACTGTTAGTATATATACGGTTATGCTAGTGCTAGTTAATAGGCGCTGTCAGGCTTTGACATTATCAGAGAATCCTGTGAAATGTGGGTTATTAAAATCCTAGGTAATGTGATCATTCCACCTCTGAAAAACCTACAGGGGATGAAACAACTTGGCCTAGTATTGTGAAACACTAAGTGTTGTTTGGGATTCCTCAGTAAACTTACCACCAATCTCTGAACTGAAGGAGAGTGGTTCTCGGGACTACCCTTTTTCTTTACCTTGGCATTACAGATGAGGCCAATCTGCAAAATTCTGGGCCAAAACTTAAGCCACCTTAAATTTCACTAAAAGGAGTAGTAAGGGTTTGTATCAGATCATTTATGGAGGTTGTGACTCAACACTGTTCCAATCCTGATCTGCGGAGGTACTGAACCCTTTCTGCAACTTCTGAGGTTCTTGATTTGTCTCCATCTCTAGTTGGAACAGCACATTTGTGTATTATTCCCCAAGGAAAAAAAAGTCTGGTTAGGTACAGACATAATTCATTTGCTTGCACTCACCGTGAACTTCATAAGCCACATAGGTTCCGAGTCCGTTACACATAGCAAAGATATCTGGTCCGTAAGACATGAGATCATGGACAGGTGTCCTGATGACGAATGTGATCTCCTTTGCAGGTCGTCTCTTGATGTTTCATTTGCTAAACATCAAATAACATCATTTGGCAAAATCAGTGCCTTGATCCACTAACACTATGCATATTCCTATTTCTGGAATGATGCCTCAGTGCTTGGTGTTTTACTCAAAACTGTATTTAGTACAGTCTTTTAATCCACTCTGTGACTATGGGACCATTAGCAAGTGTTGAAAACAGCTCCTATGGCAGATTTAAGGGAGTTACGGTAGAGGGAGGCTGAAGAGAACTGGAAACTCAATTAAACAGCTGAACAGGAAGAGTAGTGCAGTCAGTATTTTAACACAGACCTCCTACAAAAGTATTTTCTCAGTCACTAAACTGTCACCCTAGATGTGCTCAGGTTGCAACTTGGAAGCATGGAAGGAGAAGCCTATTCTTTCAGCCTTCTAAAATGGGGAACCAAAGATGGCAGTAGCAATGCTTGGCAGATACATTTACACTAAAATTATTTGCAAGTAGTGCTTATGACCTCTTTGAGAATGCTGAGTGTTTTCGTGGCACAGCTTTTTTCTGAACTGCTCCAGAGTGCTTTGTTTCAAGTGAATTTCAAACATATTTTCCTACTTGAGTGCTTCTGTTGTCTGGACAAAGTGTCTGGATGCCTGTATTTTCTCTTATAACCTAGGCTTCCTGCTGGTTTGTATCTCATTATTCAGCTACAGTTACAGGATTCCTGTTCTGGCTCATACAATTAATATGGAGGAAAAGCTGTTGAATATAGAGATACTCTCTTACGCCCTAAAGGAAAATGGAGATCTGAACAATAGCATCTGCAAAGCAATGTTCCAAAATGAAAAATGCAATTTTGTACTGAAATGATTCAGAACTATTTTTAGATATTGCCATCCAAAAATAATTAATGCCATTGAAGGTTTCCTGATATAAACTGTTTCTTAGCAACCTGCAGACCTAAATTTCCTCAGAGGAAACTTAGCTGGGGAGGAAGTGGGGGGGAATGATGCACCTAATCTTTTTCTTTTGAAAAACCATCCCTATGGCAAATTCCCAAGCCACATTACTTTTCAGAAAACCAAAATCCTGCCACTTGTGAAAATCTCATCCTCTCAAGAAAGAAAGAGCACAGTTAAGAAACAGTTTGATGAACTTCAGGGTAAACACACACTTAGCAGGGATGACTGGCATTGACATAGGCTTTCAAAATCATGATGGAATTTTATCAGAGAGTTCCTGAAAGCCCACTCCAGTGTGCTTCCTTCTTGCTGGTAAGCAAGGAGTTGAGATAAGCTTCAGGAGGCACAGAGATGCACCTTAGTACAAGCAAGCCTAGAACTAGCTAGAGGTGAATGTTTTTGCTCAAGCGTGTACTTGTGTAACTCTCCCCTTTTTCTTCCCCACCATGCCTGCTTGCCCTTTAAAGCCAGGATTTTTATAAGGACTCAGTTCTCAGACTTCAAGAGAAGCCAGTGTCTACAAAAGGCTAGTATGCTGAATGCTGAGATAATTTTTAAAATGTCTGTGCTAATTCTGTGGGCTGAACTCATGCTAATATGGTGCTTAGTTCTTTTGAAAAAGTTTTGAAAGCTTGAAAACTTATTTAAACTTTTTTCCTCATTACTGGATTATTTGCTTTTCCTCAACTAGAGCTGCCTTAAAAAAATGATTATTTTTTTTAACCTGCAAAGAATGTGAGGTTATGAAGAGTACCATGCCAAAAATCTAAAATCTCTAAACAGTATTAAAAAGCAGTCAATCCAAATAGTCTTTTAAAACATTATAAAAATAATCGAAGTGATCTACAACACTGAAAAAAACATGAAAACCCTCCACTGCAAGCATCTGAAACAGAGTATTCTAACTTTTCAAAGGTTTCAAATTATATTAATGTAAAATGTCATTGAAATTGATACAACTTGATCATCAAAGGTCTGATCTAAATGTTGGTTTAAAAGCTTCTGAAAGCAGCACTGTCTCTGACGTCGGTCTACTTTGCATTACTGTACAACTTTACAAGTAACTACTCCTTTTTAATCTTACCTTGCTCTTTTCAGCCAGTGCAGGAAGTGCATCAAAGCTAGGCATCTCCTTTATCTTCATTATGGAAACGAAGCAAACTTTCTCTGGCAGCACTCTGGTTGCAATAAAGCCCTGTAAAATACTAGGAATTCTGTTTTTCATTCATTAAGATTGGAATAAAGTCTATATTTTAAAAGTAATAATTGCAGATAGCTTTTGCCCCAACACTTGGACTAAAAATGTTAAGAATAAAGAAACAAGTCCTGTATTTCAGTCAGCTTTATAACAGCTTCATCTGCTTGTACATTTTCTGAAAAAGCATGTTCCTTGCCACTTACTGTATCATAGTGCCAAATGGTTTTCCATGACCCATGGGTGCTCTTTCTCTCGATAGTTGCCACGTGCCATTCCTTATTGATGGTCAGAATTTGGAAGTCTCCACCAATGATTGCTTGCTGGCCTCTTTGTACATCATGAAACTAGAAAACAAAATTAAACAACACTTTTAGACTTTCAAGTCGGTTATCTCCCCAAAGCTTTAGAAAAATCACTGCTATAATAGAATAAATGCTGGCCCACAGGTAGTGCCTGTAGTGACCACAGTATTTTCAAAATGACAAAGAATTAAGGCTGTAGCATTCTGAGGCAGCTGTAAGAATTCTTTTAGTAGATTCAATGAATAATTTCTGTATGTTATAACTGTCATCTGGTGCATTTAGAGTTTTATGTGTGAAAGAAGTTTTAGAATCTTTTCTTCCAAAGGGATGGGGAAAGAAGCAAGGAAAACTCAAGAAGGGAATATAGAAACAGCAGCAATATATGTGTAACTTGGTCACTATACTCACGGAAGTAGCAAGGGCTAGAGTCAGCAAGAGTCCAAGAAGGAGAGAAGTCACAATCTGAAATGAAAAACAACAAAAGTGTAACTGCAGGTCTGGCTGACAAATCTGGTCGTGGGAATCCTAGTGCCTTTTTCCTCATCTGGTGTTTAAGTGTACTCCTTGGATCCTTTTTTGCTTTCATACCGGAATTACAAGAATCACCTAAATGGAGTCATCCTTGCTTTACCCTAGAATAATGCAAACTAGACAGATAGTAGGTTGCTTTTTAAGGAGCTGAATCTGAAGGTGCTTCTGAGACCTGTATAGTCATATACAGATATTTTACAAGGATGAGGAGAAGGAATTTAAATTTCTTCTGCTCAGGCATTACAAGAAAGTAGTTGATCCATTAGAGCACATTGCTCCAGTTTTGCAAAAGCATTGACAAAAATGGACACGGACTAGGCTTCCTGTAGGTTGAATGATGTGTAGTTAAACCTTTAAAAAAATCTATACCTCTTCATCTGATTAGGTTAATAGCGTCTGAGTTCCTCACTTTGGAAGAGAAAAATCTCCCCAGAGAATACCTTTTTGCTATAGACAGACATACACACTTCTAAGAGATAAAGGGCAATGGTTTTGAATCTACGTTTTAGTTTATAAGGAGAAAAAAAAGCATGCAAACTCATAGTAAATTTCATCTTGACTGCAGAGCTGATGCCAGTGCAGGCAGAATGAATGATGTGAACTGTCCGCCTTATATATGTTTTCAGAATTAGGTGTGGAATGATTGAGTGTTGAAAGAAAATTATTTTGTAATTTGTATACCTGTCTGCATATCACTGAAAATTACTTCCTGCTGCAAATTCTGAGCTGCCAGAGTCCGATAATTATCAGATAAGAATCTATTTGCAGTGAAAAATTAAATATGTTTTATAGTAACTTTCTGACATGTACCAATTACTTTTGAAAATTCACATTGAACTTAAGACCAGAGATAGCCTAAGGTTGGGGGTTTTTTTGGTGTTGGGTTTTTTTGGTTTTTTTTTTTTCCAAAAAAGCCTTGCAGTAGACAAAAGTAAGAGCTTTTGTACCTTCCAAAATGTACTGTATGTTACCATGTAACCATAGGGTCCACCAAAACAAATAGCCCAAATAGAACATTGCCACTGAAAATTGTTTTACAATAGGCAGTTCAAACTGAAATATTACATATATGTGCAAGTCTGTGGATGTTTCTGTTATTTTAGATGGGAACAGTAATTTTTTTTTTCACCTTGTCTCCGTTTATTTTCTGTGGTGATGTAAGTACTTATTGAATGAGGTGATCATTCAGTTAGGGAGGTTTCTGAATACTTGGGTTTTGTGTCAAGCTGCTCAGTTTCATTTTGTGTGCAACCTGAGTCTGTGGCAGGGAATCACTGTAAAGATTGCAAAATTACTTTTCAACTGGAATCCAGCATGTTACTTAAAAAAGGGGGGCTTTTAATATATAAAAATAACTTCTAACCAGTGCTGCAAGTGCAATATTAAACTAAATTCTGGTCTCAGTTTCACCGAGTCCAGCCTGCAAGTCCAAAGTGACGCTTTTGATACATACCGTTACACCAAATGGTGGTTATATTATTGGCTCTTTACGAGCAGCAGCGCTTGTCTGGCTTTGTGTGAAAAAACGTAGGTTTGTGCGCGGGCTCTGAGGGCAGACCACACTCACCGTCGCCCGCTTGTGGCGCCGCCGGGGAGAGGAGGAGAGCCCCCCCCCCCCCGCCCCCCCCCAAAAAAAACCGAAGAGAAACATGGAGAAAACTCCCTTCGCAGCCCGACAGAATTCAGAATTAACCCTCTGCTGAAGGAACAAAAGAGCTTGCTTTTGCTGAGGCACGGGAGAACTGAGGCGGAGGGCAGAAGAGCAGAGCTGAGGCGGCGTTGGGCGGGAGAGCTCTGAGGCGCCGGTGGGCACGTGACAGTGAGCAGAATAACGGTCGGGAAAAAAGGCGGGAAAACCCTGCTGAGGCGGTGGCGGCGGGGGCCGGGGCTGCTGTGCCTCAGCGACCTTGGGGGGAAGGAGCCCTGGCACATTTATGCTATTCCAGCTTTATTAATTTACAGTTGTTGGAAGTATTTCTTCCTGAAAGACTGGTGTTAGACCTGCTGTCAGTGTCTCGAATGAGAACATCTATTTTTGTGTTAAAAAAAAAAAATCCCTCACAAATTGGGTACTCTCAGCATCCTGAATTTGTCTTAAAATACATGAAGGTATTCAAATATATTTATTAGATTATATTATAGGGTTTTAATTATACTTGAGTCACTCTTTTGAACTTTTTTCTGTCAATACAGATTTCAGGTGTGTTTTTAAATGTAAATGGCAGTTGAATCTTTATATTCTGCCTGCTGTGGAATAAGAGAAAAACAGAGCAGTAGGACTTAAGATAAAATCCTGTCACTTTGTAATGCTGATGTGACGTGCTGATGGGTTGCCCTCAGAATTTAAATTACAATTTCAATTAAATTAGGGAAGGTGAAGATCTAGTATTTTACAGACAGCCCAAGTTACTGAAGTGATTGTTGTAGATCATGGAAATTGTATCTAGTGATAAAGCTCAGGCCTCATCCTTGTTGAGAAAGATCTTTCCTTGTAAGGTAAGCAACTCTAACTTTCTGCGCTGTTAAGAATATCTATGTATCTCTGTGCTTACATGCACATTTTGAGAGTCACAGTGTTGATGACTCTTCAGGTTCACTGGAGCCCTTGCTGTCATGTCTCTAGCTAGCAGTCTCTTTTTGAGTCTAGTTCTCTTCCCTATCAGTCTAAACCTGAATCAACTTAAATTTGAATAATGCACTTTGTGAAATGTAATGACATCCCAATTAGAGCAAGAAACCTGCCAGAATGTAATATTGTCATTAAATTCCTTGAGTGTGGGACAAGCAAATACTTTGCTTCATTGGTTCAGTAGTAGTTCTGTGTTTTCTGTAAAGTTTGAAATGTTACTGAAGGACACATGGTTCATTTACGCTTTTCGTGGAATAGAAAAAGCTTGGACATGTATTAAGCATCACAATGTGCAATACTGTAGTAAAAACAGGAATCTATGTGCATGAAGTTAAAGTAGTTTTGTGAGAAGCTGGACGTTACTGCAAATGTTTTGTGCCCTCTTGTTGAAGTTTTGGCCTTAAACAAGATGGTACTGGAACAGGCGTCGTCCCTTGACGGAAGCATCCATGCCCTGGTATTCCCTGCCAAGGGGACTACGGACTCTCTGATTTGAGCCTGGCAGAGGGTATCCCTATTTCCCTGCAAGGCTGCTGCCCTATTTGCGTGCAGGGCTGTGACAGCTGGGGCTGTGTGGTGTTGTGGTGCACCATAGACCCTGCTCAGGTGAGATCCCTGCTACCTCGGGGGACTTTAAGTCATCATCTGTTACAGAGTCTGGCCCATAGCCGTCAAGGGCTCGAAGGCCCCCAGAAAGACATTTCCCAGTGACGTGATAGGATAAGTGAAGAGGGCTGTGCCTGTTTTATCTCGGGGAAAATGCAGTGTAAAGTTGGAAAAGGAGGGGAGATTCTCTCCAGAAGCCCCAGGCAAGTTGGACAGGAACTTTGTTTAAATACTGCAACCATGCGGTTGCTTTTCTTTGGAGGTGCTAGAATACACTTGGGTGCAGTTTTGCTTTGGTTTTAATGTCAGTTAACTATTAAAGATGCCAGAAACTTTTTCCTGAACAGAACAGGCTGCTGCATCCTTTATTTACAGTAACCCTTGACTGTTCCTGAATGGGTAAAGTGTCTCTTAGAGTAACTCCTTTCAAACTCCAATAGAAGGGCCCCTGAAAAAGGAGAGAAGGTAAAGATTTGGTATTTTCCAGACAGACTGAGTTACTGAAGTGATCGTTTTAGATTAAGAAACTAGTCCCAGCCATTTTGCCTTAGTTTTGGCCTAACTACAATTTGACTCTTTCAAATTTTCAACTTTTAATTGGTTAGGGTGTGCTTTTTTGCTTCCTGTGTTAAACATTTATACAACATTAAGTAACATCTGTATTCAACTCTAAACTGCATTTAATACACTTAATTCTGTTATGTGCGGCTTGATTTCTGGGTTGATCAGAGCAATAGTGCATCTGCCTCTCTGTAATTGGCCATATTGCATTGCAATGCTTATTTTTAAAGTAAAACATTGTAATACTTAGTATGTTAAGAAGTTAAAATAAAAATAACTCAGATACGCTTATTTCTCTAAATCTGGACTTCAGACTGTATTATCTTAAATATGGCTAATGTGGTAGCTATAGCACCATTTGCTCTTAGTAGTGACGAATAATTGCTTAAGACAGCATGTGAAGTCTCACTTGGAAATTGTACAGGATGAGGTTTAAATGCCAAAACTGGGATTTTACAAGAACACTAGTTTAGCAACTTCTCTTCGGAATTGCTTCTACTCTTTTTTAAAGGATTTGTAAAAGCACAGTGCAGGCCAATGTAGGTTGATGATAAATTTTACTGAGACACCCCCTCAGAGCAGAAGAAGAGACAGATAAAAGATTGAAAATGTGATGAAGAAAAGATTATCAAGGAGAAAAATCTTGTTCATGGGTACACAGTTCTATGAATCTTCTTCCTCAAAACTTTGTCAGGAATAATTAATCACAGTGATAGGCAGTTCCTTAATCTTAACTTTCAAGCATGAAATATCTTGCTTTAAAAAGTCTGATCCTGAAAGAAAAGGAAAAACTGATTAAATTTGGACTGAGAGAATAAGAGAACAACGTAGCTGAAATTTTTCCAACTTAACGTTGGATATGTAGCAGGAAATGTCACTTTAAAATTGAGCTGCATTTTTCGAAACTTATACTACAGGCAACTGTTAGTAAGATCTTTTTGGACAAATCTAAGCTACAAATTGGGGTTTGAATCTCAAAGTCGTGCTGTGGCAGGACCCATGGTAGCTAGGTACATGTACAGATTGTACATGCATGAACTTGCCTAAAAAAAATTCAGACTTCTGTCAACAGCTAGAGCCCAAAACCTTCCCGAAAAAGCCTGATCTCCAGGTTGTATGCAGAAGAGTGACAGACTTGCTGCTTTTCCTTAGGTACACACTTACTGATTTATAAAAAGTCATAGAAAACCACCGCACTTCAATAATTAACTTGTTCATCTTCACTGAAAGATTTCATTTTCATCCTTGTTGGTAAGGCTGTTAATCTTTAATTTGGTATACAAAACACTGTTACTAGTGTAGTCACCAGGAGCTGGCTAAGCAAGGTAAGAGGGAATTTGTCCGCGCAAAGCTTGGATGCATTTTCCATGTGGGCGCAAGCTTTGGACTCTGTTTCTTGAGATAATGAAGTGATTCTCGCTGGGTGGAAGCTGGTGAGGACTAGCTCCCTAAGCATCAAAGAAACAAACCCAGGAAACAGCATTTAGAAAACCCAAAAATGGAGTTCTGAATCTGTACGCACGTCTTTGATAATGGAGAAGGGGTTATTCCAGTGCAATGCAACTTCTGAAAGACTGAAGTTTTAGAGTGACTCAGCCCTGCTGAGAAACTTGTCTTCAGTTCTTGGAGCCTTCTCTCCTTTTTGTCCATAGGGAACGAGTACTTTTCACAGGCAGTTGATTAGTTTCCTCACCACTTTCAGCATCCTACCTTGGGTACTTGAGGTGATACAGGAAATGGTTTATCAAGCAAAAACCTCTTGTCCATTTTAGCAATGATACAGGTGGTTTTTGAAAATACCTTGTTTGCAACGTAGCCCTATTAAAATAAAGAAACCCCTTTTTGTTGCAAACAATATACAGTGAAAGATAAGTGGATTGCCAGAGGGAAGCAGTGGTTAAAAAAAGGCTTTATACAGTACAAATAATGATAGGGAAGGAAAATACTGTTTTTTCAATTATGTTGTCTAGGTAAATGTGTCATGGAGGCTGACAAGGGTCTTTGGCACAAGGTAAAGTAAATTGCCTTCTCCAGTAATGCCATGTGTATGGAATGTTACACTGCTTAAGTCAGGTGAAGGAATTCACTGCTGAAGACATCAGTGCAGCGTACAGTACAGCAGAAACAATAAAATGGTTAAATGAGAATGTTTTTAAGAATCTCCTCTAACATCTTGTTAAGTTGTGTTGAAGCTTAGGTGTTTTTCAAAAACCTTTTGGTTATTTTCCAGTTTCTTGAGCCATGTCGGTAGCCACTTACAGTCTTGATGTCCCAGACAGATTTCCAGGCCTCAGAGCCCTTCTTTGAGTCGGTGCTGACCCCTGTGTCAGAGTGGTGTGAGTTTTCACTGTGGTGCCCCTTAAAGTTTTTCTTCCCATTCTGATTTTTGAAAAAGACTAAAGGGGATAAGGATTTAAGTTTGTGTATTCCCAGTAATCTTTCACTCAATAAAGCAATAGCTCTAGTAACCACGTTTGGGGAAATTATTGCTCTTAGAGATCAGGTTAAAGGGGAGACAATTTCTGGCCTTAGAGGGGAGGCTGGGAAGCCATTAGTATTGTTGTGTCAAACCTTACATTCAGGCTTTATCTAGCCCTGGTTTTCATGTGTCTGATGCATCCACCTTACAAAGACAGACAAGCTTTAACATTACTGCTCTATGCTGCCTCCATACAGAATGCCTGTTAGACCAGGTGGAAAAGATGACGTTGTTTCATTTACACACTGGAGAATTTCCTTTAAAATTAAACATTAAACTGGATGTTCAGAGTCAAACTTGAAAGAAAAATTTCTAGGAAAAGTAAAATAATTCTTTATTGCTCTTTCCCCAGCAGGAACTTGCAGGCAGAGGGTTATTCACAGTATTTCACTGTATTTTGGGGTCAGATCCTTCATGCTAGTATGTGTTTCTCTCCACACAGTTATTTTCACAGTGTTCATGATAATCTCAAGACAGACTTTGATAAGAAGCACTGAAATACTTTCTTTGGTATAAAAAAAAAAAATAAAAATGCAGTGTCCTGCTAAGTATCAGACTTGAAAATACAGCTTCACTTTCAGGAACATATTTTTCAGAGGCTATAGCTAAAGACCACTAGTTCTTATGCCAGCAGCGTATAACTGCATGTAGCTGTATACGTACCCTGTCAGCAAGAGCTGGAGCCAGGAAAACTCTGAGAAACTATCACAGTCTGAAATGACCATTTGAAATTCACAGCACTTTAGCATTGTGACTGGTTATCTTGCATCAAGTTATTTTCCTGTCTTAAAAGAATTTTGACTTCCTGTTTAACTTGGTGTACATGCTGAGCACTTTTCTGAAGTAGAGTCTAGTTGAAGAGTATTTGAATATGCAGAATTTTTTGCTAATGAGCTTACATCATATAATAAATTCATATAAATTACTCTTAACCTTAGCAGTATACTTTGTACAGGTAAGAAGATAATTTAAACAAAGTGGGGTTTAGAATATGTCCAGCCCCAGTTCAGTAAACTCCTTGGAAAAAGGTGGTTGGAAATATTTTGTTTAAAAAAGTGAACCCTTCACCCTGAGCTTTTCATTTCAGACATGGAGCGGATGCATGGAATATCCATGTGTATGTGTGCCTATTGTAAAGAGTTGGAATATGGGTGCACAGTACAGCTTTGTACTTGGAACACAGCAGAAATGGGACCTGAGCTTCCTCATGGTAGATCTCATGCCACTGAATACAGGGCTATTCGTATAAGGGTAGGCACAATCATATTTGTACAGAAGAATGTAATGTTAAACACTTTGTTACCCCTTTATAAAATTATACAGTTTCAGTGACTCACATGCTTGTTGTTGCTCAGCTTTGTCAAAACTACTGCTGATATGTTTTTGAGATTTAATATTGTTGTGATGATAAATGCTTTTGTAATAATAATTATTGTGAACAATTATTCTCTTGGAGATAATCCCTCCTAATATTGAACCAGTCACAAATTTCATCTACTTCAAAGGAGGATTTTTGTGAAAAAGATCCAAGTGTGACTCAGAGTATTTAGCACTAACATTTTGGAATTTATCCTGCAACAATTTCAGGCTGCTGTAAATACCCCTGCTTCCCAGTCATGCACTTGGAGTCTCTCATATCTAATGGTTCTTCTCCTATGCTCTCATCAGACAGCTGTGCCGTAACTTTATATAACTTGATGAGACTGTTGACTTGCATTTGAGTTGTGAATGAGAGAATATTGCCCCTTCAACATTTTACATGTGCCTCTCACCCTTGTAACAGAGCACTTCTCTCTTTCCCATTTGAGTAGGCATATGGAGTGAAGTCACTGCCAAAAGTGAAATTTCACCCATGCAGTCCTGACCCATTTGGCATTTTTACTCTGTAATCCCTACATAAATCAGTAATAGTAATAGTTCGCTAGCTGCCAAGAAGGACTCAAAGTAATTTTAAAACTGTCGAGCCTTAACAGTTTTATGAGAAAGTGATGCATATACTTACAGTGAACTTCATTTTGATGGTAGGCAAAGCACGATCTGCTGGTAATTGATGTGTACTCTTTTTATACAGTAGTATCCCACAGTTAAGTCTTAAAATGGGTTTACCTTATTGGCATGTGCCCTGTGTTCACAGAATCGTGGCAGGTTTCCTGGGGAAGTGCTCTGATAAGAGGAGGCTTTGATACCAGCCTGATTGAATTTATTACATACAGGAAGATGAAAGAAAACTTGTCATGTTAAGTTCAATGTATTTTATAGTAACTTTTAAATGAAAAAAAAAAAATCAGAACCAAAGAATAGATGTCTAATAAAATTTGTAGTGACTCTTTGTGCCTATGTGGCAAAGGACTCAGCCTAATATTTTACCTATAGCTGATACCATCTTTTAAATCGATGGAGGTAGTAATCTTGCTATGTTAAAAATGTTAAGTCAGTCCCCAGAAATCATGAGGCTGGTTCTAAATTGTTAACCTTCCTTTCTGAGCTCATTCAGTTAGGATCTGCTTTCCAGTCTTCAGGCATGGCCTATGCATCTTCACAGAGCCTCTTCACAAAAGTGGTACCTTATTATGGACTAAGGCCTAATTCTAGAAAGGGACCATAAACTGGAGATAACAAAAAATGAGTAAGGGAGGAGCAGAAACAACAGGAATTTTATGTGAACTATTATTTAGAAAGTAGATTTTTAAAGTCTTCTGAATTTGATAATTATATACAGAGCCACAGCTTGGGAGCTTATTTGCCTTGTTTGTTGCAGAAACTTGGCAAAATGTTTTTTTTGGTTTTTTTTAAGGGTCCAGTACAAATGTCCAAGTCTCTTTGCCCAGGAATTGTCCATTGCTGTTTAATAAACTAAGATATATAGAGAGCCTCAGACAATTTGGATTTGTTTCTTAGCTGTGCCTGTTACAGAAGAAGCACTTTGAGAGGTGTTCATTTACCTACTCCAAAAGCACTTCTTATTTAATAGCAGCTCTATCAGTCCCTCTGTATACTAATTGTGCACTTCAGTATGGGTTTGTGCATTTAAGTTTGCTTTTTGTTGCCAGAATGGCATAATAGGGACTCAGTGTCATTATAAACTAATGTCTCTGAACAAAGTTCTCCACTGTCATCAATTGCTGAGGATCATTGCTGCAGCTGTTATTGGAAAAGCCAGGGAATCTTACTTTAGTTGAGAAGGTGGGGTCCAATTCTCATTTACCCGGGTCAGGGCCACACTGTCGTTCTGCTACGAACTGATGCCTTGCTCGGACTATATAAGTGTAGAGGAGGTGTAGCAGTCTGCCAGCACTGAGTGGAGAGCTGGTTTTGATCTATTTTGCACCCACTTCGCAATTTGCATGAGGTGTAAAATACGGTGAATGAAAGTAATAAATTACTAAGGGAAAAGACTTACAGTTCTTCTAATAGGACTGATTTGTGGTTGCCAAATGGAGACAGGTATGTCCTTAGCCTCCAAGATGCACATAAAAGTCTTATTTTGTGTGTCATGAAATGCTCTCATGTCTCTGGAAATTTAATTAATTGACTGTTTTTTAAGAAAGGCATTGAGAAACTGAACTGTATAATGCTAATCCCTGCAGTGTCGTTAGCAATGAGTTGGAAAGCAGTTTTGTCCATTTCTTCCAACAACTGTAGCCAATTTGGCCATTACAGTAATGTGTCACACTTGGAAGCCTGAATCTCCAAATCTTCCATCAACTTCTGATTGCTTGAGTAGTTTGTATGGCAAACACACGCAGCTAGAGCATTTGACATTAAGAATAGCTTACAAAACTAATTACAATAGTAAAGCCAGGAAAAAGGGCAGGGAGGGGTGCTTTTACTGTGTAAGACCCTGTTCTTTTTCCAGTACAAGTTTGTCTGTGTCTCATTTTTAAAGCTCTGCTCAACTTATTCTGTTTCTGTACTAAATTCTTGTACACTGTGCAGCAAACTCCCAAGGCTGAGCGCTGTTCCAGTTTTAACCCTTTTCTCAAATTAGCATTTCATTTTGTGCACACTTAGATTTTCATGTGTTTTTTCTATGCCTCACTCTCTAGCAAGAATAAAACTGCTGAAATTACTTCTGGATTCATCTTTGAAGCTGGATTTATTTCTTTAACTGTGGCATGTGATTAATTCTGCTTGACCTGACCTTGTGCCACACAGATTTTTCTAGACTGCGTCACCCTGTCTTTATCTAGTGTGTGCATGCCCAGCTGAATGCAAATGGAAGCATAGAGAATTTTGTTGATTTTTTGAGGTGTTGCTTCATTCTTTACTTTTCTCCCACTACCTGCTCACTCCCTGACAAAGTATATATTTATGAAAAGTACCTGGGGAAAAAAAACTGTGAGTCACTGGGAGAGTTTTATTATGATAGTATAATCTCACCTTAACTTGATTGAATACGTCTCCCTTAGTGTTAAAATTCCTGTTTGGTAATCAGACTTGAACTGAAATTGTACAATTATTCTTTTCACTTGATGTTCAAGGTTATTTTGTTTAAATTATTTTTAGTGGATGATAGTGCCAAATAATCGGTCAAATTCTTCTGGCAATTTTACATACATAGATTAAGACTAATTCTGTACCTTAAAATCATGTTTCATCATGTAAATTATAATGTATTTGAAAATACTTGGCTTTATGAAAATAACAGAGAAATTAAGTTTCCTGTGACAATAAATGTTGCTGTGTTGTAACAACATATTACTTGTTCTGAATGTTACTCAAATTCCATTTTCTGCTGGCTTCCCTGTTATGACCAACCTGACTGCAAGTGTAATAGTTGAAGAAAAAGTGATTTTATTTGGGGAAAAGTTTGAGAGTCTTCACCTAGATTAAAAGTATGGAAAGCAAGAAGACTATTTGAGAATGTGGGCATCATTGTGAAATTTCATGTTCACTAAGGGGTTCTGACTCATGGCTTCCCAAGCTAAACCTCACTCTGGCTGAGGACTGGTGAAAGTGCAATTAGAGCAGGTTATAGCCCTTCTTATGCAGCTCTTTACTTCAGTTACTTATTATAGAAGGGTGCTTAGAGGACTCTGGAGTAGTCATGGGTAGTCTTGCCTCCAAGTGCCTGTGTGCTAATTTGGGGTATTAATGGGAGATGTGTGATTAACTGTGGGGGAAAAGGTCTCCAAAAAGCAAGGCTTTCCTATATCTATAGTGTATCTAGGGTTTGCCTGAGACAACTAGGAGTATGTTTGTTCTCTCTTGCAATAGTGTTAATTAGTCAAATGCTTTTTAGGGATTAATTTTTAATTTTCAACCTTGTCTGATCAGATCAGCACAATTCAGTCAGTCCAATGTAAGGTGAAAATCATGAGATCGTAGCTATTGTTGTAATTCTCCTTCGCTAAATAGCTGTCGATTTCATGTGTTGCTCTGCTTTTACCTGTGCCTAGGCATATTGATGCTTAAGAAAGCAGAAGCTCATGTTTCTTGGGTGTTTTGAAAAAGAAATAAGTATCTGAAGACATAATGACTAATGGAAAGTTAATTTAAGCTTTAGTTCAAGAGCATTTAAAACTTATTAAAGCTTTTTGTTTTAGCTTGTGGTGCCTGAACTCTGTTAGATTCCTGCTATGAAAGGCTTGACTGCTGAAATCTACTCTGAGTATTTCTGACATATCTGTAATCTTAGAAACAAAGAATTCTTTGAGAAGAAGGGACAGAGCCAGCTTTTCAGAGGAGGGTAACATTAATCTAATCTAATTAGTCTAATCTAACTGGGCTTGTCACAATTTGATATCTGTTTATATGTATTCTGACATATTGCTTAGCAGCACAGCTTTGTTTCACTTGAGATAACATTTTCCATGCAGACTTAGGTGGAATAAAGCACATGCATGCAATTTTGGTTCTTTTTCATTGAGTCTTATTTGTTGAGAGACATTTCCATACAATCTTTCACCTTTTTTCCCCGATGACTGAAATGACAGAAATGTGTTGGCTATTAGGTTGAGTTCTCGTTTTATTAGAAGGGGATAGGTCTTGATTATGACATTCTAGTAGAAAGAGTGTGATTTGTCAAGGTTCCAGCACTGGCTGATGTGGAATCACAGATGAGTCGTCCAGGAGAGTTCGCAGCCATAGGATAGATAACACTTCTCATGGCAGCATAGTGTGGCATCGACATCTTCATAAAATACAGAAAACAGTGGTAGCTTTAAAGGAGGAATCCCCATCCTGCTCCTTTTGTTTTGTGACCTTGTTTGAACCACACATACTCTGAAGTTTCATGTCACTCCTTTTTATGAGGAGGTTAGATGTTACCCAGATTGTCTTGTGAAGCACAGTTGTTATTCCTAATTATGTTACTAATTTCAGTGCATGTGTTGTATACATCATGGTAACTATTCAAAAATAAGCAGCACCTCTTCTAAGAGTTTGTGCATATATTTAGTTGGAAGAAATAGCTGAAGAATTCATCTGTTTGGTGGCTGGTGTGTAGGCCACCATGACATAGGTATTTCTTTTCAGGATTTGTCTGCAGACTATCAGGCTGTTAGGGATTATATTTCAGAAGACAAAATGCAGTTTGTAGAATGAATAGCAGAGTTATTCCTGATGCCATTTAATTCTGGACAATATCCTGTTAAATACTTAAAAAATTGAACCAGCAAGAGTGGGAACACCTCTGAAGTTTAAACTGGTAAATAATAGCCATTTGTAGCATGATTGATTTTACAAAAGCTGACTTAACTGAGTGCTCATAAAATATTGGGGTCAGGTTATCTGTGCCAACCCAAAATTCAGATATGAGGCTTACCACAGTGTGGCATGTAGATATGGACTTGTTTGAGTCATGAAGGAAAGTTCTGTCAAGTGTTTCCCACACCTCCAGCAAGATATAAAAGTTGAAGGTCTCTGGGACTTTCCTGCATTCTTACTTTCTGCAGCCTCTTGTTCTTATCTGAAAGAAAAATGAACGGATTTGTGAGTATATCCATTTTTATTGAACTTCTAAAAGTTTCTTATTTGTAAAAAAACCCAAAAAGAGAAGATGCTCAAGTGGTACGGTACTGGGACTAATGTGATCTGTGTGCTGTTTCTCTGGGTTGTTCAGTGGGAAATGTGCATTTCTTGGGTGTAGAGTAATCCCCTTAGAGTTAGTGGAAGCATCATTTGAGCTAAGAGTGCAGAACTTGATCACAATCGAGAAAGGGGATTTAGTTATGATTTAATAATTACAGTTGTAGAGGCAAATCAAGAAGTAACATGGCATCAAGGAGGGACTTCTGAAAAATACAAAGAATGTAATGATTAAGTTATCGTTCTGCTTTTTCAGTTACAGGCAAAAGAGAGCAGAGAGCCTAATAGCAAGAATTTTACAATGAAGAATTGTAATTGTTTTCAACTAATACATGTGTTAAGCGGGTAACTTTGCAAACAGATGCTACAGCTGCTTCCCTCAATTCATTAACAGTTTTGTGGTGTTGGTTTTTTTTGTGGCACTGCCTGGTGTTTCTGTTGAGTGAGAACGCTTATTCCTTTTACAGGCTGCAGTTCTTGTTTTGCTGGGCGTCTTCTGGACTCAGACTTCTGCATTGGATGTAAGTAGACTGATAAGCTTTCCAGTGTGTGTACTCATTTAAAATGTATTGGATCCCTGGGCAGGGGGCAAATGTAATAGGAAGAAAAGCACAGAAGACAGTAACAAGTTGCTTATTGCCAAGTGTAGAGAAAAATAGCATTTGCCAAAGGTGACAATCATATAAGCCAAGGAGGCGGTTCTGCGCAGGAGCACAGTAACAAGAAATTTGGGGAGGTATAGGTTCCCTTAGCTCAAGCTAAAATTTGGAGACTGTCGCGGTCTCCTGCCAGTCCCTGCTGCCACACGATGACTGGGATGCCCCATGTTGTTTTTCTTCAGCCTGCAGTGAGGGCTTGTCCCTTCCTTTCTCACCCTGATGCACTCTTACATAATTATTCTCTACCTCAAGACCTACCTGAGACTGCTAGAGAGTTGTTAAGGGATTTAGTATTTACATAAAGCAATTAGACTTGTTTGTTTGAGAGAAACCATTTGTTTAGATTGCACCTTTTAAAGGTGTAAGCCAGATGATGAAAAATGATTTTGTGTTTTTTACTGAAGACCTTTGTACTGCAAGAACCTGGCAATGACTATGTCACTGGGACTATGACTATCCACAATGAGAACAACATCGTTGAAGTCAATGTCCGTTCTGGCCTGTACTCCTCCAATACTATTTTTGACTACTCACGTGTAAGTAAATCTAAGAATCTGCCTAGACTTAATCTCTGAGGAAGTTTTTAAACTCAGAAATTATTTTAGTGTATTCTTGCCATAAGTTGTCCTGAAACACTGTTTCTTTGAAGACTCGCATCACCTTTCCTTCTCTTAGGCCATCTCTTTGTTTCACACATATGATGGTGTAGTTTAAAAGACTTGTCATGAAACCTGTGGTGGCAGGTCATGAAAGTGAGAAGAATGTCACTGACCTCAGAGAGGTCAGAGTTGAGAATGGGCTGCCATCACCCATGTATAGCAAACGCAGCAAAAGTCTGTCAGAAAAGATAAATTTTGAGTGTTACAGACAGATGCTGGTGTGGGCAGGTTGCTTCTATTCCCCAAAGGTGACAATGTAAATGCAGAGTCATTCCACAATAGCAGTCTGGGTAGCCACTTCATGTTTCTTCTAGACTGTCCTAAGGAGTAGAGGGAATCAACTAATATTAGTGGTAGCCATTTTTAATTAACTATAATTTTCTTTTTTAATCACAGGGGTATATTGCAACAAGGTTATTGTCACGAAGTGCCTGCTTTATCTTGAAAATAAACAAGGAATACATCCCAGAGCTGGAGGAAATTGGACGCCTGGCTTTTGAAAGACAGGTGACTTTGTAGCAAAACCTGTACCGCATACAAGAAAGGCTACTGGATAAGAGTTGTGTGGTGTGATAGGAGCCCTCTATTAAGCCTTTAAGAACGGCTCTTCTTAGGAATGTCTTTTACTGCATTAGCAATGATGAAGCAGATCTGACAAGACAGAACTTCAAGGGAGTATCATATAGAACATTCTTTTAAGATAATGAACAATCATGGCCCCCGCTGCGGTTTTACAGTGGATTGTCATTGTGACTAGAACTGTAAGATCCCTTGTCCTTGGAAGCAGTGTAATTTGACTATTTTGAGGTGATCGCAATATGAGTTCAGACAGGCTTTTCCTTTCTTTTTTTCATTGTCATGCTGATAGTTTGAGCTTGACATAACTTGAAATAATTTTGTTTGCAGAATAGAATTTAGAAATCAATTTACTTTGACCAGACTTTGACTTGACTATTCAGGCAAAGATTTCATGAAGGTGGCTGGAAGTATTGCCTGAAGATAAACTTGATTTCTGGCCCATTTTATGATAGCCTAACAGTAGTGCATTTAGAGCAAACCTTAACTGCCAATTAACATAACTTATTATGATAGTAATACAGCTCAATTTTGCTATGTTGGCAGAATTAGTATCTAGTGAACTTTGCTCCTGAATAGATTGAAAAAACTTATTTTTCTTTAAAAGCGTGTAGCTTCTGTAGCTAATGGTTTGTGTGAGGCAAAGGAAGGTGATTTTAGATTTTGGGATTTTCTCAAAGGGTGTCCTAGTAGAATGAAGCCAAAGCTACATTACTGATGATGTCTAACATTTTCTTTTTAGACTATGAAGAAAATATACTCTCCAAATAATGTGTGGGTACAGTTTCAATCTGGCCATTCCGTGTTTGGGAATATCAAAGACTGGCTTCTCTACGGTAAAGACATTGAACAACTCTGCTCAGGTCTGCCTCTCTACAAGCTTGTAAAGACTCAACGTAAGTTATGAGATCAGAACATTATGCTTCTGTTACAGTGCATAAGCACCATTCTGTCCTTTAAACCTAAGTCCACGTGACACCTTTGAGGCAGGAACACATTGCCCTGTTTTAGAGAGGAGGAGTAAACTACCTAACAGGATTTAAAGGGTAGGGCTCTGGGATGCTTTGGAAAAATCTGATAAAGCACTGTTTTTCATCATTAGGCATCTAAATATCTGGAACAGCTGTCCCAAAGTGGTTTGCCTGGTGTCAGAGGAAGCCACTGTGTAGCAGCTGTACCCAACTTATGCCCTGATGATATAATGGTCCTACAAGGCATCTACCAGTATGCCAGTATGCTCCCTGCCGTATGTGGGTTATGGGAAAGGAGGAGCACAAAGGTGATTTAAAGCTGTACAGACATTTCCTCCCTTTGAGTTACACCATAAAAGTTTTACACAGTATCCACTGAGACCAACAGGAGCCTCCAATAGGACCATAACTGGGGATTGAAATTTGTGTATTTAGCAGACTTTTCCTTGCTGGATACAGGGATCTTGTCACTGATAATATCTTTTTCTTGTTGTTTGGTTTTTTTAGCACCACTGAGTGCTCATGGCTGTGCCAATGCAGGAATTCCAACCATTTTGGGCATTAAAATCTGTGAAAAAATCAATTAGGCTGGATATTGACAATTCTGCTGCATGAAAATGGCTTGTTTCTGTGCATGCTTTTGTGATGGTCGCCACGTTCTCCAACTGGAACAAAACTTGGTGTTAGACTCAACTTGCCTATCCTAAGCTTTGAGTGCAACAAACCCATTATATACAAATAAAGATAATGCAGTGATTAAAATGCTTTGTCTTTTTTTCTTCATCCAAAAGCAGAACAGAAATAAAGTGGGCCTTGCTAATTTCCTACAGAATAGATACCTTTCCCTTTGGTGCATTCCTGTGCTCAGGCTGCAACATGACCTAGACGTTGGTATAGGCTTGATGCCAATGAAGAAACAGTAACAGAATAGCTTTTTCCAGTGGAGAACTTGCCTTTGGCATCAGAGCCCCTTTAGGTGCTGACTCACCTTACCTACTATGTCACCAACATTTGCAAAGAAGCTTGAATTCTGCAGGGCCAGGGAAAATTTGTAGCAATTTCAATAGGTCAGAGCGCCTTTTGTTGCAGGCGTTTTTCAAACCAGCATAGAGACTGTCCCAGTCCTAAAAAGTTTGTAACCCAGAATAAAATTATCTTTTCACACAATGCCAGTGTAAAAAGAGCTGTGACCGCTTGCTGAGTGCCCCACATATGTTGGAGAGTAGTTTGTGTCAGGAGCTGATTGAAATAAAAGATGAGGCAGCATTGGTGCTGCCTGCCTGCTCTCCTGGTAGATCTTGGTGAATGGTTGAATTCACACATCTTTTCCATCTGTGCTTGGAAGGACTGTATATTTGGGGGCTGAAGACTATATGTTTACTGTTTATTGGAACCTTGAATGGCTGCCAGAGGGCAAGGCATTCCTTTGGAGTCCAGGAAACTGGCCCCAGGGCTGCAATTTGTTATTTTCGAATTGGACTCCTGGTCAAACCACCTGCTATTTATTAAAAGAGCATTCTATTATGTGCTGAAACTGTTCTTTTAGATTAATTGTATTCACAACAGGCTGCAGATTCTTGGTGATCCAAAGAATGTTTCTGGAGAGTCAACCTTTGGTAATTAAATCCAGGAATACTTGTGTGTGTGTGCAAGATACAGGATAGCCTGTTTAGTTGTATTTTGAAGTGGAGCTCACTGATGGGAAGTGAAACTAGGTGTTGTAGTTGTGATGTTCTTGGCTGAGGCATGGGGGATGTGAAACACCTCAAAGCACTCTTTGAGAGCACTGCTTGGCAAGAGTATTGATGTGGGTTGTGACTTTTAAAGCTTTTGTGGTTGCAGTATCCAGAGAGGCTGTTGTTTCAAGACGTTCAAAACTCAGTTGAAAGCCCTAATCTAGGTTCCAATTGACAACTGTCATGTTTCAGCCCTTTTGTTATGAATACTTCTCTTAGAGGGCATAGAAGTCATGACAAGCCCCTGCCTCAGGTCAGCCAAGCTCTTCAAGATATAGAAAATAACTGCCTTAACTATCTCAGGCTTTATATATCTTTGGATTATTTCTTTAGAGATGCTGACCTGACATCGACTATCCAGTGGAATTTTGAAGACCACAAACTGAAGTAGATCCCAAAGGAACAAACTGGTAGAGCTTCCAGAGAGGCAGGCTAGATGTATGAACAAAGCTGAGTCTTATTCTAAGGGTATTATTTAATTCAAATTTATTTAAAATAATTAGGCAACGCAATCTGCTTTTCTGTCTAATTGCAGCATAGATGAATCGGAACCTTCACTGTGTGTCCAGTGTAATAATGGTCCTTTGAGATTCTCATCCTGCTCCTACTAGTTTAATCAGAATTAGTCACTTTAAAGCAACCCTCTGCGTACCACATTAATTTATTAGGGGAACAGTGTTCTGAGACATGTGAGTGAGATCTGAATAAAACAACTGAGTGGTTATGCATGGTTATAAAAGATGCTGGGGTAAACTTTTCCATTGACCCAGGGATAGAGCCTTACTCATGTGAAGAGAGTCCTAGTCTCTTGCATAGTTGCTTACAGATCATGAGGACTGTTCTGAATGGACAAAATAGGGGATGCATTGCTGCCTTGATACTATCAATGGGAAACTGAAGTAGAAACTACTCTGTATGGTTTGACTGCTATCATGGAAATTATCAGTGACCTAGGCAGGGCCTCAGTCCAGCTCTTCAGTCTTCACCGATGGCTTAAAGTGCCCTTCTGTAGTTTGACTGAATTTAATCTAAATTATAAGCATATTTGAGGTCTTACATTTTTTTTGTTTAGAAAGTATTGCATATACATCTAAAA
The DNA here is from genome assembly GCF_947461875.1 of Haliaeetus albicilla. Taxonomy (NCBI): domain Eukaryota; kingdom Metazoa; phylum Chordata; class Aves; order Accipitriformes; family Accipitridae; genus Haliaeetus; species Haliaeetus albicilla. The sequence goes on along the minus strand of NC_091495.1, from coordinate 42,349,570 downwards.
GTTTACCAATAAGCTTTTAGTGTTTACTGCCTACTAATTTTGAAGGCAGTGATACAAGCTCAGTAGACTTCCACTCAACACTAGAGCAAATAGTTCTACAAAGAACTCTGAAACAAGCCTCAATACCTTGTTATCTGCCATTTAATTTTGTTTGAGCTAGGGAGGTAGTGTTTCTGCCCTTCATGTACTCAAACATGGAAGAAGATTGTTTCTAGCTTTTATTGTATTTCGCAATCGTACTATATCAGTCAGGCCTGTTAGTAGTAAAAAAAGCAAATATATTGGCTGTGTTTATTGTTTGATAAATAATGCTGCAGCTATCCATCTACTCTCACAGCACCTCCAATGCCAAGGTGCACAGCTTACAGGAAACTGTTCTGGATGAAGCACGCTGGAGGCAAATCTGTTGTGACGTTGCTGTATCTTTTTGGGGTACAGCTCACAACAAAGAGAAAAAGAAGCACAGGAAGAATCATATACCACATGACCTGTATGCCCATGTTCTCCTTCCCCCTGCTTTTCAGAGGATGGTCTGTTTTCACATGAGCACTTGGGTGGGCATGTGTTACAGTTCTGAATTTACAGACCTTGAGCCTAGGCCTGTTGATATCACCAACATATCACTGATTTCAAAGATCATGCTAGAAATGGCTGCAGAGAAAAAGAAATTTATTCTGAATTTAGTAACTAACAACAAAACAAACAGGAATGCACACCCAGCTCTGAACAAAAGTAGAGAAAAGGACCTACACAGGAGAAAGAATTTTGATATTTTATCTATTTGATACTGTAGTTTGCCAGTGCTATTTCCTGCTATTTCATTCTTTGCTGGCTATGCCACTGTTTACCATATGTTTTACATACCTGTCTTAGACTATAATTAATCTATTTTTCTTATCTTGCGAGGTGATAGATGTTATTACTGGACTACAGGGAAAGACCCAGGAAGTAAAAACCAGCAGCAACAACAGGTAAAGTATCCCTGAAGATACGGTCCATCTGTTGCCTTAAATTACTGTAGTCTGAAAATGTTTTCAATCTTTAAATCCGCAGCCTGTCAGCAAAGGGTCTGGACTGAATGTTCATCATCTGAAGGAAATACATAGCTTTCATCTTATTTATCACTTAACTTAGATATGTGTTCTATACAATACAAAGCATCTGCTGTCATAGAGCTCATTACCTATCAGTAGCTTTATTGGTCATCTGTTGGTAAGGATCTTTTTACATTGTGATCCATGAGATTGTCTCCTCGAATGGTTGGAAAATTCCCACTGATCTCCACGGAAGGGACTCACAGAGGACTGCAGCCATTTCATAAGTGGAGAGCAGCCAGCAATGGTTCTCAGAAACAATGGGAGACAGAGCTGTGTTCACAGTCAACAAAGCAGAGTGCTTATCCTAATAACTGCCTACAGTTAATGTGCAGAGTGGATAAAATGAGGCTTATTAGCCTTAAGCGTAAGATTAACACCTTGAAAATAGCACAGACAACTGGTATATCTGCATCAGGAGAGAGGCAGGGCTGTGGTGATCCTACCAGGACTGGAACCCAGATCTATTGCAAAAATGAAGAAAGGAGACAGTGCACAAGCTTAGATCCTAAAGTCATATTGCCTGAAAGAGTCTAGAGAGGAAAAGAGCATCAGGATGTGACTCTTGCGAACTTGAAAGTTAACCTGATCTTTTTCCAAGAGCTTCTCTCAATCAAAGCAATATGCGTGTTTTGGAAATATAGCTAGCTTCTCAGCTAGGCTTGTTCTATAAAAGGTGGGGAATTTGTTTTCTGTGGAAGATAGCACACTGGGAGTGTGTCTGGGTGTGCCTGAGTGAGTATCTGTGTGTATGTGTATTGGCAGCTTTTGTAAGTTAAAACAATATTTATCCTAGGCTGGGATATCAGAATAATGCTGATTATTTGCTCCCAGCTTTTTTAAAAAGCCTGAAAGGTGTTTAAAGGCATGCCTGGAATCCAAGCAATGGTATCATTGGATGCACACTGACAGGCAGCTAAAATATGTCAAGCATTTGGGGAGGGCAGAATTAGCACACATTCCAGTCACATCAACTCTGCTGCAATTAACCTTTCTTGATCCTTAGACATATCAGTGGGCAGGAAGCCTCTATGGTCCCTCACTGCCAAGGACACCAATTTATCTAGTCACCTGTGCTGCACATTAATCCAAGATCTTTTTACCACTGAACTCATTCCACTAAGAACCTCCCCCACCACCACCTCACCAACTTTCCCAGTGTGCAACACTATCTACCAAGGTCAAGGTATGACACCTTTGCCAGTTGTGATCATTTTAGAAATCGGAGATTAACCTGGAAAACCTTACCCTGGTGAGCAATGCCATTTAAATGAAAGAGACCGCTTAAATTAGGACGAGTGGATAGTTTTCATATATTTTGTCTGATATGTGAAAGCAAGTTTTCCAGTTTGCATCAAGTAATGAAAAGGGACAGCTATTAACATTAGCAAGTTTTCCCTTACTGGAGAATCAAGCCTGCTATTTGAAACAAAAATTGTGTCGTCTGGGCTGACAAGCCAAAGATGTGAACAAGTGTCCTCATTTGCTATGTCTTCCCCCCCTTTTTGTACTAACAATGCATAGTCGTGAGGGGGAAAAAAAAAAATCATCCCTTAATTTTAGAAGACAAAAACTTTCCTCTTGAGTGTGTCTCTATACCCACTAACTACTCAGGAGCAAATTGCTGTGGTCGAGCACTGAACAACATGGCAAGATCCATGTGCAAGAAGAAAAGAGGATGCATTCCAGTAAAGGGAAAGTACATGCTCAGTTTGAATCAAGATGCCTAATCTTAAATACTCAGATTTTAAATTACTGTCCGGAGAGAAGGTGAGCTGGATTTTGCATGGTTACTTGTTTAAAACAAGTAAATGTCTTGGCCAGTGAGCTATACCAGATTTTCCAAGGCATATAATCCAGTGCTAGTAGTACACACTTGCTTTCTGCTTGAACCAAGAACCGAGTGTGATTTCGACTGACCACTAGATGGCAAATTGTTACAGTAACCTCAACAGTTACGTTTTTCTTACTGCAGTCTGAAGCCAGGGTTGTTGGGTGAGATCTTTTTGTCATTAAGCTAGTAACAATACTGATTAGGAACAAACCATAACTCAAAAATAAAATAAAATGAATCCCTGTCAACCTAAGACCTGTTCCCCAGGAAGTAATAGCTGAGTCAGGATGCAGAGGATTAGAATTCTTTCAGATTTCCAAACCAGTGGGATATTTGTTTTCACGTGCAATTATGCCCCATTTGGTGACTGACTGAACTCTTTTTTGATCCCTTAATATTTGTCATTTTTTCTCTTTAATATATGTATATATATATTCCATTAACTATAAGGCATTGCATTTGCACAAGGTTTATTGATCAAAGATTTTGAAATGTTCTAGAAACATAAGTAGCAAAGATTCACAAGATCTCATATGAACAAGTGAAATCTTTTCTCTTTCAGAAAAGGGATGCACCAATGGATGAAAGATAAATCTGATAAAGGCCAATCACACACTGACCATGAGCACAGGTAAGGGGGGAAGCCCCAATACTCCTGCATTCTTCACATCTCTCTCTCCTGATCGCAACCCTATTGCCACCAACTGAAATCTAACCAGCTTCATCTGTCTCTGCCCCTGCCCAGTCGTGCTCAGCCAGGCTCTTCCCTCAGGAATAACCCACAGAGGAATTATGTGCTCTTGGCTTGTTGTTTGGTTTGGGATTTTTTTTTTTTTTTTGAGGGGACCAGGGGAGAAAAGGGGCTGGAAGTCTGGCTGGAGTTTTGTAGCTGGGTCTTTGTTTCTTGCAGGCAGGCCCTGCTGTTCTTAGCACTTGTTATGGCCACATCCTTTGCTGGTTTTAGCATCTTTTTTCCTATTCTGCAAGTTCTTTTCTTTGCTCTTTCTCTCAGCTCAGAGGCAGTGAGACTTATGTGACTTGGCAGTTCCCACTTAATTTAATTTTCTGAGGGTGTGTATAAGGAGAAGGTGATTCAGACCTATTGAATGGGCACCTCGAGTTGCTCCAGCCATTTCTTGTTGGATAGAAAAGCGGATGTAGCATAAAGTAGAACCTTTTGTGGCTATGCTCAGAGTGGAGAAAGCATCCTTTAAAAATCACTTTGTAATTGCTGGTACTAGGATGAGAGCTGATGTTGGGATATAAAGGAGGGTTGAGGAGTAAAGCAGTGCAATGAGTTTTTCTGAGAAGGTTTCTGTAACTCAGCTAGCTTCCAGGACAGCCAAGACTATAAAGGTACCTAAGGCCTTTATCTATTCGCAGGCTGTAAATCCTGCCTGGCACTTCCCAGGTAGGACACAGTACATCCACCCTTCCCATACATACCACGATAGTCATGATGACAGCTGCTGGGGTTTCCTGTTTCTCCTGCTGGCGCCATCATAAAGATGGTCACATAAGGATTGTTAAGCATTTAAAAATATGTTTAAATTGAGACATAAGGATGTTAAGGCTTGAGCCAACAGTGGTGGCCAATAACCTTTTCCATCCCCTGTGACAAGAAGCAGAGGCTGTTTTCACCTAAAGAAGCTCCCTGATTCAGAAATTTGCCCTGAGCACACTGGGAGGTGTTTGACAGCAGCACATTAAGCAATGTCCCTGGGTGCAATATACTGAGAGCTGAGCCAGGGCACTCTGCCACTCATTCCGGATAAGTTGAGCCCTTTAACACCAGGGACTGCGAGGGGCTTGTTCCATGCTCTCAATGAGATAAGCTGCCATCCACGCTTCACAAGACACTCCTATCTGCCAAGCTGCTCTGAGAAAAACTGGGAGATGTGCAGCATGATTTAAAGCACGCTACAGACTCCCCTGAGCTACAATCCAAAATGTGGGGGTCTTGCTAATTAAAAGTGATGCACTACCAGAGGGGTGGCATCCTTCAGATAGGGGAGCGTTTATGCATGGCTTACAGGTGTTAAACAGCTGTGAAGGAGAGAACTACAACACAAGAATGATAGAGCTAGCAGTACTAGAGCCTAAAAGTGGGAGATTGATTAAAAATTCTCTAATTAAAATGTATTTTCACAATCCTGAGCCTCACAAGTGTAAATAGTAACTGAGAGAGACTAGTCTCTGTATGCGTATGCTACCACTAAAATGGTCTCAAACTGATGTGACAGCTAATCAGAAAACAATCTGTGTATCAGTGAGGTAAGTTTCCTGTCTGTAAAGATATTTGCATAGAGCTATTACCTATGGACTCTTATTTTCCCTGCCTGTTGTGATTTTTTTTTTTAAAGCTGCCAAGATAAAGTCACATTTTTTATATGCTAGTTAAATTTGAAGAGCAATTAGTCCTTCAGTTTATTGGTGTTGGATATATGTAAGACTTTTTGAGGTGAGAATTCAGCGGTTGCCTTGTGAAGTGAGCTGTTAACAGCATTTGATCAAATTCCTCAGTAATGCTAAACAATACATAAGTATTCTGAACATCCTGAACAATAAAGTTACAGAAGCCAGACTAAGAGGACCAGGCCATATCTGGAAATTTTGCTGCAATCGGAGCCAAAATTAATGAGAAGTTCTATACTTCTATACAGTTTCCCTTAAAAAAAAAAAAAAATAGAAAAGACAAAATTTGATATTCAGTTGCATGGCAAACATATGAGATAGGCTGCTGACAACCCTAATTTATCCAGTATAATTCCAATCATCAAGTTATAGAAACTGAAATGTAATACATTTTAATCTTTGAATTTTTATGGCTGAATCAATCTCTTCTACTGTTGTGTACAACTTGCTTTCCTTTTTTGATTCCAACCCTAACATCAAATAAACAGAGCAAATATTAGACATGCTTGTCTAATTTTTTCTCATGTTTTGTTGATAGGATTATAAGCTGTTGGCTTTGTAATTACCATCTCATGCTGAGACATTGACTAACACTGCCAGAAAATACTCTGTCTCTGCTTAATACTCAAGATGTCAATTAAATAATTTCAAGCTATTAAACAAAATTGTCAACAAAATAATTTCTGGTGAACAGAGCCTGTTTTCTTCCAACCCCATTGTTCAAGATGAAGAATCCATAGCTCTAAAAACCAAAGACAAGATACATTTACTAATTGTTCCCAAGAACTTTGTTCTTTTAGGGCTGTGGGAGTATTTAAATGGAGTTCTCATTAAGGAAAAGAACGGTATTCCTCAAACAGCCCTCTTGGACATATAGCTGACAAAGAAAGAGGAACAATTTTGGAGATTTCTGTAAAATTTTGTTCAGGAGTCTTGCTTCTGTCAGTGTCACTGAAGCTGCTCAGAGTTGCCTGAAGTTTAACACCCTCATGAATACCAAAGCTCCATAAAATAACTAGATGATGAGAGAAGGAATTTAAAAAATGTAAAATTAAAACTTTCTCTTGACCTTTTTCTGTTAAACTGTTCTGTGAAACAAGCACGATAAGAAGCCTGCAGAGTCAAAACTCCTGGTATTAAACAGCGTGCCTACTCTGCTGTTCATTAGCACTACAGTGTAATCACTTTCTACGTGAAGATCTCAAATAGTAATTGATTTATTTTTGACCATGTCTCACCAGGTTTGAATTGTCAGAGTGAATTAATAAATTGTGTGACCTCTAAGGGTACTCAGTTTTAAATGACCTTTTAATATTAGTTAGGGCCTCCATCTGCATGGAGGCATATACTGAGATAATGGGAGTGGAGACAAATCAATAGATTTCTTGAGATATCTCCCATCCTATAAATGATATAAGCAAATATTTAGCTTACTGCTCTCAGAAATACTTGTGCTAAATGTAAGCATTTTTATTGCCTGTGTTAGTTCATTTTGAGGCCTAGCAGGAAAAAAGATAGGTTAAATGCTGGAATGTACAGAAGCAGATGCAAAAGCAAGGGCCTGCTTTACCTTTCTCACATAAGGATCTAAGGATTTTCTGTGTATCATTCTCTGACTGCAGGACTGAGCTATGTACTAGCACACACTTGAGTGTGTGCTAGAAATTTCCCGATTAATACAAAGCCAACCCAATCACACTAGAAAATGGCAGCTCTTCCAAATAACTGCTTGGGGAATGAGCTTCCAGGGAGCTGGGACTCACAGTAACAATGAGGCCATGAGCTTGCAGTGAATTTGCTTCACGTGACTGACAGGACACTGACAGGAAGGCAATATCCAGCTATTTCCAGCTCTTTTCTTTCTGTTTCAGTTGCTCAGGCTTTGCGCTGGCTTGGAAATAATCTGCTTATCGTTCTTTATCTGTACTACCTCATGGCCAATGACCCGCAGCTGAGACCAGGTTGCGCTAGTGCAAATGCACACTGATGGACTCCTGTCCTAGAGCCTGGAGCTTTTGCCACCTCAGCAGGAAAAAAAGGAAAGAGGAAAGGGAATTGCCCATGGTAGCGCAGGTAGTTTTTGTGCCCTGCTTGTTAGTATGTCCCCCATCCTTTTCACTTGCTTGGAAATAGCTGATGAAGAAGACGTGCTGCTGGCGCCCCATATAAAGCAATTGATGCGCATTTCAATGTTGTCTCTGGGTCAGAAGGAGGTTGTGTTATACGGTTTAAGTAGTTCCCTGCCCTTGTGGCTGCACAGTGACTTTCCTTCTTCTCCCTGTTTTCTTTTCTTTTTCTCATTTGTGCTGGTTGTAATGCATAATTACACTTCTCTCTCCCCACTCTTTCATTAAATACTATCTTTTCATTTTGCAGTGACACCTGAAATCAGAATAGAGAGCTGCTGGGAACAGCCCATTTATGGAAAGGAAATCCAGAGTAGCCATGAACCGAGGCATACAGGAATAAGGACTTAGGCAGATGCAGGAATGGAAACTAATTTTAGTTATTCCATTGCAAGCTCATCACACTGTCAGTGTCACACTCTTCTTTATCTCCCATATCACATCCAACAGTTACCTCATGCCACAGCTATCTCCTGACAGAGACCATTGTGGGGCATTTTTGTAATAATTTCATGCCTGTATTTTGGAAAACTTCAAATCACATGCTGTGAGGGTTGCTAGAGCGCATTGCCTTGCATCACTCTCCTACTTCCCTGAAATGGCATATACGTCTGTGGTGTGCTGATTAAGAGCAGCCTTGAACTGAAATCCCTGCATTTACACAGCTTTTGAAAAGGATTTCAGGTTTGCCCAGTATGAATTTTAAAAATTTCTCAATAAGATGTCTTGCTGTTGATTCAGTCTGAATGTTGAGATTTCATCCAAGTGCTGTGATAGACATGTGTCTTATACCTCCTCACACTGTGCAGTGGAAAAATATGTGGGTTTTTTTCAGACTGATCTCTGTGGTTTTGAGTGCTGATTAGTGTCACCAAAGGCACTCCTGCTCTTCCATTAAAACACACCCTTTACTTCTTTATGAATGCTGTATTACTTATGGGCAAAAGCAGTCATGCAGCTGAGAGTGACAGCACTCTGCATCATATAGAAAAGACTCTCAGGCTTGGCATTCTTTTTTTCTCTAAGGTTTTAGCATGGAAACAAAGGTTCCCTTGTGCTATAATGCGCGTCCCTTGCAGGAGCAGGATGGGATAGGATATTTTCTTGTGGTGAAGCAGGACATTGCATTTTGAGTTCTGGAAATTGAGGCATGATTGTTGGCTCTGCTATCTATGTCCTCTGCTACCTTGGGCAAGTCATTTGATAAATTTTCTTCTGTGAAACAGGGATGCTTCCCTTTGCTACCCTGTGTGTCTCTACATACAGTGCATGTTCTTGGGGGACAGGATTTGTTTCTTATCTGTTGCACATGCAATCATCTAACTGTGCTGCTGACAAATAAGCATAAAACTTAAATGAAAATTATAATGCTCTTTGAAATCATAGGATACTGAAATGTTTGATGCTTATTAGTTTTCCTGTCTCACCTGTCCTAAATATGGGGATTTGAAATTGCAGTTTGAAGATCTATAAGAAATGTCCCCAAAAGCCCATAGTGGGTGCAAGTCCTTCCCTTGTGAAATCTGAAAGGAAACGCTCTTACCTCCACATTCCAGCCACACTTTTACCTATGATATTTATATTCATATATAAGTAGGGCAGGCAAAATTTTAATATCCTCTCCCCTTCCAATAGATTATTTAATTGAATATTTTTTCATCAAATATATCTCTTCAAATATTAAAAGAAAAAAAAAGGAACTCTTTAGGAATTACTTTATTTTCAGTGATGCTTCTGTATTTAAACCACGAACAATTCTGTTTTCCTCTTACTGAAACCTTAATCTCTTTGGGTTTGCTTAGTGGTATTTTCTGGGAGACTTTTTCAATAGAATCCATTAAAAACAATCAGAGAAAAAAGGAAAAAAAATTAGAAGAAAGGAATTTTTTTTTCATGTTTGAACAACCCCCTAATATGTAATAACAATCTAATTTTAAAATATTAGTTAGATTTGTTAAGGTATGGACTGCTGAACCAAAATCCACCTGAGTTTACGTGTGGAAAAATTGCATGTGAAGTAACTAACTGACAAACTTTCTTTTTATTCACTGAGGAACTGGTCATGTCCAGAAAGCCCAGGACATATAAGCAAACATTAATTACTTTCTCCTGGGGAAGGTTCCACATCCCAATCTGCTCTGTGTTAGTGAGAGCAGGTGTTCCTCCGTTCCGAAAATCAGACTAAGGAACAGTGAGGATGCTTAAAAACCACTTCACATTCTTTTTACTCTCTTCCCCGTACCCAGAGGACCATCACACCCTTTCTTTCGATCTTGTATATCGTCGACCTTGACACTTCGTAAAGCCCTGCTTCACTTTCTAGCCTTTCAGCACCAAGCTTGCTTCACACATTCCTACTCAAAGCTGTGCTCTTCTGCTGCCTCTTGACAGAAGAAGCCGTGGAGGCATCAGCTTGGAGGAAGTTGTGGGGTGCCTGAGATTAGAGTCTATTTTGGAGCCCCACAATCTTCAGGACTGACCCTTTCGACAAGTGAGCTGTTCCCAGGAGTTGCTGCATAGCCTTGGCTACTGCTGTGTCAACTGCACTCATGTTCATGCTTGATCTGCTTAGTGCTGTGAGTATGAAAGGCCTCTCTTTGCTCTCTAGGCTGATTTTCCCCTCCAGTTCTTACTGTGGCATAAGAATGAAGATTGTCCAACCCATAGTGCCACCTCCACCAGAAGCGAGCTCCAACAGGAACAGTGAAATGTTAATGAAACAATGCTGTATACATGCTGAATGTTGTTCCTTAACACTGCCAGGTTCAGTGCAGAGGCTTAGGTTGCGTTCATAAGCTATGTTTTCCCATGTATGACTGCAAATTAAGTGGAGGAACAAACAAACTTTCCTAGGAGCAAGGGCCAAGAGACGTCTCTGTAACTCTGCCTGCCTGATGCACCATTTATTGCTAATGAAATGGGGTCATTGTTTGTGCTACAGATTTAATAATAATTAAACAGTGATGCTTATTAATGTTCCCTCTCCAGCTACCTCAGTTAATCTATTTAGCATAGATTTTTCTTCTGAGACCAATTTTCTTTCTAGGATGCTTATTGTGCATATAAATTGCAGTGCATGTGGAAAAAAGGACCAACCTCTTCGTTTCAGTTACATGAAATAAAGCCCTTCTGTTAAACAATTTAATTCAGAAAAAAAAATGCATGTGTTTTAAATTCATCAGCCTGCAACCTAAGGAAACAGGAAGCTGCTTTTATATCAGATGTACTTTAAGGGTATTCCTCATCTGGCAAATCCCCAGCAGGGTCTAAATTGAGTAAGTTAAGAAACTCAGCAAAAGCCAGTTTGTATATAACACAGCAGGCTACATTGCCCTTCAGTATGCTATTGTTCAAGGAGTTATCGAAACAAGAGCGGAAATGCAAAGACAGTTGGAATGTCTGAGCAGTAATTGTGTTCCTAATGAGCCACTGAATCACAATGACATATTTGTGGCTTAGGAAATTTATGTCAGATCACTGTGCACACACTAATTTTTACTTTACGCATTTATATCTGCAGGGTGTGAAATTACAGATTCATAGAAAATATGTCTGGACTTAGCAGGGCTTAGAGAGGTCACTAGCCCGGCCTCTGCTCCAAGGCAGCGTCAGCGCTGCTTATGTCACTGATGGAGCAGTTAAAGTAATGCTGTTCAGTTTTGTCACCCAGCGAACTAGAGTTGCACAGCAAGCTAAGTTTTGATTCATAGGAAAGTGGAGTGAACCTAGAAAAGCTCCTCTGGCTCTAGAATTGTTAATCTGGATTAACGGAGTAACAGAAGAATTTCACTCCATGTCTGATTAAGGACCAGGTGCAGTCCTCAAAATAGCCAGTGCATTCATAGGGAGACAGGAGACTCAGCTGAAATTCTTGGAGCCGTACAAATGCTGAAGAAATCCTTTTAAATTCAAAACCTTCAGCTCTAAATCTCATAGAAAACCCCAAACCCTCAGAAAGGAGTCATGTAATACTGTAGATCCTGGTGCTTACAAACTCTGCAAGGCATATGCGTGTGCTGTTGTCTGTGCAGTCAAGCCATTATTCATACTTGTCTGAGAAGGAAAACCTGATATGACCAAGGACTGAGGATAAGGCCATATGCTGTGAAGTGCTGAGAAGGCTCAGCACCTGATGCCTTCCAGTAAGCAGCAGCTCTTACAATATGCTTATCTCTTTCATTTAGCAATTTCTGCATTTATATATATGAAATCAGTGCGTTTCTGAAATTAATATTTAAGCGTTAAAAAAGGAAACCACTTCTGTAGGTATTACTGCTTTCATGATAAATCCACTACCTGCACAAGCCAGCCGGAAGACTTTCCTTTACAGTAGCTAGTATTGTGCTTCATGAAAGAGTTAAGGCTAAGTCTATTCTCATGGTTTTTAAAGTTAATGTCACTTCCTATGGCAGTAAGGACCTTAGTTCATCATAATCTGGTGATGAATCACCAACAAAAAGATGGTGCTTTTCTTTTAAAGTTAATTAACAAGTGGCCTGAACTCAGCTCCAAAATTTCCCTAAGTTTTCTGTGCTTAGCTCTGGAAAGCCACAATATTCAGAGATGAGCATTTGATAAGGCTGCAGAAAATTTATAGATAAACTTGCAGAGATAACCAGGAACTTCACGATAAGGTTTAAATTAATCTTCCTAAGCTCAAATACCTACTTCTAACGTAGTATAGCAATAACAGGGACCTTGATAATGTACTTTGCTTCTATTGTCAAGTTCCTGCTGTTCAGAAGAAGAAAAGTTGAATAAAATGAGGTTAAAAGGCCATGCCAACGTCTGGCTCCATTACATCAATACTGCACATGATTTTCACAAAGATATTGATATTTAAGAAAAAAATAGAGGATGAATTTAAAACAGGCATGGCTTCAGTATTGTTCTCATTAAGTTAGCTGGAGTTGTGGCCATTTGTGCCAGTGATAGATTTGGGCTATTGAAGGAGGAAGAAAGTTGTAGAGGTGAGGTAACAAATCAGTGGATGCGCTTAGCATAATGGAAAAGCAGAGCCCAGAAAACTCAGCAGATCAGTGGTGGTTTAGTCTTTGGGTAAAGTTCTTAGTGCTTGCAAGGACAAAACCTGCAGTAGTCATGAGAAGAAATGCCCCTTTATCTTGAGTGCTAGACCACTGGGGCAGAGGAGCTGAGCTCTGGCCCTGTTGCCAAAACAAGAGCACTTTGAAGTCTGTGAAGAATGAGGAGATTTGGGGGGACGATGTTCTGTAAGAACTAGACCAATTTTTGCATACACAATGCTCGCATTTTGTTGAAATTTGCACACTAAAGCAAAAAGGGCCAGTAAATAATTTTAGCACATCTTTGACAAAATCATTTCCACATTCCCCACATTGTGCCTCTGAGCTATTTGAGTTGATGCAAAGGTGAAGTCAGAGTAGTCTGTTGGCCTTTGTGTGTTTCCAGTAGTTTTTAGACAGCCTCTTTGGCAGTGCTGGGACTAAATCAAGAATAACTGTAACCTTCCAAGTCACATATATAACATAAAGAAGGAAGGAAAGGTTTTCTGAACTATTTGCAAATATTTCAGTCCCCTGTCTGTTTCTGAGCATTTATGTGGTACGCAGCACTGAGTGCTAGCATTCAACTAGTGTTAATGTTTAGATCTGGAAAGAGTGGTTTATAGTGAAAATAAGCACTGCAGAAAAAAAAAGTCCTTTTTCACCATCTATGTGAAGCCAATGCAGGTGTATGGTGCCTGCATAAAAAAAATTGAGGCCCAGCTTTACAGGCCACCCTCTGGCTTGCATTCAATCTCTCTTCAAAATGCTCTTTCCAGCAGAGCCCTTGCAAAGCACAGCTTTATAGTTGCAATGTGAGAAATTCTCCTCACTCATTTTGAGCTCATCTGTTCCTTTGCATTCAGGGCCTTGTGACTCCAGTATCGTGGTAGTACCTAGAGCTCTTCTCCCATGCTGTGTGCTGTACAAGCACACAAGAATGGAACTTTTCCCAAAGTTCCTTTGTAAGTGTAATGTAAATACTTAGCTCTAAAATAGTTTTGAAAAGGGCAGAGTTGTTACCTTAAGGGAGCTTTTGTTTGCTGTTGGTGTGAAATTGATATGTTTGGATAGAGGCTCTGAAGAATTTACATTTTAGCTTGAAATCTGCATGGATGAAAGTTGTTCACGTGCAGCAAAAGAAGTCAGCTACCAGGAGGAAGAAAGAAAGGGCAGCTTCTCTCTGAGGAGAAACTTGTCCTATCTCCAAGTGTCCTAGCGCAGAATGTTTACAAAATGCTCATTAAGGGAAAGGGGATTGCGAGATAGCAACAAATCTGGTGAACAGCTTACACTACACAAGATAAGAGAGGCAAGGCAACCATAGAAGAGAGCAAGCCATATCCAATTACCGAGACCTGGTTTTGGGGAGGGGGAAGGGGGAGACAGACAGGACGGATCACAAGTTTCAAGACAAGAGCTTCCAAACTTGTCATCTCTCTGTGACACAAGCCGTGTACAACCCAGGGGATAAAACCGCCACTTAGCCCACACGAGAGCTAGAGCTTGTTGAGTGCGGTTGGAAGCTTGAGCGAAGTCATGGATTCTGTAGTCCTCCAGCTGTGGGCTGTCCTCTGTCTCTTGATTCACCTTGCCACTTGCAGTCCCATCCTGAGCTTAGAGCACTCTTCTTTGGAGGAAGACGTGCCTCTTTTCGACGAGATTCTCTCCGAGCAGGATGGTGTTGATTTCAACACGCTACTTCAGAATATGAAAAATGAGTTTTTGAAGACGTTGAACCTCTCTGACATTCCCCTGCATGAAACAGCCAAGGTGGATCCGCCAGAGTACATGCTAGAGCTGTACAACAGGTTTGCCACCGATAGGACATCTATGCCATCCGCAAATATTATTAGGAGCTTCAAAAATGAAGGTAAGATATGGGCATCTCTAGGAGAAGTAAAGAGAAATGAGCATCTTTATAGTCAGTGTGAAATGTATTTACCAGGCATGGAGCATGAACAATACTAAGGGAAAAAAGGCCTTTCAGTGAGGATGGCATTGGAAATAGGCAGCTAATACTACATGTACCAGGGTTACCCAGATCCCATTTCTTGTGAGATAGATCTCTCGTCCTTTGCTTTTGAGACTGTAAGGTTTTGTAGGAAGATGTCTCTTTAATGTTTGGGCAGCACCAAGTATAACTTAGGTGCATCGTTTTCATTATCCTCATAATGACGCACATCGTTTGCAATGACCCGATTGATTTTTCAAATGGATACCTTAAGTAATATTTGAAACTAATGCAAGAAATGTTTTTACACACTGTTCAAAGGTGCAATATTTTCCTATTATGAGCTTAACCAAATATGGCTTTCTGTTAATATCCTCTCACTTTGGATGCTCATGGGATTTGTAACATTTTCTTCCTTTGTATCTGAGCACAGTCCAGCAAAAATACATAGAAATACATGAAAGAGAATTTTGGATAACCCTTAGATTTTACTTAGGAGGACTAGAATATTTCCTATTAAAAAACAAAGAAAACAAACAAACAAACACCCCCCACACCCCACCCCCAAACCTGAAAAGCCTAATTGTGACCTTAGGTAGTTTCCCTATACGTTTCTGCTTCAGCATTTCCTCTCAGTTCAGTGAGGACAAGATAATGTTTCAGTGCTAACATTCAATAGTTTGTCAATACCGATTTGCACCAATACAGGTTTTATGTTAAAAACATTTTTCAACTAAACAATTCCAAATACAGATAACTCCACTTGGCAAACACAAGTGCTTCGATTCATTTTAACTACTCAGGGGCACATGCAACTATTCAAACTGCTGTGGGGCTTCTATAATCCTTTGTTTGTCTAATTTATG
Source organism: Haliaeetus albicilla (assembly GCF_947461875.1). Lineage (NCBI taxonomy): Eukaryota > Metazoa > Chordata > Aves > Accipitriformes > Accipitridae > Haliaeetus > Haliaeetus albicilla. Next base: position 42,334,257 of record NC_091495.1, on the reverse strand, counting down.
AAGTATAAAGTCATTATTCCTTTTTCTCTAACATTTTCACTTTTGAAATTATGAACTATAAGGAGAGGCTACGTGCAAGTCACTTCAGTTTTGCAGTGGAGTGAGATGCAAGCAGAGAATCCAAAAGCTCTGTTCTGGTCTGTCCTTCTGCCAGGCCCAGGCACTCTTCACCAGCAATATGTTTCTGGTTTGAAGAGCCACTACACTGTGGTTTAAATCTTCTTTACATATTCTTTCCTCCAGTGTGGAAAAATTTGTTGAAGGGTTGTTAGTAAACCAGTTACAACCACTGGTGAAGAGTCACTCATGTGAACCACCGTTCCTGTCACTGCTCATCAGCATGAGTGAAGACATACGCAGAAATGCATGTTGTTCTTTTCTCTTTTTGCACTGTTTGGAAAAAATAAATGGGATAAAAATTGCCAAGTACAGTGTGCTAAAGAATAAAATACAGTGTGGTTTAATGATGTAAATCTGAAGTCATTCCACTGGCAAACCCGATGTTCTTTCAGGTTTGCAGCATTGCAAATGGTACAGACCGACCTTTTGCCAGTAATACATTAGGGTTTGCAGTTCTGTGCTTTTCTGTAACCACGGCATTCGATGCCTACTTCATCACTGCAGAAGTTCTGCGCCAGTTGGAGTAAATTTGGCTGAACTTTTTGTCATTTTTGTATTTCTCTCACTTCTTCCAGTCCAAACCAGCAAGCTGCAAAGTGAGACTACTGATATTAAGACAGCTTCATAAACGTATGCAGTTAGAGGAGCTATGCAATTAATGTTTGTTATGTGTCTTGAAAGTCTGTATAACTAAGAACCATCCATTTCATGCTAACAATCTCTTTTGATAGAGAAATTAATTACTTGCAATGATCAGGACAGCAGAAACAGATCATACCATGGAATTCTTTTGTTCACCTGCCTACTGAAAATTGGCAGTAATGGTAGTTTCATTATTAACCATTAAATCCTTTATTAAATTTGTTATAAGAACATTATAGAAATACAACATGCTGCATGGCTGGAATTAGTTCTTTGTTTTAAGCCATGGACCGTAACATCTCCATTGTAAATGGGACTGTAATCAGTTCTTAAAAGTTGAATAAAGGTCTTAAGGGAAATTTTTCTTTTCCTGTGGACTCCAGATCTTCCTTCCTGACCCTGCTAGGGGTGTACTGGTAACAGTAGGAGATATTTCACCTTATAGACTTTCTAGCTAAAGCACAGAGTCACATCCTGACTTAGAAATAAACACTTCTTATGCCCTGGTAGCATTCACCCAGCTTCTTACATATGGCATGGCCTTCCCCTGCCTCCTGGTGAATTACTTGTGCTCATCTTCTATATGGTCAGGTGGCATTTCTCCATGCTGTCATTATATGTAATCACTGGAGACTTGCTTTAGCGTATCAAGGTCTAGGAAATCCCGAAGATCACTTCCAGTGTGGAGATCGCAGCTAAGCTTGAATAGTATTGTCTTTCAGCTCACAGTCTGCTCCTACCCTGATGCTGTGCAGAGCATATTCAGCTCCCACCTTTATCAATTGACAGGTAGGGAAATGCAAGCAGAATCTCCCCTCATTTTTTAAATTTATGAACAGATGAAAGTGCAAAATGGAGAAAAAAAAGAAAGAAAAAGGCAGGTGCCTCAAAACTGAAATTAAGTAGGACAAGTCATGTGCTTAAGTTAACTGATTGCTTAAGTGCACTGATGGAGCATGGCCAATACTTGCAGCTTTATCAGTGTCATTTTTCTACAAACATCAAAATTGGAGAAGTCAGAGATGAAGATAGTAATAGGTCACAAGTAGCTTGCCTTTGCAGAAATGTTACCCATAATCCCTATGTTCTAATCTGTCTTCCAAGTTACAAGTAGACAGCACAGTAATTCAGCAACAAACACACAATCATTAGCTAAGATTCCTGCATTGTGTAAAGAAATGCATATTGCCTACGTATAAACAAACAACGCAGATAGGACAGACAGCCTGACTGACAAGCGCATATTATGTTCTTATATGTTTTATTAACCAAAGCTGCCAAAAGTGCCTGGCTGAGTACAGCTGTTTGACTGCTCACTTGAAGTCCATTGAGTCTGTGGCAGAATTTCTGTTGGCTGGTGGTTCACACTGGACGTTCACCGCCTGCTCTTCCTAATGAAGAGCCTTTACATCTTCCAAAGCAACTTTTCCTCCCTTAGTGCTTGGCCTTTTCAGTTTCTGAGGGATGTTTCAGCAGAAGGGAATACTTGCTAGCACAGAAAAGCTAAGCAGACACAGATACAGCCTGTTCTTGCATATGCAGCTTATATGTCACCCATCTCATGTTTACTCCAGTGAAATATCCTTCTTCCCTTTCTCTCCTACACCAACGAATGTTTTTCCTCATTTGTTAAATAGTTGCTGTGCAGCAGCCTGGAAGTGATTTGTATTTCAGTATTAGGCAACATGTTTTTAATATGTAAGCCTTCCAGGTGATAAGGAAGTCCCTGGAAAGTATGGGGAGAGAAAGAGGATCTATAAATCCAGGTTTACGGTCTTTAGTATGTCTGGGACCTTGCTGTCCTTAGACATCTAAAATAAAGTCGTCCTTTTTTCCAAGAACAGTTTTGGGAAATGATGAAAAAACACTCTCCTGGAACTGTTTGAAACCAAGAAATGCAAAACATGTCAGATGATCTTCAGTGCATGTGTTGCTGGATATATTCATCCTTCTAAAATATTTGATCTTTGTCATTTCCAGACTTGGCTTCCCACCCTATTGGTATTACAGGAATTCGGAAATACCCTCTTCTATTCAATGTTTCCATCCCTCACCATGAAGAAATCACCATGGCCGAGCTGAGGCTCTACACCTTAGTGGAAAGGGACCAAATGCTCTACGATGGGCTTGACCGGAAGGTCACCATTTTTGAAGTGCTGGAAAATGACCGTATGGGGGTAGGAGAAGAGAGAAAGACGGTGGCATTGGCATCCAGGCAGATCTATGGCACAAGCAGTGAGTGGGAGAGCTTCGAGGTCACCGAAGCCATCAAGCGTTGGCGAAGGGCAGGGCTGACCACGCACCGGCTGGAAGTTCATATAGAGAGCAGGGAAGAGGACGAGCAGAATGGAGAGGGGAAACTCGATATTGACATCAACTCTGAGGCTAAGCATGTGCCCCTGTTGATTGTGTTCTCTGATGACCAAAGCAATGACAAAAAAGAGGAGAAGCAAGAGCTGAACGAAATGATAGACCATGAGCAGCTCCTGGACTTGGAGAACCTGGAAGTCGGCAATTTCCATGGCCAGCCTGGTGAGGAGGCGCTGCTCCAGATGCGCTCCAACATCATTTACGACTCTACTGCCCGAATCCGGAGGAACGCAAAAGGCAACTACTGTAAAAAGACTCCACTGTACATAGATTTCAAGGAGATTGGCTGGGATTCCTGGATCATCGCCCCAGCAGGGTATGAAGCTTACGAGTGCCACGGAGTGTGCGCCTACCCCTTAACAGAGCACGTCACACCAACAAAACATGCCATTGTCCAGACTTTGGTTCACCTGAAGAATCCCCAGAAAGCCTCCAAGGCCTGCTGTGTGCCCACCAAACTTGATCCCATCTCTATTCTCTACTTAGATGCAGGGGTGGTCACCTACAAGTTCAAATATGAAGGCATGGTGGTATCAGAGTGTGGCTGCAGATAGTAGCAGGGAACGCATGCACAGGGGAGTGCACAGGGGAAGTATTTAATGATTCAGTCTGTAAATTTGTACATTTCAGATTTCCTATTTAATAAGGTTATTTAATGAGGCATGTACAGATAATTGTATGTTTCCTGTTACGGGGAATGGGCAAGTCGTACGACCATAGGGAATGTATATTTTGTTCCATTGCTTGCTTCTTGCTGTTCTTTGCTGTTCAAATTATGACCCAGTCTCTTTTCCTATCAGGGCCTAGAGCAGATTACTGGATTGTTTGGAAGGGTTCTTTGTGCCAAAGGGGCACATTCAAATTCACAGAAATAAAGGCATATTTTTGTACTTTATTAATGTCAATTGGCATCGATAGGGATTTCCAGAGTTATTGAAGATAGGTGAACTATGGGCAATATACACTTAGATTGTTTAGTTTTGTGTAAAATCTTTATAAAGATCTTTACATGCTCAGATGTATTTATTTTTTTTAGTTTATCTCTGTGGATCTTGAGTCCCAATAATTCTCAAGTTCCTAAATCACTAAGGCATGACAATGTGTTAGACTTTTTCCTTTTTTCTTAATCCTTTCTTTAATCTTTCCCTGTCTCAGTTAAAGGTAACTGGGAGGGGTGATTTGGCATCTGGAGCAGAAGGGAACCATTCCCTTTCCCATCTTTCTTAGTACAGCAATGGGCCCAGGAGCAGTGCCAGGCTTGTGCAGTGCTTTGATGTGCAATGGCAAGAAATTCCCCCTGTGCATGTTTATTACAAAAGCACCCTGTGTAAATCGGCGCTGGCTTTGTTGCATTAGCCGTGTGTTGTCTCTCAAGAGCCAGAGCTTTAGGTGGCAGAAATAAGTGCAGTAAATTTCCTAAATCCTTGAAATTTTATCAGTTTATACCAGCTAAGAAACTAGTCCCCCTACCCAGTCCAGTAAACTACATACAATACAGCTACGTAATCCAATTCAAATGGCCAAGTAGTATTGCATTTAGTCTGCATAGAGCTAGACAGAAAAGGAAACCCCTTTGTGCCAGCTAGATAGAGAGGATCTTTCCTTTATGCATGTGCTGAAATTGTCAATTCATAAAGATATTGCCCCCCCCCACTTAAACTATATATGATGGAGTCACATGCCATGTTTCCACCACTCTTCTGCAACAAATCGTGGTGATAAGAAGGTGTCAGAGCTGAGAAACAATAGACCCGTCACTTTATTTATACTAAGCTGCAAATTTGTCAGATTCTTGGGGAAGTGTAAGTGACGTTGACTCTCTTAGACTGTACCAGAGCCTGCTGTACTGTCCCTGCATCTGTTTTACACTTTTAAGGGAAAGGTATCTTCCCTGGAAGTGATAAGGGTCTTTGAAAGAACCACTCTAACACTTCATGGGAATGAACACAAAAGACGTTGCCATGCACCAACTAAAACCAGTTTCACCTATTTCCACACATACTCTTCTGTGCTTCCCGTAATTTATTGACCTATTTATTGACTGCTTGCCTTTGTAATATAATGTAGAATACAGAATGTTTTATTTTTGTGCTTGTGTGTAATCCCACTTGGATAAAACCTTGTACCAATCCTATTTTATATGGAATCTCTCTGTTGAGTTGTGCTGCACAGAGATTGGGGTTGCTTATTTTTTTTTTCTCCCCTAGATATTTGTAAATACCATATACCACAGTTACCTCCCTTGCTTACAGAACTGTTCACTCACTGCCGTCATTTAAGTAGCATTCTGGAGCATGTATGGTCTTGTCCAATGTATAACTACTCTTGCAGAGGCATCATTGCTGTAAGTGGTCAGCTGTGTAGTTTATTGTGGAGTTATGCAGTCTCCACTCGTGCTGCGTGTTTCCAGATAGCGGGCTGCGCCATGGAGCTATATTGTTATATGCCTGCTACAGATCTCACCCTGCGAGTGACTGACACCACTCACAGACCTTTACCCTGAGCTACACTGCAATCTTAGTCTGTGGTTAATGGCACATTAAAAGAATTCGTAAGAGGTGTGATATTTTGCTCTGCTGACATGAACTGCAGAAGCCAACGGTTGAAGTGTGACCACACAGATCCTTTCAAAACTATCCACAATTCTTATGAAGCCATTTGCCAAGACAAACCATTCACCTTGTTAGGAGTGATAATCCAGCATTAGGGAGATAATCTGACATTTGCTTTTATCATCTCTTTTCTGCAACTGTTCCTGTGACAGTGATCTGACCAGAGTGCTTTTTGCACCACTGTCCTTAACTGAGCAGTACCAACACTTCGTGAACAGCACCAACCTTTCTGAACTGCATGTAGGAGGACCTGTGCCTTAAAAGTAATAAGTAACCCACTGTAATCACCCATAATCACTATAAATTTTCAAGTGACCATGAAGCAAGGCAGAGTGGCTGCCTTTGCACTCTCTTATTGCCAGAGATTTGTTGTAATAGAGTAGATAGTACACAGTGTGTTACAGTACAATGCAAATGTGGGTAGGCATGTAATTTTATCAGTTAGTAAACCTGCATGTGTGAATTTTTACAAGATCAGTAAAAATATCAATGGTAGCTTTTTAGAATTAGAGGCCAGCCAGTCTTCTGATACTAGTAACTTTTCTTTATAAAGAAACACGGACTGTACTGCTGATTGAAGAGGATTTCAGCCAGCCAGAGTTTGTGGTGAAAAACTGTGAAGCATGAGATGTATCTCACTGTGCTATTTTGGGAGAAAACTGAGCATCTCTTGAATCCTTCAGCTGCACCTGTGTTGTTCATAACCTGAGATTAGAACTATTGAGAACAGTATTTCATTTATTAATGTGTCTGTTAGAATTGCATGCCTGCTTTATGAGCAAAAACTTACCTTACTTTTACCTTACCTTTGCATATAATTATGCGAAGACATTTGCTGGATGTTCATGCAGTTAGATGGCAGAGATCAGGCAAAATAACACCAAAAAAATGGGGGCAGTTATTTTATAAAGAGCTTTCCCTAAGTAGTAAATTAAGGTTGCTTCTGCAAACTCAGAAATGCTTGGCTTTAAATGCACCTGTCCATATAGGTAAAACACTCACAAATAACACGATGAGTGCTTGACAAGAGCCAGTGCTACCAAGCTGTAAGTGCTGGTAATGTCAGTGAGACATTAAATAATCCACTGCATGTTTTCATTTTCTTTGTTTCTTTAGTCCTTCCTTCCATCCTCCTTTCTTCCTCCTTCCTTTCAACCATCTGCATTAGTACTGTGACTTCTGTTTCTAAAAGAATTTATTTTCACATTAAATAGCAGCACGCATTGATTTTCCTTTCATTTCTGATCTATTTTATATCAACATGCTAGCAGATGCTTGACTTAAAAGTGCAAACCAATTTTAGAAAGGTTTCAAAAAATATGGCTTCAGTATGGAAGTATCTATCTTTCTAGCCATCCATCCATCCATCCATCTCTGAATTGCATGGAACTGAAGGAGGCAGCAATGCTGTCTCACCAATATCAGTTGGATTTTTGCTTTCATCTGTTTCTAACTGAATATGTATAAGAAAGTGTAAGCAGATATGAAGCCCTTTTTTTGCTGGATGTTGTATAAAATGCCAGGCAGTGCTTGCAGTCTAAATAGGACAGGTAAAGGGGTGGGAGCAGAAACAAATGATACAAAGAGAGGAAGAGCCTGGATAACATATCAGCGAGGGGGCTGGGGGAAGAGTTTTGGTCTTGGATTGCTGCTCTTAAATCAACACATACGATGCCTCCAGAAGAGCATGAACTTCAGGACATCTTACTCATTTCTTGGTCTTGGAAGAAATCATGATAGCTGTGTCTCCTGTGCAAACACTCGGCACCAATGCCAGATTTCACGAAGCACTTGGAAGCTTGAGGTTCCCTTAAATGATCCATATCTCTTAGCTCTCTGCACATGGACTAAAATTCTTGAAGTAGATTTCTTCCCAAAGCTTTCTTGCATTATCCCTTTCTTGGGGGTGTGATCCCTGGAGTCCAGGCTCACTCTGCGGTGCCCTGCGTAGCTGATTGAAGATACATATTCCCAGCTTTTTAAGCATTAATGCTTGACAGCTCAGCATGGCTTTTTCTGCCACTGCTGCCCCAGCCCTGCCAGCTCCCTTGCTCTGGGCAGACTGGCTGTTTGGGGCAGTCTGTGGAGCCTGGGGAGAAGGGGCAGAGCCCCACGCTGTTCTGGCAAGAAAGCAGGGCACGCCGTCTCCCTAGCAGTGCCTGGTGCTGGCTCGTGCTGCTCCCATTTGGAGGTGCCCAAATGTCAGTCTTCGGGAAAAAAAAGTATTCCTCAATATTGTGGACACATACCTCTTTCCAAAGGCAGTGGGTCCTGCCAGGTGAGCAGCAACTCTGGAGCTAAAGGAGTGAGGATCAACCTCCCCAAAACTGAAGTCACTTAGGAAAAACCATCTCCCAAATCATCCAAAGCAGCAGCCAAAACCTATGCCCTTCTTCTCCTCCCAAGCTACAGCTACTGCACTGCCCTTGTTAGACTGCTCAGAGAGCAAAGCAAACCAGAACCTCCAGCAGTCTAGGAATATCAAAGGATCCTGTGGTTTTTAACAGCCACGGGCAGTTTGGTGCCTGGCTTACCTACAGCACAATGGGAGAGGTTCAGTTAAGTATGTTCTGTAAAACACAGTGAGCCAAACCCCAGCAAAATCCATCATTTTTTTAAGGAAAAAAAAAAGAGAGGAAGGTTTCCTGGCACTTGAACATCTGCTTCAAGCATTTGAAAAACTACAGCCCAGTGTTAATTTAAACTTCCTTATAACCCAGTTCAACATTTGGAGTGCAAACACTGTTAATAGGATGGGAACCAGGGTGGTGGTGGTTTGCTTACTATATTGGGAAACAAAGCCAGAGCAAAACTAGCTTGAGATAGAGTTTTTGTTTATACTGCTGACCCATCTGTCTTCATTAATGCACTATTTACAGGAAAAGTTAAAAAATTAGCTTCTGCTCCTTCTTCAATTGCAACAGCAACAAATAAAGGCTGAACGGTTCCTTTGCCCTCGACTAAAAATGGAAATTCTTATCAGCACCCCTTGGAAGAAGAGGTTTATTATATGGAGTGTATTATTGTTGAATATTAGTGCTGGGACTAGGCATTTTGGCCAGAGCTGAGTATTTCTAGCACAGGCAACATGAGGAGGGAAGAGCAGTCAGGGAGGTGCCTATATTGCAGAAAGCAGAAACCAGCCGCAAAACATGACCCATGTCTTACTCTAAACTCCTGCCTTGAAGTCAAGGGAGAGATAATGTGTTTTTCTCCCGTGTTGACCCACACAGTGCTATTTCCCTGGGTGTGAAAAGAGACACATTTGAGGCTAAGCCTTGACATGGCATAGAAATCACTGAAGATGTCTCTGGCACTGACACGGGATAAGGTGAGGCAATGCAGGGCAGTACCCCTTTCTCTTACCTGCAAGTAAAGGGACAACATATACACACTTGAATTGCTAGAGTTTAGGTGCCTAAATGAGAACAGATGAAAGCCACCCCAAATGTGCCTACCCTGACTGTCCTCCAGATAAAATGAGGCAGGTTTGTGACAACCTGTTATTAAGCTGGTTTAGCTTGCCAGGTCTGGTCACATATTTAGTTGGCACAGCTGTAATCCAAAGAGGACCTGAGTTTATGGCCTAGCACCCCTGGACATTTCCTAATGAAAACAGACTGTTAAACCTACTGCTGTGCAAGTGAACATCTTTAAAAGCATCTTCTCGGTAAGAAGAAAAAGCTAAGTTTTGCACTACAAGCCCACTGAAATAGAGACATCCATTAAAAAATCAGACCCAAACTCTCTTTCTATAAACCATAAAGCCAGTAATTTCAAAAGGGCAGGCAGGTTTATCAGAGTTATCATCTCATTTGCACATCCCACTACAGGGGCAGGCTTTCAAATGACCTCAGAACCCTAGGCACATTTTGGGAACAAATCTGGCTGCCAGGCATCTTGTCTCACTCTTCTTCACCCCTTCGTCCCTGCCTTGCTCTTTTTCATCCCTCTATCACTCTCCATCCACTTTCGCTCAGGCAAGATACGCTTTTTGTCAGGCCACGTCTCTGCAAGCCATTCCCTGGGGAGCAGGACTCAAGGCACGTAGCGTGTCTGTCCCTCTCACAGAGGAGCAGCTTGCTGGGGAAATGCAAGGCTGTTGAAAGCAGTAGAAGGAGCAGCCGTTAGAATTACTGCTTCTTTTCCCAGATAAAAGTGGAGGGAAACATCCACCTTTTGATACCCTTGTCAAGAAGATGAATAGTGGAAGGAGTCCAACTCTCCCTGCTGAGGTCTTGGTAACATCTCCTGCAGCAGCTGAGCGCATTTGCTTTCAGATGCATGCTAATAAATGCCAGTTTAGTCTCCTGCCTCTCAAGGAGTCACTTCAGTAAGAGCAGAATCTGAGCTAGCAATTAGTTGTGAAAATTTCTGCTTCCAACTCCATCTCACAACACAGCATTGGTGGCAAAATTCATTAGGATATGGCTGCATTATTCCAGCAAACCAAGTTACTTTTTAGAACAGATAATGCCAGAAAATATAGAAGAGTTTTGCTAACATATATACTGCAATATATCCAGCCCAGGGCAAATGAGCTTACATTGGAAATGGGAAGTTTGCTTACTTGTTTTACACTGTTGGGTACATGCCCAATGTGATTCTGTTCACAACGCAAATTGATCAACCTCCTGCTAAGCATTTCAAGAACTTAGCAGGACCTTTGATTGCATTTTTTAAGTAAACAAAGGAAATATGAGGGATAAAAGCAATCAACATGGCTGCAATAAAGGAAATGATATGAGAGGAATGGATTTCCGTGACACAGAGCAATGCTTCCTGAAAAGAAGTTTGGGGGGTTTTTTTTCTAACTCCAAATACTACATTTTCTGTGATGGCCCAAGATATGGCCAACAAAGACAATATGCTGTATTTTATTTTAAATGGGCAGCTGCAGTACCATTAATTCAATATTAGCATAACTGTATTTCACAGAAGCTGCTCCCTGTCATATCTGCAGTGACTTTAGGGTGAGGGGATGCTCACTGCAGCAACAGAGCTCCCCAAACAATGTCCTTCAGCTCTGTGCAGCTGAGGCTATCCAGAATGTGAGCTTCAGATGGTGTTGAAAAGATGTGTCGAGTTAAGTGAGAAGGTTTAAATACAGGGTGGTCTCTGAAATCAAGTACAGTAGCTAACTAGCAACAGCGGCTAAACAACAGTCCAGCCTTCCATAGCTCTCAGGTTTATGTTGGCTTTGCTGTAGCAACTCCTTATCTTCCCAGAGATTAGAGCATTTTAGATCAGTTGTTGTGAGATTTGGTGGAAACCATTTCCTGAGCTGTCACCGCTGGCTAATCAGGCAAAGTCAAAATGCAAAGCTTTGGGAGAGTGGGAAAGCAAAACCTGTTATCCTACAATACTGAACGTGCTCTATTTGCTTTTATCATTACCTTATCATTACCAGATTTTAGATGGCCAGCTCAAGATACTCATACAGAGAAGCCTACAGCCTGAAACATAAGCCAGCTGAACTGTAAGCAAAGCAAATATCCTATTGTAGGAAAAACGAGCCCTTTTACCATTTCCACAAGTCCTGGTAGCTGGTGTAACTGTTCACCGGTTATTGCTTACTGTGCTTGCTCTTCACCAGATCTGCACTATGAAATCCCAACCTGAATTCCCCCATGGGTTAAAATTAGAGTGGGGATCCATGGGAAACTGAGACCCACACAGTTAGGAGACTAATGGGCTGATCCAACTGTTGAAACGGTTTAAGTGATTTGATTTTGGCTTACAGTAGCTGGTTGCCGCTGAGATAGACACAAAATAGCATGACAACATGCAAATACAACTTGCTATCCAAAATGTCACTTACAGATTTGTACCAATTTTGAAGTCATTCTTGCAGAGAGAGCAAGTTGCTTTCAACCACAGTTGCTTTCCTTGCTGAACTCTCTCCTTTTCCTTTGGGATTTCTCTAGCACACATTGTTTCTTGTTCTTTTGCACTCCTCTGCCAATCAACAACTTACACCAGCTGCAAATTTGGCCCAATAATATTGATTGCACGTCTTGTGCTTCCTCTGTCCACCCTAATTAGTGCATTAGAGATAAGCAACGTGCCCTGAGCAGCGAGCTAATGGCAGAGGGAGCAGGCCATGCTTTGCGGGGCACGAGTCCTTCCTGATGGGGGCTGCCACACGCGTTCCTTCCTGACACTGTTCAGGGCACTGCATGCAATGCTAATGAGCTCCAGGACAGGCAAACAATTTAGACAAGGACCTCAGTGAGCTCCCCAGAGTTGCATTAACCCCTGCACTTACTGCAAGAGAAAGGAGTAACTTTTAAGATAGAGCTGTTGGCTGGCTAAGCTGGACCCTGCTGCACACTGTGGTCTGCACACACACGGGAATGCAGAAGCCTTCGAGGGACTGGGTAGCCACTGGGAAACAATAGTACCTCTGTGAACAAATGAATTGCACCTCTATATCTGCTCTCAGCTGTTCTATCAATAACCATCCTGCTTTTGCATCATTCTCTCATTCTTGCATCACTCTTCTCAGGGAAGAAACCAGTGTCTTCACCACTGACACTAATGTTGTCAACACTTCTGGCCTAAAACCTCTAGCCTAAAATTAATAAAAGGAAGGGTTATCTGGCAAGCCCAGCAATCTCGTTATTATTGCAAATATTTATAGCGTAGATTGGGATTCAGGACTCCCAAGTCTTTGTCTGGCTCTGCTTCATGTGTGCTCTGCAAACATTTTCAAAGGCTTCATTACTTTTGTGTTGAGTTTTGGAGAGCAAAAATCTGTGACCTCCATGGCTTGACTTTCATCAGGACAGAAGACCTCATTAGTTTGTCTTGAACAGTGAGTGCTGAGCACTCTGCTACAAACTCCTTTGCCTTGACTGGCCAAGGCACTGCAAGGCTTGCACTGGTGCAGGCTTACCTGTCTGGGCAATGGGCTCCTTGCTTGCTGGTATTGAACCTAAAAGAGGATAGGGCGCTAAGACGTGGAGCAAGTCAAGCAAAAAGCAGTCTAACCATCTGAGCCCTACACCAGTGTCCTAAAAAGCCACTACAGATGCAAACCACATTAAAGCTCCATCTCCACGTTGTGATGGGATGCTAGGGTGCTTCGCCCCAGCTGGTGTTCCTGCATGTGATTTCTTAACAGCCTTACAAAATGGAAGAAAGACTCTGCTACAATTTTATTTTTGAAAACCATCCTGCTTGCCATTATCAGTGAGGCTTTATATTTGAGTGAGCAGGAGCAGGTCAGAGTGGATGACAGCAATTTAATCTGCTGTTGCTTTTCCATAACTTCTTGTGCTATCCTTGACCCTAAGCCAATGCCCTTCCACTGCCAGCTAGGGGAAAAATCCAGTCTTATGGAGGTGATGAGTTTCTAAACACGTATCCCAGGTCTTCTGCAAACTGTAAATGTGATTTATCCCCATGTTAGACTTCTTTACACAGCCTTCTTTATGCTGGATAGGAGGAAGGTAGCGAGGGAGCAGGATGTTCCCACTCCCCTAGTGGAAACATCCCTTCCCAGGGTGTGACAACACTCCAGTTTCCAGGGGACATTTGACCTTTCACTCATCGGCGCTGCCTGTAGCTGTTGTGTTGGGAACAACTGTCCTTGGGGTGCTTGGCTGACTTCCTGACTCCTTTTGGATTGGCATTTCCATACAGTTCAGCACTTAAATTGAGCACTGGATTTTTAACACCATTGGAAATGTGGATGCATGCAAAGGGAACACTTGGCAGCATTAGAACATCCATCCTTTGAGCCCCAGGAAGGGACACACAGGGTAAAGGTGTCACTGAAAAGACTCAAACCCTGCACTGGCCCTAAAGATCAAGCGTGGACCTCATCCAGAGCATGCAGAGCGCAAGGGGAGCCTCTCCAGCTGGATGGCAGCCTGTGCTGGCCCTTATCGGGGAGCCGAGGAAGGAAACAAGGCAACGCTGCTGGGGAAAGGAAAAATTTACCTCTCACATGCTCAGAAAGCAGATGCCAAGCTGATGCTTATCCTCATTTCTTTAATAAGAGGTCAAAGCCTGGCCCCTGCCTCGCTGGCTGCTTTTAAAATGCACTCGTTTGGAAATAGCTCCCTGGATGCAGCAAACAGCATTTCGGCCAGCTGATGAGATTAAAGGAACATTCCCCTGTTCCCAGTTCCTGTTATCGGTACATTGTGTTAAGAGGGCCAAAATATCACATCGTGTTTTTACGCGTGATAAAGCAAATTTTCACAAGCCACACCAGTGGCTGCTGACGGCACTGGGAGTGTCATTCCCCTCTGCCGCACAAGGCTCACCAGGGTTGGCTGGGCATGGGAGTACAGGGAGACCTTTTGGACAGGGTTATGTATGAAAATGAATGACTTTTTGTGAAGCTTCCTTACATGAAGGACTCAGGGGGTAAACAGGATGTTTCCTGCTCGCTGAGCTCTTTGCTTGTTGGATTTTTCAGCTTGGTAAATTCTTTGATGTTTGCTAAAGGTTGAGCACACCCTGGAGTCTTGCAGTGGCAGCACCACTAAGGTCTCTCTGCTCTGCCCCACAGCCTTACAGTTAGTTGCACCTGAATTCCGGTCACTCACCTGGTTGCTGTATTTGGCTGAAGTTATAAGCCTTATTTCTTAAGAAAGCAAGTTCCCAATTAACTGCTGAGCACTTCTGTTTATGGGAATTACCTACTGAGAAAACTCTTATAAAGGAAAACAGCTAGAAGGGTAAACTATTCTAGGTGGAGACCACGCATGCAGTGAGCTGTTGGCAATGTGAATTATCCAAGGAAGAAGCTGTCCCTATCCAAGGAAGAAGCTGTCCCAGGTGGAGCCTCTGTGCGGTATTTACCATGCAAGCACTCAGGGCATTTATCTGCTTGAGCATCTTGGAATTCCGAAATTTGCAGGTTTTTTGTGCTAGAAGAGATTAGCATTTTCTCCAAAAGAGTGCTTATTCCGACAACTCCTGTCCCTGCTACCCTGACAGCTTCTTCCTGCCTCCATGTTGGCCCTTGCTTTATCAGGATGCTTCTTTTTTGCCAGGTTGTTTTTCCTTCAGGCCAGTTTGATGGTCTGGGTTTGTAACATCCCTGTGCTGCAGCAAGGTGGCAGGAAAACACAGAGAAAGTGGGACACTGGAACTGCTTCCAGGGAGGGTTTGACTGAAAGTCTGGGGACTATTTTTTTCTTCCCACCTTGGTGAACGGTTATTCATGCACGAGGTCTCCATTTGGCAGTCTTTTCATCTTAAAAGCAGCCTTTTTTGGGAGTGTCTTTCAGCTCCTATGTAAAGGAAGGACAGACTGCATTACTCTCTAATTCCTGAGGAGAACAACATGTTCTCACTGCTTTTCTTTCGTTTGTAAAAGCCATCCTACATAATGGCTGGACAATTTTCCCGCACGTCCATCTCGCCTCCCACAGCAACTTGCTATTTTATGCAGTAGCCGAGCTAAAAAAGGGAAGTTACTATCATGCCAAAAATGCAACTTTGATAAAATATGAGGGGGTAAGTCAGCATAAGCATGACTGGGTCGGGATCCAAAGAGAATAATGTGGGAAGGATAATTTTACTTTCTTGCCTCTCACGCCTACCAAATGCCTGGATACAATGAAGTGAATTCCTAAATGAATGCAGTAAATACCTAAGAAGAGCAAAACAGATTTTTTTGCTCTAACACAAAGAATGCTAGACAGTGAGAGCAGGACTGAAAGTATATCCTAAAAGATGTCATATTTTCACCCCATAATGCATGGTTTAACAGTTTTAGATGCATTCAGATCTGTGGTTTTAATTGCTCTAATTTGGAAAGCCATATCACATTTAAAGGGAGAGGAAAATCCTCAGTATATTTTGTGAGTTATCCTACACTCCCATCGCCCTGAAGGGGATGCTCTTGTGTCCTCTGGCTGTGCAGTGTGAGGGTTAAGGGGGGTGAAAAACTGCCTTTTTGGCAGTTTCGAAGCCTATGGTGCCCAGGGCAGGGTTGAACAGGATCTTTCTACAGGCTTTATTCTTTATTCTCTATGATAGACAGTCTGTGTTACTTTTATACGATAGTAGTAGTTCCACACTTTCTAGGATATCTAGAGTGAATGCTTAAAGCCCACTGAGCTGAAAAGCAGCCACCAAACAACCCTCTGTGAGTTTATAATGCCCCTTCCAGCACAGAGGAATAGCAACTCCTGCTTCAGGAACAGGAAAGACTTTCTCTGCTACTCCTTCCCCAAGAAGCTTCACAGCTTAGCTGCAAAAAGAGAGGGAGGAAGGAAATGTAGGTTGTGCATCAGTCAGTTTTCGGGATCTCATATTCTGGTGTCTCAAACAGAAGATCTGAAAGTGCATTAAATCCAGAGTAGGATCTGGGCACTGCCAGTATTCAGGTGTGGCACTGGGCTTTGCGTGGCTGAGCAGAGAGGATATACCCTCAGGGCTGAAAAGGATGCAAAGTTTCCACAGGAAAACCCTCCTTATCTTACAGCACCCAACAGCAATAACAACTCATAAGATGCCCATGTTTCTCTTTGAGGCTGTTCGCTCCCCGCCTTGCACTTAGGAATTTCCAGCCCACCTGACCTCTATTGGAAAGTCTATCTTTTAAATATGACCACTATAAACACTCCAAATTTTAATGGGCAGAATATCTTCAAAGAAATTACTCTGATCTTCAGAAACAGTCATGGTTTGATAGAGGTTGTTTTGCCTATCTGCAGCGGAAGTGGAGGAATGCACAGTTTATACTAAAATAACGTGCACTTGTCCTAATCACAGAGACTTCTGAGCCTCAGCCAAGCCTTTTCACGTCATTACAGTCTACTGCATGCTGTGAAGGAATTATTTGCCTCTTCACACTTTTGATCTTTGCAGAAAGGAGTGTATGGCATTTCCAGCCAAGATGTTCATGATGTTCCTCCTAGACCTGATGGAGAAGTTTCTCCCTAAATGACTCCTGAGCCTCATGCCCAGATTAGTAATGAGTCCCTTGTAAAGGTAAAAAATTAAATAAACACTGAAGCAGCTCTGTCAAGATCAAGTGGTGTTAATGGTGCTTGAAAGAGACTTTGGGAGACAAGAAATGTGTCATCTCAGGGTGCTGTAGCATGTGGGACATGCAGGTGATGGGGAAAGTGAGGTTTTGATAGCTCAGCTTTGACAGTGGCTAAGCCCAGTGGAGGCCACACTGTCCTCCTTGGGGCTTTTCTCTGTGATGCCCATCCCTCTGCAAGGCTGCGGACTGCAGAGCTCTGCACCAGCAGGTCCCGGACCACTGGTCCAGTATAAAGGGGTACTGTGATCCTCACTGAGAGACTAAATTACCAAATTTCAGATTTGAAACATTTTAATTGGATTTGATCATTGCAAAGGCAGAGGTCCTTGGCTGTGGGTCCTCTGGAAGGCACTGTGATTTTGCAGCAGGCCCATGCAGAAACCCCATGCAGTAACCCCATGCAGGCCTCCGGAAAAATTTAATTCCCTGGTGTGAAGGTTTGTGGGCAGGACAGTGAGAAGCTGTGTAGTCTCTGAGGATCCTATGGAGAGGAAAACCACTTGGAGTCAGAGTCTATAGGTCGAGTGAGCTATTTATGGGCTGGATGCTTAAATGCAGCTCAACTTTCACAAACCTCTCCTTTACCAGTACTTTATATCCACAGCTAAGCAAAGGTGGATTCAATACACCAAACTGAATCTAAGTCTGGGACTAAGGAGTCTGGACTCAGTTTTAGGGCTAGACGAGTCCCCCCTCAGCAAGGCTGATAGCAGCAAGTGCTATATAACCAATATTGACTTTTATTCTCTAATAACATGTTACCACTCCCATCTCCCCTTTCTTCACATAGTTTCCTCTATGTCCCTTTCTCTAATCAGTTTGTTTTTCTTTGCAGGCTCTGCCAAGCAGGTCTGCAGCCTGTCTTGATCTGAACTTTTGTATTAACAAAGCCAAGTCCTCAGTACCAGTAATCCAGTGTTGTTGCATAACTTCACTGTGCTTGGCACAGAGGCATGTGTTTTGTCCTAGACATGTTGCTTGAAAACTCCTGCAGATCTCTGTGTTTTTCCCTTTTCTGTTCCCATGAAGGCTCTAGGCTGGCCTGAAGCTGTGTGATGTTGTTCCCCCTTCTTAACATAAACGAGGAGCAAAAGGTTTTCTTTGCAGAGTCCTGTATTTTCTTTCCTACGCCAAAAGCTTCAGCAGCGTTGTGGTACTGCTGGAAGGGCGACTTGCTGGCAGGCAGTGGGAAAACAAACAGACAAGCTTACAAATAGCCACACTGGCACCATGAGACCTTTGGGTCCAGTTAGTCTTTACGCTGATGGCAGCAAGTGACTGGGAGAGACCCAGCATCGTTGTTGGGGTGCAAACCCAGGTGTCCACCAAGGTGGCCGAGGAAATCCTGTTTGGCACTGATGAAATCATGAAAAACAAAAGCAGAGGCAGTAAGTAAGTCCAGATCTGTTATTCTTTGAAAACTGTCCATCAGGGAAAATGCAGAAGCCCTATTTTCTGTACTGGGTAAAGGTGCTGATGGACTCCCTCTGCACAAAGAGCTCTGTGTATGGATAGATGAAAGTGCTCTCCAAAGCCTCAGCAGCAGCTGTGCTGGATTTATAGATGCATGGCTATAAGGAACAGTGATTTAAAATAACTGAAAAACCACTTAACTAAAGAGGTTTTTGTGATATTGTGATTTTATAACTGGAGCCTTAATATCGATGAGTCTGGCACAGCACAACAAGTGATGCTGTAGGAGACCTCTTCTCAGTGGACCCGACAGGCTCTCTGGACTTCTTTTGCTCTATAAGAGCCATAACCAACTGTATGCGTTAATGTGAACATCTCAGCCATGATGCTGACAGCATTTGCAGCCCACCATCCAGGCACACTGTGTGACGAGCTGTGCCACCCCAGACCTTGGGGCTTTTCTGTCTCTCCAGATCTAGGATTTACGGACTTTTTGTTCCACTCAGAAGCACTGTGGGTATCATCTCCAGCAAGGAGCCAGCCGGCTGGCAGGAGGGATGCTTGCTGGGTTTTTTTTGTAAAGGCATAAAGTGTCCTTAACCTGAACTCTTGAGTGCAAGATATTCTGATTGAGCAGCAAGAAGTATTGGCCTGTTCTACAGGTAACTTGAGCAGCTGAAAGAGGAGTTGAAAAAAACACACCAAAAAAGCTAAAGAATATTTTTGAATTTTCCTGTTTCAGAGCAGAAACCAGCCTCTAACTTCTGGGCTCCTTCCTCCGAATCAGCCCAGGGTTAGTAGCAGAACACCAGATGATACAAGTCCCTGGCTCTGAACCTGCTTGGCAATTCCTATGGATTCATGCAGCTGCATTTTATGTCTGTGCACAGCTGGGTGTCTCCTCCTAGTTGGTTTTGGCATCAGTTTTGTTTGTGGATTTAGCTAAGTTTTTTATCTCCTCCTCAAGCATCTTGTTTTTCTTCTCCATGTCCTCCCGTGAGCATTCCACGTTCATCAACTTCAGCTCCAGTTCCTCAGACTTCTTCTTCTCCTTCTCAATGTCCTGATTCAGCCTTACCACTCTGGCCCAGACTTCATAGTTTTCCTTCTCGAGACTGCAAAGAGAAACAGAACTTGAAAGGATTGGATTGGAAGAGTGTCAGGAAGTCATCTTTTGGCTCTTAAGGAGTCTGCCCTCTGTGTCATTAAGCTATAAAATAAGCCAGAGGTGCAGTCCTGATCCCCTGACCCTCAATGGCCACATAACACAATGCAATAAATCAATACACATGATATATAATGATACAATAACAATATATGAAGCTATATAACACTGATAGTTGCAACTAATAATGTAATAACGCTATTACTGAATTCTGGGTAGTATAATGGTACAATATTGTAGTAATAACAAGAATTATGACAGTGTAATTATTGCAGAAACATTACAGTGTCATACAATGATGTAATAAGAACTAGAGAATGTTAATATTGTAGTAATATAACATTAGCAACTCTGTCATGAGAGTACAGCACACGAGCATTGACTTTTAGATAGCCTACTACAATACTACATTTTATCATTAGTCATTACTCTTATATACTGTATAGTATTACTGGTAAATTAATCTGTGCAATACTAGTGTTGTAATAACATGAGCTGAAGACTTCATACTCTCCAGAAAGCAGCACTGTGCAGCATGTTACCTTTTAATTTGTTCCTCGTAGTCATTTTTCTGTACCTCCATCTCTTTTTTCAGCTTCAGGATCATGTTTTGCAGGAACTCCCTGCTCTCCTGATCAGACTTGGAGACCTCAGCAGGGCTGCTGGTGGGACTGGCTATTTCCTTTGGCTGATGGCTGGGACTGGGGCAGGGCAGAAATTCCTTATCAGAGCTGCTGCTTGAAGGGCTGGGGCTGGAGCCGCTGCCTTCCCCACTTTCTGCCTGGGAGGTAGGAACATTATCGTAGGTTGAAGCCCGGTGAAGGTCGAGCAGCTTAAAAAGATCATGAGACAATGTTCTCTTATGTCCATCGGGGACCACGGAGCGCATGCTGCTCCCAGGGGAGCTCTTCCAAAAGTCACTGGCAAATATGTCATTTTTGTCATTGCTGCCTTTCTCCCCAGGAGAAGCAGCTGTCAGGAAAGATTTCCTGTTAGGTAAAGTCTGAGTTCTTTTCCTTGACTGCATTTTCCACATTCCCAGTGTATCTTTGGACCCATTATCTTCTCTGGGTGCACTTAAGCTCACAGCTGGTCTGGCGGCACTGCTGGAATTCAGGTCATCTCTCTGTAAAATAGACCCGTGGCATTAGGACAGCCTCATCCTGCTTTGTGAGCAAGGACAGGTTGCAGGGACTGCTGTGACTGCAATATTTAAGAAAGGCACATTTTAACATGCTAACAGGAATGGCCACAAGTTTTCCATAAAAAATTTTGGGTTGCACCATGTTTTCCATTAAAAAGAACTTTTTGCAGAGATTCTTTCTGAGTAAAGCCTTTAATCCTCAGTGTTTTCACTTCACCAGCAGGAACTGAAAAGGCTTCATCTATTCTGCCTTTTAGCTAAAAAACTTCAGGAGTTTTCTTTTTTCCCAGAACAGTAGATTTTCCACAGGAAAGTGGAAAGTTTATCTACATTGTTTTCCTGATGTAGATATTCCAGAGATGACAGTTAGAGCTCTTTACCCTATTAATAGCAAGTGCTCTTAGTGGCTCACTGACCTGTTAGATCCCATAATAATTAATTACACATCTATTAAATTTATGTTTTATTATTTCTCTGAGGATCTAGCCTTACCATTTGCCTTTGGATCAAGCTCTCTGTCCTGGGCACTGCAGGGTCCTCTGCAGCATCCCAGCCCACGGAGCTGCGTGGGATGGGGGATTTCTTGTCATTTTTTTGGGCAGATGGGGAGGGTGGCACATCCTTGGATGAGGGAAAGAGGTCTGCATGGTCACTTATCATCACAGTCATCACCTTCTGGATCTGTGGCGTGCCTGGAAGAAATTACAGACTTGTCAGCAGCAAACCCAATGCAACGGGCTTTCTTCCACCCACACTTGCATTTTCTGGTTGGTCTTTCTGGTGTCCAAAATGGAGATGCACATAGAAATGCAGGTGAAGACAAGGAGCAGGATCACAAAACCAAGTAAAGGGAGGGATTTTTATATCACCCCAGAACAGCAGGAGTAGACTATGGAGCAACCAAGATGGGAGTCTGCTCAGCTGCACCAAGACACAAATTGTGCTTCTTTGGCTTTAGACAAGCAAAGTACAGGTATCAGTTATATGAATAGGCATATGAATGTCTGGACCATTTGCACGTAATGTCTGTAGAACAAAACAGTCTTTGGCCTTAAAATATTTCTTCTATTAGTTCTGCTGCATCTGGCCTTCCCCACGGGATTACAGTTTGGCTCAGCTAAACAGTAATTTCTTCGAGTTTCCTTTGTTTCTCTAAGAAGAATTTTACACCTTCCTGCTCTAAGCAAAAGAAAGATGACTTCACAAAATTCCTGAATTGTTTGAAATCTATGGAGGGAACACACAGTGCAATTCTAAGCAGTTTTCATCACCATAAACATTTATAGCACAACACGTGGCTTTACCCTACCCTGCTGTATTTACTGTGCCCAGGCACATGTCTGGCTTATATCATGGGTCTACCATAGAAAATTTTTAATTTCAAGATTGTGGATGCAACTGGGTATTTCAGCATATCATGTGCTCCTATGCCAATTATTCCAGGAGTCCCTTTTACCTCTCATAATAATTGCAGGATCCTCTATCTTGGGTCTGATGAGGTTCACTCCAATCACTGTTGCCAGGTTATCCACACTCATCTTGTTGATGCTAGAGTTCAACTGTATTTCATGTAGAAACCTGCCAGAATCCAAGGGCAAATATTTCAAGTCAGAGAAGGAAGACTGCAAAAAGCCTTACACACCCACTGGTATAAAATCCTGATTGATTCATCCAGCTCTTCCTTTAAATCCCAAGGACAGAAACATGAAATTGCCTTATAAGTGCAAACTGGAGCTGGGTCTTATTGGTATCAGTAGAAAAACCACCATGTGATGAGCTGCTCACCTAAAAAAAAAAAAATCAAAAAGGGAGGGAAAACCTCCATCTAATCTCTAACCAGAGAAAAACTACCTAGGCTGCGTGAAACCTGACAGTTTTGTTGCACAAGGCTTTGTCTAGAAAAACTACATTTGATTTTAATTCTCAGGGATTCATAAGTGAGTTTTAGGGTAGGCATTTATGCTCAGACTTTGTCAAGGTGTTCATCCCCATGGCTGAAATTCTCCCTTTACAAAAGTCAGGATCTGGTGCCTTGAGGGGAATCAAAACATGGCTTAAGAGGGCTCTCTCTAGAGGAGTCAGCCTCAGCTTTGGGATGATATTTCTACTCACCAACACCAAATCTGAGCTGTTTATACCTTGTGCAGAGGACTGACCTGCAGATATAGCTGAGGAGGTTGTAGTTGTCTCTGGGAAGGAGGGACAGTTGCTTCAGGAGTTCCTGATGGCCCTAAATGCAAGTTAAGAAATAGCTCTATAAAGATTCACAGATATATATGGACACAAGAATGACTCTCAGTCACTCCATCCATTCCTATATGGTCTCACCTCTTGGCATTTGCTTGCCTTGGAAATTACATTTATCCAGCAGACCAAGCATGGACATGGAAAAGTTTTTGTACAGTGCTCAGCAAGAAGAGGCAGACCATTGCCCAGTACTGCTGCTACCACAGCAGCAAAGGAAAGAGCAGGGTTCCCTCCAGCCCAGCACGTGTGTGATGACCTCTTCGGAAAGAGCTGATCACACCTAATCTTGCATTTCTTGTATATAAACATTTAAGACATTTTTAACCCCAAAGATCCTGAAGTGAAACAACCTACACGAAACATTTGCCCTTGAAATACAGGGGTGAACACTGCAGTTCACAGAGCTCATGCTACCAAGGATAGCTGCCTTATTTTTTTTGTGTATAGGAACAGCATCCATGAGTGAGGTTTTTGCAGTGGGCGGGCTTCTTTTCCACCAAATTATATAGTTAGGAAAAGACAGTTCCCATCTGTTTCTCACTTCTCCCTCTACCAAATCGCCACTTCCTTCTGTGGTCTCACCCAGAGCCCTCTGCCAGCTCTGCTCTCAGCTCGGGCTGATGGAGACTGCAGCAGGTTGTGTTTCCTTCCTCTTTTGCTCTTCACACTTGCTATTTGCTGCAAGCGCTTAATGACAAGAGATGCTGAGCAGCTCTTAGATCTGCTCCAGAAGTGTAAGCTTTAAAATGGATAAACCCATGTTGTCAAGTGGGGAAACCCCACTGGCTTTGGGAGATTTTATCTTTTTAATTTTTTTTCTTTTTCTTTTTTTTTTTTCCCCCAGATTTTGAAGCTCAGTAATTACACAGCTTGAAAAGCACAGCTAAAGATGCACCCGGTGTCTCCTGCTCACAAAGCCCTGGCACTGAAACACAGCTAATTTTAAGGCCAGAAGGAGAGAAATGAATGCATCTCTACCTTTCTCTCATCTGCATCCAGCGCCTGACCGCACAGCAGGAAATCCTCGTACTGCATCCAGGGCACAACTGGCTCAGGGAGCTCCCGCAGGTAGAGTTTGAACAGAGAGGCCACGGTGTGCACATCTGTATCCCTGCAACATGCAAAGAGCCACTCACGTGAAACTCAGACCCATCTGGTGAGCAACCCCTACCCTGCTCCAAGAGCATGAGATTATATTTAAGCTCTGTGTATAGATGCAGGAGACAGAGAGATATAAATAGGGAAGCCAAAGCAAGCTGGGGGGAATCCATAGAGCACCCCAAGCCAGGGAATGGCCCCAGCTGGTAGGAAAATAAGTGCTTGGTGGAGATTTTCCCCACCGTGGGGCTGGCAGGTCCCCAGTGTTCATACACAGGCTGAGCCTTCCCAGCCTGCATTTCACTCATGAGGGTTTGCATGCAAATATTGCCTGCTGTTCACATGTTTGGCAGGCACTCCCCGCTCTGTGTGGAGCTGGCGAAGCTTGCCTGGGGTTTTTAAGATTAACAGCAATTACTGAAGATGTTCTGCCGGGACAGATGTTTGCAGCTTTGCATACCATATAGTTTACATTACGTCAAAAGGACACTGTCAAGATCATAAGCCTCTAATTTGACCTACCTTGAAGTCGCTAAGCTGTTATAAACTTCTAGCAAAAATCCCCCAGTTCATTTATTTTTAGGATTGGTTGGGGTTTTTAAAATACTATTATTTTTAACAAATGCACATAACCATAAAGGAATTTTTTCAGAGCTGTGTTGTTGTAGGGCCTACCAATACACACCATTAGGCATCCTGGATGCCTGGGCTGCAACAGCAGTTTTCTAGCGCTCCCCACCCAATCCTGCTGTGCTTGTGTGCACAAGCGTGCCTGTGCAAACCCAAACAGGCTGCGAAGGTGGCACTGAAGGTCAAGCCAGCATCTTGCAGCGTTGAGGTCACTGGAAATCCCATTATTGGCCTTCCTCCTCGCTAAGAGAATGTTTTGGTTGAAGTGCATAGGGGCTGCCATCACCCTGAGATCACCGCAGCAATGCTCATACCAAGCCCTGAGGCACAGGGTGCTGGGAAAAGGGCCAAACTCCCTTGCCATGCCCCACTGCAAAACACAGTTCTGCAAAAAATAAAAAAAGGCTTCACCTTCCTATGACCCCCATACAGGTTACAACAGGAAAGCTCTCAGCAGGACTCTGGCACTCAGAAAGCAAGAAATATTCAACTGCAAAACCAACGGCCAGGATGGTTATGCTCCCGGAGCAGCTGTGGCTCTACAGCAGGTATTATTTAAGTAAAAGTGCTGTGGTTTTTCCTAACAAAGCTGCATAAAGCTGGGTAAAAACAGGAAAGGTTTTGCAGTGAGGGACAGGCCTGTGGATAGAGAGATGAGGCCCCTGCACTCCGCTTAGGCAAATTGTTTTGCACAAAAGTCCAGGGAAACTCCTGGGTTTGGGTGCGTCTCTCCCACAAGCACCCCAGATTTTGCCGGCGGCTTTCAGAGCTCAGGTGATGCCATATGGAGCAGCTTCCTGGGTCTGCATAGATGGGGCATCACCACAAGTATCAAACACCTTCATAGACATGCAGCAGCCTGGGCACTCTTTGTCTCAGTTATGGTGGATAGGACAGGGCAGGAATTAAACCAAAAACCTTCACTTTAGGTGCTGTGGAAAGGCAGGACCCACTTTTCCTTTATCCCAGCACAGGGGTCACTGCTTTCACCAGTGCAAACCAGAGGGTGAAGCCCTGGAGCAGCCTGCACAAGTGAGCAGGGGATGCTTATCTGACGGGGGCCAAAAGCAAGGGCTTAAACTCTGACTTGGGGCAGGGGACAGGTGGGAAACCATCTCGGAGATACTGAGGCACCTGCAGGGATAGCTGGTCTGCGAGCTATCAAGGGAGGGCTTTATAAAGAGGTGCACCAGGAGTTTACCTTTCTTCTCCCATTTTGCACAGGGCATGGCAGAGGTAGAAGTAGCAAATGTCTCTCTCCAAAGCCTCTCTGAGACACACGGGCAGGGATAGGCAGCTCTCTCAGCTTTAGGGAGTTTGCTATTTCCTCTTAGCCCTGCAGAGGAAGGGCGTCAGCCTTGGAGCAGCCAAAATCTCTCTGTCATCTCTATGTGGTGTTGTAGAGAAAAGCAACAGGAGGAAAATATCATGGGTATAGGCTGGCAGGGAAAGAAATAACTTCTACTGTGTGCATTAGGGTGTTCTCCGAGCTTATTTGTGATCCTCTACTTGCTCTCCTTTCTCTAAACCTCTGCTCTTAGCTAATGGGCTGTGTAGGCTCTTCCCTTTGCCTCCTTCTTTGGCTGCTCCTGCAAATGATAAATGCTGTGTGGGGCCAGGATTTTCCTAAATACTTTCCTTTTTTTCCATGAATCTCATCTCAGCACCCTCTGATTCTGCTTTTGCCTCCATTTGGGGTTTCTGCTGAATCCTTTCTCCTTGTCAAGCCCTTCTGGAGAGTCCGAGTTTCCTGCAGGGCACTGCTGGGCTCTCTGAGGGGTTAGACAGGCTGCTTTTCCCCCAGATTTTGGGGTGTATGAGACCTAGTTGAGTAGGAGAGGGGGAATCTAGCATTACCGGTCAAATGATGGCCTTTCCCCAGCATCGAACGCGTCCCTGAGCTGTTTCACCAGGTTGTCTTGGCCAGGGAGGCGGAAGATGCCCTCCTCACTCACACCGTGCTCCCGGATGAACTCGGCACACTTCTGCACCAGGATGGGGACCTGGTGCTGCCCGAATTTCTGTTCATAGGCCATGGTCTCTGCCAAGCGCTGGCCGAACACCGCTAGGGAAAGGACAGAGAGGTTAGAGGAGCCCAAAAGCTTTGCTAAAGGCATATTACCTGCCAAAGTACATCAGGTGCAAATGTGATAGCAGTACCTGCTTTTCTGATAGCATAGGAGCTACAAGAAGTCTGCAAGCTGGGCGAAATTCTTCCAAAGAATTAATAGCAAAATGAAACCTTGTTCATCTACAAATAATTAGCAGTTCTCAAAATTATTAAAACCAAGCAGTGAGCCTTGTTTTTTGCCATGCTGCTTGCTGGCCTTGGAGCAGGGTGCTGATACAGAGGGAGATGGGAACAGCAAAAAGGCTGATGCAGGGCACAGGGAGAGAAGGCAAGCTCATCACACAAAGCTGAAGGATATAGAAAGCACAGGAGAACACTAAGGAATAAGAAAAGCAGCCTTGAAGAGATTTGGAGCTCGAAGTCTTACTGATTTAGTTGCTTTTCTTCCCCCTCCCCTCTCCTCTCACCCTCCAGAAACTCCCCTGTGCAAAGAATAGCAGCATTTTGCAGCGAGTGGTACCTTTCCTTCGGAGCAATGGCCTTTTCCTCCTGAACTCACAGCAAAAGAAGAGCTCGAAGGTGGGAAGGCAGCAGCCTCCATCCCAGCTTTTCCTCCTCAGAGCCTGGGGCATGGTAAGAGCAGGCAACTCCCAACTCCAACTGGCTCTGGGATATTAATGGCAAAGGGTCCTATGGTCCTCCACCGTATTTTTGCCCCAGCAGTGCCTGTGATGTGTTCACATTGTGCTCTGAAGGCTGAAATAATTCCTGTGCATCTTCCAGACCAGGAAAATGCAAGTAAACACTTTCATCTGGAACCACAAGGCTTGTCAGCACCTGCCCGATCATGGGGGTTTTTCATTTATGACTTGCTTACACTTTTAAATAATGAATATAAACCTGTCATTGTGCACAGTAAAAGCAAATAGCTTTTTTTTTTTTTTTTTTCTTTTACCTCTCTGCATTAATTGCTTATTTAACTGCAAGCTGGCAGATTTGTTAATTTGGGAATACCTCCCTGGGGCCAACGCAATGCCCATGCCAGCCCACTCGGCAGGCGGGTCATTGTAGGGTGGCAGCCAGGCCTTCAAAACCCCTCCGAGATTTTGGAGATGCTTTTGCTGTTGCTTCACTCTTGGCAGCTGCTCTGCTTTTTGGCGTGCAACAAGCTCACAACTAGCTGGGTCACATGGGGCTGCTTCCAGGTGGGCTCTTGCCAAAACCTCCACTATACAGTGGGTTGCTTTAAAAGCACGTGTTGCTTCAGCTTGCATTGAGGCCAAAAACCTAAAGCATGAAGTTTTGGGAGTCTATTAACCTGTGTGTTGACATAAAATGCAGCTCCACAGTACCTGACTTCTCTGCTATCCTCAGGGCTCTCTGTACTACTATAAATTTACATTTTCTCTCATATAAGGTCACTTTATCTAGCTGGAAGAAACTGGCAACCTCCTAAGTTTAAGCAAGGATCAGATGCAGAGTTGTTATTAAATACTAGAGCCAGGTGGGGCAATGCCCTGAAAATTTCTGGCTCATGCAATCCTAATTTCAGATGAGTAATGCTGCATCCCCCAGGGCACAGCATGTTTCAGTTTAGAGGCAGAAAACACCAGGGCTGCAGAGGAAAACCAGCTGTGTCGTCGTTTAGGTGAAGCTTATCTGTGCCTATGGCAGGGTCACAGTGAAAGAACTCAAATTGGCAGCGCCTACTTGCCTCTGAACTGCTGTGATTTATATTAACACAGAAGCTACAGGAGATGAGAGCTCCATCATGCTTGTCTTACACAGCTGAAGGGCATGGATGCTATAAAAAAATTATATAAATAGTCAGGGCAAAGCACAGAGGGAGGGAGGAGAGGCTCAGGATGACCATCTGGGTTAGTGCTCTTTTGGAGGAGAACTAAAGAGACTCCCAGCCCTGTTTCATTGGTGAATCTTGCTTATAGGAGTTCATCCTTATAGGAAAAATCTGGATAGTTCATTCTTATAGGAAAAGTGGCTGGCGTGACCTTTGCTGCTTCCTTTGTGGGCTTTGCCTGTGGTGGGAAATTTACAGTATGCCCCTTTCTGGTCGATTCATCTTTTATACTTCCCTGCCCACAATTCTGTAATGGCATAAATGCATGCCTGAGGGGACTGGAAGCAAGGATCCTGTTGCTGCAAGCCTTGTCTGTATGTGAGGAGGGCAACTGCATGGCCATGGCAGACTGCAGAGAAAATGGGGCAGAAGGGCTGGGCTGAGCAAGAAAAGCTGGAAGAAAAGCAAAGCAAAGAAATTGGCAGGTGAAAGCAAAATTTTTCAATGCTTTATCCCTGAATAAGATTTTTTTTCAAGAACAATGTTTTATGGGGTCAATAAGTCAATGAGGAAGTTTGCAAAAGAGGTTGAAACCAGCCCAGAAATCTTCATTCATACTTGGCTGCCATTTCCTTAACACTGCCCATGTTTGCAGCAGACCCACCACCACAGGGTCTGGTCTAGGAGTAGGTTTCTAAGGCATTACAAGTTACAGTCACATTACAGTCTGTTTTCCAGTTTCAAGGGTTTATGAGACCAGCTTTGAAATCCTCACACAAAAGTACTGCAGACCATGAGATGGTAGGAAATCGCTTCTCCAAGAGCTGTCCCTGCTCCCCTTTACCTCCTGACGCTGACCCCAGCACTCGTCGGATGGATTTAACCCATTCTTCCATCTCAGACTGGGAATTAGCCATGAGCACGCAAGTGTCCTGCCCTGCCCGGTTCTGGTCTCCAGAGACCCCTGCAAAAAAAACCCCAAAACATTTATGCTTCATTTATAGAGAGGATTGGAGGAGAAAAGACACATTATTCTTGTTTTCTTTGCTAAATGCTTTTGGCTCTGAATTTCCCCATTAACGTCTATTTGGCTGTGAAATGAAGCAGTGCTCTTATATTTCACCCTTGCTGAAGGTCTGCAAGAAAGGAACAGAAACTGCTTAACATTGCAGCCTGCCAAGGCCATGAGACATGGGCACTGACACAGGGCCCTCCTCCAGCCCTGACATGTGAATATTGAAAGCAAGACATGAGTTTTCATGTACAATGCAGCACTGTGGGGACCTTGAAAAGAAGTGGGAGCAAAAGGACTGGAAAAATGACTTGCCTAAATGATGTTGGGTGAACAGTCCAGCCCAAAAGTGTGTGAAAAAGAGGAGTGAAGCATCCTCACCTGGGATGATTTCGAAGATAAATTTCCCTCCTTCCTCTGGGTTGCTGGCCACCTCCTTGATGGTGCTTCCCTGGAGAGACAGGCAGCCCTAGAACAAAGCAGAGCAGGAGCTGCAAATACCTGTGTCCCATCTCTGCAAGGCTGACATTACCATATGTCAGCACTGAGGATCGAAGTCCTTCTTTCGAACGGATTGCAGGAGCTGGTGCCCTATATATATATATATATGCTAAAAATTATTTTTCAAACACTAAGGGACACTTCCTAAATGCCAGTTTTTCTGATAAAGTGATTCTCAGAATGAGAAAACTGTTATTTTGCTCTTTCCTTTTTTCCTCCTTCTCATGTTTTTTTAACGCCTGTTGGGAGTGGAAGAAGAGAGTTCAAAGGAGAAGGGACCTAGCAAAATACCGGAGCATCCTGTTTCTGCTGCACTGGCGCAGGAAAACTATTCCTTTAACACAGCATCACTGAAACCCAAAACCCAAACCTAAAGTTTGCAGGAGAGGAGTAGAGAAAAAGAAGAAAAGGAAGGGGAAAGAAAAAAGTAAAGTGGAAAACAGCCGTTTCTTTTGGACCTTCATTTCCCCAATTGTCGTGGTGAACACGGGCAGCTTGGTCCTTGCTGGGGGGAATGGGTGGGAAGCGGCCGAAGCACGTAGGGGCCAAGCAGACGTGAGTCAGCACCAGAGGCCTCCCGAGGCAGGAAATAAGGCAGCACCACAAAAATAAAGTTTCTCAGCGATTTCAACCTCCTGAAAGCCATTGGGCTCCTGCGAGCAAGCGCTCCAAAAGCCTGAATTGCAGCTGTATCAGAGTCATTGATGGGATCAGAGAGGCTTAAAACGACCCAGGATGGTGCATCAGGGTCACCACGAGAGCTGCCAAACGCACCATGAATAGCAGCAATAAGCTTTTTACAGCACTTTCTGCTTCTATATCCCAATTACAACCAGGGAGACTGCTCATCCCAGTCACCCCTGAAACAGGGCAAAGGCAGAAATAGGACCTGGACCCCGCCAGGCTCAGCCCTGTGCTTTCACCCCAA
The DNA here is from genome assembly GCF_947461875.1 of Haliaeetus albicilla. Lineage (NCBI taxonomy): Eukaryota > Metazoa > Chordata > Aves > Accipitriformes > Accipitridae > Haliaeetus > Haliaeetus albicilla. The sequence continues at coordinate 42,303,489 of NC_091495.1, read as the reverse complement.
GGATCTACTGATCGCCTTCCCCTTACGAGCATTTTCTATCTTGAGAGTAGTTTTGCTACCAGTAACAATTTGTATCAAGAATGGCTTTTCCAGCAAAGGAGAGAACCTTTCCCTGAAATTTCTCAAAACAAGGAAAATATGGTGGATATTACCGGTGTAAGCTACAGTATGGAGCAAATGGTTGAAAAACTAAAAAGTTATCCACATAAATTGGGAAAACAACATGATTTCTTCCTGGCAAGTGTACTACAATGCACACCCTAGGAAATGGTTTATATGGGTGAGACAGAGGGCTTGTTACAACCCAGAGGGGCTGAAGATGGGAGGATGCTGCTGGAGGGCTGCGGATGTCGGGCACTGGTGTAGACGTTCAAATCATGCCCAAGTGGATGATCACACTCCTGTTTTGTGCAAAGGGTTGGGTGCACATTGTGCTCTCCTGAGGATCTCAAAAAGCATCAGAACAGACATGCACTGGAGCGCTCAGCAGATTTCAAGCCTTTTCGCTTAGAGGAAAAGGCAGCTGGGCAGGTTTCCTCTGGCCGCATGGGGTGGACCGGGGCGGCAGCTGAATAGCACAAACTGCATCTGCACCTCTGAGCCTTCTGTGAAGGATGTGGCTGGGCTGGGATGGCATACAAACCCGGAGGCCAGAGAGAGAGAGATTTCCTTTCCTCATCCCTCCAGCTGCCCTCTTGTGTGGCAAGAGGTCCTAAGGAAGCAGCTGCCCATTGCTGTCATCTGCCCACAGCCCTGCCATGAGGTCTGTCCTGGGCAGATCCTCACACTCAGGCTATGCTGAAAGTCCTGCTTATTTTTTCCTAAAAGCATCCTGTAAGATGCCTTTCCCACCAAGTGCATGGCTGAAACCTCTCTCAAAGCTCCCATCACCTTGTCTAACCATTGCTGCACCTGCCATCACAAAAATGGTGGTGTACGGAGCTCTTTTTCTTCCCAGCCTGTTTCTGTTGTCTTGGAAAATGGTAGCAACTTTCTAGTTGGTAACTGGGGTTTTTTTTCCACCACCCTGTTGCTTGGGCACAGAGGGACCAAGCCCCCAGCAGGGCTTGCAGGCACTTTAAGTATTTAAGTGCATAGATGAGGCTCCTGATCAGGATATCTCATCTCTGTTACTGCCCAGAGGCAGAAAACTCCTTTAATACCCTACTCCAGACCCATCCCAAATCATTTCCTGATGAGCAAAGCTGCAAGAAGGGGAAGACTAAGGACCAGCAAAGCCCAGCGGTCTCATCCTACCTGTGGTTTGACATCGTCCTCATCCTTGTAGTAGTAAAGCTGCTGGCCCTTAAGCACAAAGTACCGCTGCTGCCAGTTCTTGACAATGGAGCGCTGCTTTTTCAGCCAGCCGATCTTCAGGGGCCGCTCTAGTGGGTTGGGGGAGGCCGGCCGGGTGCCCACTGGCTCGCCGCTCATCACGCTCTTGGAGCGGGCTGCCAAGAAAAGAGAGGGATAGGCTGGCGGGGATGCACAGGGACGAGCTGCCAGCAGTCCCACGTCCCCAGGGCAGGTTTAAGCTACAACAGCAAGAGCGGCTCTCTGCCCCTCTGCCTGTGCTGAGCAAACTGGCTAGAGTTTTTAAAGGAAGTGGCTGCAGTATCTGTCAGTGTGTGCTTCCTTTTTCCTGCGTGGGAGTAATTGTCTTGCAAGTGAGAAGAAAATCATTAGCTTTTTTTTCTTTAATGGGAGTGTGTGTTTTTTTTATAGCCACCCCAAAGAGCCTGCAGCAGCGATAGCAGAATGACCCAGCCTGGCTCAAAAAAACCTCTTTGGAACTTGCAGTTTTGCTCTGGGAGAGTATTGCCTGATGTTTCCAATGGGGCAGTTCTCACACAATGGGATTGGAAAGTCTCCAAGGGGGGAAAAAGTGCCAGTATGGATTTACCGGCTGGGCAGAAGAGTGTCCCCTGTCTCCTCTTTGCATCGCATAGATGGGTCCCATTGGTGCCACTGACCTGTGCCAGGTACCGGCAGCATGGCCCTATGGTATCTCTAAATGCGTCTGTGATAGTAAATGCCTTGGGAGGGATCATTACCAGAAGGGATTTTTGCCTCTGGACCGGGCACTGCAGGACCCCAGTGCCAAGCCACCTAGGTAGAGTTAGCATTTATGGTCTCAGGGAAAAAATAGTTATATGACTCCAGGGGAATTCAGCTTCACTGGTCTCTGCACATGGTGATTTCCTGAGGTCCTACAGCTCCCCTGCTAAAACGGAGCTGATGGCACCTGGCTGGGTCCTACGGGTGAGGATGGTGCAGGATTCGGGCCCCTGAGCCCAGCAGCATTGGCTGGCAGAGGGCATTCAGGCTGAGCCAGGGCTGCGAGGGAGGTGTTGTGTAGTGCTGTGGGATAGGGAAAGCTGCGGCAGCCCCATATCTCTGCCCCCAGATGCTCACTTTTCCCCCGAGCTGGTCAGTGGAGCGGAGAGCTGCAAAAGCTGCATTAGATATGAGTGTCGATGAATCCTGGTGTGGACCTGAGTGCAAAGGACAAGCTTAAAAGAGCAGAAAATTAAAAATCACCCATCGCTGCCTTGTGATGTTTGGGGGTGGGGGCATCTCACGCCTGAGCAGGTGCTCCCATTGCACAGACACCCACAGGGAGCCTGAGCCTACAAAACATTTTGCGCTCAGTGCCGAGCAGTTAGCAGTTGCTTCAGAGGTCAGGGGTGCTGCAGTTCAAGAGTGTGCCCAGCTTCCCCTTCTGAAAACCCCTGGAGTAAGAAACCCCTCTGTGTTTTGCCTTTGTCCTTCTGAGCCAGGCTTGGGTAGGGCACTCTGAGTTCACCCCTCCACTACAAACTTGTCACAGGATTGCAAATCACATCCCAAAAAATCAAAAAGGATTGTGAATCCAAAAATCAGTCTTCAAAGTGCAGTGAGGATGCTGCTTGTACCTCAATGTCTGCTGATATTGGATGCCCCCTGCAGAGGATGTGGTTATAAGCAAGGACTTTTGAAAGGGATTTGCCAGCCAGCTCGCCTGAAAAATACTGGTACTGGGGGTTACCCTGATGCAAAAAAACAAAATGGGGTTTCCAAATTGCACCTCAAGCTCGGGACAGTTTCTTTGCACTTTGCCAAAACATCTGCATTACTCAAATCTCATAAATATTAATATGATTCTCAGCAAACTGCTCACGAGCAGCATCGCTCCTCTCCATAAATCATGTTCCTTCCTGTCCTGCGGCTGCCGTCAACTCCTCGGGGGTGAGGATTTTTGGGGAATGATCCGCAGGGGTGGAGCAGCCGCTGGGAGCATGGAGGCTACTGGGTGCAGGGCGCTGCCTGCCTCCGACAAATGCTTTGCTCTGTGGAAACCACAGCCCGTTGCCAAAGAGAAAACCCCAGGTGGGCTGGCTCCAAACTAGCCCCTTCTGCACTCCCATGAGCTAGCACTCTGATGCCTTCCTGAATTTTGCTGTGTGTTCTCCTATCCAATCATAGGACCTAATGTCGCCCTTGAAACAGAGATGCTGATACTCCCTCTGTTTAATTAGCACTAACTTTTGCAGAGTGAGGTCTCCATACCAAGCACCGATGACCACAAGGTCTTAATCTGAAGTGAAGCTGTTGCAGTGCAGCTCGCAGGGTCCCAAATGGGTGGAAATCAGGGATGAGTCTCCATCCATCAGCTCTGTGTTCAGCCTTCCCCAAAGAGCTCAGCTCAGCCCAGCAGCACTGATATTCCAGCGGCACAAGACTTGGAAGGAGAAATCGTGTCTTTTATGAAAAATGCAATGTTTTACTACCTTTTATTGAAGATATTAATCTCCCTCTAAGCCCATCATGGCTCCATCAGGGCTCTGCACCATGGAAAGGAATTAGCCCAGCAGGCACTGCTACCCAGGGATTCCTCCTGCTCTCAGCCTTGAGCTTAAATTGCCCGGTCCTTGCTGGAAATAACGTTTATTCTCTCCCTCCTTGCAGCCTTTTGCAGGTGCATAAGGAATGTGCATTCAGAGGAGTACGCTTGGGTCCCCTTTCTTTAGCATCAGCCCTTCTGAAATGCCAGACTCAAGGTGCAACCAGAGGTCTGTGCTTAGCCATGGCTTAGCTGTGTTCATGCACATACATACGCACCAATGTGAACATGGAGATGTATTTTCCCTCTGCATGAGACAGCTCTCCCCGTACTTTGGGCTTATTTAAGGCCAAAATAGCAGTTTGCAGGATCCTTCTTACCCACGATGTGAGCACTACCCAACTGCTGTTCCCACCTCAGGGCTTGTGCGGAGGTTTGGGGAGGGAGTTGCTGTGGGGACCTTGACTTTGCAGACAGCGAGGCTATTTTTGCCCAGTGGAAAGTTTTCTGCCTTCACAAAACCAGGACTATCAAGGCTGTGGCTCCCTCCCTTACAACTTTTCCAAGTTTCTATCTTTTGTGGCCAGTGCGATGCCCAGCTCACATGTGATGACCAGCTGAAAATTTTACGTGGGGCAGGGGCGAAGCTTTTTCCCTGGCTCTCACCAGGGTGGTCCAGCACTTGCAATTGTCGCCTTCACCAACACATCCCTGCCACACTTGGCCCCACTCCTCCTTGCCACTCTCGCAGGGCAGGAAAGAGCCACTAAGAGGAAATGTGGTGCCTCCCAAAGCGTTTCCTGCAGTAAGCGCCTCTGAAGTTGAATATTTCCTCCAAAACATCCTCACTCTTCCTCCAGCCCTGTGGACCGGCCACAGCAGGGTGCCTGTGTCCTGCTGCCTGCTCCCAGAAAAGAGGAGCCCTGCCAAAATGTGACTTGCAGGAGAAATTGCATTGGGTGCCACCGTGCTATCCACATTGACGCTGGCTCCTGCCCCAAATCCTTGTCTTGGGCAAGAGCTCTCCCTGCCATCTCCTTTGCTCCTGCCCCACAGGAGGGACGTCGGGTACTTGCAATAAAAACCAGTAAAAGCAAAAGTGCCACACTAGGTTTCGCAATGAAAATTGCAAACGCAATTTTCTCCTTCATTGAAATAAATAGTTTTGCATTTTTCTCATCGTGAAGAAGCACACAGAAGCCAGTGCACTGTCCTGGGGCTTTACAAAAGCTGCTTGTGCCACAGCCATGGCTGGAGATGAGGAGGGGGAAGCATCCTGAAGCCAGGAGGAGCCAGCAAGGGTGGTGGTGACTAATTTGCAATTATTTTCCACAAGCAAGTCACATCCCTGCTGCACCTCTGAAGACAGCAGTGGCTGGTCCCTGCAGCCACAAACCCTGAAGCATGAGAAGAGTCAATGCACCGAGCTGTACCCCAGCACTCAGGTCTCTGCACACACACACACACACACACCCCCCTCATCTTATGGGCTCACAGCAGCTGCAAGCTGCAAGAAGCACCCAGAATTTCATCACAAGCAGATTTTCTTGAAAAAAAGCATTCCCTGGTAACAACACAGGTGCAAGCCTGTGTTCCATCTCCACCCTCTCTGCTTCCCAGCGGCCAGCAGGCTCAGTGTCCCCTGGCCTTTTTTTCTGAACTACCAATTGAATTTACCTACTGCTCCACAGTCCTTGTGCAGAAAAATACTTATTATCCTAAGAATGGGCAATGCAGAAATCCAGGATGCTTCTGTGATAACTGTGTGGGGATTTCTGCACTGCTATCCTGCATGCTGATGAGTGCAGGTGATGGTACTGCTTCTTCTGTCTGCCTGCAAGCTTCTGGACCATCCGGGGTCTCATTCTACGCATCACTGTGCATCGCTGAGCCTAGCCACAGCAGTGGCCACCGGGGAGCAGAGGTGCTTGATTTGGAGCCTTGTGTGAACCAAATGGTTTGGCCATGCCAACAAAAGCAGCTTCAGATAGAAGTCCAAATTGCCTTTGCAAGAAAATCCAACCAGGATGACCTTGCAAGCTGACACAAGGTGCGGGGAGAAAGAGCTCAGCACCGCAGAGACCAGCTTGGTCAAATCTCTCTGCTGCAGGGAGAAATCAAGTTGCTGATGTGTGCCTTGACCATGTTTTGGCACCAGGGCCAGGACCACGGAGGGCCCTTGCCTCAGTGTGTGCACAAGGCTGGGCTTGTGCACCCCTTCCTCGATTGCAGCATCCTCGCGACCAAATTCCCTCCCTGAGTGCTTGACTCAAAAGCAGGCATTGGCTCCGCCGTGATATTTTGGCCACAGAGCCCGCCGTGGGGATCCCTCACTCCTTCCCAAAGGCGTTCTCAAGTGGTTTTCATGCTGGAGATGGATCCCATGACAGAGGAGTTCCGTGCAAAGCCTGGGCAGAGGCAGGAGATAAGTCAGGAAATCACACAGTGAAGCTGTCCTGTGGCACAGAGCCCGGAATGGGCGTCAGAGGGCTCTTTACCACGGTGAGAGGAAACTAGTGATGTTGGGGTGGGCGAAGAAACCTGAGCAAGAGCGAGATTGCTTCCTCCAGCCTGCACCGCTCCGTCCGCTTCTTGGCCTGCAAGGCTTGCGCCAGCAGAATGAGCCCATGTGGTTTAAATCCCCCCTAAACTTGGATTCTGGGTGGGCAGCGGACCCACGCTGCCAGGTCCCCCAGTTCCCCACCCTACCGAGACAGCCACTGCTCCAGCCCCAGAGCCACAGGCCTGGCTGTACTCCCACAGCATCCCTCAGTGACAATTTTGCAAATCACTTCTTGCAAATCATTTGCAAATCATCTGCCGTCTTGAAAGCGGTAGCTGGGGGCCAGGTCCCCCCACTGAGGCCAGAAGCAGGTTCGGGTCTGGGCCGTAGCCAAAATTGCTGCTGGGCTTGGCCACGGGCACCCCAGCAGACCCTGGCTTGCACCCGAAAGGCTGAAGCAGAAACAGAAGGGCATAAAGAAACAGTCACAGTACCTATTTTTGCAGCATCCATTTTCAGGTTGAAATCCCAGTTCCGTGGCAGCTTGAGGGACATTTTGGATCAGGAGGGGCTTTTCTTGTTCTGAGGGAGGCTTGCTTAGGAGACAGGCTGAAACGAAGCTCTGATAGTCCCGTGGGGATCCCGCGCCCAGGGTGCGATCCCCCCCACGAAGAACGATGGCTCGGCAAGGGTTGATTTGCCAACGTACTTCCTCCTCCCTCCTCTGAGAGCGGCTGTGAACAACCCCATAAAAGTACTTTCCTGCCCTGCTTTCCTGCAAAGCTCTCGTCTTGCTTCCCCGGCGATGCCGAGGTGATACTGCCTTTTTTGCTCCCCTTTTTGCTACCCCCTTTGGCTGATGCGGAGATGCCGCAGCCTGGCCCCAGCCTGCACCGAAGTGTGGCTGCCCCGGGGTTGCTCTCTGCGTGCTGCTCGTTGCATTTGAGGAAGTGGGTGTCCTTCTTGGTGCTGTCGGTGCGCTAGAGAATTGCTTGCTGAAGGACACGGCCCAGCACGGAGTTTCGGGAAATGTTTTGCTCAGCAGCAAAATGGGGATGAAATGAGGCTGCTCTTGGAGGAAAGGCTGTGGGTATCAGAGCAGTGAGGACCAGGGGATGTGGGCACAGACCCCATCAAGACCACCATATCAAGCAAAGCTCCTTTCCCTGCTCACAACAGCGAGTGTATCCTATTTCATGTCATTTAGTGCTGTTTTTCCACAAAAGAAATGGCTGTGCATCTGCAAAGCAGACTGCAATGCAATTAAACTGAGATGTAGCTCTTGAGACACAGGATAAATGCCAGGAAGGGTTGTTGCATTCATAAACACCCAAATGGAGCAAAAAGCAGCGAGGACAGCTGCAAGACATGGCAGTGTGCCCCAAAAGCCTAACAGAGGGCTCCAGGCCCCGTTTCCCCCCACCATACTGTGAAAGCCCAGGCCTTGCAGAGAGGGAAGTTACCCTGAACAGAAGCAGAAACAGTGACATGAGGAGCACAGGAGGCTGAAAGAGGACGAGGCCACTGGTTCCTGTTCTGATTTGCAGCCCAGCTGTCATGCCCAGGATGCACCGAGCCACTTGCAAAGGCTTTTTTTTTAGTGCCATAGTGTATATTGAGGCTGTGCCTCTTGGGGAAGGAGCCGGAGCCTGCATTGACTGCTTGGTTGCAGCACAGCCAGGGTGGACCCTGGTGGGCTAATTTGGGTTAATCACAGCTGAAAAATGAATTTGTTGCTTTGAGCAGTGACTAGAGCTAGCTCAGAGATCCCCAGCTCACATATTCCACTGCTGAAAATCCAGAGAACAGGATGGCATGGAAAGCAGTGCTATCGCAAAGGAGCAGCCCAGCATGTACCCAAGCCTGAACTAGATTAAACCCAATATCCTGCTTTGGACCTAAAATGCCTGAATTAACTCCATTTCTGCTGTACCCCGAGCAGAGGGCCCTGAATGAGCCCTGAATTAAGCACCATTTTTTCCCCTTGTCTTAATAATAACTGCAGAAAGCTAGAGGAGCTCTAGGGGGTCATGCATTTTAATCCTTTTTTTCTCTTCAACCCATTTTTTTTTTATGAAAGCCCAGCAGCAGCTTCTGAACAGCCGCCTTTCCCCACCTGCCTGTGCGAACAGGATGTCACGCAGCACTTTCCCCTCCTCTAGAAAGGAAACAGCAAATGCTTTAGCCCAAAATCGTGCAATTCAGCCTAATGCTGTGTGGCTACACCACAGCAGCTCAGCCCTCTCTGGCACCCCAAAAGAGCCCTTCACAAAAGCCCAGAGAGCTGTTTTGGCTGCCTCCAGGTTTTGGAAAGGACATCACAAGAGTGGTTTGGGTTTTTTTTTCCTACCAATCAAGCCAGGTAGCCTGTTCCTGAACCGAATGCCCCAGGGGAACTTAAAAAGGGCAAATCTCAGCCCATAAAGTTGTTTGGTTTGTTTTTACACCCCTGTTCTATCAGGATCTCATGGAAAATGCATCTGGACAGAGGGTTGCATGAGACCTGCTCGCACAGAGGCAGCCTTGGTTTGAGGCTTACTGTCTTTCTGGGTATGAAACACAGCTAGCACCAGGATTTCCACTGAGAATTTGCCAGTTTTGATGTTTGAATTAATTAAATTGGCACAGGATGGGGAGAAATGAGGGACCTTCAGCTGAACGGCTGAAATGCAAGCAGCAATGCAGATATGCCAGCCACAGAGGCTGTCAGATGATGTGTCTGACTCACTGCAAGGCACGGGCACACACGCACACACTGCCCTGCTGCCAGCCGGCTCAGCTGCTTGCCGAGAGACTTCATAGCCCATTTTCCAAAAGATTTAACACCAAGGGATCTTTCAAGACCTCTCAGTAATGGCATCTAATTGCTTCGTAGGACTGCTGAATATCGCATGGTGCTGCTCAGCAATTTTATGCTTAACTGGCTGACTCCCCCGAGGGCGATGTGCTGCAACACAAGATTTGGGGCTTTAGAGTAATTTTGCAAGGTTACTATAGAGAAAGAGAGAACATCGTGTTTTGTTGGTGTTGTAGAACTGTCTGAAAATGCCCACACGGTGTGTGTGACAGGAAGCAAAAAGAGAGCTGCTCATGGGTTGGTTTGGCTTAGCTGCTAAGTCAAAACCAATCAAAATAACACGAGAGCTAAAAATAGTGCTTTGCTGGGTACATGAAAGATTCTGCTCTCCCAACCCCATGCAAGTCAGGAGAGATGGCTGAAATGAACGAATAATTTATGCTAAGTGGAATTCCAACAGTTTTTCACATTGCCAATGAAATCTTTAGGTCAAAATGAGCTGATTTGCAGGGCATGGTGGTGCCAACACCTCACTCATCTTCGACCAAGATAGGCCTCTGATCTGATCACAGCTTCCACTACAATCCACCCTGGAAACGCAGCTGTTTGTTTGTGTCCCTCATGCAGGACGTGGATGGTCCAATTCTGCCTGTGGGCTCAGCCCATCTACAGCCTCCACGTGTATCTTTGCCACAACCAGGTCTGCTCTTAGGAAGATCCTCAAGGAAGGAGAGCTACAGGGCAAGGAATGGGGGAATCTGAGTTTAAAACAGACCCATCTGCTTTACAAAGCACAGCAAGGAGGTTTTCAGCATCTCCCCCACTTGCTAACAGCGCTGAATAAAACTCCACTACAGATAATGGAACTTATTTTTATTTAACAGTAACATATAGTATATAAATAGGGTAAATACTTTAAAATATACAATATATCACATTCGGACATTCAGTCAAAGAAAGGCAACTCTACTTGTGTAGCTAAAACATTAATCAAAAGAACAATGCACAGAGAAAGAAGCAGATGGTAGAAACACATCAGGTCTGGAGAACAGGAGCACACAAAGATTACAGTAGTACAAAATGCAATTCCAGGGCTGGTTACAGAGGGCAGGAACCACAGGAGCTTTCATGCAATGCTTTTTGTGACAAACACTTGTCCCCAGGAGGGTCTGGATGGGCCGTACGGATGCTTTCCACACAGCTTTGCCCTCCTCCTATCACACAGAGCTGGTTAGAGGCAGCGGAAGGAAGAAATGCCAGGATCCCACTGCAAGCATGCTCAGAGGAACTCGCTGCACACATCGGAAACAGGAGACATACCTTGGAATGTAAGATACTGGCATTTCACAACCTGGTGCCACGTATTAGGTGATGCTATGGGATTTCCAGCTTCATGAGCTGCACAGGGTACCATAAACCCCAGGCAACAGCTGCCCCTTCAGAATCAGTGTCAGCAGACTTCTGAGCCCATCACCCCAAAGAATATCTAAATACTACAAGCTGATCAGCACAGGACATGACACTGTATTCAGAAACTGGGTTTTGATGTTTCGCTGAGCACTGCAGGCCACGATCTGGGCAGGCATCCCATCTGCAAACTAATTTGGGCTACAACCAGACTTGGAGAAGCAAATTCCTACCAGAGCATGCCAAGTGCTCGTCTATATAGACCTAGCCCAGCCGTGCCTGCTCAGACTGTGGATCAAACCAGTGTCTGACTCATATCGCTAAATGACCCACCAGCAAACAAACGTCATGAACATTTAGAGTCACCTCACCAGGACAGCCAGCTTCTCACACTATGCAAAAGCAGCTCTCTAGCCACATGCCATCCCTTTGCTTATTAAACACACTCATGTCTCTCTCTGTCCGCTCCAACTGGAAAAGCAGTGACTGCTCGTGAAGAGGTGGTTTCCAACCCAGCCTGTCCCATGCCAGGCAGCAGTCATACCCTCATAAGCTTCACATTGGCCAAATCCTACTTTTCTCTTCCTTCCGACCCAAGCACACACGCTGGCTGATACAGTACCACCCCCCTTCCTGGTCTGTTCTCACAGTTATTTCCCTCTTGCTGGGCACAAGCAGGAGGAACTTCTCCGGTCACAGAGCCCACTGTGAACAAAAACTATTGTCCAATGCTGAGCTCGAGCCCTGCAGCTGGAGAAACTTCACATGAGCATCCCTGCATCACCTTACCTAGACATCCCTGGTGTCACTTTGGCCTCTCCAGCAGTGCTAGCTACGTCAGCGTCCCTCTGAACCTAAATTCTTGTGAGAGCTGCAGCATGACCACGGTCCTGCAAGGCTTAATGCAATGAAGAGAGGTGCAACATGTCTTGCTATATGTCCCTTGGCATCACAGTTATCTCCTTTAAGGATAGCCAGAGCCATAACATCAGCTTTTCATTTCGTCTAACTTTCCAAGTCTAACTTGAAGTATCTACAGCAAACGAAAGCCACTCACAGGCTGGGCTGATGAGGAAAACCCACCAAATGCTCCCCCAGGCAGCACGCTGTCGCTGAGTGGTACTATCACATATATTCATACCAGTGGTGTAGAAGTGGGTTCGCCAGCCACAGTTCTCAGCCTGACGGAGGACACACTATGGCGCTCGCCAGTATTTCTCAGCAAGTTCAACTGTACAGCTTCCAAATAATCTTAACAACACCCATCTCCCTCCTTCCGCCTCATCTCTCAAATGGATGCACTGTTCCCATTCAGTTTACTAAACCTCATTGCAGGATGCTAAACCCTTCCACGTAGCTTTACCCTTCAGGATCAAAACAGGCTTGGAAGTCCACACTTTAACTGCACTGCTGGGAAGGAAGCAAGAATAAAGCTGTGAGCTCATCAGGAAAGCCACCCACACGCACTATTGCTGCTGCTTCTCTCCCAGCCCTAGGAAGCCACCAAATGCAACTGCTTTGCCCTCCAGTGTCCACATTCAGCATTACACCCCTTCAAAAAGGCCCAAATGCTACTTCAAATCAAAAGCATGCAGAAAAGCTTTGCGTTCAATTTTTGCCCCACTAATTACAACTAAAGAGGTACAAAAGGTTTAAAGCAAGATGAGCAGGAGACTAAAGACCCATATGAAAAATTTCTTAATATAAAGAGCAGTACATTTTTGTAATATTTATCAACACTATAGCTTCTTCTGATGACTGACTTATGACCCAACGAGTGCACTACAAGGGATTTTGGCAGATGTTGGCAACGGGCAGGGAGAATCCAGAAAAGCACCAGCTTGTCTGACCCCACAGGGCAAACTACTTCTCAGGGACTACACAAAACCCTATCACTTCCACACCTACTCCCAGCCCCGGTACTCCTTGCAGGTGCCCTCACTTTGCCTAGCTAAACTCAGCCAAATTGTCATGAAACACAGACCAAATATTCTCCCCGGGCAATGCAAGATGGAAGCACCTCAATTCTCCCCTCCAATTTTCAAATTATGGGCTTGGACCAATATCCTCTAAGTTGACAGAAAATAAATCCCTGCCTAATTCAAGCTGGAAGGGAATAGTCTCCACAACTAGTTCAGAAAAGCCTTTGTGTACACCACTGGCATTAACCAAATGCAATCCTGAACTGGCTCTGTCATAGCAGTCCTGACTCCTGCCAGAAGCCAACAACTTTGCCAGCACCATGCTGAAAATACTTTGTGGAAACAGACCCTTCTCCACTATCTGTGCTTTTGATCAAATACCTGTATTTGCAGTACAACGGGCACAAACTTCTGCCCTGTGGTTCCTGTTTAGGGAGATGAAGCAGAGCTTACCACACAGAAAGTGTCCTATAGAAATGTTAAGAGAGAGGTTGGTATCTGTTAATGTATTTACACACACACGTGCACTCTCTTGCTCACTCAGGGTAAATGAAAGCAATGGCAGAATCAGAACATGGAGTATGAACTACAAAGTATTTTCAGGTGTTTTATTTTCTGTCAATGCTTAGCTAGCTTGCAGCATGTACATGTCTTCATATGGGGGGGTCTGTGTATAAGGTTTATGTCAGCAACTGTTTGAAAACAGCAATGTACTTCTGTATTATCTTCCCCTGTCACTCGTTCCCCAGGTTAAAATAAGGTAAAGTTTCTCTCTCCCATGCACAAACTATGGAAAGTAAAATCAGAGTCACCTTGTGTTTGGGAACATTGCATAAGGTGTAAACCAGGGATATTTTCACTATCTGATCACAAAAGAAAAAAAAAAAGAGAAGCTTTACAATCTTTAGGGCTCTCATTTTTAAATAATAAAAAAGTATGACAAAATAAAGGAAAGTACTTAGATAAAACTTGCAACTATTAAGTACAAACTATTTATGACAAGATTTAGTAAGCAAAGCAGGACAGAAGCCTGCAGGTAAATGAACCCAGACTGAAATGCAATATAGACCATGATAAACTCAGCAGCATGACATCTAGAACTCAAGTAACAAACAGGTGATAGACATGATCCCTGAAAGAAAAACAAAATACCCAGCTGAAAGCACCAGCGGGGTGCTGGAGCCCCAACCAGCAAACTTCAGAAAAAAAAAAAAAAAAAAAAGAGTTGGAAACTGCTCTTCAAATTACTTAAAATATCCCAGTGCAGGGTTTCCAACCATTGAGAAATAAGAAAGTGTGGTTCAGTGTTTCTTAAAGGTTATTTGATGGGGGAAAAATGAACCAAGTTATTTAAAGGGTTGTTCTTACTTGGCAGGAATTACTCAATGAAACTTCAATGTTGTTTAACACCTATTTACTTGATTCAGTTTTGAAGCAATTTGAACCTCCCACATTCCCACAAGCAACTAGCAGTTTCTTGACTCCTTGTCCCCAGTCTATTTCTGGTTTAATTGGTTATAAAAATCTTATTTGCCAAAATATCATCCATAAGAGGGGAACGTGAGAGGCACTGCAAAAAACAGCAAGTGAAAATAGATGCACATGCCTGGCTGGGCAGAGGAAATATGGCTGGATTAGTACAAGATCCTCTTCCAATTAACGGAGCCTTGTGCTCACCGTGCAGTCCAGAAGGAGACTGCACACAGGCATAAACATGGCTTTCTGGGAAAATTAACATAGCATTCACAGTTACCACCGGAGAAAATGATGGTCCCCAGAGTTGCCATCGTGAACACAGCCTGGCACAATGGCCAGGGGAGCTGCACGGCTTCACCTTCCCTGCTGGCTCCCATGTGCAGAGGCAGTTGTACAGCAACGCTTTGTGTATTCCCTGCATAAACACACTCACAGAAAAAGTTCAGCTCTGCCCACATGCATTGAAGGTTAAGAACAGACCATGAGGACAGTCATACCCTCCTACTTCACCCAACAGTCCTTCCAAGCCTTAACTCCTTTTCAGCTAGAAACCCAAGATTTGCTCATTTGAACCAAAGCTATATAAATATGTTATTAAAAAAACCCACAAATGCAAACATTTACCAAGAAAGGAAGAAAAGTTACAGTGAAATGAGGCCTTGTTATTGTCTTAAATCAGGCAAGCCAGGAATTTCCTCAAGGAGGCTTGTCTGTTTTCAGTCCTGTTCCAATTGCCCGGCTGTCTATGCGTCCTCCAAGCTACCTAACATACCCTTGTCAACAAGGTGTGCTTTTAGCGTGTTGAAGATGTGGAGCTGCTGGTCTGGCCGCAAGGTTAAGAACTGCTGGATCAGTTTGCTTGGGTTCGGACCTCTGAAACAAAAGCATCATTATCAATGAGTCACATTGCTACATCTCAAATGATCTGACAACCCAAATGCAATTTCATCAAAATAACAGGCTTGAAGCAATAGCCATGTTGCCCATTCCTTCACCAGTTCTACCCAGGGAGCTTAACTCCATTTGAGATGTGGAAATGGATGCAAAAGGCACAGGATGCTGAACAGTAAACAAAGAAAAAAAAGCCCACCCAAACCCAATCTGTTTCAAGAGGGTTGTGCATCTTCCCTTATCAGCAGATGCTCCCCTTCAAAAATCAAAGCAGCCATATAAGGACAGTTCCTCAACTCGTTCAGTACATCTTTTATGTACCTACAGGCTTTCTTCTACGCTTGGCTACAGAATACTTGTTAATGCTACAAAATTAGGTTTTTCTGCTATTTCAATTCTGGAAACCCTACTCAAGATTCGCAGGGATGCAGAAGGGACATGGAGGAATTTCAGAGAGATTGGAATAGCAGACCCTGGGAAATGAGGGTTGTGTTTTCAGCTCTGCATGACCTTGCTAAAAGATGCTTCTCTTCTTCAAGCCTCCATTTCCTCTCTTTCTTTGTCTTGTATTTTTAGATGTTAATCTAACAGGGATAACAACCGTCTCTTATTACAAGCCTGTACCTAACTTTAGTTTGACAGGGCCCCCAAACTTCACTGCAAAGCAATAAATACCTGATAAAGCTTGCAATGTACACGTTAACAAAGGTAGCCATCAGGTACTGACAGTCAAAGCGGTCCATGATACCTCCGTGCCCTGGGATTGTGTTGGCAAAGTCCTGTGCCAAGCAGAAGGGATTGCATTTAGCAGTTTCAAATGCCCATTACATGTACTTGCCTATGTACCTCTATGCATGACCCTTATACCCTTGCTCTAATTCTTCCCAGAAGGCAAAAGTCAGACTAAGAAGACATTTTGTTTAATCTCTCCCTGGTTTTAAAAGTTTCTCCGTTATGAAGATTACCAGTGCCTGAGAGACATCAAGGCTTGACTCAGATCTGTCACTTAAAGGTCAAGGAAGGCTAGTGTTTATCTCTTGCAACCCTGTCTTGCCTTTCAAGGCATCATAACTGAACACGGACTGTTTATACGTAAAACCAGCCTGCAAGACATCAAGGGAAGCCTCAAATTGCAAAATTTCCTGACTGGGTCTTTCTTCCTCTACCTCAAGTTCTGCACCAAAGCGGCATTTAGAATATCACAGTTGAAATTTCAAGGTCTCTCTCCGTTCAGTCAAACAACCTAGATCCTGCTCCAGCATTTTATCTGTGACTGAACAAACCTCCTCTCCCTTCCCAAAGCGCCCAGTCTGCCACTCCTCGGAGCACAGGGACTATTTGGAGTGGTAGCAACCATTTAGTCTTTCCTTTCTAAAATGTAAATGACCTTCACCATCCTCACCTTGATTTTGAAGGCCCTCTTAAATCCACTAGCAAAGAAGCCTCCAAACGGCCCAATGAGGGAGGCAAAAGTAGACAGTGCGATGCTGTGGATTTGGAAGGGGTACATCCGGACTGTCTTCTGCAGAAAGAAAAACATGTCAGAGAAGGATTTTCAATTAGAATAGCACTGTCCACTGCTTGTCCCTCTTTCATCTCCTCTCCGGGCTTTAGGTTACTTGGTTTTCCAGTGGGTTAATGGGACAACTTGGGACAACTCCTTTGGGCCTTCAACCAGCATGCAGCACTACTCAAATTCCCCCTTTTTCTGGATGTACCATCATCCCTTGTCATGTTCCTTCAAAGACCATCAAAATAAAGCCCTGATCTCTTAGTTTTCCTATCCCAATAAATAAGATCCAATAAACAGAGAGTCCTACCCAGCCCACCACAGACTGCAGCACCAAGGGGATGTTGTACTCCTGTAGCTGGAACAGCTCGGATGGCTCACAGTCCACTGTGAAGCTGTTGGTATCATTGTTGAACTCCACTGGACAGGTGAAGCACCGGTACCCGGACATCACATAGGACAGCTTCAAGGAGAGAGAAAAAGAGACGCAGCAAAAAAAAGCAGGATTAATATTTTCCTGAGCAATGTGGCAAAGACGCTCTCAAGGGAAAAGGCCACTCAAGGAGACACGGTGAGGAGGGAGCCACACTCCCAGCTTCATTAAGAAGATTACTCTCCTGAGAAGCAGTAATTGGCTAAAGGCAGAGTAAGCATTTTTTTCAGTAAGTGCATCAGTTCAGCATGCAGTGATCAGAGCCCTGTACGAACGGGCTGAGACAGACTGCACTGTTTGGCTGACAAGACAGAAACAAGAAGACACAGAGATTGTCATAAAAACAGAGAAGAGTATTCCAAGAGCGCTGAATTCCCTGCACAGCCCTTGAAATGATGCACAGCATTCATCCAACAGGAGCAGAGAGAAAATTTCAAGGATAATTATTGTAATAAAACATGTCACAGGGTCTAAAAGGGACTAAAAACTTCCTCCAGTACGCTGCTCCATCTGCAGTATCTACACACACCACAGAACACAGCCATGGACCAGTTCAAATCCTAGTCAGTAAGGAAAATATGAAGTCTTGGACAAGAGCTGGGAGAGCTTAAAGCTTGACTGTGTTTAGACAAAACAATGTCACCCTATGAAGGGAAAAGACCAATGAAATAAGCACTATGATTGCTACTTACCAGCAATCCAAACAAAACGGTGGCAAAAAATCCTCCAATAAAACCCTCCCAGGTCTTCTTTGGGGAGAGCTGCCAGGGAGAGAGAGAAGGGGTAATTACAAACTGTACATCTCTGCACACCACCTCACACCTATGCAGCCCTTCCTCACTTGTGATTTGCTGAGGCAAGTACAAATTGGTGCCAACAACCAACAAATAAGAGTTTGGTCAGAAGCTGACACTAACACCTCGGTCTGAAATGGTTCATTTAACATTACAGCCTCAAAGACTGTGAAACACACCAAGTTTAATTTGGAGGCTTGCTTCAGACCCATGACAAGCCACAGAACTGGAGATGAAGGAACGCAGGGCTAAGACCCAAAGAAGCCAAAATGCGTGTTTTGTCCACCAAAGTGTTACAAACCTTGATGAGTGGTGTGCGGCCAAAGAAGAACCCAAACATGTATGCCATGATGTCATTGCAGATCACACAGGAAATTGGGACGATGAACCTAGATAGGAGAAGAATCAAACCATTGGAAAGTGCCAAGATCAGACAACTCCATGACTTAACTAAATGAGCAGTTGCTTCATAAGATGCTTTGCGGTGCCATCACATCAACATCTCCCCCTCCAAAGCAATGCAAGGAGCAACCACTTGAAGCTCCTCGGGAAATCTGGGGGACTACTCTAGTTCTCTGGACTAAAAAGCAGGTCGTATACCCAGAATGGCCTGTTTTACGCACATTGTTTTTTGCCACACATGACACGCTGTTAGACAGTTGCCTCCTTTCCCCCCCCGGAGAGGCTGTATTTTAGCTGTAAGCAGGCAGCTCCCAAAGCACTCTGGGCTGGTTGTGACGCGCAGAGGAACATGCAATCTTAAAGTGGCCAAAATTAGTTTCCAGCCCTGCTGGTTTTGGAAAGACCACCGAAGGGGCTTCTCCTCTGCACGGCAGCTGGAGTAAGGCGGGAGGCTGCAATCTCCTTCCTTTCAAAGTGCTGCTTTTAACATGATGCTGACAGCATTGCCCCAAATCAAGTGCCAAGCAGCACTTTCCCATCCATTTGCTAGATGTGGGTATAAAGAGAAAGCACTTACACAGGCCTGACACCGCCTGAAAGGTCCCTGCACCCCACAGCAATTTTGAGATGCTTCTTTACAACAACTCTCTATATTTCTCAAGTAGCACAAAGCAAGTCTTAAATTGCTGACATGTCACTCAATCTTTTGCTTTTCTATTCTGAACAGGTTGGTCCCTCACAGGAAGTACCTTCTCCTTGGCCATTTGGTTTTTTAAAAGAACAGTTTTAACTCAAAACATGGTAATTCATTTCAGGCTGCAGAAATGAAAGCAACTCAGAATGCATGGCGACTCACCATATCATTCCTTCAAACAGGTTGTGAATGATGAGGTGCGACTGGGTAACAACAATCAGCAACGTCACATGGGTCCATCCAAACTGGAAGAGAAGACGGCATGCAGTCCAGCCTGCCTAGAGACACTGCCCATATGCATCACTGGCAGAAATCAGATGCTGTTAGCTACCTCTCAGAGAACGGCTCATGCACATGTGCATTTCTAGCATGCACCTTCACCTTGACAAACACCAAGAGTCACGAAGAGCAGTGAACAGTCACCCATAGTAATTTATGGGCATGTTCCTCAGCTCAAGCCCAGAAGTGACCTTCATTGGGAAGACTTCTGCTGGACTAAATGCTCTTTAGCCTACACCTATCCCACATATCTCACTCAGCCTTCTGACGATATAAGAAGAGAAGACTGATAGATATCCAAGCCATATCCCTGCATGCTGAATATACTGGAAAGCAAAACTAGCCATGTCAACAGTCGAATACAAGCAATGCCTTACTGATGTTTGGGAAAAGGAGGACATAGCCAGTTAACTCTGGTGGTGATCTATGCTCAGCACAAGAGTCAAGTAGCCTTGTGCAGTCCTCTCAGCTTGCAGAAAGTTTCTTAATAGCATCCACAAGTGCAGAGAGAAGAGAATACATGTTTGCAGGGAAATTTGGTCAGAGCCAGCTTCCTAAAAATACAGTCTGCTCACAGTAACTTTTCTTCCAGGCAGCATTACAACGCATGACCAGCACAGAAGCATCTACTGACACATAGTCCTCTACACAATGTTTTCAAGCAGGCTACATTATTCCTTCTGCCTCCAACTGGGAGCAGCCAGGCCCTGCATTTAACCTTACCATGTAGAATTGGAGGCGATAGTGTTTCTTCACCAGACTCAAGACAAACATGCAGAAACCTGTTGAGAGACAGTAGAAAAGTAAATGGTGGGAATGTATCTTCAACAGTAAGAAATACTTTTTTACCATGACATTGCACAGCTCCTTAGGATTTTACTTGAGTAAAGCAGCAACGTGGAGTGGGAAAACACGCTACTTGAGAAGTCACAAAGTACCATTGCCTACAGGTAACACTTGGACAGATGAACAACCAAGCCTGGCTGTCCCATCCAGATTACGGAGTTTTCTTCTACAGAGCCTCATGGAAGAAGAGATTTCCCACCACTACTCTAACCATGCAGCCAAGTTCCAGCATCACTGAAGAGCAGAGATAATTTGCTATGGATCCTGCATTGGACACAATACTCAGAACAAGAGTGGTTCAAGGAGATTTCTTCCCTCCAGCCCAGACAAGATTAAGCAACAGAAAATGTGGTCGCTACCTGTTAAGTACAGGGCGAAAGAAATGAAGCGGTGGTATTTGCTGAGAATTCGCAGGGGCTCCTCTCTCTGAACCAAGGTGAAGAAATAATCCGTCACAGTCTCGCCATAGAAAAAGTAGTTTACACAGAGCAGGAAGTACCTGCGAAGGATGCAGATGCTCGTTAGGAGGAACCCTAAAAGGCTTCTGGAGAAACACAGAAAGTGACTGATCCCCAAGGTCTTTACATTGCTCTGGTACACTGAAAACAGGCTTTCTTCAAGTGACAGCCAGAACTTTATTTCCCCCAGTCTAGAAATGTTACCTTCATTCAAATTAGTGGCTGCATCACTCAGCTCCACTTTGCCATGGATCAAACCGCTGGGGTTTGGGTTTGGCCGCCTGATGCACAAAGACTTTCTGCCTTTAGGTGGCACTCCTCAACAGGCCTCTGCGAGTCTGTGCATCCTTAAATCACCCGCTCTGTGCTTCCTGAAAGCGCTGCTCCTGCCCTCTCCCCAGCCCTTATGTCCCAACGTTCAGCCCTGTTTCACAACCACCTAAAAAATCCCATCCCACCCAAGCAATCATGTCCATCTCTAAGTGGTGATGCCTGTCAATGCTGTCCCTTGCACAGATCATGGGATTCAAATCTCTGCACTTCATTAACAACAGGACAAACTTTATCAATACGGGCTCTTTCAAGATATCGATCTATCAAGGTTTGTGGGAGCTCTTCCTTCACAAGAGCTGCTAACACATGACACTGGTCAACACACAGCAATCCCAGGGTCTCTGGTTTGGAGGTAGCCAGATGATCCTCTTGCTGCCTGTCTGCAACGGGATGAAGCGTTACTGCTGCACACAAGCCTGGGGAGGGGAACAGCCCCCTTACTCACCAGCTGAGCGTCCTGAACCAGGGTAGGTCATACGAGTGGTACACATTATAGCCAATAGTGATAATCTCATGGAAACATTTGATCTGGACACACATCACCTACACAAAAAGACATACAGAAGCTGTAATACATGTTGGTTAAACATCTCTTTCCTCCAGGAGATAAAAAACATGCATGTGCAGAGCAAAATGTCCTTAAGCAGTTGCTATCGGTCTGCCAGGAGTCTCCTAATCCAACATGGGAAGCTCACCACGTTGTTTTTCCCTTCCCTTTCCTTTGCAGGAGGTTTCTAACAACTCCTTGTATTAGTTTCAATTGTAGCTAAATGCTGACTGCTGGGGCAGGTGGTCACAGATTCCTTCCAGGTTTCCTCCATGGAGAGAGAAATCCAGCAAGCTGAATAAGGACCTCCAAAATATGAGGTCCTGAGCTTCCTACCCCAGCAAAGGTCCCAGCAACCTTCCCCCTACTGCTGTGAACATCAGGGCATCTCTTTGGAGCACTTACTATTGTCATTAAGACCATGGGTCCCAAGTAGATGATGATGAAGAAGAAGGTAATCATTGCCAGCGTGAGGATGCCTCTTACCCACCAATTCTTCCATCTAAGCCATAGAGAAGGAAATACATTAGAGAAAGTCAAAACAAAGCAAGGAAGCAGGACAGCACTTCTGCTCTCTGTACGTCACAGGAAGGAAACTGAGCCCTGGAAACCCCAAGTTTCCTTTGAGTGCTGCAGAGATCTTGATCCACTGATGAAGGCCTGGTTGCAGCAGCTGCAAGGCTACAGTTTAGCTCAGTCTCCCCTGCTATGAACGTCACTAAATGCAGAAAGCATTAGCCAGGTGCAGAGCATCTCTAAGGGCACTGAAATGGGACAGGAGAGTGTCTGCTCCTGTTCTGCTACAGGATTCCCACACCTTGGACAAGCTGCATGGTAAGTTCAAATAAAATGGGGACCATTACCCCTCTCTGCACTCGTTTCAAGAGCAGGCATGGGCCCTGGTGTGTCGAACCCTCGCTACTCTCCAACAGATCCTGCCTTGAGCCTCTCTCATCCTCACAGCACACCCAGGAGAGATACTTTCTCCCGTGATATAAGTAAGATGCTTTCCCCCCAGAGCAGCCTGTAGAGAACATTCCCAGTTTGTTCTTAAATCTTGTCCTTATCAGCATGCTTTTCTCATGCATTCCTGCAGAAGTAGGTCACACTAGTGGTTAAAAACCACCGCAGTTGAAGCCTTTGCCGAGAGTTCTGTCAAAGCTAAACACATCTTCTGCCCCACCCAGGGCTCTTTTCACCTGCCAAGACCAAGGACGCAGCGAGGTGGCCCTCCCGCAGCACTCCTCTGCCACCAGTCCTCTCCCACGCACAGCAGCCCTGAGCGCTGCGCTCTGCTCTCCCCACTAGCATCACCTTCATCTTCTGTCTCCTGTGGCCGCGGGGGCACCTTCCTGCTTGCATGCCAGGGAGGGAGAGCGCAGCGCTTCTGAGAGCTGCTTATTCAGCTTCCAGCAGCCACCGCTGGGGCTAGGAAAGGCGCCGTGAAGATGCAGGGGCCCTGGCAGCAGAGAGGAATGATGCTCAGTGAATGCTACCTTGAGGACAGGTTGGAGAGAGCTCTGTTCAGGACCTCTGGAGTGTCATCCGATGTTGGCACCGGGGGCGATCCTCCAAATTCAGATTTGCTTTCGCTGTCTGATGCTGTCTCTCCATCCAGCTTGTTCTCAGACTCGGACTCCTGCAAGTTAAAGAGAGACAAAGAGCTTTACTACACACAGTGCTGGCACTCTTTGAAGACACTCAGACCAACCCACTGCATGTAACACTCACCACCACTCTGCTTCTGTGTGAGAGAAAGAGAAGAAAATATTCTGGGTATTACACAGGGTTATACCCATGAGAAACAACATCAAGTGTTTTAGGTGACATACATGATGGGTTTTACTCTTCATCAGTCTCAGCAGCAGCCACAGAAAAGGATCTGTTCCCTCTGAACAGTTAAAGATGCCTCGCAGTTGATTAATAAGTATCTCCAAGTACAGCAAGTGCTTAAGGGACACAAGCTTGTTAGCAGGAATTTTTACAAGGTCTCCCAATCTCCAGGCAGATCTCCAAGTATGCAACACTGCCCAAATTAGACAGAAAGGCCCCCAAGTAGACAGGCTCAAGGCTTTCAGACAGACTTTTCAAGTGCTGACTTTACATGAGGGCACTAAAAATAACACCAAGCCCATCCTCAAATAGCTGAAGAGGAAGAGCATGGCTTATCGCTCAGGCCCAACCATCCTCTCTGACCACAGAAGAAACCTGATGTATTGGAAATGAACACACGTGCTTTGCCTGCCCCTTGTACTGCTCCAGCACTTAGCTCAGAGCAAAGTCCTGTATTTAGGGGGTAAATAAATACAGGCGAGATAGGAGGTTACTGAAGGCTCTGCAACAGGCCAGTGGCGGACAAAGGATTAGGAACGACCTCCTGGCTCCCAGGCAGTCCCATGCCCTCTCCCCAGTGGCAGTTTTGGCTCCAGTCCAGCTCCTGAATAGGGGACGAATCCAAACTTCCACATTTTGCCCCTCATTTCAGTGGCAGAGCTTCATCCTGCTCCTCAGTCCTTGAAGCAAGGAAGGAAAACACCAGTCCCTGGGGAGCACTCGTGCATCAGGCAAGGCAGAGCCCATGCGTTTGGCCTCAGACCATGGGCTATTTTAAAACTCCTGGAAAAGCAAGCATGTTTGCAGGAAAAGCAAGGAGGGAGCCAAGCTGACAAACACAGGGAGCTCTGCAAACAAAGCGACTTCATCCCTTTGGGCTCCCAGGCAGTGCTGCCCTGCGCTCGGAGAGGGGGGACCCCCACCAAAACAAGCATCCACTGCAACTGCTTTGGTGTAACCAAATCGAGGGGTATTTGTAGTTCACTAGAGCAGTAAGACTTGAGCAGCTCCCTTATTTAACGCAGGAGAAGATAATTACTTCCCAAGCTGTAACATATCAATGGCTGCAGGCCAGGTTCTTAAAACAGACAAGGACAGCTAGACACAGTCAGGTGGAGGCAGCTAAAAATACAACAGTGCTGTCAGAGATAACTTCCGTGGACGAGCAAAGCACCAGCCATCGCACCAGTCACACCCTGCGTCCCCTCTTGCTCACCTTGCTCCGCGCTTGCTTCTTTCCGTTCCCATCCACTGGGAAGCAAGAGGAAAGCAAAACTAAATACTTCTGCCAGCGCTCACGTGGGTTTGAAGAGCTGGCAAAGAAATGCAACTTGGATTTTTTTTCAGCTGTTTTTTAACTGACCTGTAAAATCCACTTGTCCCTCGGACTTCAGAGAGATTAGTGCCATTTAGCTGGGAACACACAAAAGATTGAATCCATAAGGCAGCTGCAAATGGCAGCAAGCAAAAAGACTGGAAATGATAAAACTCCCCGCAGACCATGAGTTTGGCATCCTATAGCACAGCACAGGTCAGGGGCCCTGCTCCTGAGCAGGTTTTGCGAAATCAGTGCACTGTATTTAGCTACAGTCTATGTTTCCTATTTCAATGTTTTCTCTATGCTTTCTCCAAGAAAAGGATTCTCTGCAGAATTCCCCTGTGAGCAACCTA